>NC_090269.1:212810461-213430461 GCF_040414725.1 Anabrus simplex | reverse complement strand
ACTCATCCCGGGGAAGGTTCCGATATGCATATCATTTTCAAATCTTTGAATAGACGGGGGTTTATAGGAAAACCAGAATGGTTTTTCCACCATCACGTCGAAACGGCTCGATAGATCTCAACTAAACTTCATATTTAGAGTATACTCCTCCCGCGGAAGGTTTCGATATGCATATCATTTTAAAATCTTTGAATACACGTGGGGTTTATAGGAAAACCAGAATGGTTTTTCCACCATCACGTCGAAACGGCTGGATAGATCTCAACCAAATTTCATATTTAGAGTATACTCATCCCGGGGAAGGTTCCGATATGCATATCATTTTTAAATTTTTGAATAGACGGGGGTTTATAGGAAAACCAGAATGGTTTTTCCACCATCACGTCGAAACGGCTCAATAGATCTCAACTAAACTTCATATTTAGAGTATACTCCTCCCGGGGAAGGTTTCGATATGCATATCATTTTAAAATCTTTGAATACACGGGGGGTTTATAGGAAAATCAGAATGGTTTTTCCACCATCACGTCGAAACGGCTGGATAGATCTCAACCGAACTTCATATTTAGAGTATACTCCTCCCGGGGAAGGTTTCGATATGCATATAATTTTAAAATCTTTGAATACACGGGGGGTTTATAGGAAAACCAGAATGGTTTTTCCACCATCACGTCGAAACGGCTGGATAGATCTCAACCAAATTTCATATTTAGAGTATACTCATCCCGGGGAAGGTTTCGATAAGCATATCATTTTCAAATCTTTGAATAGACGGTGGTTTATGGGGAAACCAGAATGGTTTTTCCACCATTTTCTCTTATACTATTGATTTTCTGTAAACTTCGTTTACCATAAGTGAAACGTCTCTTCATTATAAACAACTTTCGTTATGTTCATAATTTACCTTACTCTTTACATGACGGAGAAAGTTACAATTTTCTGCTGGTACCATGCTCTGCATTGAGTGACCGACAGACCGACAACGAACCTACAGGTTACCAGGGCAACGTCTCTGACTGCATGCCAGCAGGGAAGTAACGTATTGCCATTTTCCTCATCATGCTTTTAAATTCGTGGTTGTTCCTTGGGTAGAAGGCAAGAGAGGCGTCAATCGGCCTATCTGCGGGTTATTGGCGGTATATCGTTGGATGTTATAACCGCCTTCGAATAGATTAAGTAATAACACCATTAGTCATCTTCTTATTATTTGTTTACCTAGGAATCAATGGACCTAAATTTCTCCTCTGTTAACGCTTTATTATATCCATAACTCACACTAACATAATTTATTGAGGGGCATTTGATTTTCCAATACATTAACATGGCATTTACATATTTGTCGTTATCCGGCTGTCCTCAGTTATAATCCATTTTCTATTACTTTCAACTTTCTTAACTGTATTATTTTCTTCCTTAATTACGCCGTATGTATGCGAGTGCTACAAACTACTGGATGTATTTCCACCAATACTCATATTTAGAATACACCTGTCCTTGATAGGTTTTAGGGCAAATATTGTTTCTAAATCCCTGAACTGTCTGGGGGTTTATACGAAACCGAAACAGTGATTTTGCACTTCCACAAAATATACACAAACAACGTTAATTTAAATCTACCTGCCTTGGTAGAAATTAATTTCTAAACCCTTTTTTCTCATGTGCTTCATTTCGATACGAGGATTAATAAGGGAGATATCATTAACGGACCGTTTTTTTTTGTACAAGTCCCATCGGACTTAACTCACGAGCGGGTGCGTGTAAAGCGTATTCCTTACAACTTGAAAACTACTGAAGACATTCGAACCAAAATTCATATTTAGCATCCACCTGTCCAAAGGTAGGTTTTAAACGTAAATAACATTTCATGTTCCGGAATCTATATCTATCAAATCGTAACGACTGTGTGCCTCTACACTGACTATTTTGGCGAAATTTTCGTACAGCTTTCCGTTTAAGGGGTAATAATGACCATCTGCATAATTTTTGGTTTAGTTTCCTGAAAGTCCTAATTTTTACCCGCCTCGCCAAAAATCCATATTGCGGCATAATCTGCCAGAAGAAAAAGAAGATAATTGAAATTTGACAAAATTATACGTTTTAGCCTGTAACGAACGGAAAACATCCAAGATCATTAAATTTTTCACTTTTTATCCCCGAAGAATATCGAAATATGCAGGCAATTTTAATGATGGTGCAGACCTTCGGAAATTCCTATCACATAACAGATTGCACAATCTCAGTTCAATTTGGAATGATCTACAACCTTGGTCTTATGACTTTTTGGCGTATCTGTATCACTTTTACGTTTGATTTTTCTCTATTAATGGATGTTAAGTCAATTTGGAATTTTCACATGCATAATTCATACCTTCGATTACTTATATGAAATACAGAATCATCAAACTCTTCACGAAAATTGGCCCACCCAGTAGCCATATATGAGCCAAATGCTATGTATGTAGCTGTCACATAATTATCCGAAAAGTAATGTAATGTGAGATAATCTTACAAGAACGTTACCCTGTTCCACGTTTCTAACTCAATCTGACCCAAGAATAGATGACATATCATAGGACCAGCCATTTAGGCCACTAAATCCGGCGTGTCTTATGGTATAATCCTTTGTCGATATGACGTACGTTTAGTAGCAGTTAATCTGTAAATGAAGGTCTTCAATATTGTAAACACGCATAAAAACTTCGTATGTCGATCTATATATATTCACTGATGTCGATTTTTAGCGATCGAGAAAGGGTGGGTCTGTTATTGTAATCAGTACTCCCCACACCGACTTTGACTGGCAGTATGAAAGGGTTCCTTCTCCAACTCCTGTGTAACTGTCATTAGTAAGGAAGGTCTACAATTGTAATGAATAGTTCACTTCTCGAGTTGACTTGCAGAAGGCAAGTGAGCATGCAGTTTTGTTTAAAACTCCCCTACCCGATTGTGTTTGGCAGTAGGCAAGGGTGCCCGCCATTATAAAGAAATGTCCTCATCTAAAATGTGACTGGCATTAGGCACAGTGGCCTGCTATTTTGATGGAAACTCACCAACTTGGTGTGACTGGCAGTAAGCTGTCTGGAAGTAGGAAAATGGGCCTGGCATTATAATGATAACTGCACAACTCAATTTCGAGTGATAGTAGGGTAATTGCCTGCCATTATAATAAAAACTGTAATCTGTCTGGAAGTAGGAAAGGGGGGCTGCCATTTTAACGAAAATTCCCCAAATCGATTCTGTCTGCATAGTAGGCAATGGGGCCTGCAATTATAATGTAAACTTCCCAACTCGATTGTGAATGGCAGTAGGCAAGTGAGCCTGCCGTTATATCACAAATCCATAACAAACACTTTACATTGGAAACAACGTACGGGGACCTCCCCATGCTCTTTCTCGGATAACGCTAAGAGACATGCAATTTTAAAACAATCTTATTTACTGCATGCACACTATTTACTTCGATATTCGAATACAATGTAGAATACCGTAGCGAAGCACGGGTACATTCGCTAGTATTTTCATATATTTGGAACAGCATTTCAGCCCCAATTTAAATACAAATGAAATTTTACAAAAGTTCTTTTTTGTTTTTTGCTAGTTGCTTTACGTCGCACCGACACAGATAGGTCTTATGGCGACGATGAGACAGGGAGGGCTAGGAGTGGGAAGGAAGCGGCCGTGGCCTTAATTATGGTACAGCCCCAGCATTTGCCTGGTGTGAAAATGGGAAACCACGGAAAACCATTTTCAGGGCTGCCGACAGAGGGGTCGAACCTACTGTCTCCCGAATACTGGATACTGGCCGCACTTAAGCGACTGCAGCTATCGAGCTCGGTACACAAAATTTTAATACATTATTTGACATTATCATTCCTGTATATAACAAATACAAAACGAATAAAAATAACAAACCCCATGAACATAGAAATACCCATATACCAATCCAAGAGTCCCCCACCCCAACGCATCCGTCATATCCACCATAGTACAACATTGCTCCATCTTCTCCCTTCCTTAACCTCTCTGCTCACACACTCTCGTCCGCGGTCAGTTGACTTTTAGTCTGCGCACAATCAGTGACGGCACTACCAGAGTTGAGTCCCGCAAAAACACATTACTCACACATTCGTCCAACATTACTTCACAAGCCCTATTGAGTTTTTTCTTTACTTTCCCTTTCAGATGCTATATTCAATAACCCGTATTGGCACAATCTACAAATTCATGTACAGCTACTTGGTTCTACAAGGTTCTACGAGGTTCACAAATTAAACACAGACAATCAACTCTATTGATCTTCTCTCAAGAAATAGCTGCCGATTTTTCCTCAGCATCATCTTATTATCCTATTTTTGGGTTTCAACTGACAGTACTCATGTGAAAATTCATTATTATTTGAATTCTGAAATTCTCTAAGACGCGCACTTTCCACAGACTCAACGAATAAAATGGGATGAATTTGAAATTCATCAGTATACTATTTTATCCAATGTAAATTACATTAGATCTAATTCTAATTTTAAGAAATGTATACCTGTAGTGACGACACCAACGCAAATTTTACCTTCTTAAGACACAACAAACATCACAATACAACCCATGAGCACGTCAAACAATTTCTAATGACACAGAGTTTGATGTGTTGTCAATTTTTAGTTATAAGTGGCTGAAGATGATCAGTATATAATTGAAACTAGTCCCACAATATTATGTATGGAAATAGTCACTTATAAATAAATGTGTATTGATTAGGTGGAATCCTTAAGTCTATCTATTGTAATTGTAATTGTATCAATACGGACAAATATGAAGATAATTGCATACGATACATTTCACTCATGATTTTCTACGCTAGCAGGTTTTTAGAAATTATCCATCGTAAACTATCAGGCCAATGAACATCAGTATCTTATATCTATTTAATATCTATATACAGGATGAAGCGAAATTCGCGCACTCGGGCGTCGCAGCATGACTCCTCACATGCCAGCAATAAAAAAGTGTCTCTCACAAAAGTTCGTCCTGCGAGTATATTCGGGAGAAAAAGGACGTTGAAGCGTGGCAATCTGGCAACACTGTAACCACATGTAGGGTAACTACCTCTGTCAGCACGTATTCTTCGTGCTGTACAGTTGGCGCAGTGGATAGAGTCTTGGGTTAGCATGCAGGAGGTCGAGGGGGCCGATCCTGGTTTGAGGTGTATGTTTCTTATTTCGTAAATGTACTCCAGGTGGTATGGTATCTGGCATTTTAATCGTCAGCAGAGATTGCAGCGGGTCCTCTAGAAACCATTTGCACTTACATACTACGATCCTAGAAATGCACGAACAATCGTTTTCATTGGTCAGCTTTGAAAGACGCCCTTTCCACGTCATGGGCGTGAATTTATTCGCACCACTTCATCTACTAGATGCGTTACAACGTGTTCAGCGTTACTAACTTTTGTAAATGTAGGATACATGCGACCTAAGAAACGGTGTCTTACTGTATTACAGTACACAATGTCCGATGGAAATTAGGAAATAAAAAGTGCGCCTTAACCCAGGATCGAACCTTCGACCTCCTGCATGCTAACCAAAAGCTCCATCCACTGCACTAACTGCACAGCACGACTATCATGTGCTGACAGAGGTAGTTACCCTACATGTGGTTACAGTGTTGCCAGATTGTCACTCTTCAACCTTCTTTTCTGCGGTATATGCTCGCAGGACGAACTTTTGTGAGAGACACTTTCTTATTGCTGGCATGTGAGGAATCGCGCTGCGACGCCCGAGTGCGCGAATTACGCTTCACCCTGTATATCTATAGTGTTACGATCAATACAAATGCTACGTAGACATTATTCATTTAATTAATAATATGAACTAACGCAAGCCAGAATACGTGATATGATACTCAATAGTGACAGATACGGAATATCTGTAACTGCACAACATTGACCTATTTACAAATATCTGTTGTAGAAACAAAATGAACTCAGCTTTAGATAGGTCAAAAGATGAGAATCACTTTGGCTAAAATACCATAAAGTAGGAAATCGTAAAATATACACTGGCGGGAAGAAATATCCAAACCCCATGGAACACGGAATGTACAATACGGACATTTTGGCAATATATTTGTCAAGGTAGCATATTTAATTGGTTAATGGTACAAAACTCCAGGTTAATATTCGCGCGAGAAGATCCATCGCAAATGTGCCATGCTGGTCTATTAATAACCAGTGTAATCGCCTGACTGTTGAATGCAGACATGCAAACGTGCATGCATTGTGTCGTAAAGGTGCCGGATGTCAGCTTGTGGGATGGAGTTTCTTGCCTGTTGCACTTGGTCGGTCAATAAATAGACGGTTAATGCCGGTTGTGGATGACGCTGGAGTTGTCTTCCAATGATGTCCCATACATGCTCGATTGGGGACATATCGGGGGATCGAGCAGGCTAAGGCAACATGTCGACACTCTGTAGAGCACGTTGGGTTACAACAGCAGCATGGGGGCGTGCATTATCGTGTTGGAAAACAACCCCGGGAACGCTGCTCATGAATGTCAGCACAACAGGTCAAATCACCAGACGGATGTACACATCTTCAGTCAGGGTGATTGGGTTAACCTCGAGAGCGCTTCTGCTGCATTAGGATATTGCTCCCCAGACTAGAACTTCCGATGTAGGTCCAGTTTCTCGACGTCGCAGACAGGTGGAATGCAGGCGCTCACCTGGCCTCCTTCTAAACGATACGCGGCAATCAGCGGCACCTAGGCAGACCCGATTTTCATCAGGAAACACAATGGACCTCCACACCATCCTCCAATGAGCTCTCGCTTGACACCACTGAAGTTGCAGACGGCGGTGGTTTGGGGTGTGTGGAATGCACGCCGTAGGACGTCTGTCTCGGAGTTCTCATTCAAGTAACCGATTTCGAAAATTTCGTTGCGTCACTATGGTGCCAATTGCCGCTCGAATTGCTGCTGCAGACGCAGTACGCTGCGCCACAACCATACGCCGAATACGACGGTCCTCCCTCTCGGTGGTGCCACGGAGACGCCCGGAGCCCGGTCTTCTTGCGAGCGTACCTTCTCGTGACCATTGCTGCCAATGGAAACATTCCTGCCAAGTCGTGCAATAGCGCGGAGGGAAAGTCCACCTTCACGTAGCCCTGTTATACGGCCCCGTTCAACCGCAGTCAGTTGTTAATACTGGACTCTTCGTCGTCGTAAAGGTATTCTTGACCCACTCACAGTCACTCCGTCCAATGTCACGGGTAATTAGCCCTCTCGCAAACCTTTTGTGAAAGGTCATGCGGCCGCTACTAGCGCCACGCTAATGTAATATGGGGGAAATTTGAATCCACGTAATCTTTCAGATGTACAAACACGCCTACCAATGTTCGTTAATATAGCACAACCCCTTCTTGGTGTTTGGATATTTTTCCAACAGTGCATAATGTTCTGTGCAATGGTAGTTAGGTCCACGTTGAACACATAAGAGTTCATTGGTAATAGCATCAGGAAGCACAAAATAAGTATCCATCTGATCTAGACAGGCAACTGGGACCACGCTGTAATTGATAACATGTTAAATAAATCTGTAGCTCTTAATCACAAAAGGTATTTATTGGTCTAGGGTTATATAGGAAGCAGTAGAGGGACGCAAAAATCTCAGTAATTTGGATACTGGTTATCACCTTGACAATATCAGTATCCTATACATTTAAGATGTGGTTAGATAGTACTTTGTGCCACCCTTATTTGTTTGAATTGCCGAATCATTTCGTTAAATACTGCACTTCGCAATTTTTTACTCAAAGAATATTGTTGTTGTTTTGGTCATCAGTCCATAGACTGGTTTTATGTGGCTCTACATGCCACCCTGTCCTGTGCTAATTTTTGATTTCTACGTAACAATTACATCCTAAATCTACTCTAATCTATGTGTTGTATTCATACATTGGTCTACTTCCCGTTGATATTAATGGCACCACATGGACTGGAAAATTCTAAATTCCCATGGAGGGAGTTAGATATTTTTCACCAATAGAGCATGTCAAAAACATATCAGATGTAAGTCTTTTCAGGCGTTTTGCTCTATTAACCAGAGTTTCGTCTTAGGTCTGACACTAGACTCGTCAGAGTGGGATGTGTCAGACCCTACCCACTGACGCTGGGTGTATGCAGGTGAGCTTATCAGAAGCCTATACCGGTATATGAGGCACAGTCTGATAACTGCATACGGGAGATAAACGCTGGTTAATAGAGCAAACGCCTGAAAAGCCTTACATCTGATATGTTTTTGACATGCTTTATTGGTGAAAAATATCTAACTCCCTCCATGGGAATTTAGAATTTTCCATTCGGAATTGCTAGGCGGGCAATAATTCCATTGTGGAGATTTATCTCCCGTATGCAGTTATCAGACTGTGACTCATATATAGGCTTCTGATAAGCTCACCTGCATACATCCAGCGTCAGTGGGCAACGCTGGTTAATAGAGCAAACGTCTGAAAAGCCTTACATCTGATATGCTTTTTACCACATGGACTTCCAATATGTTCCTTACGTCATTTTCAGGAAGGTCATCGTGTGTAAAAATTGAAGAGGAATATCGTCACACCCGCAGGCCTAAAGTTTACTAATAACAGTAAGCGTTCTTCGGCAGACGAATACAAGGTAGGTTACTTGGAGCGATGTGCTTAGCGTTTAGTAATTTTAGGGATCAAGAAATGAGATTTACTGGCCTGGTAAAGTAAGTTAACTGAAGAATGAATGACGAACTATCGAAGCAGGAGAGTGTCAAATTAAACAGAAGCGCATCGAAGACACTGACATCTTCGGAGTTTTCATCAACGTAATACTGTTGGAGTCACAAGAGAGCGACAGGCACCTCAGAAAGTCCAGAGAGGAAATATAGAAAACTAGAGTCAGACTTGTGTCATAAGGGCGTTGCCGCTATGGCATCCTTGTTATGATATCTTAGAGGTGTAACCGTTTCGGAACCACTGGTGGAATCTGTATTCATGACCATCACACCACGAGGATGGTAAAAACTCAGAACATGTCCCTGAACCCACAGAAAAAAATGAAAGTTTGCTCGGTCATCGGCGATAACTCGTGAACCAAGGTGTGACCAGAGAAACTCATACTACCAACAACACGTAGACAAATAAATGGACGAACGAATATGTGAGTTTAATAAGTAACAATTTCATACTTCCCATAGTATAGGAATACTTTAAAAGAAGTAAGACTTTCTTATTTTACAATTCGCTTTACGTCGCACCGACACAGATAGGTCTTTTGGTGACGATGGGACGGGAGAGGGCTAGAAGTGGAAAGGAAGCGGCCGTGGCTTCAATTAAGGCACAGCCCCAGCATTTGCCTGGTGTGAAAATGGGAAACCACGGAAAACCATCTTCTGAGTTGCTGACAGTGTGGTTCGAACCCACTATCTTCCGAATACAAGACATTAAAGACAGGAAGCTACGATGAAAATAGGGAGCATATATAAAACAGTAACAGGCTAGTGTGGGCAGAGGAAGAAAGGATAGCGTGTTTATGTTATCAAGATTAGTTGTCACATGAAGTTTATAGTTTGTGGGTGGAGACATAAAATATACTACATCCACGGTATATCCTGCCTGTTGTAAGAGGCTCTCAGCATCGTTGGTGTTCATAGTTATAGTAACTGATTTAACATTGCTTCCAGGTCCTCACTTTCTTCTTCTTCTTCTTCTTCTTCTTCTTGCTTCCGAATTTGGCCAACTGTTGGCCGCGTGAAACTTAATGCTTTCTGGATAGCCTTCTTCTTTTCTCTTCCCAGAACTTCTTCATTCGTTCACTCCTTATTTTTCTCTGCTCCTCAGATATTACAAATTTAGGCCTGTTCTTGCGCTGTTCTTCATGGAATTTGTGGTCATCTACTCGAGTTCTGAACTTCTTTCTGTTGAGGATCAATTCTGATGTTATTTTAATTTCTTCTGCGTCCTTCTTAACCTCCTCCACCCATTTCGTTGTCCTCCTCAATCCAATTATATATTTCAATATCCTTTTAATCAGGCGGTTGTCATTCATTCTGACGAGATGTCCGTAAAATTTCAGTCTTCGTTTTCGCATTGTGTCCGTGATCTTTTCGGAATACTTGTAGAGATCCTCATTTCTCCTTTTCCTCCACGTACTATCCGTCGTTTTCTGAGGTCCAAGAATTTTCCTCAGAATTTTTCTTTCCTTCTTCTCAATTTCTTCAATTTCTTCACAATTTCCTCACTTTCATATTCCCCATCTGGCCTACCTTGATCTGGTCCAGGTCTGTTGGCGTACGTAGGGTTTGCGAGGCCCAGGGAGTCTTCCATTTTCACGATCTTCGTGATCCTTTCTTTTGGCGATACCTTCATTTCTCGCAGTGCCATTCCTCTGTTATAATAAGTATTAACACGCGATGATGATCTCGTTGAACTTCTTTTCAAAAAGTAATTACCACTGCACCCACTAAGGTACTGACTTTGGGTGCATTCATGAGTATTCCTGGACGAAATAATCATTCCACTTTCTCCGAATCGCTTGATATAGGCAAAATAACTTAATGTCCTGATGTCAAAATTTATATTTTTTTATAACGTCTTATAGAACATTTCATAATAGTTACATATGATGAAATCAGTGATCTGTTCCGTGTACAATTATAATTTCATGTTAAGCATCTCAGGACTATAGCAATTTATTTTCCTTCTGACGCCTATGAATTATGTTATGTTCCATCTCTTATTAAAAAATTAGTAACAATTTCCGGGGATGTAATCAGAATAATCAACGATTTATTGATGAATTAATATAAAATGTGACGTGATCACGTGTTCATAGATCTAGAGCGGATACGGGATTTCATTCCAATTTATTGACAGAGAACATTTCCATATAAATTAAACGTTTCATACATGTGGTTGACAAAGTGATATTTGTGCTGCTCATTTCCCAGACATGAGCTGTGAAACGTATGTATGGAGATATCATCACTGCTCCAGGCCGTGCGTGGGCTCGAATATTTCTGCTTTACGAATGACTGGCCGTCCCTACATTGTTGATGAAAATACAGCATGTAACACTGTTTGCCTGTGGTGCATGAAAGCGTGATTGCAGAATTTCCATAATGGTCGCAACTGGCGCTGTACGAATTACAACATTTCTACATACTCGCACGCATCATGTCTATTTACTTTAGCTGGCAACTAGTGTAAAATGAATAACATTCACCTCTACAGGATCCAGAAGAAACCGTACCAGTAACTTGAACTACATCACAAAAATCCAAGAATACGATTTCACCAAAGAAGGAAGGAATATAATTTCTCAGCTTTTTAAGTGATCACTTTACTTCCTATCACACACTGCAACTGCAATCAAGATAATCAATGACATTTTGATGAACAAATATGAAATATGTCATGTTCATTTCAACTTAAAGACACATAACTTTTGTTGAACTGTATGCAAACAATTTATCCTGCTGTAACTGCAAGTGCCTAAGTAGATCTTAAAAAGCTTCCGGACAGAAAATGTTTCTCAGGTGTCATCGCCTTTGTTTTCTATTTACTGGCAACTATTTCTCAGACACAGTTGTAGAGAGAGATGACACACGGAAAGAGAGTGCAGCTTATAAGGTGTGGGACGCAAATAGCTAGTAATAATTTGGCATATCTCGTTGAGTCCCAAATCCACGGCTTTAGCATAACGGGATTGTACGACACTACGCATGCGTGCCTACCTACAGAACACCACAGCACAAGGTCAGATGTCTTCACTCCAAATAGATGTGCAATCTAAATTGTTCATGTCAACATTCATCCGATGTTATTTCGAGCAGCCACTTTCTGCTTGATGTCCGAGCAGCGCTTTCTGAACGTCAACCCAGGACAAAATGACCACACAAAAACGTTACAGTCTGAATTGATTTCCTAAATCATGTTTTGTTCTTTCTTTTCTGCTTCTTTTTTCAATACAACAACAATTTACAACAAGGATAAATATTTAGGAAATGGGTATAAAAATATAACTAAGAACTGTTCTTCAAGCTAGGTTTAGAACGTTAATTACCGGGCAGAACAAATTTCCAAATGTCAAGATATATAAGCCTTTACTATGGTAAGACAATCTTTGGTATATTGGATAAGAAGAGTGAGCTTCCAACAGTTAAATTCACACTTCAAAGGGAGAGTGAACTCGCAACCTCAACCTTCAAGGACTCTACGGGCTTAGTACACACACTATCGTCCCTCCTAAATACGTCACCAGTATGAAACAATGAACATTAAAAGCTTTGAAATCTAGAACTTTCTTCTCCCGCTTACCTTATTTCAGATGGAAGGAAAAACACAACATTCAGATCAGAAGGATCCAGGAGAAACAGGAGCAGTAACTCAAAATACATCACAAAAATCACTTAAATGGGATGTTTAATAGAAAAGGCGAAAAATAAATTAGAATGGTATGCTCAAGAAATCCCGTAAAATGACCACAATAAAACCTAAAGGGGCAGAAGCACCGGTGAAACAGAGGATAAGCCATATTACATTGCGACTAAGAACGGAAAATTACCGGGCGAGTGGTTTTCCGTGGTTTCCCATTTTTACACCAGGCAAATGCTGGGGCTGTACCTTAATTAAGGCCACGGCCGCTTCTTTCCTATTCTTAGGCCTTTCCTGTCCCATCGTCGCCATAAGACCTATCGGTGTCCGTGCGACGTAAAGCAATTAGCAAAAGAAAAAAGGACCGGAAAATTAGTGAATGAAGCAAGGAGGAAGAAACTAAGTTTTGAAAAAGCTTAGTCACAATAACACAAGATAAACAAGGGAAACCAGGGTTCACACTCTTACTTCCTTATGACATTACAGCCACTTGGGTGATTTCGCTCGTAGCCAGAAAACCCAGAAACCTACATTTTACAAACTAAGATTAATAACGAAAACTCTACATTAAAACAAGGTAACCGTGGCGCCCAATCCTAATCATTACATGCTAGACGGAAACGCGGTGTTTTTCCGTCACCAAACTTAAGTAAATTCACATGATCGGATAAGTTTCTAGCCACCCACCTTAGATATTGCCCAAGCTCACCTTTAGCCTTACGTGAGGAGAACCTCACCGGTCGTTGCACTGTTCAAGATAGACAAGGGCGAGCTGGGCGATAATTGATCGACTTATTTTGAAATTCCAGTTGCGGAAACTTAGAAACAGAAGGTATAAACTGGTGAATACCAACCCTTAACTCCACTTCAGCGAGTCCATTCCAACAAGGGGCGCCCGAAACCAAAAGTAATGACATATAATAATCTAATAACAAACTACAAAGATAGGTGGTTTTCATTAAGTTCATCATGTCTCCGCGAGACCTCTCCACACTCGGCGTTTGTGGTGTTGCCTACGGCTGAGAGGCCTTAGTGTTGGCACAATTTTATTATTACTAGAGGACCCGTGCCACTCTGCACATCGTTATAAATAGATCGATGCTTGTTGTTTTAAGGGGCCTAACATCGAAGGTCATCGGCCCCAATATAAATAGATCAGATTACACATCTTGATATGTCGTAGTCGTATTGTCATATTGTTTTGCCTGCCCTTTCCAATGGTTTGATGAATATTTAATAAGAAGCCGCAGTTCGTGGACAGAATTCATCCATTTTGACGTTATCATGCCGTCTATTTGGTAAAAATCTATAATTATATTCGTTTTTTATCCTATAGTTTTTCATGTAAATCTTGGTATTGTGTCGTAGAAGGCAATGTCATTTTTAATTGCAGTTCTGTGTAGAACTGTTGTCTTGTGAGCTCATATGTTAGTCTTGAAGGAGCGTACTTTTGCCAGGAGGAGAATTTTTTAATACAAAGCCTTCACTCCTTCTAGTGTAGCTAGGTTATCTTGTACGTAGACTTTTTTCTCTTAGCAGCATGTAAGTTATTAGGAACGCTCTGCCATCTGTTGAATATGATTGGAAGCTGGGAAAGTTTAGAGAATCAAAGCGTATCTAACAGGGAATATTATTCTTCGTGATGGCTTGACAGGTAATAATCAAGCATGGCTGCATGCAATGACTTTACTAAGAATGAAATTCATATATATGAATATTAATGAAAGTGTTAGTCGCTTAGCAACGTGATAAGTACAGAATGCATTGCGGGTTAGGGTAAGCCTTCGCCTGCAGTTATTGGAGTGAACATTTAAAGATTTGATTTTATGATTATTCAAAGTTGGGTAAACTCAAGAGATCTAGCAATGTCTCATGATTAACCGGCGGGGAATTGCGGAGTGAATAAAACAAAATTGAAGCGAATCGATCCAGGAGAACGGACGGACCGATTTGCCAAATCTCTTTTTAGTAAACTCCCTAATTATGTAGATATGTTAACAGAAATTTAAAAACCCTCTCAATGCAAAAGGAATCTTCCTGGTGACAGTGCGAACAACCGAGTTCATGGGGAGGAGGAAATTATGTTGGTGAAATTACGCTTGAGGAAGTGTAAAGGAATTTAAATAAACTCCATTGCCAAAAACATCAGATATAGATAAAATTAGACCTGTGAATGGTGAAATATAGTGGGAAGGAAGGGATGAATAGCTTCATAGAATAATAATGTAAATATGGAGTGTTGGTAAGGTACCTTCAGGTTGGAGAAGAGCAGTAAGTGAATTTATCTCTAAGCAAGGGAACAGGAAGGAGAGGGTGCGATCAGTGACCCGGGATAGATTACTATACCACTGCTTCATCCTCATCATCCTACGCTTTCATATAAAAGTTATCGTTAAACATTGTACTGAAACTTTGATAAGTATACGATTTAATAATTAAGTAATATTTGTATTTTCTACCTTAAAAAGTTATCTCAGGGCTGAACCAAGGCGCGAAATAGACGGACAAATACTGGAACTTGTACGGTATATACTTTCGGTTTTACTTCACGCATACGGAAAGGAATGGAGGAACTATGCTGGTTTATATGAAGTGTGCAGTCTAATCTTATAGCAAATTCTCGTAGAATTTATATTTACATCGTCATTTTCGCACAACTACTACTTCTCATATGACATTAATAAGAATTATATTCCCTTATTCAACAGCTTACCGATTACTTCTTTCATTTCCCGAAAATGACGGTTTTTTTTCTAAAATGATTGTTCGTCTATTTGCTTTCGGTCATCACAGAAACTGACCTTGTCATAGAGGAAGAGATCCCCAGGAAGACTTAGAGCAAGATGAATAAAGTATGTATGTATGTATGTATGTATGTATGTATGTATGTATGTATGTATGTATGTATGTATGTATGAAGGGAAAGTGATATCAGAATAAAGGATTTTTAGAAACTTGAATTTTTCCCGTAGTCGTGAACGTCCTGGAAGTCTCGTGGATCAATAGATTCACATCGTCCTCTTCTTAGATGAACATAGTTAACTTTACATTGCAACGAAAAGGTGAAATCAACGATGGTATTTAAATTCCCATTGGACAGTGCTTTCTCCACTCCCGGCTTTTAAATTTCTCCTGTGAGTAAATGTCAAAAGCGTGAGGAAGTTTCTGTGAATACTGTTTGCTCTTTCTACTTCATGTTCATGATTTGAAAGGTTGTCAAATGAACACGATAAAATTCCTTCCCACAATATACCTTACTCCCGGTAGTGAGAGAACATTTCAGGCATATATTTAATGCCCACCGTTCGTTTTTACGATCACCCTGTCAGCAGCACATGTCGCCATTGACCTATAGCGCAAACACTACCACCTACCTCTCGAACACCTTCTGGCACAGCTGTGCTTCATATCAAACATTTCATACACGTCTGTGTGTAAAATTGACAATTCCTCTCGTTCTACAAAATTTGTTGTCTTCTGTTTATAGTTTCAGCTACTGGTTAGGATTTTTGTGATGGATATTGTATTCAATTCCTATGACATCCGTAGAGAAACATCATATCGATCTTCAACACGTAGTAGGTCTACAAAATTCCCATCACATAAAACATGATTGTAAAACATTGAAGACTTCAGCGCGACCAATCTCACAATACTACACTACAATATAGCCTACCCCGCGCTACGTTATGCAATAAAGCTACGCCTTTTGGAAGATAACACACATTCAATTTTTGGATCATTTATTAACTTATACCTCAAGACGGTGGAAAGTGGAAAATATTGGAAGACGACGATTAGAGTTTGAATCTCTGATGATTTCAGTGTTACGTTGGTGTATTTTCGCTTGTTCCTCTTTTTCTTCTTCTATACTTTCTCCCAATTACTTGAGGTCACCATGAATGTGAACTGGACCCAGTTTTATAACTAGATCACGTTCCTGACGCCAACTATATGTCTAGGGATATATTCACTATTGCGCATCACTGCTATGTTTGGTAGTATGGTGTGTGATGTGTATATGAAAAGGTATAAATTAATACGAACATAACCGCGCAATTAACGAGATATGTCTAAAAATCCCCGATCCGACCACGAATAGAAGCTAGGGGCCGCTATATAAAAGACAGCTACGGTACACTCTCGTTCTCTCCTCATTTTTTCTGCTTCCATACGCACACCCATACAGCTCGTATTAAAAATGTAACCATAAAGTTGCTTGGAAGACGTGTTTTGTATACGAACATCTATTTGTCAGACTGACATGACATATAATAATTTGGCTCATTGAGGAAACAAAAGGAAATCAGCCCAGTCCTAAATTTCCTGGTTCAACGCTATATTGTCACCGCAGCTTTATTGTGGAACTACTGGGGATCCGACCAACCATCCATCTGATTAAGCAGCGTACGGTACATAGATCACTATATTACGCTCAACTGACTGCGATATTCTTAACTGAAAAACGTTGATTTGTTCACAGCAGTTTGATATGAATATGAGTATGAATGTTTTTGTGATTTGAATGCCACATGATAGCATTGACCTCAAAGAATAGGATTTAAGAAAATCGGTTGGATACTGATGTCCAACATTTCATAAATGATACATTTAGCACACACGTCAGGGAAGTATTGTACACTAGAGGCTATTCGTTCAATCTGTTAAAAGCGGAGAAAAATCTCGGATGTAGGCCTAATTGTGTCAGAAAACCATTTTAAAATATGTTTATATTGATTTTGGAATGTATTTAAAAATTATAAAGAATTCTCGTAAGCATTCCAATCTGAACACGTCTAAATTGTGATCTCCAGTGATCACCAGTTTCAATGATCTTGGGTAAGCGTCTATAAGTTCACTCCAGTAACCATCGAAACGCCCTTCAGGACATTCTACATTCCTCCTTCCCCGAGTGAGAGTCCTAGGCCCCTCTAATGCTCCACAGTCACACGCTGAGTGTCACAATCAACGGAAAAGGAACAGATTAGTGAACATTAGGAAAAATTACTGAATCAGCGTTTAAATGTTAATGTTTAAACAATACGTTACTTTGCAACACTTATATTTCATGTGCCAAGGAGTAAGCGTTCATTTCTACGGAATAAATTTCCTTTATATTAAGAACAATTTCTCTAAGAGGAAATATTGATACTTAGCAAGTAGTTAAATTATTCATCATTTCAGATTTATACCAGGTGGCTCTCGAACGCCGTACTTTCACTTATAAATGCCCCACATGCACAAATGATGAATGGTATGTCTACCAACTGATTTGCACAGGGGAACTACTGCCAGCGGGCAGGTCACGACGCAAGGGCGCACGATGGGTGAAAATAACTCACAAGTAAAAATCCTCCCTATTTCTAAATTGTAATTATTGGAAACAATGTAAATGATGATGCATGTATGTGGTAAATAAAGTTTAATAGTTTCGGAGAAATTATGGCAATGTACAACTTTTGATAATAAGTGTGGATATTGAAATATTCATTTCATCATACTCTAACACATACAGTGTCATCACTCAGTTTTTTTTTATGTTACATCGCTTATATTAAACACTCTTTTTCTCTGTCAAAAGAGTCACATATGGTAAACACCCTTCGATAAAGAGCTGCTCACGGTGGGGTTCGAACACACTGTCTCCCGAAATGCAAGCTGACAGCTACGTGTACCAAACAGAGCAGCCACTTTCTCGGTACGGTGTGTATTCCTCATCAGCTTCTACCGTAATGCTGTCTCCTTATGAAATATAAAAAACAGTTGTATGGGGGCAATGCTATGGTTTGACTTACAACTCGTAAAACAATTCGAAACAAGTACATGCTCACATTACTGAGTATAATTGTAGAACGTAAATGTCCACTGACTCTTATATGTAGGTAAATCAAGTATAAATGAGCCTTATTGATATTGGCGCCTATTTGGTTCGTATGTGGTCGAGGCCGTTAGAGCATGTAAGGAGGGGTCTCTGGTAGGGATGACGTCCATGCTGTATTCAGTCGCTCTCACGATGAGTGTTGTGCAACGTATCATCATCATCCTCATCATCATCATCATCAAATGTTTCGTTTGAGAAAATGTTAAAGCTGCTGAAATTCGTCGCCGGTTACACGCACAGTTCGGGAAGAGAACACTCTCTCATGGGAGCGGTTGAATTACTTGTGTAATGAGTTCAAGGACGGACGTGAGAGAGTTGAAAACCAGCCGCACCCACGCCGTCTCCGGATCAGAATCACAGCGCAGAACATTGCGCCTGTTCGAGAGCTTATTTAAGGTGATACGCGAACAACTGCACTTCATCTCAGCAATGGGAGTGTTCTGACAAACACCCGGAAGAATCTGGGAATCTGAAAGGTGTCAGCTTTTTGGGTCCCGTAGCTGCTGAATGAAGAGCAGAAGGATGCACGGCTTCTCGCAAGCTTCTGGCAAGGTAAGCGGTGGAATGTGACATTTTTTTGGGACAAATCATTTGTGATGAGACTTGGACCACTATGGAGTGACGGAGGCACGATGAGAGACCATCAGTGGAAGCCAAGACGTGGTTGTCTGCAGGCAAGGTCTAGGCCACGAACTTCTGGGAGTACAGAGGCGTACTACTGGTTGATTTCCTCGAGGAACTTTGGACCATTACGGCGGCCTACTATTGCAATATTCTTCGCCAGGTTCGCATTACCTGCAGGTTATAATGACGTGGCATCCCAATCAGAGCTGCTTTACTCCGTCATGACAACACCAGACCCGACACCGGAAGACTAACCTATCAAACATGCGTGTAAATAAACTGAACTGTCCTGCCGCATCCACGTTATAGTTACTCCCCTCTGCTATTTAGATAAATATGGTGTGTGCTCATTTTGGACCAGAATACTGCACCCTACGGGTCAGGGTAACCACAGTATTTTCCCAACTAGTCAGTTACATATCTCAGGGTATTCATGCCTCCAGAAAAATGGTTAATTTTTCTATGTTTTGGTTTAACGTGTGTTCAAAGAGAAAGTAACGGTATCATACGCGGTTCAGAATTACGTAATTCAACGCTCAGTAATGGATTCTGCGAACATAAACTTCAGTCAACCTTTTGAAAAACATATCCGCATAACGAGAACCTTACTCACTAAGTACAACTACTGACTACCATTATAAATGAAAACTCATTCCATTATATAAAAATTAATCAAGAAACACATTTATTAAACTATCAAGATTCGCGAAAGAAATGGTTAATGTCAAATATTGCTCATAATCTTCCAATTACCAACCTGATAAATAAAT
This sequence comes from Anabrus simplex, assembly GCF_040414725.1. Classification (NCBI taxonomy): domain Eukaryota; kingdom Metazoa; phylum Arthropoda; class Insecta; order Orthoptera; family Tettigoniidae; genus Anabrus; species Anabrus simplex. The sequence continues at coordinate 213,410,795 of NC_090269.1, read as the reverse complement.
ATTTTAATTACTGAATCAAATATTCTAGGTCAGCGTTGCCTTACTCCTAAACTAAGTTTACATATCTTAACATTCTGGGTCGCGTATTCCTGAAATGAATTGTTGCTTTGTTTCATCTTCCTATTAAAATTTACATCTGGTCACTTAAGTATATATTACATCAAAGTCTTCAGACCACGGTCAAAATTCGGTATACCAATAAGTTATTCCATCACTCACGGTGTTAATTATATACCCTCATCAAAAATACAACCATAACATTGTTCAAGTTATCGCGGAAATGAACTGAATTTGAATAAAGTGTCCTGAATACAAATATCAGTGACCTAAGTTACATTGAAAATTATCTGAGTTCGTTGGTGCAGACTACAGTGAAGAAAATGAAATACTGAATGACGCACTAAGTTTCTCGGTCCGATTGCCACTTAAATTACGGCTCCTAACTAAATATTCGCTCTAATAATATTTCAGATTAACAAAACATCGATGATATCCTACGTAAATCTCAAATAATTTCCCTACTCTAGCTAGATAATTTCTTATGTAACGTATTCCAGTTCAATATACATATAGCCAATAAGCATTTTTCAGATATAGATGTGCAAATGCCTACACAAAGATATTTCAACACTACATTATCATACTAGTTGCATACAAGTTTGATCTTCCAAGCAATTACCATTCATTCAGAATATGATACAATCATGTATTCATTTACCCATCACCGGTTGTTATTATTGTCAAACCACTTTCGCACTTCATTAAAATATGCGTAATTTTATTGTCCATACCTTGCATTAGTTCCTTCCTGGGGCATACTTATATTCCGTAATCGCTTTACATGTGTTCCTACCTCGCACATTATATAAATCATACGCGTTTTACTTCCTGTTAATCTGCGCAATATATCATTTAAAATACCATATATATTTCCCTTACTTCATTATTAACCTTCAATTCAACCCATATTTAATTCATTTAACATCTATAATTACCGCGTTTAACCTCCAATATTAATTAAACACAACGATACGTATCTCTTCAATAGCGCAGAATTCGTTCCTCAAAACGCATTTTGTCATACAATTCAACATATAACCCCAAATTCAGTATCTATTCTTTCAATATATTCACACAGCAAAGAGTATGGTAATTTAACTTAACCAATTCAAACATGCATCCCTCTGTGACGTAACTGGGTTTGACTGGTATTACATCACTCATGGATCTTTCTAACTAACCGGGATTCTTTGAAAACAGCTGTTACACTATGTCGCATTTTAAATGGTATTCCTTCATCCTTGGATAAAATAATGTAGTAAACACGTTACCAATCTGTCACGAGATATCGTCTTAAATATTTCACACTGCACTTTCTTATATTCACAGCACACTTAATTATCTCACGCTTAGGCTATTCAGATCTATTGTATATACTGGTAATACTCTACATAAGAAATTATACTACTTAATACTATTACTTAGCTCGCCATTCAATATCTCGGGCCTTAGTTGCTCTTCGGTCTGGTCGCAAGCCTTGGATTAGGAACTGGGCAGGATCTCCACCACTGGTATCTCAGGTAGAGAGACCTCCTCCACACGGGTCGGGTGGTTTTAACAGCCAGGATGACATCTCCCTCCAGGTTGGTCTATGCCGATTTAGCGAGCCATCATTTGTTCAGGAACACAGTAGACAATATGCGTCGATTCTGGAAAATATGAATTCATCATGGTTCTGCGTAGTATATATATTTTTTTATAATGATTGCTTCTTTATTTTGGCTGTCCTTGCGATTATTTCCACTTAATATAGCTTAACCTCGAGCACTCACGTCTCAATCAACTTCTTGTTTCCAAACGAGTTTGCGTCTAAGTATTTGGACGGACTTTTCAAAGCTTCTGGATTTTATTCCCTCTTTACGGTATTTCAACGTTTATCTCTTCGTTTCTTTCAATAATTCCGTCCTCTCAGCTTAAAATTTCACGTTAGATATTGCAAATCTTGCTTATTTTTGAGAGCGATGTTCGGGATATCTTGTCCTTACCACGTCAATTTTTTAAGTCCAGTTTTTATAATAATCTGTTTGATCCTTCTTAGTTTTTTTAAAAACAATTCTATCGATTCTACACCATTGTACACCGCCTTCATAGTGGTAGGTTTAAGTTAGTCATGGCCTTCTAACATACATCAATATCGATACCCTATTACACATTTCTTTGCCTTGGCTGGCCTCTACCTTCCGTAGGCGCCATTTTAATACGTCCAGTAAATGCATCGGGTACAATACGTTACTGTATTCTTCTCGTATGCCACGGTAGAGTTGGGCACAATGAGCACCGAGTAATAAATAACCGGAAAACACAACACATACCCAGGCAGAAAGAAATTTTAAAACATCAGTAAGAGCTACAATCAACCAGATGTTACGGGGCGATAAATAAATAAATACTTACCTATCATAGTTTGTGCGTACCGAGTCAAAAATAAACACAAACAAAAGTCATGAATTGAACTCATAAGATTTAAAAGGCTGCCCCTCCTACTCCTTCAATAATAAAGCAGAGTAGGAAACATAGAGTTTATTAAATAAACATGACGAAACCACAATAACATCAATATCCACACGAAAATCGGTATCAAATAAAATAATGAATGAAAACAGGCCTCATAAGATCAACAAATATAAACCTTTTCACTACCATCATAGCGTCGTGTCTACCCATAACAGGATCCAGTCAACAGATTCAAACTTCGTAAATAAAAAATTTCAGCACATATGGAAAGATATTATTACCTCAAGAACAAAATATCCTTGTTGAATTACGCAGCCCTCGGCCCTAAACAATATATCATTTTGATATTCATTTCAACAGGACGAATATTTACCGAAGACGACACCCGGTCATAAAATAAAATATAACTTACAACAATGGTTTCCAACGAACTTCACAAAAGGTGAAGGCGGAAAGGTAAACACGGCCGACCCAGGACCAAAAGAATGAGAGGGTCACGCGCAAGCATGGCGCCCGGGATTAGGGATAAATAAGGAGTTGCTAAGGAAAAAGAAAGTCAAAAACAAAAAATGCAAGTGGCCAAGAAAATACTTAGATAGATAGATAGATAGATAGATAGATAAAATATGGGTGAGCGCTGTCTTCGCAGAGCTCCACACGTAGGTATATGAAGACCCTTTGTGCCCCTTAAACGGGTTTGCCTAGTCCAGCCCTAGTGCTCCTATAACGGATACCAGTGCCCGGATATTGGCATTCCTGATGTCCTCCAGGCTCACAAAATGTGAGCCAAGGTATCGATGTCTAGTGCTTGCAAGAGCCTCGCACTGACATAACACATGCGTGGAGGTCTCCTCCTCCTTACCGCATCTTCTACACATCGGATCCTGGGTGATTTTCATGATGTGTAGGTGTCTCTGTACGGTATTGTGGCCTGTTAACAGTCCAACTACCATTCTCATTCTGGTCGTATTCAAATTCATTAGGACCTTTTTATAACTTTGGCTAGGCCCTTTGATAAGTTGACGTGGCTGCCTTGCTATAGTTAACCTCTTCAAAATATCTAAGTGAGACTGGTTTGTCCACTGGGATATTACCAGTCTCACGCTTCGGAGTGACACTCCCAGGAAGGGCTCTGGTCCTGTGAAAGAACCTTTTGAGCCTTGTTTCGCTAGTTTGTCAGCTTCTTCATTTCCACTGATACCTGTGTGCCCAGGGACCCATAATAGGGTAACTGAGCTAAATTCACACAGCTGATCTAACATCCTTTGGCATTCCCATACCAGTTTTGATGTTGTTTTAACTGCACATAGTGCTTTTAGCGCTGCCTGGCTATCACTGCAAATAGTGATGCGTCTTCTGTGTCCAGGCATATTCCATATATATACAGCACAGGCTAGCATTGCATATACTTCGGCCTGGAAAACAGTAGCATATTTACCCATAGGAAGGGAGAGCCTTGTCTTAGGCCCCCAGACCCCGGCGCCTGTGCCCGTCTCCGTCCGCGAGCCATCTGTGTACCATGTACAGCCCCCAGACTTAAGATGGGCCCCAGCATCTGCAGCCCACTCCTCCCTTGTGGGTATCACCACTGTAAATTTATAATTCAAATTAAAGCTAGGCTTCATCAGATCTCCGATCATCATTGTCATAGGGCAAGTCTGGTGAAGCCTTGTAAGAAAAGAGTCATGACCTCTATTCGGGTTTTTGAAGGACCATCCTCCGAGTGACCAGAGGCGATAGGCACTCATTCCCGCTATTAGCTTAACATATAAATGTAAGGGGGGGAAACCTAGGATGGCCTCCATTGCACATACTGGTGTAGTATCCAGTGCCCCTGTTATTCCTAGAAACGCAAGTCTTTGGACACTGTTTAACTTGGTGGTCACAGTTTTACTCTCCGAACCTGGCCACCAAACTAAAGATGCATAGGTGATCGTGGGCCGTACAATAGAGATATAGAGCCACTGGACCACCTTAGGTCTTAGGCCCCAAGTCTTCCCGACGGCCCTGCGACAGGCCCACATAATTTTGCGAGCCTTATCCACCTTGTAATCTATATGTTTCTTCCAACTCAGTCTTGCCTCAAGGATTACCCCTAGGTACTTAACTGAGGTTGTCTTAACTAACTTTTTCCCAAATAGGAAAGGCTCTGACAGTCCGTCTAGCCTCCTCCTCCTGGTAAATACCACGAGCTCCGTCTTATCGGGATTAACCAAAAAGTCTGTCTCGTGGCACCATCTTTCCACCCTACGTAGAGAGCTCTGTACGAGCTCGGAAACCGTGCTGGGGAAATTTCCTACCGCCATCAGGCTTATGTCAACTGCATAGCGTTGGGCGTATATTCCTCCAACATTTAACCTGGTAAGTAGTTCATCCACTACCAGACACCATAATGTTGGTGATAATACTCCTCCCTGTGGACACCCCCTGTCTATATTAGCTCTCAACATTACAGCGTTGAGGGTAAACAGAACTTGACGGCCCTTGCAGTGAGGCCATAATCCATTTGATGAGCATGCTGCTCACTCCTCTTCTCTCTAGACTACGTTCTATGGAGCCCAAAGATGTATAGTTAAAGGCCCCTTCTACATCTAGGAATACAACCATAGCAAGTTGTTGCTCATCCAAGGTACTCTCCAGCCTAGAAACTAGCTGGTGTAGTGCCGTCTCAACCGACTTCCCTGGTTGATATGCATGTTGATGAGAATGCAGTGGAAAGTCTGTTAATATGTCTATCCACCAGTATTTCCAAGGTCTTAAGTAGAAAAGACGTTAGACTAATGGGTCTATAATCCTTAGGTCTAGTATATGAAGACCTTCCGGGTTTAGGTATATACACCACCTTCGCCTAACGCCACAAGGAGTACACGTACCCCATAGTGAGACAGGCTCTAAAGATTCTGAACAGGTATGGTATAAGGACCTCCCCCGCTTCCTGAAGAAGTGCCGGGAAGATCCCATCCACCCCTGGGCTTTTGTAAGGGGCAAAGGATTCTAATGCCCACTTAACTCTTCTTGGGGTAACAATCTCTGCGGCTTCCTTCCAGCCACTTTTATCGGGTCTGAAGGATCCGTTCGATTCTACCTCACTATTCGTGACTACCGAACCTGGAAAGTGGGCATCAAGCAGTAAGTTCAGGGTCTCCCTCTCTGTGGATGTGTATCCACCCGAAGGCGACTCCAGTGAGCCCAGCCTTGCCCTTCTATGCAAGGTTAAAATTTTATGAAGCCTTGCCGCTCCATGTTGACTTTCAATGGAGTCACAAAACTGTCTCCAAGATTTCCTAGAAGCCTTTATGACTTCTGACTTGTGCCTTCTTTGTGATTCTTTGTAAGAATCTAGGCTTTCTTGATCCTGAATGTCCCTGTATTTATTCCAGAGCCTTCGTGTATTTCTCCTCAGGTGTTCAAGATAACTATTCCACTTGAAGCTTCCTGTTAGTCTTTTTGCCTTAACAATAGTGCAGTTTAATTCATAAGAGATAACCAGTGTCCGTGTGAGAAAACTCGCACTGAGCTCCAGCTCCTGTTTGTTTTTAATTATATTTGAGGGTCCTCCCTCCAGTCCCCTCCTCACGTCCTCCCTAAAATAATAATGCTATTTGCTTTACGTCCCACTAACTACTTTTACGGTCTTCGGAGCCTCCCTAAAAGACGTCCAATCGGTTCGTCTAGGGTTTCTGTAAGACGGGATCTCGAGGGAGCCCTCTATATAAAACACAATGTGTCTATGATCTGACAAGGAAGGCTCCAAAGAAACCTTCCAGTCTTTAAATTCCTGTATGATTCCCATGGAACCCAGAGTAAGATCTATGATCCCCTCACTCCTATTATTAATGAAGGTAGGGGTAAATGCTAAGATAATAACAAACAAACAACACAACTTGGCAATATGATTTGCATCCTACGTATCTCACGGAACAGGTATAAATTGTCCAACGAACAGGGAACATATAACAGAGCACAATGGTCAGAAAAAACCCGCAAAAGTGTAAACGTACGGTTCATAAATAATATCTCACGTGGATATGCGAGGCCAAACCCACGCAGCATCGGCTGCCCAAATCATATCATCTATAGGTCCCTCATATACAACTCAAATGCCAACGTAGCACCAGCCTCACATGTACTTGCTTTTCCGATAAACAACCACATAGCGCGGAAATCAGATAGCAAATTGGAAAATGAATAATAAAATGGAGACCTCCATAACATGAACCGTAGAATGAAGTCAACGTAACACAATTCCAAGGTGCAACGGAGCTCATTCACTCAATGATAGTAAGACACATATCAATGTACCGAGTTGTGACAGCAAGAAAAAACATATCTAATATAAATAATATCTCATGGACAACAACAGCACGAAACTAGACAGGCCGAAAAATAAATAAATAAATAAATAAATAAATAAATAAATAAATAAATAAATAAATAAATAAATAAATAAATAAATAAATAAATAAATTAATTAATTAATTAATTAAATACACAGCTATGGATAATAAACATATAGTAGCCAAGCATAATGCCACGTACTGAAATAACACAAACATGGTCTACGAGGCCAACCCCATTACTCGGGCCATTCATATAAGTGCAATAAAGCATGTTGGTAATCTCCGAGACAAATAGTGATTACATCTTAACATGGTTGAAATAACGCTTGTAAATACAAGCCTCGAGAAACACCGTGTCACACTCCATTACCCTTCACTAAGATAAAACCTTAGAAAAAGAACCATGGAAAAGCCAGACAGACAAGGTTGGGAAACATAACATCCTAATATCACAGGACTACACAGGCGATATCTGTGATCTCCATGGGCTACGTTTTCGTGTACAGTTAGAAGTCAAAGGAGGCCATGGTAGCCAAATCAATGAGTACACATATGTATCAGAAAGCAAGAAGTTCGTCAGAAAAGGGAGCCAGATAAAGCTAGAGCAGCCAAGTTATGGCACATAGTTCCGAATTGTCACCGTGTGACTTGCACATGTTTGGGCCACTGAAGGGCGCACTTGGTAAAGTACGCTTCACAACCAAATAGGAGGTGAAACAGTTTGTGCGCACTTGGCTTCAGACACGCCCGGCTACCTGCTTTGAAAATGGGATGAAGAAATTGACTATCCAGTCTAAAAGTAAGAACAATGTAAAACGTACGTAATGTTGATAAATAAAAAGGTTACAACAAAAGACGTGCAACAAAATACTCCTTAATATTTGACTTACCCTCGTAAAGACACTCGCGCACTTGTATTCTACTAGTAAACTAATATTTGTCGTCATCATTCATGAAATTACATTGACTGCATACGAAAACCACCAAACTATTTTTCCAACATGCTGGGCCATTCAAATCGCCATCTTGGAATAAACGAAAATAGCAATAATGTATGTGAAATGGAGCTGGTGAATACCACAAAGCATTCGTGTTCCCACACTCGCCTCTTTCATGAGACAATGCTATAGTGTCGCTTTCCTCCTGCATGGTCGACTCGATGACTCAAGCCCAAACTCGCTTTGGTAGAGTTTCCAAATTCAAGTTACTCGAGCTGACGATGTATTTGACTGCAATATCTCTAATAAGAACTGCAAGTTTATTACTTCTCTTTTCCAAATATTGGCATCTGGATCGACGACGTTCACTGTCCTCAAAATACATTGTGTACACAGTTAATGGTACACTAATTAAACTGGTGTGATCACTGGCGACAACTAGATGAATTTGTAAATGAGAATGTCGTAAAATTAACACAAAAATACTTTAAAGACGAGGTCCACTATGCATAGGGTTGCCATATCTAGCTGGGACCTCGTCGGGACACAGAGAGATGGGGTTGCAGAAATGAAGTAAAACATTCATTTCATATAATTACTTTTTATTTAGAACACAATTACACGGAACTGTTGCGGAAGAAGTAGTTAATATACCATATTATTCGGAAAATTCCACTTTTTTCAGCAAGTCTTTTTCCCCTTTTATGTATTTATAAAACTCTATGTAAGTCAGCTTGTACTTAAACTGGCACTGTAAGATTGACACCTCAGTCCCTGGCAGTAGTCGATTTCTTTTATCAGACCACTGGGCTGACATCAACCAAAAATACACTTTCCACTGAGGCGTTGTATGCGGGGTTAGAAAACAAATACTCGAATCATTTTAGCAGTTCGCATTTGCGTTCAGGATTTTTGGTCTCCTTAAGAAAGTAACTCCACCTTTCTTCCACGGAGTATTTAGACTTCCTTTCTTCCAAGTCACGCTTAGTTTCTAAAAAGCTCTTTATATACACATATTGCTGAAAACACTTGTCGCCTGAAATCCCAACACCGTTTTCAGTCAGGTATATAATAGTGTTCACAATCATCACCCAATATGCGGTTTCAGATAGCGTCATCTAATCAATTACTTGATATTTATTAAAAGAAATAGCCCATTTCTCTAAGTAATCAAATGCTATGGTATAGAAGGCCATTGCCTCTTCCTCAAACTTCGAAATCAATTATTTCTTGGTTAAGGTTCTCATTATTTAACTTGTTCATAATAATCTTGGTTTTGCATGCCATTAAAATTGGCAGTCTTCCTTTCATTCAGACATTTTTGAGTGTCGATTAATATATTGCTTATTTCAGTTATCGAGACTTTATTCTTCTCCACACTTTTTATATTGTTTATCGAACAGAGCCAAATTTGAGTGCAGAAACACGAAGTAAATTTCACTGATCGGTCTACTGAGAAAATGTGAAATTATATTAGGTGGTCTTGGGCGTCAAAAAATTGTTTTAATGGAATCCAAAGCTTAAGAATTCTCTCAACTGCGGGCATTAACGACAGCCATCTTGTTTTTGAGTGAGATAGAAGAGTCTGATGATTGACATCAACGTATAATTAATTAATTATTGGAAACGCGCACATGCCGTGCAGAATATCATTACATTATATTTACATTACATACACATTACTTTTCTTTGCTATAAGCTACGATGGATTTCTGTCTATTCCTGCATTTTACAATATGGTATCTATCACAGAATTCCAAGCACAATTCACACACACATTCGTAATTTGGTTCGTGAAATAATTTGTTACAGCACACCTTGTGGTGGAAACCATGGATCGCCAACCTCGTCGTCACGTGTCGTATATCATGATTAGCTTCCATCCAGGTCCTGTCTTGCATAACAGATGTTGCATAGAAGTCCTCCGGTATGTTATTTTTCTTCTCATGCAGATCTTGTATAAGCTGTTTGAAGCTGGTACTAGCCGGAAGTATGAGCTCGCATCGCAGATCCTCTATTAGGAAGGTCTCCCTGGTAAGCTCATACACTAGCCTCGATCTTGCATTCTGCGGGACTCCTAAAATTCTCTTCAGGTATCTAGCCTTTACTCGCTCATATATAAGAATAGTAATTTGCTCAAAAGAAACAAGACCCACCCCTTCTACCAGAGGAACAGTTTGGTTTTAGAAAGGGAAGGTCCACGACTCTGGCAGTAGAAAACCTGTTGGAACAAATAAAACAGACGATAGAAAGACCAAAAGGAAAACTATATGTGGTTTTTGCTGACTACTCAAAAGTCTTCGATATGGTCAACAGAGAGGTATTAATAGATAAACAGGAGGAACTAATTGGAAGAACGAGCACAACGACCCTGATATCGAACATACTAACAGAAAATTGCATACAGATAGATGATGGAATAGGCATATCTGACTGGCTGTCACAGACGAATGGCGTCCTCCAAGGCGATCCACGCAGCCCTATCCTGTTTAATGTCCTCACGAACGATGTCACCAAAGGAATGGCAGAAACAAGCACATACGTATACGCTGATGACATGGCCATCGCAGCGACAGATATAGATAAACTGCAAGTATCGCTAAACACACTATGTGAATGGGCGGAGAGAAACGACATCCAGATAAACGAAGAGAAAACGGAATTGGTAGTATTTAGGAAAGGAGGAAGACTCACTGAAGCAGAGAACATCAAATGCAATGGCAAACTACTCAAGAAAGCTAACAATTTTAAATATCTAGGTATCACAATTCAAACAACAGGAAGGAGTTTCAGTTTACATATAAGATCTAGAGCAGTGGCGGCCACTAGAGCTATGAATGGAATCAGAAACATCACACAACTATCGATTAGCACAGCTATGGACCTGTTTAGGTTAAAGATACTACCTGTTCTGACGTATGGCCTAGAATTAGTGGGAGAATACCTCACGTACATCAACGTATAAGCAGAACTCAGCCTCTCTGTCCTTACTGTGTACATTGAAAAATAATTATTTTCATGACGAATATTTCAATGTCTACAGTTAAGACTTCAACAGCGCTTGATGTAGTAGTGTGGAGAATATGGGCAAGGCATCTAATTTCCTCTACATGTTTTCCTAGTTTTTCTTTAATTTGGTGAAACACATTCTGCTGACCGCGTCAATGAAGCCCTCAGAATTTGGTATTGTGTCCACAAAAAGCTGTTAATTTATCTAATGGAATTTGCAGTTGTCCTAAAGTGTCTAGACGAAACCTTGCGATTGTCTCCAATGTTTCGTTATTCAGCGAATCAAACTTTAACAGCTTCTGTTGGATTCCCTCAGTTTCAGTGAAGTAGTGAATAACTAATGGAAACAAAATTTTAGCCTTTTGGTTCGATGCGTCATTGCCTATGCCGTAAAGTGAAACTTCTTGCAATTGTTTTAGGCATTCGGACATGGAGTGTGGTGCTAGAATATTTTTAACAGTCGCTGTAGCCTTGGTCCTGGCTGTAGACTGCAGACTGTAGGCTGTAGACTGCTTTGCGGCGATTTTGGAGTCAGGATACACTGCGGAATTTAGTTTTACAGTACAGTCAAGATAACTGAAGGATTGATGATGCTTGACAACTTCATAAGCTGTTGTTAGTTCTGCAGCAGCAACGAGCAATTCTTCCTGAGTATCTTCTTTAATCATGAATGTAGAAATAGGCTTTGATGTCGATGCTACAGCGAATCTACTTGTATGATTCTTCATAGAAGTGTGATCCCACACATATGCCTTACCTCCGTGAGTTAGATGAAAAGCTACAAGTCTCACACAAAGCTTCCTGATCCGCACGTCCTTTGTTGACAAAAGACCACTCATTTTTGTAATCATCCGAAAAGTGACACTTTCTCTTTTTATCCTTAGGCATTTCCGTAAGCTATGATAACTAATATTACTAACTTGCTCTCGTTGTTCGTGTTACGTTTAGAAAGAATCATCTCATCACATTGCTATTCATATGGAAACTGCCCGATTCTTCCGCTTGGCGCTGCTTAAATTGTTCCAGGCCCTTACTACTGCAGAAGTCTGGTATTTTCTCCAATGTTGGCGCGAGATCTAGAAGTCACTTGCATCGTCGATACAAGATACGGATGCACCGCCATCTGTGAGACATAAACTTGCTGACAACTAAAACTAACTGAGGCTGCATTTACATGTTGCGCTAACAGATGGCGTTGTTTCAGTACTTGAACCAAGCTCTTATAATTATTTTTCAAAATCTGGACAAAATTGGGTCTTGTCGGGATGCAGGGACAAGGAGGTCCATAACGGTGATGCTCACTATATAATGGGACGGATGGTAACCATAACCATGCACCATCATGCAATGATAAACTTACTTGAACAACTGCTCGCGCTATCAAAAGTGAAGCCTCGCCGTGCGATTAGTTACGCCTGGCGATTTCTGGCGCAATTTTAATGTCATTTGCATTCTAACTTGAATATTTTAATCGATTTTGAGTGTAGTTATTGATCTAATTCATTAGATTCCCTCGAATTCTTTAAGGGAAATCTTTCTGTAATATCAGGTGCTAAAGTAATTAACATGTTTTCGGCGATATTATCATAAAAATAAGTACTTATGCAGAGGATTTCCTTCCGTATACCCATAGATTTTAAAAGCACTCAATAGCATATTAATAAATATCTGGAAAACAACTCAATACAGTTATTCGTATACCGCACACTTCTCTGAGAAATAGCACATGTTCGCGAAAAATAAGGATAAAACTCCATTTACGTACGGTACTCAGACTAGGATTATTTGTGCTTTTTTAAGTTCGACAGGTAAAATATTATACAAAGGGGCTCATATGCACTCACATTATTATTATTATTATTATTGTTACGGAGATTTCCGTGGTAGTTAGAGGTGAAAGAAGGTGCGGGGGTGAACAGGTCTCAGGCAACGAAATTAAAGTTAATTTAAAATTTAACAAGGTTATATTTTCTTTGTAAAATCAAGAAATAACAAGCATGGCAGGTATAGAGTAGCAAAGCCACTATTCGAGAATATACAATTACAGAGTTACAGGATGGGCTCCGAGAGCCAAACCCACAATACTTGAACAATTAGCCCAATCTTACGATATACAGAAATTCAACAAAGGGGCAGAAGACCCCAATCATGCCCAGGAGCACTTGCTCCCAACTACACAGTAAAGCCTCCTCGAGGCATACAACACTCAATTTTCGAGAAAGAGCCACTCGCTCTAAACTTTAAGCCTATCAAAGGCCACATCAAACTCCACCTTCAAGTTGTCTTCTAAGGACATAGACACAGGGGTAAAATACCCAGCCTACTGAGGCCTATTAAGTGAGAAAAAGGTTAATTACATGACCTCTAAAATAACAATTTGAGAGGAGGCGATCTGCACTCCTAATACACTTGTTTAAAACCTAATCTGGCACTAGGCCGCAAACGCAAGGGCTAATCCCATACTAAAGAGGTGACTTTAGAATGAAACAAATTACATTACATTAAGGAAGAATTGGTTAAGAAAAATAAGTTCACCTCAAAACAATATGAGTGGGAGCTCGAGAGGGTTAAGCACTCTCTATCCCAATATGTAACTTTAAAAGAGAATAGATGCTAAGAGTGGTTACATTTTAGGGAAAAGTTACATGGTGGAAACGCTTCGGACCCGCCCCGAGAGTTAAACTGCTGAGCTAGCAAGAAAAGAAGTTATTAATCGGCCATTACCTGGTTGTTGAACTGCTGCCCGAAGAAAGAGGCGCTTCCCGCCCCCTGCTATGTACTTTACACACTGAAAGATGGTACTGAAGTGGCCCGGAGACCCTAAAATCAGCAGTTTATATACTCTCGCGGAAAGTTCGAGGCGTTTTTGGAATGAGAACACCCGCCCACAAAAACTTTATTGGCTAGGGTTAAGCAAGATATTCAAGTTGGGGAAGATACATCAGATTGGTCAGAAATTAATTAAAGAAATTCGGGATTGGCTAAATACAAAACAAGGGGAAAGAAAGGGGTATACAGCCAACTTAAACAATAACAGAAAGAAATTTAACAAGAAACAAACTTTTGAAATAAAAATTTCTCCAAAAAACAGTTCTTTCACTTCGCACTAGGGTGCACCATTGTAGTTTTTCAATAGTGTCCTCTAGAAGAGAAAGTTCACACTTCTTACTACAGGTAAAACAAAAATACATCAAAAATGACCCAGTTCAAAAACTCCAAAATTTCCAAGTAGTGACATCTTCTGAGAAACCTGAAAATTAATACATTAGATAAAGTTCAGACTTCCTCCACCAGAGGAGTTTCAACTGGCGCAAATTTTAAATTAGCGGCGTGGATGTGTACCGCCCGGTACAATTATTATTATTATTATTATTATTATTATTATTATTATTATTATTATTATTATTATTATTATTATTATTATTATTATTATTATTATTATTATTATTATTATTATTATTATTATTATTATTATTATTTGTAATGTAGTCGAAACAAGAATTCCAATCGATCAACGCAACATAAGCATCAACATTGCGTGAATTTTGTTCATTATTCTCTTCTTAACTGGTCAGCACTCGACTTCATAGACAGCGACTGGCTTAACATCAGTGAGGTATATTTTCGACGTCGGGCGTATCGGCAATCTCTTGGCAAAGAGCACTCGCGTTACCTCCCTTCTTCATCCATTTAGCATTTATATTTGCTCGCACTTCAACGTTAATGTTGCTGTTTACTACATAAATAAGATCCTGAGTGGTGGAAGGTATTGGTATTCGGAAGATACCACTGACGTCAGTATGACGGTCGCTCTTGTTTTTTATGTTCTATCTTCTTGTTGTTAAGGCGAAGTCCATATCTCGCAGCATATCCACTGACGATACCCAGCCTCAACCACACAAATTTTTGCAGAAGATTGTTTCGCTTCTCAGCTTGGCAGCTGGCTTTATAAGATATTCCTAATAGGAAAGCTTCGTGTCCAGCGCAACTCCAAAGTATTTCATACAAGAAATAGTAAGGTTCACATAAAATGTATATCAAAAATCAAATAAAGTTCCGTAAATTAAAAAATATAACAATATAATCTACACTTGCCATCACGTACGAAATACGGACACATATACACTATTATCAACAACAACAAATAAAGATAATTCTTCCCCTCTAAGGACACACTTATACCCCTTGCTGTTGATTTTTAAATATACTTTATAATTTCACCTTAAAAAGCTATTTATAATTTCCAGGTTACTTTTTTGTGACATTTGTTAAGAAACGTGTTTCTGAGTCACACTTTTAATATTTACGGGTACTAAGCTACAGATCAATATAACTCCTTGTTTTCACGTTTCTGTTGAAACATCCTTAGTTCCAGAACTAAATGACAGAGAAAGTTTGACTTCTACCAATTTGTAAGAACACATTCATTGTTTCAGTGAGTACAATTTCCATAAAATTATATTTGCTTAGAATGAGGTGTTTGGTTTTTAATGCAATGCCGAATTATATGAATACACGTAATGCATTACTTCGATGGCATTAGATCCTACTTTTAATGATATATAGCTTATCACTCAGAGAACATAATAAATAAGCCAATTTGTATCAAGAATTTCAAACAATTAAACGGAACCACAGAAAAACATTTAGGCAGAATTATTCAAACAAAATGAATTAGATATTTACGTAATGTTTGTTTGTCCCTGAAATTAGATCGTAAATATTATTTAAATTTTAAATACCTCTTCATTCTGGTTCAGTGAACTTAAAACAGATGAGAACAATATAACTAAATACTTCTAAATTATAACTTCTGATATATATTTGCATTTCTATCATCTACATACATAAAGGAGAAAAATAGAAAAAATGCACGGAAGAATGTAAACACCCGATATTTCTTTTTCCATTTCAAACAGTTCGTAGCTGCCAATTAAAACATTTCAATCAGAGTGAACTGCTGGACCAATTCGGTTATTTTTTCAAACATTCTTTGATGGAAGGTTCTTATGAAAAGAAAAATTGGAAAAATTGCCCAATTTTTTCCCATTCAAACTTTTCCTAGCTGCCTATTCAAACATTTGCATTGCTATAGTTGGAGAACGTTGCCTACCCTAATTTTTAATACCTGTCTTTTTCTTTTACAGATACAAGGCGAAATATATGACCGAGCTGGTTCAAAACAAATTGTGTGTTCGAGGAACCTGTGGGCCAACATGCAAGACGTTAAGCACCAACAATTGATTAAGTTGCCATTGCTATAGTTGCAGATTTCTGCCTACCTTATTTGTAATTAAATCTTCGCTTCTCAACCGACAAACAAGTTAATCTATTTATCTTTGGTTGATTGGTTCATTTTGTGTGTGTTTCCATATATACTCATTTAAGACTCGCGGTCCCTGTAAGACGCGGGCGGAGCAATTTTGGTCGAAGAACTCGAAACGCTATAAACTAAGTTAATTTTCAGTCTAATCGGACTGCACAGCAACGTCAAGAGAGAAATGAAACTGAAAAAATTCGGATATCACAAAACCATGCAGCACGTCATTTAGTTGCTTGAAATGAACTGCTTGCAGTTACAATGTTTCATTGGTAGGCACTGGAGTCAATTTTTTCTTTTCATACGCACGTTTGTAAGTCATTACTTACTTATAGGTGCCGAAACCAACAAAAAAGTCAGTTCAATGAAGTATTATTCATACTGGTCAGTATTATTACATGTGTAAGAAGTATTTCGTTATTTGTTAGTAAATTAACAACCACTCGCAAGAAATGTGATCATGTGAGGAACACTCTTATGTCAATGAAAACAGCAGTATTTTCTGACGGAATTATATCTGCATAGTGTTGAATGGAATCAGTGTTTACTATGTTAATTATTTGCTACGAAGAAAGAATATAACGTTTTGCCGCATTACCTTCACCGCACCAACTTATCAAATTACTTGATTTACAAAGGACCAGTGAAACCTACGGTTTATCCTTGAATATTAACAAGACCAAGCTGATTGTATTCTCAAAAACACCAAAACAGGCCACTCTTTACATCAACAACAACATCGTCCAACAATTATCTTCTATCAAATATCTTGTAACTCCAGTTAACCAGCATTGTGATTCAAAATGCGAAATCTTATCCAGGATTGGACAAGCAAAAAATTTGTTCAATACCATGAGGACCTTATTCACCAGCCGAGAACTCAACCTCCAGCTCAGAGTTCGAATGCTACGGTGTTATGTCTTTCCTGTCCTTCTGTATGCTTTCGAAGGGTGGACGCTTAGCCCTTTATTGGAGAAGCGTATTGAATCTTTTGAAATGTACTTATACAGAAGAATACTCCGAATATCTTGGGTAGAAAAGAAGACAAATGAAGAAGTCCTCAACATCTTGAACAAGAAGAAAGAGCTTCTCATAACCATCAAGGAGCGTAAGCTCAGCTACCTCGGGCACATCATGAGAGGTGAACGATACGAACTTCTCCGACTGATCATTCAAGGGAAGATTGATGGGAAATGATCTGTGGGAAGACGGAGAAATTCCTGGCTGAAAGACTTGCGGCGGTGGTATGGACATACGTCGATAGAAATCTTCCGTGCTGCCGTTTCGCGAGTAATCATAATCAATTGGATCGCCAACCTTCGAACGGAGACGGCGTCATAAGAAGAAGAGGGACTTGAAGACCTGCTAAACAGTTTACATCTACGCAACAGTCAATCAGGGTTATTTCTGGGTAGTAATATGCTGGGAACTTCTCCAGCATTTCCTTAGTCACTATGAAGATATTAATTTTGCAGGTACTGGAAATATACTTTTCATTCAATTGTTTGATACTAACGTTTGGTAGCAGAATAAATTTAACTCATTTGATGTTGATGATGTAGTGATTTACATTATTTTGATTTTTGCGTGCAGTACGGACTGAATTGCAGTTTGCTCCATTGTCATTTAGTTTTGTCAGAACGACGTCTGTCGGGCCAGCTAGTTTGTAAGATAGAAATTTTTGAGTCCTTAGTGCCGTAAGACACTAAGAAACACACGCACATATCCTCCCTACAAAGCACTATCATAGAACACGTGCTTTATATCACCACATTATATGAAAGTACCGGACCTTTCTAACTGCAGAGATGCCAGCATTCAAACGTTTTCGTGCACAGTGAAATGGTCCCCTACCAATAAGGGAATGTTACATTCAACCAAAGAACGTGTGAAATAACATTCAGACCATGTAAAACTGGTGTTTAGAATTCCTTTTATATCGTTTATCTTCTTTGTGAAGCATTTTCTCACAGATACCCTACCTTCTTCATTTTCTCCATATTTAATACTTCCCGAGTTCGAATAAATACTGACTCGGCACCACACGTTCTTGTACTTCAGATTCCTTCTCTTCTAGGACAGGAATGAACACACAGTATCAAACACCTCGGGGGACATCAAAATGTTGTAATATACTCGATCTGATTCTATATATTCATTACATTTATTGCGTAAACTCATTAACAACATATAACCGTGACAGTCCACAATTAACTTCACGTATTAAATAATAACCATGATACACAGCCACAAGACAAAGAGAAAAAGTACTACACAAATCAAAACAATTTAAATTCTCAACACTTCTCCCACCCTGAATTTGTCAGAATAATTTGAGTCACATTAATATTACACATAAGTTAACCTGCAAATATCAGAGGACCTATTTTTCCACTCAGTTCCATACTCTATAACTTACGAGGAGTATTTTGGATTGGGGACCACTCTGCTTTGGAAACGAAGGGGTCCTCAAGAGTGTCTATCTCCAGAGGGTTCAGTCAGGTCTTATCAGTGTTCTATCTTTCAGTCTTAACCTGGCTACCCGAGATAAGCGGAAAGGAACTGGCCACCCTACCGTACGTATACTCCGGCTCAGGCACACCTCTGCGGATGTTCGGACTTGCCTTCGGGAAGAATACACCCTTACCTTACACAAGATACACCCTCCTTGCTAGGGAAGAGTGACAGTACTCTTGCTAGTGTCCACTCCACACTCCTGTTACTCACAACCAACCGGAACCACATCCCTTTCCTTCAAAGTCGATATTCCTATTCCTTTGGGGCGCTGGATCAGCAGGGACAGATGTACCTTCCGAAAGCGTTGTTTCTGTTCTCGCAACAGGTAAGTCCACCGATTTTGAATAGTTCACTTACTTCAAATTTCAGTTTAGAGGCATTAATATCGGAGCTTCGTGAATTAACAGCAAAATAATGGATGCACGTTTGGATAGCAGTGATGATACAACCATAATTGTATCGGAAAAAGAAACTTCCGAGGAATATAACGACGAATTTGAGGTTATATTTGGGTACGGATGAATAATGTTTTGACGCCCCATAGATCAGACAGTTCCTTAAGTGAAGAGGCTTCATATCACAGTCAGGATACGAGGAGAACTTATAATCTTCTATTGGCTCAAGCAGGATTTAGTAATTTGGCTGTGAAAAGTAAGAATGAGTAGAGGTTAGGTTCTACCAAGACGGAGAAGAAATAATAAAGAACACGTAGATAGACCCATTCTTGCTGTTGCTGCACTGTACAACAACAGTCCTTCAGTTTCATGAATTTTCTGTAGTAAATCTTATGAAAGTGATAAATGTTATTTTACTAGGAAAATGGGTATAGAAGACCGGAGATCAAAAATGAAAGAAAAAGGTCCTTGCTATTTGTGAACTAAATCTAACCACTTAGCTAAGAGCTGCAAGACTTCCGTTCACTGCCTACTTTGCGGAAATAAGCATATTGTAGTTATGTGTCCTGATCTATCACGAGCTGAGCAAAGTGAATCTAAGATTGAGAAAGAAACGCGGCAAACTCAAGTTATATCCGATCTAGCTAACCATACTTGTGTCAATCAAGTTGTCCTACAAACACTGATGGTCATCTCCTTCAGAGTATAGGTAGTTCAAGAGTTGTGATTGGAACCTTGTGCAGAAGAAGTAGTATCCCATGTTGTGTTTGGTGGAGATCAAACGTCTAGCATTAAACACAAGAGATATAAAACAAACATAGAAAGAAATGATGGGCAATTCGGTTGTGAAATATAGTTACAGGATCGTCCTAGAAATTGTCAATCGATTTCACGAGTGTCAAATTCTTCAGATTGTCTGCAAGAGTTAAAAATGAAGAGTATATGGATCAATAACCTGAGTGATGATTTCTTCAAAATTGAACTCATCATAATAATGAATGTATACGCCAAGATTCCCATAGGCAGTTCTGTTGAAGAATGGACTCTTCTTAGCAGTGGAAAGGAATCTCGGAATGACTTTGGCTGGAGAGCGTCAAGACCAGTCAGTTGATGTCAGTTTGAGTAACCTCACCATCTCAATGGCTTGTGACGATAAGCGAACCATATCTGAGCTTTGGAATCTGAAGACAATTGGTATTTGTGATCAGGCAGAAGACAAAACGACTGAAGAGGTCAAACAGAATCATCTTAGCACTTTGAAAAGGAATGACAATGTACGCTATATAATAAACCTCCCGTGGAGGAAAGGTCACCCAGAGATCAATTGCAATAAGCATACTGCAGAGAAGAAACTTTAGTCTACAAATGACAAGCTGATGAAGGCGAACCTCTTCACAAGTTACGATCAGATTTTCACCGGTGCGAAGAAAGAAGGAATCATAGAATAGGTGCCGAATGAAGAAATGGGAAGACCCTACCATTATTTTCCTCATCGGCCAGTGATTAAATTAACAAGCTGATAACTTCTTTTCGTCTATTCTTCGACTCATCCTTCAAGACAGAAGGCGTTTCACTGAATGACTGTCTAGAGAAGAGGTCCAATCATGTTCAGTTAATTCCAGAAATACTCCTCAGATTTCGAGAGAACGTAATTGGAGTTACTTAAGACATCCGAAGAGCCTTCCTAATGATTGAGGTTATAACGGAAGATCGTGATTTCCTGCGTTTGCTATGGTGGGAGAATTACGATGAGAAGAAAATTAAAGTTTACAGACACTCACAAGTTGTTTTTGGAACAGCCTACAGTCCGTTTATCCTAGGCGCAGTAATATAACATATTACCAACGTCCGTAAGGAAGAAAAGTCAACAGTACATAAATTGATGGAGTCGATATATGTCGGCAACTGTGTGACATTGGTAGCTTCGAAGGAAGAATTTGATACATTTCGATATGAGAGCGTTAAACTGCTGAATGAGAAAAAATGGAACTTAGTAAATGGGAATATTCAACAGAAGGAATCACCCCGATGGAGGACAATGAAATTGAGAAGAAGGGATACATCACAAAGGCTCTCAGACTACAGCGGACCAGAAAATCGGACACAGTGAGTGTTGAATTTAATAGAGAATGTTTACTTCTCTCAGAAGTATTGATGGAGAGAATCCTACTTTTCTTGATACACAACATTTTTATATAACTAGGTTTCTCATTTCAGCACTTCTCTTATTCAAGCTGTTGTTGCAAAAGGCATGGTGCGTAGAATATGAAACGAAGAAAGTCAAAGAGAAGTGGGATTCGCCATTGTCTGAGAGTATCACTGATGAATTTCAGAAGCGTTATCAGGAAATAAACTTCTTAAGGAAAGTGGAAGTTCCTCGAATAATCACGGGTGGTGTGAAGAAAAGGAATCAATGGACGCTTAACAACATCGTAGCCGCTACCCAACACGCCCCTGTGATCTTTTTACGAACGGAAAGTGACAAGAGATTTCCAGTGCAGATGCTGTTATCTAAAGCCAGTGTATCCCCTCTCAAAACCATCACTATTCCCAGGCTGCAATTATTAGAGTGTCTAGTTCGACGTAGACTCGCATCAACAGTTAAATCTGCTCTACATCTGCAAAATGTGAGATAATACTTCTGGAGCGTTTCTTCAACCGCATTAGCTTGGATAAGAAGAGACGAACCGTGGGCTATATTTTTGGCAACAGAGTAAAAGAGATCAGGAGTTTAACATGTCCAGAAGACTGGAAACATATTCCAGGAATACACATTCAGACTGATCTCATGTCAAGGGGTTGTTATTCGACCCAGCCGAAGGACTCAGAATGGTGGAAAGGTCCGGAATGGTTAAAACGACCAGAAGAAAAGTGACCATTTAATCAGCTGGAAGACAATGAAGATTAAACTACAATGCTATCAGAAAGGGAGAAGATGGACTACACTATGACATTGCTGTCTAGAAATGTGAGCTTTCCTCAACGAGTTAGGGTTGTGGCATGGATTCTTAGATTCTGTAGTAATGCAAGGAAGACTAACTCCCGTGCAGGTCCCCTACATTTTTACAGGCAGCTGTGCAGATTGTCATAAAAGATATTCAATCAGATTCACTCCCAGCTGAAGGCGATAACGTCAATGGGATAGAAGTTGTCAGGTTCGAGGAAGATCTCATTCGAGTGAAGACTGAGGTTGTGATGAGAGAGGATATAATGAACTTCGTACACCCATTGTTTCTATCGAAGGGACATAAAATAGGTGAAGCAATGATTATGGTGCAACATCGACTTCATTGTTATGCAGGTTTGCCGTTTCCAATGGCCTATTTGAGGAAATGGTATTAGATAACACAAACTAGGAGGACAGTAAAGAAGATCATAGCAAGTTGTCTGCAGTGTAAGCGTCATAATAAGCTAAATAATGTCGAAACAGAGCCTGCCACTCTACCAAATGATCGGGTAAAGGATGCCAATGTTTTTGAAGTGGTTAGCATTGCCATGGCGGGATCATTGACTCTGGGAGGTAATTCTAAATATGGATTGCTGTCTACACCTGTGCCGTCTTCCGAACAATGTATACGTAACTAGTTCCGTCATTAATTACCAAAGCTTGTATTCCTTCATTGTGAAGATTTATCTCTTTTTTTTTGCTAGTTTTACGTCGCACCGACACAGATAGGTCTTACGGCGACGATGGGACAGGAAAGAGCTAGGAGTGGGAAGGAAGCGGCCGTGGCCTTAATTAAGGTACAGCCCCAGCATTTGCCTGGTGTGAAAATGGGAAACCACGGAAAACCATTTTCAGGGCTGCCGACAGTGGGGTTCGAACCTACTATCTCCCGAATACTGGATACTGGCCGCACTTAAGCGACTGCAGCTATCGAGCTCGGTAGATTTATCTCTAGAAGGGGCCGTCCATCCACTATCTATTCTGACGACGGTACTAATTTTGTAGGGGATTCCTATTCATTAAAAGGCTTACATATCCAAGAACTTCAACAACAAGCCAGGGTTCAAGAAATAGACTGGAGGTTCAATCCTCCTCCTATGAGTTGGTGGGGAGGATGGTGGGAACATCTGGCCCACTCCATTGAAGAACTGTTGAGACGAATGATCGGAAGAATTACCGACTTTGCTTTGTGACGTAGAGGCAGCTATCAACGGATGCCCACTGACATACTGTGTATATGAGGGGAACCTTGAGGATGTAAATCCTTTGATACCGATAACGATGATGTAAAGGGTTTTGTGCAAGATGTTAATCTTCTCGAAAAGGTGGTGTTTCAGGCACGCCTGTGATACCGACAACACCTGATGCAAGAACAACGCTTGAGGAAGGATATCTGTCCCAGCGATCCAAAGGAAATGGAACATCGACTTTGAAGAAAGGTGATGTAGTTGTGGTTGGTTGCGAGTAACAAACGAGAGTGAAGTGGCCAATAGCAAGATTATCGCTGCGTTTCCTGGCAAGGACAGGACGGTGTTTCTCGGGTAGCCAGGTTAACACCTATTGAACGAATGTACTCTCTGGAGATATACACTCGTGATGACCTCTTCGTTTCCAAAACCTCTTCACCTGATAACATTTCCCATGGGTACAGAAGTCGTAGTGGTCGTAGAGGGACCCCCAATCCAACATACTCCACTTAAGATATAGACTATGGAACTGCGTTGAATAGAAGGTCCTTGTTGTAATTGCAGGCATAGGTTATGTGTGATATTTAAGTGACTGAAATTATTCTGATAATTTCAGGATGGAAGAAATGTTGAGAATTTAAATTTTTGAATTGTCCAATACTTTTACTCCCTGCCTTTTGGTTGTGTATTATGGCTATTCTTTAATCAGTGAAGTTAATTTTCCACCAAGTCCGTAATCTATCACGATTGTACTGTATGTTGTTATTGAGTTCAAGCAATAAATATAATGAATGTATAGACTCAGATCGAGTGTATTACAACTAGAATGATCACTCCTGTATTAAAGGACTTTGCATCGTCCGTTGATGCATCCATGCTCTTCATGCTTTTTAGACTTCACATGGATTAGCCACACACAGCGCCCTCCATATTTAACTGATAAATCACGCTTGTACGTGATATGTTCGATATCCTAGGAATGGAAACTTCTGCATATTGCTTTCGGTAATAATAACATGCTTCAGATCACTCGGCTGTCCATTGCTCTTAATTTACTTTACATCTTGTTGTAACGTTATTTTATTTAATGTCGTTCTTCACTTAACTGAAATGGACATTTGTACTAAGCAACCTACTTCGCAACAAAGCGGTCAACGGAAGTTAAACAATTTACTGCAAGCAACTCATTAGTAAACAGAGGAGGTAACAGAACCGAAAATGAGCACATATGCTGGGAATTTTCATTCAGTAAAGAATATCACGCAAAGAAAAATATCGCTACCATAAATTTTTCAAGTTCTTTTTCCTAACAGAGAATTTCCAATGTACGGAACTATTTTTTTCCTATTCTCGGGAGAAATAATTATAAATAACGTTCTGATTTAGTCAAATTCGTAATATATCATAGAAAAGAAAAGAAAAGATCCACCTAATCAATACAAATTTTATTGTAACTCTTTGAATTACAGTACCGATTTCGACTCTTTACGAAGTCATCCTCAGCTGTACTATACCCTTACATTAGTTACAATTTGGTGTTATGCCTTGATAAGTGATAATGTGTGACAGACGTTCACACATTACAAAGTGGTTAGTTATATGCTCCTAGTCGTGAGTATGTCTGATGACCTATATCTTGGACTGTAACAAGACATATATATTTTAAAGTGTTTTTACCAAATGTTGTGAGCATTTTAATGTGTTATATGATTAATATTTTAATAAGGTGTTCAACACGAGTTTTAGGTCAACAGACATACTCAAGACTAGGAGCATATAACTAACCACTTTGTAATATGTCAACGTCTGTCACACATTATCACTTATCAAGGCATAACACCAAATTGTAACAAATGTAAGGGTATATTACAGCTAAGGATGACTTCGTAAAGAGTCGAAACCGGTACTGTAATTCAAAGAGTTACAATAAAATTTGTATTGATTAGGTGGATCTTTTCTTTTCTTTTCTCTGATATATGATAGATATCAATACGAAACAAATGAAACTAATAAATCAAGAAATTCGTAATAATCAGTGCTCTCCTGTATAACCGTAGTATGTAAGACAAAATGATAGAAACTGCGGAAAATTCAGAGTAGTTTGCAACCCTGTAACTTTATTGCTGAGAATGGACACAAGGCATCGAATGTTTCTGTCCCGAGAATCTGTTGCTCACGATTGTCTTTAGAACTTCGACGACGTTATTAATTTACTGCTATAAGTCAACGGCGGAATGGACATTAACTCAATATGAAGAAATAATCTTTGTGCATGAGGGGGAGATTCATCTGAAGTTACTGAAAGCGCAGTCACGTTGGGCTACGAGGTATCTGAATTCTGAACTTAATCTATCAGGTCGTTGACGTTTCGCTCCATCCAACCGCACTGAAGTATGTTTTTCATCACTCTGCAGCATTCAATGTTGTATTAACTCGACTTCAATCCATTATGACATATTTGTATTCACAGCCGTCCGTGGCAGATTCCCTATCAATTGTTTGTCTAATATTTTCTAAATGATTTCAAAAAAACTTGGAAGTGTATCGAAGATTTCCCTTGATCAATTATTCCAATCGCTAATTCCTCTTCTTGGTTCGGACCCTATTGAGGACAATCCGGGTTATCTATCCGTGGTAGATCAAAACCTATTGTAGGGTATTAGGCAGAGTGCCATTCTTGTGAAGTATTACCCTGACATTCCAAACGCCATTCCTTTGTCGTAATGTAGATTTTTGAGATCATTTCTTGCGCTGTTCGGGCAGCTAGAGATTTAGATTTCAGTCATTGGAATCCTACAGCTATCTCACCATTTAGAGGAAGAGTCTCACTCGACCAAATGGGTCCAGGCCGGAACTTCTATTGCAGTCATCGAATGCATATAGCGTCCAATTTAATTCCTTCGATGTTGATTTGCTTTAGTTCCCTAAAGGAAGTCAGTTTTGTTTTTTTCTAAGGATAATGTAGAGAGTATGTCATGTATACTAAATAATGCTTTGATATACCTGGTATGGGGAGCTGTCCAAGCTGTAAGATCCTATGGGTAAGGTAAGGTAAGGGTGTATTCTACCCGAAGGCAGGTCCAAACCTCCGCAGAAGTGCGCCTGAGCCGGAGTTTACCTGCGGTAGGGTGGCTAGTTTTTTCCGTTCCTCTATTCCCTTACCCCCACCAACAGCGCGTGGCAACCCATCCAAATCTTGACCACGCCCAATGTTGCTTACCTTCGGAGATCTCACGGGATCCGGTGTTCAACACGGCTACGGCCGTTGGCGATCCTATGGGAACAGTTATAATAATAAAATCCAATAGATTGCGAATTATGAAAGAAGTGGGTAGCTTTCAAGGAAATAATAGGTAAGTTTAATTATCGAACTATGTCACAGAATTGTTGACACTACCTGCTACTCGAAATATGATTGCAGTTGAAGTTGAAATTACCCTTTATAATCAAGTGTTCCTTAACGCGTTCATTGTTTGCTAATTTAGTAAGAGAAGGTACTTTAGGGGGACAGTAGATTGGAGCATTCAAACACTTCTTCTGGTAGATTTCACATTCTCGAAATTTGCATTCAGGACCACGGTGTATAAAGTCATCATACGTATAAAATTAATTACACTTCCTGGAGAATCACTTACGGCAAGCTGCTATACCCCTAACTATTCGCTAATCCCTCTCGTTTGTGAACATTTCTTACCCGGGCAACCTTACAAAACTATCAGGGGATCTTAATTATGGTCCAAAAATAGTAATCAAACTTGATCCTTTGTAGAAAGCTGGCAAGATAACTGGAAAAATATAACAATTCTAAGCCGGGCTGAGTAGCTCAGACAGTAGAACGCTGGCCTTCTGAGCTCTAGCTGGTGGAATCGATTCCGCCCCAGACTGATGTTATTTGGTCAAGTATGATGGCATCATATTGGGAGATTCATGGACACGTAAAAAGTAAAATATGCGGGACGAAATTCCGGCATCTCGAAGTCTCTGGAAACCGTACACATACTTATCAGCTCATAAAACCAAAAATATCAATTATAGCTATGGATAGTAGCAAGCTAAGAGAAATATTTCCTTCTGTACCAATTCAAAATCTACAAGCGTTGCTCACATTTAGATGGTTTTTGGATTGAATGTCCTGAAAATCACAGGACTCTTAGCATACAATGTAACTCGTAAGATAGGTACAGAGCATATTTTTCATTTGTATCACGCTTTGGAGCATAATTTATCGGAAACTATATTGCTTACGAATGGAAATTCTCAGGCTACGATTTTCGGGAGAACATTTTTTGTGCATTTCGTTATTTCATTTTATATTATAATATGCAGCAATGCAGAAGGTAAAAAATGGACATTATAAGCAATCGTGAGAGAATTTCATTATATCCATTCTTCCCGACATCTATATAAATAAATATTTAGGGAGTCCGCTGTCTGTAATTTAGTTTGTTTATACAATATTTCAGATATTTATCCGTTTTAGGTCAACTCAAGTCTGTATCAGTGGTTTTTATTTTTCGTGTCTGTTTGTCTGTTTGTTCCACCATTACGGCGAAATGGATGTATAGATCTCGACAAAACTTTATATATAGGGTATAATCATCCCTGGAAAGTTTTATGATATGATTTAATAATATCTGAATTGACGGGGGTTGGGGTTTATAGGAATACCAGAAGAGTTTTCTGCCATTTACTCCTATACTAATGATTTCCTCTAAAATCCGTGGACTACATGTGAAAAGTCCCTTCATTATAAATAACTATTGTTATGTTCATAATTTCACTTACTCTTCAAATGACAGAGAAAATTACTAATTTCTGCGGGGTCTCATGCTCTACATTGAGTGATCGACAGACCGACAACGAACTTAGAGGTTACCATGGCAACGCATCTGACTGCTTGCCAGCAGCGAAATACCGTATGCCACTTTTCTCATCATTCCTCTAACCACGTGGTGCTTGGTTGGGTAGAAAGCAAGAGAGACGTCAATCGGCCATTTTGCTGGATATTGGCGGAATACCGTTGAAGACTACAATCGTTCTCGAATAGCACCAAGGGCGCTGTTAATATTTGAACAGTAGAGTGGAATGTAGCACATTATTTCACACCGTAAGGTGTTTTCTGGCATTTGCTATAAGTTTTATTGTATTTCTATTCTACTTCTGTTTTCGGCTTTAATTTCTTGCCTCTGCCTTGCCTCTTTAGGCGTAAGTAATAACACCGTAAGTCATCTTCTTATCTGTTTAAGTAAGAATCCCTGCGCCTAAATTTCTCCCCTGTTATCGCCTTGTTATATCTGTAAATCATACTATCACAATTTATTGAGGGACATTTTATATTCCAATATATCCGCTCAGTATTTACAAATTTGTCCTCTCCGGCTGTCATCAGTTATAATAATATTTTCTATTCAATTACCTTTCTTAACTGTATTACTTTCTTAATTAATCCGTATGTATGCGAGTGCTAATCCCGTGGGCACTCTTTCCTTTGAGGAAAAATTCCAAGGTGTTCAAATGTATAACTTTGACCCAAGAAAATATCGAAATATGGATGCAATGTTAATGAAGTTGCAGTTTTTCGTTTCGGGATAATTGGTGGCTAAACGGTAAGTCGTAAACAAAAACAAATAGCAAAATTGCGGTTCAATTTGGACAGATCTATGACTTTGGTCCTACGACTTTTTGTCATATCTACCCCTACTACGTTAAATATTTCGCTATTTGCTTTACGTCGCACCGACACAGATAAGAGGCGACGATGAATGAGGAAAGGGCTAGGAGGTGGAAGAAAGCGGCCGTGGCCTTAATTAAGGTACAGCCCCGACATTTGCCTGGTGTGAAAATGGGAAACCACGGAAAACCATCTTCAGGGCTGCCGACAGTGGGGCTCGAATTCATTATCTCCCCATCAGTTGAGCCTATGTAAGCGGAACGAACGGTCGTGCTGTGTGGAGTGTGCCGGGTGAGCGGAGAAAGAGTGGGGAGCCGACGGGGAGAGTAGAGTGGGACAAGGAAGATGATCGGTGTAGAACAATACAGGGCCGTCATACGTAGATGGCAGGGAACAATGAAGAAGAATATGACCAGAAGCAAGGAAGTTAGTGTGGAACTGGGATTGAAGGGTGAGATGTTATTGGCCCTCAGAGTAGTGGAAATATGAATTGGGAGGACATAGAGGTGATAAAGAAAGTGGTAAAGGAGGTAGTTGAGGAACTCTGCCCGTTTGAGCAGTTAAAGCAGATGATTCAAGATCAAGTCAAGGAACACGAGAAGAGGAGGTTGTGGATCCAGGAAAACTCGAACGAAGCTAAAGGAAGAGTGGAAAAAGTGAGGGACAGATAGTATTGCTAAGGGAGAAAATAAAAAAATATGGAAGAGATAGTAATGTACTTGAAGAAAGAAGTAGCATCCCATAATCTAGAACGGAGGAAGAAACCATATTTATGTACGGTCTACAAGAAGATAAGGGGAAGCAAAAGTGGACATTATCTATAAGGTGGTAGATGTCATATAAAAAATAATGAAAATTAACTTTAGTGAGGTAGATCTAGACAACGTTGAGAGGGTAGGCAAGATGAGGGGGCGCAGACCTATAAAGGTGACACTGCTATCATCACTAATGGCGGACATAGTAATCAGAAACGCCGGAAACTTGCAGAAGGAAAAAAAATATGGATTAAGCCGGACGTGGGAAGAGAGGGGAATAAAAAAATTTAAACTCTTGGAGAAACATATGATTAAAGCAAGAATGCAAGGTCTGCGGGCACATATTAAGGGTCAGTCACTGGTGGTGTCCAATGGTAAATGGACCCGCAATTAGACGGTGCCGAAACTTCAGTCTTTGGAAAAGCGTTTAAAACAGGTTGAAACGAGTGCCGGCGAAGACAGATATTATGAAAAGGCAAGTCCAGGAACCAGTGCGAACAAGGGAAACAGTGAGTGGAGTGATCTTAATGTGGAAAGAAAGAGAAGGCAACAAAGTTTCGACGAATTTTGGTCTGACAGTGAGAAAAGGAAAATGTGGGCCAGAGAATTAGGTAGATAAATAAGAGGAGAGTCCGGTGGGGAGGGCTGTTTAAGCCCAAGAGTGAGTGAATGTGTTGTGCAGAGTGAGAAAGTTAATAAGAGTGAGGAAGTCAATAAAAATAAGGTTATACATAAAGACAGATGTAGGAGCCTAAAAGATTTATGGGGGAAGATAGATAAAAGAGAAGAATGTATAGTAACTAGGAGTCAAAAACTAAGTTAGTAAGTAATTTAGGGCTAATGTTTTGTTTGTAATGCTGTTCTTGATGTATGTAGAATGGTAAGATGGTTTTTGATGGTTTGTTATGATGGGTGATAAGAAGAGTATGATGGTGGTATGTGTTGGTATAGTAGGTATAGTGAATTAATGGAGTAAGTTGTAATTGGTATGCAATAATGTAATTTGGAATTGATCTGGAGTGTTAAGTCTAAGTGAAAGATTGCGTTGTATAATAGGTATAGTCAATTTTTTTGGTAGGTAATGACGTATGTGTTTGTATAGGGAAGTTAATGTAAAATGTGTTTGGAGGTATGTGTTGTTGGAGGTGGGTGTCTTTATAGTGAATTTGATGGTGATGGTGGTATGTGTTGGTATAATAGGTATAGTGAAGTAATGGAGTAAGTTGTAAGTGGTATATAGTAAGATAATTTAGAGCTGATTGGGAATGTTAAGTGTAAGTGAATGATTGCAGATTCGGATGGAGTTTTTGGTAGGAAATGAAGTGTGTTTATTTATTGCTGAAATGTAGAGATGGAGAAGTGGTAGTATATGTAATGGCAGAATTTAAGTGCTGAGAGAGATGAGAATTGAGAACTGGTGTTTGTTTGAATAATGTCTTGAGGTGTGTTATGGGGTGGAGTTGGAGGTAGGTGTCTGTAAGTGACGGTATGAGATTGGGAAGTTGACGCATGGTGGCATATGGTGGTATGTGTTGCTATAGTAGGTATAGTGAATTAATGGAGTAAGTTATAACTGGTATGTAGTAATGTAATTTGGAATTGATCTGGAGTGTTAAGTCTAAGTGATTGTGGAGTTGAGTGTTGGTATAATAGGTATAGTCAATTAATGGAGTGAGTTGTAATTGGTATGTAGTAAGGTAATTTTGAATAGATTTATAGTGTTAAGTGTGAAGTGGCGGTATGAGATTGGCAAGTTGATGTGCTATTGGTGTCTGTATAGTGAATTTGGAGTGTAAATGAATGATTGTGGATTTAGATGGAGTTTTTTGGTAGGTAATGAAGTATGTGTTTGTATAGTGAAGTTAATGGTAAAATGTGTTTGGAGGTATGTGGAGTTGAAGGTAGGTGTCTGTATAGTGAATTTGATGGTGATGGTGGTATGTGTTGGTATAATAGGTATAGTAAAATAATGGAGTAAGTTGTAAGTGGTATATAGTAAGATAATTTAGAGTTGATTGAGAATGTTAAGTGTAAGTGAATGATTGCGGAGTTGGATGGAGTTTTCGGTAGATAATGAAGTGTGTTTATTTATTGCTGAAATGTGGAGATGGGGAAGTGGTGGTATATGCAATGGCAGAATTTAAGTGTTGAGAGGGATGAGAATTGAGAAGTGGTGTTTGTTTGAATAATGTATTGAGGTGTGTTATGAGGTGGAGTTGGAGGTAGGTGTCTGTAAGTGACGGTATGAGATTGGAAAGTTGACGTATGGTGCCATATGAAGAGTAATTGTGTATATTAATTAGGCACGGTTGATAAATTTTGGTTTGTGGACGTGATGGCAAATTTAATGTGGAGTATGGCTTGGTATTTAAATTGATTAAGCATGGTTGAATATGATGAGCAGGAACAGATAAATAGTACAAGGATAAAGTGGCAACGTGAGCAGAATACGTAATGGTAGAATGTAAGTGTAGCGAAGACATTATGATGATGTACACTTACCCGGCTGGTGATGTAACGTAAGTCTGGACTCAGCTACCCTGAGTGGGTCAAGTAGAAGAAAGGTAGGAGGAATGGAATGTGCAAAGGTTTGCGTGTCTAGTCAGGAGGGGCATGAAATTCTTAATACCATTTATTTTATTTCAACTTTATTATGTCTTTTAATTAGATTTTATTTAAATTGCATATTCTGGAAAGACAACAGAAATATTCAGGGGAGACGTTGGACGTGGCATTAAAGGGCCGAGGTTGACTGCCGTGATGACCCTCACTTTGGGGGTTACGTTTCCGGAGTATCCGAGGAATTTCATGGCATGTCCAAGGAGTACGTTTGATTCTTCTTCTTCTTCTTCTTAATATTATTATTATTTTGTTTGTTCATTCCTGTTTATTGCGTGTATCATTTTTCTTTTCTTTTTTCTGTACAGTATGTGGAGTTTGAAAGAGTGAATTTTGGCGTAGGCTGGACATTGTTATTTTTCTCATTTAACGGATCAAATGGGTATTTGTTACTGTAGATCTAGAGAAAAATAATAAAGTATCACCATCTCATCTCATCTCATCTCACTATCTCCCTATTACTGGATACTGGCCGTGACTGCAGCTATCGAGCTCGGTCTACGTTAAATAGAGCGGTACGTTATTTCTTGATTTCAAGTTAACTTTGTACTTTCTGCACTATATGTTATCGTTTGGCACACTTATAAGAAGGATAGAATCATCACATTCGGCATGCACATTGCCACGACCAGTGGTCATATGTTAGCCTAATTTTATGTTTCCAGCTGTCACATGAGTAATAAAAAATAAAGTAATATGTGTAAAACAGTAGCAAATTTCACCCTTTTCAATGATTCTAACTAAATCTAACCCATAAATATATGAGATACAAAACATGACATAGGACCAACCATGTAGAACACTAAAGGGGCATCTGATGGTGAAATACGTTTGTCGATATGTCGTACAGTTTAAAAGCAACAACTCTCGAAATAAAGGTCTGCACTTATAGATGTGTCGATGCTTTTCTATATAAAAAAAATTTGTAGGGGGTCCGCTGTCTGTAATTTCGTTTGTTTTGCCAATTTTTCAGATATTAATCTGTTTTTGGTCAACTCAAGACCGTATCAGTATTTTTTTTTTTTTTCGTCCTTTAGTCTGTTTGTTCTACCATTACGGCGAAACGACTGGATAGATCTCGACCTAACTTCATATTTCGAGTATAATCATCTTGGGGAAAGTTTTGATATGCACATGATTTTAAAATCTCGTAC
This sequence comes from Anabrus simplex, assembly GCF_040414725.1. Lineage (NCBI taxonomy): Eukaryota > Metazoa > Arthropoda > Insecta > Orthoptera > Tettigoniidae > Anabrus > Anabrus simplex. The sequence continues at coordinate 213,377,429 of NC_090269.1, read as the reverse complement.
TCGATGGGGTTTATACGAAAACCAGAAGAGTTTTCTTCCGTTTTCTTTATACTATTGATTTCTGTAAAATCCGCAGACTACTGTATATGTGAAACGCCCCTTCATTATAAACAATTATTTTATGTTTATAATTTCGCTTAGTTTTCAAATGAAAGAGTAAATTACTATTTTCTGCGGGGCTACATGCTCTGCGTTGAGTGACGACAGACCGACAACGAACCTACAGGTTACCATGGCTACGTCTCTGCCAGCAGGGAAGTAACGTACTGCCATTGTCGCCATCAACATCCCTATAAACTCGGGGTTGGTCCTTGGGTAAAAAGCAAGGTGTAGACGTCAGTCGGCCATTCTGCGGGATACTGGCGGAATAGCGTTTGAGGTTTCAATCGTCCTGTTAATACTTGAACAGTACCGTGGAGTGTAGCCCATTATTTGACACCGTAAGGTATTTTCTGGCATTTGCTATAATTTTTACTGTACTTCTGTTTCCTGATTTAATGTCTTGCCTCTGCCTTGCCTCTTAAGTGGTAAGTAATAACACCGTAAGTCATCTTCTTATGTGCTTACTTAAGAATCCTTCTCCTCTGTTACCGCCTTCTTATAAACGTAATTCATATCATCACAATTTATTGAGGGACACTTTACTTTCCAATACATCCACTTGGTATTTACATATTTGCCCTATCCGACTATCGTTATTTATAATCCTCTTTTTTATTAATTTCAACTTTCTTAACTCTATTACTTTCTTTCTAACTTACTTCGTGTGTATGCGAGTGCTAATCCCCAACCCTGGACACACTTTCATTTGAGGAAGCATTTCAAGCTGTTGAAATGTATAACTTTTGGACCCAGAATATTTCGAAATATGGATGCATTTTAATGACGTAGTACACCTTCGTTTCGGGGTAATTGGTGGTAAACCGTATTAACAAAACATATAGCACAATCTCCGTTCAATTTGGAAAGATCTACAAGTTTAGTCCTCTGACCTATTGTCGTGTCTCGATTGTTGATACGTTAGATAGCGCTTAATTTCTCGATTATAATTAAATCTCTCCAGCTCGATTGTGACTGGCATTAGGAGAAGGGGCCTGTCATTATAATGAAATGCAGTAGTCAAGTGAGCATGCCGTTATAGTAGAAACTCTCCAAACTCGATTGTGATTAGCATTAGGAAATGTGGCTTGCCATTATCCTCAAAAATTCCTCAATGCCTACCTTACATCGGAAACAACGTGTGCCTGTTTTCTTGCTCGGATACCACTAAAATACATACAATTTAATATAATCTTACTCACTGCCTTTACTGTAATTAACGCAAAATCCGTATACAATGTAGAAGACCGTAGCGAAGCACGGGTACAGTTGCTAAATTAATCAATAATATTATGTTGTTTTGTTAATTATTGAAAAGCAATTGGATGAGGGATAAACAAAAGTTTCATTTAAATACTACAATGCCCTTGTTTGTTTCACTGAAATAAAGGTATGTTGCCATATAATGTGATGAATAAAGCTGATAATGTTGGTTTAAGAACGATGCAGGGGAGGTGAATCTTTATCAGCTTATTTAGCAGGTAGGTTCAATTGTAATTTTTTCTTGAGTCTATAACGAAATTGAAATTCATTCGAAGTTCTTTTCTGTGTGTGATCTTGTCCTGAAAAATGTTCTACAGTCGCTCAAGTGGATACAATCTACAACGTCTCAGGTCAACTAGCTCATCGTCCATGAAATTCGTTCAGGTACAAGGCTACCAGAGACATCCATGTATGTTTAAACAAATGCATAGAACTTGATGTAGCCTCCGTGGCTCACGCGGGCAGCGCGCCGGCCTCTCACCGCTGAATTCCGTGGTTCAAATCCCGGTCACTTCATGTGAGATTTGTGCAGGACAAAGCGGAGGCGGGACAGGTTTTTCTCCGGGTACTCCGGTTTTCCCTGTCACCTTTCATTCCAGCAACATTCTCCACTATCATTTCATTTCATCTATCAGGCATTAATCATTGCCCCAGAGGAGTGCGACAGGCTTCGGCAGCCGGCACAATTCCTATCCTCGCCGCTAGATGCGGTTTCATTCATTCCATTCCTGACCCGGTCGAATGACTGGAAACAGGCTGTGGATTTTCGTTTCATGGAACTTGATGTTCAACCATCTTGTTAAAAATTCAAATGTTAAAAAAAATACAGCGTTAGCTTAGCGTGATACAAATATATCTTGTTTTTTAAATTTCTCTTCCCACCTACATTTCTGAAAGTAATAAAGTTAAAACGCATACCGTACTTCAATTGGAATTTATATCTCAGTAGTCCTTCCCTCACTACTTCATCCTTCATGGTATTGAATAAACAAACACCGTCTATTTAACTGACAGAAATCAATAAGTTAAACTGAATTCTATGCCATATTTGTAGCAGCAGGGAAGTACCGCATTGTGCTTCCCAAATAAAGGGGTATGATATACAATTGTGTGCTAGACATGATTGAAAGGCATTAGCTTATATGGAATACTGTATTCTTCCGCGTCTAGGTCAATAACAGGCCACGATATATTAACCCGATATCAATATACCGGGATGTCACACACCAATGACAGTGAACAGAATATTGAAAAGAACCACTTCAGAGTTTCATGTTTAGTTCCCATGGCTCAGTCACTGTAATATGATCCGTGTTTAAATGGAATTATGGCATCACTTCAATATGTATTATCAAATATCCATTAAAATAACCATGGCAGAATAGATAATCAACTGTATTAACGTTCACTTCAAAGTCTGCATAGCACTTTGAAAACAATATGCCCACTACTTGTTTGCTTTTGCATATTTTAACGCACAGTTTAGAAAAACCTTTCTTATGAATGCGTTTGATCATTTTTCTATTGGTTGTTTGCGTCTACAGTGAATGGTTGTCAGCACATTACACAACCTCCAAATTGAGACCAAGGGTAGCAGCTTAGTATGGCTTATCTCCAACGACCTATTCTGCTTGCCCTGTTAGGAACATATGCTCGGTATGGCATTGCTCTTAGAATCATTTGCGCCCTAAAGCGCATTCACCTTCAGAGAATTCGTCAACCTGGTAGTAACGTCACGAGAAGATTTTCCCTCTGTTAACTGACTAAACATGAATGAGTAAATCAATACTAGCGCTGTACTTCGGAAAACTGATGTTTTATCTCCCTCTCTAGATCGATGGAAGAGCATTGGATTGTTCAAGCGCTAAAATAACTTCATGTGTCCTCCATGTGTCAATGATAACTCATACGATGTTTAATAAAACTCAGCAACGGATTGCCTAATAGAGTTCCGGTTTCTTTGCTAGCTGATAGAATAAACTGAAACATTGAAATTGGCATGTGTACAGCCCACACAATATCACATGATAATTTCGGCTTGCAGTAGCTGAAGACTTACGACGACGACGATGATGATGATGATGACGATGATAATGCTAATTATTAGTATTATTATTTCCATCGGCTTGATCTCTCAAACTGATCTCAGAAATACCTCCTACTCCTCTCCTCTTTGTATCTTCCGTTTTACCCTTGACATAGCGTGGTGACATGCCACTAGCAGTTGGAGAGTTTTCGCCACGCTCAACGATCTTTAGCCAGCTGCAAAACTCTCGAACAAGTGTCAATCGATGGGCCCTTCTCGTAGGTGCTCGCCCTCTTAAAGTCTCTTACTAGTTCCTTCGCTTCCTTCCTGCTTGAAATATGGCCAAATAATCTCAAGTTCGGTTCTTGATTCTCATTTCCCCAAGAGCTGAAGAGTTGGTCCGCTATTCTATTGAAGATATACATCATCAATTAATCTCCCAGGCAAACTACCGTAGTCCATTCACTTCATTAGACTACACCAACAAGAACAATTTATACACACAGCTTCATCGATCGAGTTTATTCGTTTATTACTCTTAAAACAGGCCGATACAAAGATAACATTGTCCGATATCTTATAGAATCAGGGCCAGTTGAAATAATTTTGGGCCCCTGCGAGGCATTATTTTCGGGTCCCCATTTGCTTACATCAGGTTATTCTAACCGAATATACTCACTGTACTTGATGTTCAGATTATTACCACCATTAACTTAGTTTCAAAACTACACATTTACCTTGTAATATACTCAAATATGTATAAAGCCATCCTTAACTAACTTTATTCCGAAATTTTTGCCTGTAACTTTAACCAATTTCCTGGATCATTTGTATAAACAATCTTGTACTTCCGTTGGTGGTTCTTCCTTTCCGTGGAGTTAAAAGTTAGCTGAAGTATGATTTTCATCACTCAGCACTGAAGATGAACTTGAGTTAACTACATTTATAATTTCAGAAAAATTATTCTTCAATACCGTGAACTGTTTACCAAAATACCTCGAGTTTTTTTCCTAACACTACAGAGGCGTAGCGAGGTTTAGTTTCCTACTTAGAAGAAGCTGTCAACTAAACCATAATAGTGAATTCATTTACGATTATCTTTAAAACTAACACGGTAGTTTACCCTAACTGAATGGTTAAGAAAGCATTAAAGTAAAATATTGCTTACCTTACCTCTTTGTAAACTATATCAACTCTCCGGATTTTCGTGGATAACTAAGATGAGAATTAAGGAAACAAAACGCGCCTCTTATAGTCAACACCTCAGAGTGAGAGAGAGAAAGAATGGATATTAAATCATACTGCATATTGCGGGAAGTACCGAAGTGTTCAAGCAGGTTCGAATTTGATTGTCGTAACGTTCAAAGACGTTCAAAATCTGAACATAGATATCTCGATTCAAAGATATAATGCTTTCTTTTTTTACTCCTAAAAGGAAGTCCCTTTGAGCCTAGAAAGGAAACAGTAGTTATTAAAAGACATAACTTTCCTGTTCTTTTTGATAGTTTCATTGCTATTTTTCATAGCTCTTTAATGATGCTTAAACGAATCTTAATTCGCGTACTTTTTTGTCAGATAACTGAAGGTCCCCTCTTTATATTTGTGTCTTTTATCTGCTTTATAAATGTTACTCAAATCGTCGTGCCCACGCCTCTTCCATAAATGTTCCTTTCTTTAGGATAATTAAAGGCAGAAACAACAATACATTTTATTTAATTGTGTACAGCCACATAACCACGTGGTAGAGTCATAAATGCGCTTGTTTAAATACTGAGTAAATGTATTTGTTTTTGTTTTCAAAAGATGAGTTAGCTTTGGTGGATCATTTTCAACAATATATAATTTCTCTTGGAATGTTAACAAAAATAAAGAAGCCTTAAGTAGTTTTCAATTGAACACTTTCAAATACTTTCTGTAATCCCTTTACCGCAGTCTGTACTTACACCACTTTTGCCCGCTGTCTTCAAGTCTTCCATGCTGGGAACAGTGGGATGTAAATTTCCAACTTACATACATCTATTCTAGTTCGCACTGTACTGGAAGACTCAAAGGTAAAACTTAATTCACCTCTAGCGCAAGATAACTTTCACTTCACCGATATACATAACACCATACACAAATTATACAACTGACTTTGAGAATTCATCTAATGAGAAACTAAGTAGCAATAGGGAAGATAACTTTAATCTGCGTTAGTACAACTTCGCCATCTAAAGTGTAACTCAAGAATCACATCCATGGGGCTCGGGAGTTCCTACTTCCTGACACGCGACGGCCGAACTTGCAACGGGGGTTGGAAGTTTGTGTGCTATCCAGCGTGCGGATTTACTAGAGGATAAACGAAATTATAATATCGCATACAAATCCTATAAATAAATAAGTTCATGCAGTATTTAAAATTTGGAAGGAAGCGACGCTTACAACACATCCACGGACACGACGTGGCTACTTCACTACAATCTAACTGTATATTGTTCTTACCAGAGACAATAACAGACGAATTTTCGCTACACTACGTTGTGGGATCTTATTACTCGATACTGTTTCGCTGTATTCTCTGCAGAAAGTTTATATCACCTTGTTCATCCACAGGAACCACAGCCCCTTTATTATCTAGCATCCTCTTTAAAAATTTGTTTGATGCACGTTCTTGCCATGATGTTTCTCGCTTCATTTCCTTCTTAGGGTTCTTCTTCTTGGAAAATAACCATTTTTCTATCTATTTTATGTTATGTTACATTAAACCACGTTGTCAAATCATGGACTTCCCCGTCTAACTCACAATCAACAAGCATGCTCACCAGACAAGTGCAGGTAAGTAGTATAATTGGACAGTTCGGCGGCCACCTCCACCTCAGGCTCCCAGTGGCCACCTCCACCTCCACCTCAGCCAGAGGCCTCCCAGTGGCCACCTCCACCTCCACCTCAGCCAGAGGCCTCCCAGAGGTCTCCTCCACCTCCCGCGGGAAATTTGAATTTGTAAACAAAGCCACGTGCTTTTTGACAGCTGTCATCGACAACAACGCATCGCTAACCTCAGTACTGCCATCTTGACGGGCCTAAACCTCAGTAGTGCCAACTTAACCTAACTAGCGCGAGGTAAACAAAGCCACGTGCTTTTTGACAGCCACGTGCTTTTTGACAGATTTGTAAACAAAGCCACGTGCTTTTTGACAGCTCTCATCAACAACAACGCATCGCAAACCTCAGTACTACCATCTTGACGGGCCTAAACCTTAGTGGTATCAACTTAACCTAACTAGCATGAGGTAAACAAAGCCACGTGTTTTTTTGACAGCCACGTGCTTTTTGACAGATTTGTAAACAAAGCCACGTGCTTTTTGACAGCTCTCATCAACAACAACGCATCGCAAACCTCAGTACTACCATCTTGACGGGCCTAAACCTTAGTGGTACCAACTTAACCTAACTAGCATGAGGTAAACAAAGCCACGTGTTTTTTTGACAGCCACGTGCTTTTCGACAGATTTGTAAACAAAGCCACGTGCTTTTTGACAGCTGTCATCGACAACAACGCATCGCTAACCCCAGTACTGCCATCTTGACGGGCCTAAACCTCAGTAGTACCAACTTAACCTAACTAGCGCGAGATAAACAAAGCCACGTGCTTTTTGACAGCCACGTGCTTTTTTGACAGCTGTCATCCGCCATCTTTAAACTACAGAGCACCGTGCTGCCCTCTTTCGTCACCTGTCATCGGCAGTGCTGCCATCTTGACGGGCCTAAACCTTAGTGCTACCAACATAACCTCACTAGCTCGAGATAAACAAATCCACGTGCTTTTTGACAGCTACGTGCTTTTTTGATAGCTGTCACCCGCCATCTTTAATCTATAGAGCACAGTGCTGCCCTCTTTAGCTACTTACCTTTGAAATGTGGTGGCGGATAATTTGAAAAATGCTTTTCGACAAGCAGCCATCTTTAATCCAGAGAGAACAGTGCTGCCCTCTATGTGGTGGCGGCAAATTGAAAAATTCCACATGCTCTTGTTTGAAAACAAACTCACGTGCTTTTTTGACAGCTGTCATCTGCCATCTTTAATCTATAGAGCACAGTGCTGCCCTCTTTAGTTTGAAATGTGGTGGTGGTAAATTCCACGTGCTCTTGTTTGGAAACAAAGCCACGTGCAGCTGTCATTCGCTATCTTTAATCAACAGAGCACTGTGCTACTATCATGCGGGCAATTTCATCACCTGTCATCCGCCATCTTTAATCCACAGAACACCGTGCTGCCCTCTTTATGGCTACTACCTTAAGCACGTAGTAGCGGACAATTTGAAAAGTTCTGTTAGCTATCATCCGCCATCTTTAATCAAGAGAGCACCGTGCTGCCATCTTTAGCTAGATACCTTTGAAATGTGGTGGCGGCAAATTGAAAAATTCCACGTGCTCTTGTTTGGAAACAAACTCACGTGCTTTTTCGACAGCTACCATCCGCCATCTTTAATCAACAGAGCATAGTGCTGCCCTCTTTAGTTTGAAATGTGATGGCGGCAAATTCCACGTGCTCTTGTTTGGTAAACATAGCCATGTGCTTTTTTGACAGCTGTCATCCGCGTCGCTAACCTCACTGCTGCCATCTTTACGGCGGTAAACCTCAAGGCTGCCACCTTATGCATGTTATAGCGCGGAATTTAAAATCCAACAGCAGAACATTGTTAACCTCACTCTTGCCATCTTTACGGCGGTAAACCTCAAGGCTGCCACCTTATGCATGTTGTAGCGCGGAATTTAAAATCCAACAACAGAACATTGTTAACCTCACTCTTGCCATCTTTACGGCGGTAAACCTCAAGGCTACCACCTTATGCATGTTGTAGCGCGGAATTTAAAATCCAACAACAGAACATTGCTAAACTCTCTGCTATCATCTTGAAAAGTTCAGTGTTCCAAACACTAGTTCGAAAAACGTAACTCATCGCACCTCGGGGATTTTCCATTCCTTGTTCTGAACATGAAACCATTTACAAATAAGGATTAATTTTCTACACTTAACAAAGTACAAGCGTTCTTGCTGATAGCGATCGACGAGGTTGTTGCTCCTTTAGCCCTTTAGCCCATTAGCCCTTTAGCCCATTAGCCCTTTAGCCCTTTAGCCCATTAGCCCTTCAGCCAATTAGCCCTTCAAGGAATGTGCGGTAAGGAGGAGGAAGAGTCCTTTCATCCTTTTTGCCCTTCTGATAAGATGTAACCCCTGGGTTCCATACCCTATCACGATTTTTTTTCAGCCATGTTTATGCGATAACTTGTTCGACTGATTTTTACACACAAGACGAATGATGGAAGGTAAATAATTTGAAGTTATACTTTGGCTATATCGTTTACCGAGCGAGTTAGCTGCGCAGTATGGGTACAGTGTGTTTTTGATTTTTACACTATGCAAATCATTGAAGTTGTAGTTTTGCAATATTGCTTACTGAGCGAGTTAGCTACGCGATATGTGCACAGTGTGTTTCCATAGTTTTTGATTTTACACTAAGCAAATCATCAAAATTGTACTTTTGCTCTGAACACATCAAACAATGTTCTGATCATATGTTGAGGTTAACAACATCGATTACAGTGTTCGATTCTAGTCTTGTTATATTTCATTCTGATCTTCTTAGAACAAGGGTACCCCCTAACATGTTCTAAACACATGTTGTATTGAGTACAGTGTTCGATTCTAGTCTTGATCACTTATTTCGTGTTCTGAACACATCGATCAATGTTCTGATCACATGTTGTATCGAGTACAGTGTTCGATTCTAGTCATGATCACTTATTTTGTGTTCTGAACACATCAATCAATGTTCTGATCACATGTTGAAGTTAACAACATCGATTACAGTGTTCTATTCTAGTCTTGTTATGTTTCAATCTGATCTTCTTAGAACAAGCGTATCCCCTGACATATTCTAAACACATGATGTATTGAGTACATTGTTCGATTCTAGTCTTGATCACTTATTTTGTTTTTCTGAACGCATCAATCAATGTTCTGATCACATGTCGTATCGAGTACAGCGTTTGATTCTACTCTTCTTATGTTTCGAAAGTCTAAACATGCACAATAATGTTATCGCTGCACACGCTTGCCTTCGCGATGCAGGTTTAAACTTGTTCGATATAAAGCTATGCCTTGACATAAGAGGCGGAGGAGGAGGTAGAGAAGGAGGAGGGGGAGGAGGAGGAGGAGGAGGAGGAGGAGGAGGAGGAGGAGAATGACAAGACCTTAACAGCCTATGTATAGTCGCCATTGTTTTTAAAGATGATAGCTGTCAAAAGAATTTTTCAAATTATCCACCACCACATTTCAGCTAAAGAGGGCAGCAGGGTGCTCTGTTGATTAAGCACATAGAATTTCAAATTGCCCTCCACCACATGCATAACAGCAGCTGTTATCTTGCGCAGTAGCCTCTAAGCTAGCTTTCTTCATAACAGTAGCCGCCATCTTGTGCGAGCACCCCTAGGCCGTCTCATAAGGAGCTATGTATAGTCACCATTTTGTGTCTGCCATCTTGCGTAAGCATCCCTAGGACGTCTCAAGGCATCTTGTTTCTCATAAGAGCAGCCACCATCTTGTAGAAATAGATAGCTGCGAATGCCAAAGGGCTTAAGTAGGAATCGAACCGTTGATCTCATCATTAGACTATGTTTTTTCTTGTTCCTGATACTACGAAGCTTCGTATTAGGCGGAAAAATTTTGTCCGTTTTGCTCTACGATGCATCGTTTTCGAGATATTTAACATTTTGCATTTAAGCCTCCAAATTTAATGAATCGAACCTGCACGGTACGTTATACTCTCTACCATAGCTAGACCTGATCATGTTACGAAGACTCGCTTCAATACAAGCTAAAACAGAGCAAATGCCAAAGGGCCTAAGTAGGAACCGAACCGTTGATCCCATCATTAGACTATGATTTTCTTGTTCCTCATACTGCGAACCTAGGTATTAGGCAGAAAAATTTTGTCCGTTTTGCTCTACGGTGCACCGTTTTCGATATATTTAACATTTTGCATTTAAGCCCTAAATTTAATGAATCGAACTATCACGACACGTTAGACTCTAAGCTAGCATTCTTCATAAGAGTAGCAACTATCTTGCGCAAGCACCCTTAAAGCGTCTCATAAGGAGTTATGTATAGCTGCCATCTTGTGTCCGCCATCTTGCGCAAGCATCCTTAGGGCGTCTCAAGCCATCTTGTCCAAGGACCCTTAAGCCGTCCCATAAGATCAGCCGCTATCTTGCGCAAGCATCCCTAGGGTATCTCATAAGGAGCCATGTATAACTGTCATCTTGCGCAAGCATCCCAAGGGCGTCTCATAAGAACCTGTGTATAGCAGCCATCTTGCGTAAGCACCCTTAAGGAGTCATGTATAGCCACAATCTTATGCAATTAGCGTCGAGAGAGGGCTGCTGTAGAATGTTTCTTTTTAAATTATCCGCCACCACTTTTCAAAGGTATCTAGCTAAAGATGGCAGCACCGCTGATGACAGGTGACGAATTTACATCTACTACGATAAAGAGGGCAGCACGGTGCTCTCTGTATTAAAGATGGCGGATGACAGCTGTCAAAAAAGCACATGGCTATGTTTACCAAACAAGAGCACGTGGAATTTGCCGCCATCACATTTCAAACTAAAGAGGGCAGCACTATGCTCTGTTGATTAAAGATGGCGGATGGTAGCTGTCGAAAAAGCACGTGAGTTTGTTTCCAAACAAGAGCACGTGGAATTTTTCAATTTGCCGCCACCACATTTCAAAGGTATCTAGCTAAAGATGGCAGCACGGTGCTCTCTTGATTAAAGATGGCGGATGATAGCTAACAGAACTTTTCAAATTGTCTGCTACTACGTGCTTAAGGTAGTAGCCATAAAGAGGGCAGCACGGTGTTCTGTGGATTAAAGATGGCGGATGACAGGTGATTAAATTGCCCGCATGATAGTAGCACAGTGCTCTGTTGATTAAAGATAGCGGATGACAGCTGCACGTGGCTTTGTTTCCAAACAAGAGCACGTGGAATTTACCACCACCACATTTCAAACTAAAGAGGGCAGCACTGTGCTCTATAGATTAAAGATGGCAGATGACAGCTGTCAAAAAAGCACGTGAGTTTGTTTTCAAACAAGAGCATGTGGAATTTTTCAATTTGCCGCCACCACATAGAGGGCAGCACTGTTCTCTCTGGATTAAAGATGGCTGCTTGTCGAAAAGCATTTTTCAAATTATCCGCCACCACATTTCAAAGGTAAGTAGCTAAAGAGGGCAGCACTGTGCTCTATAGATTAAAGATGGCGGGTGACAGCTATCAAAAAAGCACGTAGCTGTCAAAAAGCACGTGGATTTGTTTATCTCGAGCTAGTGAGGTTAAGTTGGTAGCACTAAGGTTTAGGCCCGTCAAGATGGCAGCACTGCCGATGACAGGTGACGAAAGAGGGCAGCACGGTGCTCTGTAGTTTAAAGATGGCGGATGACAGCTGTCAAAAAAGCACGTGGCTGTCAAAAAGCACGTGGCTTTGTTTATCTCGCGCTAGTTAGGTTAAGTTGGTACTACTGAGGTTTAGGCCCGTCAAGATGGCAGTACTGGGGTTAGCGATGCGTTGTTGTCGATGACAGCTGTCAAAAAGCACGTGGCTTTGTTTACAAATCTGTCGAAAAGCACGTGGCTGTCAAAAAAACACGTGGCTTTGTTTACCTCATGCTAGTTAGGTTAAGTTGGTACCACTAAGGTTTAGGCCCGTCAAGATGGTAGTACTGAGGTTTGCGATGCGTTGTTGTTGATGAGAGCTGTCAAAAAGCACGTGGCTTTGTTTACAAATCTGTCGAAAAGCACGTGGCTGTCAAAAAAACACGTGGCTTTGTTTACCTCATGCTAGTTAGGTTAAGTTGGTACCACTAAGGTTTAGGCCCGTCAAGATGGTAGTACTGAGGTTTGCGATGCGTTGTTGTTGATGAGAGCTGTCAAAAAGCACGTGGCTTTGTTTACAAATCTGTCAAAAAGCACGTGGCTGTCAAAAAGCACGTGGCTTTGTTTACCTCGCGCTAGTTAGGTTAAGTTGGCACTACTGAGGTTTAGGCCCGTCAAGATGGCAGTACTGAGGTTAGCGATGCGTTGTTGTCGATGACAGCTGTCAAAAAGCACGTGGCTTTGTTTACAAATTCAAATTTCCCGCGGGAGGTGGAGGAGACCTCTGGGAGGCCTCTGGCTGAGGTGGAGGTGGAGGTGGCCACTGGGAGGCCTCTGGCTGAGGTGGAGGTGGAGGTGGCCACTGGGAGCCTGAGGTGGAGGTGGCCGCCGAACTGTCCAATTATACTACTCAGGTACTACACGGGTTCGAAATTTGGGATTGATAGAAAAGGGCAACTGAACAATTGCAGTGGTGTTCGATCCCGTTTCGAGATTTTAGTGATCGAAAACATTAAGAACTCAACTGGAAGATGAAGATATGTTAGAGTAATACAGTTCCAACAGGAAATTCAACCTTATTTTAACTAATAACGCATTTACAGGAGTGTGAGTTTAGGACCACTAAATCTCGAGGTCCCTGCAGTTGCGGGTATTGTGAGGCCGTCAAACCGACCCTGATCGTTATAAATTGGGTTATGACTATCACTAGTACCACAGAATTGTCCTAATGTGTATTAGATAATGAAGAAAACATCAAACCAAATCCCACGGTATTACGACCCTGATAGGGATTGGCTTACTCATCGACTGCAAGTTCAGCGCGAAAGTCTGTAGATAATGAGGCGACGCGTGGTCAGCACACCGAATCTTCACAGCCATTTGTCCTAGTTTTATACCGCTATCTCATCGTCAGATAGCTCCTCAGTTTCTCTCACCTAGGTTCAGTGGACCTCGAACAAGTCCTCAGGTCGCGGTAAAATTCTCTGAACTGGCCGGGAATTGAATTCTAGCCTTCAGGTAAAAAGCAGGTACACTTCCCTAAGACCATCAATAATAGACTCATAAGCAAAATTTGGCAGAAGTACCAAAAATATTTCCAACACATACTACAATATGAGGCTTCTACATTGAAAAAGTAAAGTAGTAAGTAGTAGGGTACAAATCAGGGTGACCATTCACGGAAATAACGTCTGCCTGAAAGCATAAGGTGCTCTTGAGTATGTTCTGATTAACGTGGTAGGTCCCGCAAATTTGGTTAACCGCAACAAAGTGTGATTCATGTCGGATGATTGAGATAACAGTTTATTATAGCCACTGTAAACAATAAAGTCAAATTCGTTTATTATTAAAGTATGAAGGCTTTCACGGCTGGTGTCAATATAATAAAATAATAATAAAAAAATTCCGGGCTAATATGCCGTGGTCCACTCCTCTCATTTCGTCCAGACGTTTCGACTGCTGCTGCGGTAGTTATCTTCTGTGGCGTCGTGTAGATACTCTCTCCTGTATCCCGCTGGCGAGTTCAAATTCTTTTACTTCACTCATAGGGAATATTAGGGTTTATCTGAATAAAAGAAAACTTTTTATATTGATTTTATTTTAACAACAGGATCACAGTTAGGGAAAGACATGCGTATTCATTTTCCTCTATGGTTACGAAACTTATTAAACTAATATCAGAGATCAGGAAAGAGTTAAGTGGAACACTATCACTTCGAAATGAATTGAAGGTATGAAATCTCCCCTTACTCCTAGTTGTAATTATTTGTCAAATTTTGACAGTGCTCTTTAAGCGGTGCTCAAAATGAACCCTGAAATATTACTTTAAATATGAAGAAACTGCGTTTGCTATTTTTCATCACGTTACGGGGGGTAACCAGAAACACGCTTATGTCATTTAAGCTGGACCATTTCTTTAAAACAAAAGATCGCCTTTGAATTATTGTAGTGATACTGATAATAATTTCGTGTGGCTTTTTCTAGCCGAGTGCAGCCCTTGTAAGGCAGACCATCCGATGAGGGTGGGCGGCATCTGTCATGTGTAGGTAACTGTGTGTTATTGCGGTAGAGGAGAGTATTATGTGTGATATAAGAGTTGCAGGGATGTTGGGGACAGCACAAACACCCAGCCCCCAAGCCACTGGAATTAACCAATGCAGGTTCAAATCACCGACCCGGCCGGGAATCGAACCTGCAACCCACTGAACCGAAGACCAGTACGCTGACCATTCAGACAACGAGTCGGACATTGTAGTGATGATATCATAGTGACGAACACTTATGTGCATGAAAGTTCGAAGAATATTTAGTGTTGCTCGAAGTAATGTCGAAGGATTGCGGCTAAAGTACAGTACTTAATTAATTATACATATACATAATAAGTACCTACTATTTTTTATCAATCACACCATGAAACTTTGTCCTATTATTTATTTATTTATTTATTTATTTATTTATTTATTTATTTATTTATTTATTTATTTATTTATTTATTTATTATTTATAAGATTCTCTTAAATACTGTATCTGCCTTGATGAACAGTGTATATTAAGAAAAGAAACACCACTACAAAAATGAAAATGCATTTTAAAAATTAATTACTGTAAACCTACAGCCTTATTGCAAGAAATCATCCTTACTAAAATATATATCTAAGCGGTTATATAATAACTTCATTATTTATGAACACTTGTCCCATTCGATACAAATGATTCCTAAGGATGTTCATGGAACCCTTCAGGGTACTGACTTCAGCATCTTAATAAGGGTCTTATCCAGGCCAAACTCTCGGAAGAACTGGAGAAGATGATGGGTACTGGATCCTCTAGAACCTGCCATGAGGCCTCGGAAGTCCTAGTGTTGCCATTTTTGGAGAAACCGTGGACCTCTTAGTACACAGAATAATTCTTCTTTCGCAGGGCGTCTGCAATTAACGATCCCACTCAATGATATCTAGCGTTACGCACCGATTCGCGTGCCGACAAGCTCCCAAGATGTGACCAAATGTTTCTTTCTCGCTGAGACAGTGTCTACTGTGGGTACGGTCTTGAGATCTGCCCGGAACTCTTCTTACGGCGCCAACATTCCCTGACATCTTGGGTGCTTCTTTTCAATTACCGCTGTATTTACCCATGAGTTGGCTGCGGGGCTTCGCTGGTATATGGAAACTCCTTTGTCTTGAGGCAATGGACGTCAGTTCTTAAACTGACGTTCACGGAGCTGTTTCTTAACTTTATGTACATTCATATCATCATTTTCTGTTCCATTGGATGCTGAGCTTCTGCAGACATTCCTGGATCTCGTTGTCATAATTCCTTGCATTTTTAATAAAATTAGTGTTAACATTATTTAGCTTCTGGTAGGAGCTAACCTTTTGAAGGAAAACTTTTTATTTTAAACAGTCCAAGACTTATATACTTTCGTTCTCATTATATCAGACTGTCTGATATATCGACTGACAGCTTTAAAACTTCCTTAAGGAAATCTTAAACAGAATAACATCATTTAGGAAACGATTGGATATATTATTGGAGTGTTCAAGAAATTGTAAATTGAAGTTTACAAAGTTCATATTTTTTTTTGTATGGTTCCAGAAGAGAAGATTTAAGACAATCTAACTTCGATTTAATATCGTTCACTATTTTTTTAGCATAGAAAACAATATTTTTCTTGTAGATATCATGGCAAGATAGCGAATTGTTTCGTGCGGTTCAAAACTGGACCACCGGGCGAGTTGGACGTGCGCGTAGAGGCGCGCGGCTGTGAGCTTGCATCCGGGAGATAGTAGGTTCGAATCCCACTGTCGGCAGGCCTGAAAATGGTTTTCAGTGGTTTCTCTTTTTCACACCAGGCAAATGCTGGGGCTGTACCTTAATTAAGGCCACGGCCGCTTCCTTCCAACTCCCAGGCCTGTCCTATCCCATCGTCGCCATAAGACCTATCTGCGTCGGTGCGACGTAAAGCCCCTAGCAAAAAAAAAAAAAAAATACTGGACCTTTCTTCCCTGGTACCTAGCTTCATGGACCCGAAGGTCAGTTTTCTCCAAGATAATGTTATGCTTTTGACCTGCCAAGATTAATTCCCAGTGCGATTTCACTAAATATATTAATCACTTGTGTGGTAAGTGCTAATGCCGATTGATAGTCTTTTCCAAATCTTAATATGACCTGCGACACCAAGAACAGATAAATTAGGTATCTCAGAAACCAGTGAAAATCTGTGCACCTCCACAATTTTTCACCCGGAAAGTTATTGAAAGGAATGATTCTCAGCGAGATAATGCAGAGCTGGGTCAGATAGGAGATCCTTGCATTAATCCAAAAGGTATGGCGATAGAATTGATCTTTCCACCGTTTGCTTTCGACATATGAAGTGTTCCCAACTTGTATGTTAGTATGACGTCCTCGTGTCTCTTAGGATACGTCCAAGGAGCGCTGTGGTTACTACGGGTTGTTGTACATTATAGAAAACAATGTTGGAATAATTTTTAATATCGTTTGAAGTGGAAAGTATAGAATGTGTACTATAAAGTACAGGAAGTTAAATGTTGACTAATGTTCCAAACCCAACATCGTATACTGTATGTCTTCCTCATGGTTTTAAGTATTCTGACAGTATTCTTGAGTATAATGGCTAGTGATAACATGTTAGTATTATGTTTGTATTAATTTTATTTGTGAATCTCCGTGTTAACCCTATCTAACATTTAGATATGAGTAGTAAGTAAGAATAGGTTTAGACCATCAACATTGAGAGAAAAATATGATTTAGACTAAAACTTTCCCAAAATTAGTTTAAATATTGTTCCACGAACTTAGACCCCTTAGAGCAACAATTTTACGTAATAGGAGAATTATAGATAGAAATCTAACAGACAGCACACTCCTTTCCATAACAAGAAATTATCCATGCTAGGCAAGTGATATACGGTTAGTAGTATAATTGGATGGTTCTGCCGCCTCCTCCTCCTCGCGCGGCGCGGGAAATTTGAATTCTGGCGGGAAATTTGAATTTTGGCGGGAGATTTGAATTTTGGCGGGAGATTTGAATTTGTAAACAAAGCCACGTGCTTTTTGACAGACAACAACGCATCGCTAACCTCAGTACTGCCATCTTGACGGGCCTAAACCTCAGTAGTGCCAACTTAACCTAACTAGCGTGAGGTAAACAAAGCCACGTGTTTTTTGACAGCCACGTGCTTTTTGACAGACAACAACGCATCGCTAACCTCAGTACTGCCATCTTGACGGGCCTAAACCTCAGTAGTGCCAACTTAACCTAACTAGCGCGAGATAAACAAATCCACGTGCTTTTTGACAGCCACGTGCTTTTTGACAGATTTGTAAACAAAGCCACGTGCTTTTTGACAGACAACAACGCATCGCTAACCTCAGTACTGCCATCTTGACGGGCCTAAACCTCAGTAGTGCCAACTTAACCTAACTAGCGCGTGGTAAACAAAGCCACGTGCTTTTTGACAGCCACGTGCTTTTTTTACAGCTGCCATCCGCCATCTTTAAACCACAAAGCACTGTGCTGCCCTCTATATCGCAGTAGATGTAAAATTCGTCACCTGTCATCGGCAGTGCTGCCATCTTGGCGGGCCTAAACCTTAGTGCTACCAACTTAACCTAACTAGCGCGAGGTAAACAAAGCCACGTGTTTTTTGACAGCTGTCATCCGCCATCTTTAATCTATAGAGCACAGTGCTGCCCTCTTTAGCTACTTACCTTTGAAATGTGGTGGCGGATAATTTGAAAAATGCTTTTTGACAGCAGCCATCTTTGTGCACCGTGCTGCCCTCTTTAGCTAGATACCTGTGGTGGCAGGCAATTCCACATGACAGCAGCCATCTTTAATCAAGAGAGCACTGTGCTGCCATCTTTAGCTAGATACCTTTGAAATGTGGTGGCGGCAAATTGAAAAATTTCACGTGCTCTTGTTTGGGAAACAAACTCACGTGCTTTTTTTCTGACAGCTACCATCCGCCATCTTTAATCAACAGAGCATAGTGCTGCCCTATTTAGTTTGAAATATGTTGGCGGCAAATTCCACGTTCTCTTGTTTGGAAACAAAGCCATGTGCGTTTTTGACAGCTGTCATCCGCCATCTTTAATCCACAGAACACCGTGCTGCCCTCTTTATGGCTACTACCTTAAGCACGTAGTAGCGGGCAATTTGAAAAGTTCTGTTAGCTATCATCCGCCATCTTTAATCAAGAGAGCACCGTGCTGCCATCTTTAGCTAGATACCTTTGAAATGTGGTGGCGGCAAATTGAAAAATTTCACGTGCTCTTGTTTGGAAACAAACTCACGTGCTTTTTTGACAGCTACCATCCGCCATCTTTAATCAACAGAGCATAGTGCTGCCCTCTTTAGTTTGAAATGTGGTGGCGGCAAATTCCACGTGCTCTTGTTTGGAAACAAAGCCATGTGTTTTTTTGACAGCTGTCATGCGCCATCTTTAATCCAGAGAGCACCGTGCTGCCCTCTTTATCGTAGTAGATGTAAATTCGTCACCTGTCATCCGCAGTGCTGCCATCTTTAGCTAGATACCTTTGAAATGTGGTGGTGGATAATTTAAAAAGAGAAATTCTACAGCAGCCCTCTCTCGACGCTAATTGCATAAGATGGCGGCTATACATGACTCCTTAAGGGTGCTTACGCAAGATGGCTGCTATACACAGGTTCTTATGGGACGCCCTTGGGATGCTTGCGCAAGATGGCAGTTATACATGGCTCCTTATGAGATGCCCTAGGGATGCTTGCTCAAGATAGCGACTGCTCTTATGGGACGGCTTAAGTGTCCTTGCACAAGATGGCTTGAGACGCCCTAAGGATGCTTGCGCAAGATGGCGGACACAAGATGGCGGCTATACACAACTCCTTATGAGACGTTTTAAGGGTGCTTGCGCAAGATGGTTGCTACTCTTATGAAGAAAGCTAGCTTAGAGGCTAACGTGTCATGCTAGTTCGATTCATTAAATTTAGGGCTTAAATGCAAAATGTTAAATATATCGAAAACAGTGCACCGTAGAGCAAAACGGACAAAATTGATCTGCCTAATACCTAGGTTCGCAGTATGAGGAACAAGAAAACCATAGTCTAATGATGGGATCAACGGTTCGGTTCCTACTTAGGCCCTTTGGCATTTGCTCTGTTTTAGCTTGTATTGAAGCGAGTCTTCGTAACATGATCAGCTTTATCTATGGTTGAGAGTATAACGTACCGTGCTGGTTCGATTCATTAAATTTGGAGGCTTAAATGCAAAATGTTAAATATCTCGAAAACGGTGCATCGTAGAGCAAAACCTGATACCTAGGTTTGCAGTATCAGGAACAAGAAAAAACATAGTCTAATGATGAGATCAACGGTTCGATTCCTACTTAAGCCCTTTGGCATTGGCAGCTATCTATTTCTACAAGACGGTGGCTGCTCTTATGAGAAACAAGATGCCTTGAGACGTCCTAGGGATGCTTACGCAAGATGGCAGACACAAAATGGTGACTATACATAGCTCCTTATGAGACAGCCTAGGGGTGCTCGCACAAGATGGCAGCTACTCTTATGAAGAAAGCTAGCTTAGAGGCTACTGCGCAAGATAACAGCTGCTGTTATGCATGTGGTGGAGGGCAATTTGAAATTCTATGTGCTTAATCAACAGAGCAGCCTGCTGCCCCCTTTAGCTGAAATGTGGTGGTGGATAATTTGAAAAATTCTTTTGACAGCTATCATCTTTAAACAATGGCGACTATACATAGGCTGTTAAGGCCTTATCATTCTCCTCCTCCTCCTCCTCCTCCTCCTCCTCCTTCTCTACCTCCTCCTCCGCCTCTTATGTCAAGGCATAGCTTTATATCGAACAAGTTTAAACCTGCATCGCGAAGGTAAGCGTGTGCAGCGATAACATTATTGTGCATGTTTAGACTTTCGAAACATAAGAAGAGTAGAATCAAACGCTGTACTCGATACGACATGTGATCAGAACATTGATTGATGCGTTCAGAAAACAAAATAAGTGATCAAGACTAGAATCGAACACTGTACTCAATACATCATGTGTTTAGAATATGTCAGGTGATACGCTTGTTCTAAGAAGATCAGATTGAAACATAACAAGACTAGAATAGAACACTGTAATCGATGTTGTTAACTTCAACATGTGATCAGAACATTGATTGATGTGTTCAGAACACAAAATAAGTGATCATGACTAGAATCGAACACTGTACTCGATACAACATGTGATCAGAACATTGATCGATGTGTTCAGAACACAAAATAAGTGATCAAGACTAGAATCGAACACTGTACTCAATACAACATGTGTTTAGAACATATTAGGTGGTACCCTTGTTCTAAGAAGATCAGAATGAAACATAACAAGACTAGAATCGAACACTGTAATCGATGTTGTTAACCTCAACATATGATCAGAACATTGTTTGATGTGTTCAGAGCAAAAGTACAATTTTGATGATTTGCTTAGTGTAAAATCAAAAACTATGGAAACACACTGTGCGCATATCGCGTAGCTAACTCGCTCAGTAAGCAATATTGCAAAACTACAACTTCAATGATTTGCCTAGTGTAAAACATCAAAAACACACTGCACCCATACTGCGCAGCTAACTCGCTCGGTAAACGATATAGCCAAAGTATAACTTCAAATTATTTACCTTCCATCATTCGTCTTGTGTGAAAATCAGTCGAACAAGTTATCGCATAAACATGTAACATGAAATATCAGTCAATCTGCTGGCATGGGTTACAAGCATGTAGCTTATGCGGGAAGTAAAATTAAACAGAACGCTAGTGCTATAAGAAATACTCTGCTTACATTTAAGTCCCTAGCTGTTGAACAAGTTATTACATAAATATGTAACATGAAATATCGGTTCGGAAACATATTGTTTCAATCTGTTGGCATAGATTACAAGCATGTAGCTTATGCAGGCGAGGGCTACAATGCAAAATTCTAAGCCGAAAAAAAAATCGTGATAGGGTATGGAACCCAGGGGTTACATCTTATCAGAAGGGCAAAAAGGATGAAAGGACTCTTCCTCCTCCTTACCGCACATTCCTTGTAGGGCTAATTGGCTGAAGGGCTAATGGGCTAAAGGGCTAATGGGCTAAAGGGCTAATGGGCTAAAGGGCTAAAGGAGCAACAACCTCATCGATCGCTATCAGCAAGAACGCTTGTACTTTGTTAAGTGTAGAAAATTAATCTTTATTGGTAAATGGTTTTATGTTCAGAACAAGGAATGGAACCTAGGGGTTATGTCTTACCTAATAAAATCCCTGAGGTGCGATGAGTTACGTTTTTCTAACTAGTGTTTGGAATACTGAACTTTTCAAGATGGCAAGAGTGAGGTTAGCAATGTTCTGTTGTGTTGATTTTAAATTCTACGCTATAACATGGATAAGGTGGCAGCCTTGAGGTTTACCGCCGTAAAGATGGCAAGAGTGAGGTTAGCAATGTTCTGTTGTTGGATTTTAAATTCCCCGCTATAACATGCATAAGGTGGCAGCCTTGAGGTTTACCGCCGTAAAGATGGAAGCAGTAAGGTTAGCGACGCTCTATTGTCCTCCAAAGTGTGGTTAGGGTTCGTCAAGGGGACAGCTGTCAAAAAAAGCACGTGGCTATGTTTACCAAACAAGAGCACGTGGCTGTGACGTCGCGGTCACGTAATCAATCCTTAGCTCTACGTCGTTAAGAGCAGCATTAGGATGAGCTATGCTTAAAAGTCTTGGGAACAGAGCAGCAGTATGAATTGCCACGTTTCAAAGCGTGTACACATCACCTTTCGATTTTACATGCATCGACCATCGTACTAAACTTCTTCCGCTAGATCGTGCTGCTATCTTAGCATAACCTATACGTATGAACTTACAGTACAAAGAATAGCCATGTTTCAAAGCGTGTACACATTACCTATCGATTTTGCATACACCGACTCTCGTATCAAACTTCTTCCGCTAGATTGTACTGCTATCTTAGTATAACCTATACGTATGAACTTACAGTACAAAGAATAGCCATGTTTCAAAGCGTGTACACATCACCTATCGATTTTACATGCATCGACCCTCGTACTAAACTTCTTCCGCTAGATCGTGCTGCTATCTTAGCATAACCTATACGTATGAACTTACAGTACAAAGAAAAGCCATGTTTCAAAGCGTGTACACATCACCTACCGATTTTACATGCATCGACACTCGTACTAAACTACTTCCGATAGATTGTGCTGCTATCTTAGCATAATTTTATACACATGAACTTACAGTACAAAGAATAGCCATGTTTCAAAGCGTGTACACATTACCTATCGATTTTACATGCATCGACTCTCATACTAAACTTCTTCCGCTAGATTGTGCTGCAATCTTAGCATAATTTTATACACATGAACTTACAGTACAAAGAATAGCCATGTTTCAAAGCGTGTACACATTACTTATTGATTTTGCATGCAACAAATATCGTACTAAACTTCTTCCGCTAGGTCATCGAATATCATACTAAACTTCTTCCACTAGATTGTGCTGCTATCTTAGCATAACCTATACGTATGAACTTAAAGTACAAGGAATAGCTATGTTTCACAGCGTGCACACATTACCTATCGATTTTGCATACAACGACTCTCGTATCAAACTTCTTCCGCTAGATTGTACTGCTATCTTAGTATAACCTATACGTATGAACTTACAGTACAAAGAATAGCCATGTTTCAAAGCGTGTACACATCACCTATCGATTTTACATGCATCGACTCTCATACTAAAATCCTTCCGCTAGATTGTACTGCTATCTTGGCATAACCTATACGCATGAACTTAAACTACAAAGAATAGCTAAGTTCAAAGCGTGTACACATCACCTATCGATTTTGCATGCATCGACTTTCGTATAACGATCGTATATGTGTATTGCTAACGTATGTGTATAAAGTTAAACTTCTCCCGCTAGAGCGTACAACGATCACAATTGTGTGCTGCCACCTATGTGCATGAATTTAAAGCATAAAGAATAGCGTGTACACATCACGTATCGATGTTGCATGCGCTGACTATCGTACTAGGCTTCTTCCGATAGAGTATGTAGCAATCGCTTTTGTGTATCCCTAACCCATGTGCACGAACTTAAAGCACAAGGAATAGCTATGTTCTAAAGCGTGTACACATCACCTATCGATGATGTATGCATCGACTATCGTACTAAACTTCTTCTACAACAGCGTGCAATCATCCCTTGTGTGTGCTGCAATCTTAACATAACCTATGTGCACGAACTTAAAGCACAAAGAATAGCCAAGTTCAAAGCGTGCACACATCACCTATCGAATTTGCATGCATCGAATTTCGTATTAAACTTATTCCACTAGAGCGTGCGTCAACCTTATAACTATGCTACTAACTTAGTATAACTTATACGCATGAACTTAAAGCATAAAGAATAGCGATGTATAAAAATCTTGTGAACATAGCAGCAGCAGTAAGAATAGCAATGTTTTAAAAGCGTGTACGCATTGCCTATCAATTATACATGCATCAACTAGAGTACTAAACTTCTCCCGCTAGAGTGTGCTGCTATCATAGTATAACCTATGTGCACGAACATAAAGCACGAAGAATAGTTAAGTTTCAAAGCGTGTACACATCACCTATCGATTCTGCATGCATCAGCTATTATACCAAACACATTCCGCTAGAATGTACAACGTTCACATGTGTTTGCACTGCTACTTTAGCATGACCTATGCGCACGAACTTAAAGCATAAAGAATAGCGATGTTTAAAAATCTTGCAAACATAGTAGCAATAAGAATAGCAAGGTTTAAAAGCGTGTGCGTACCACCTTTTGATAATGCATACATCAACTATCGTACTAAACAACATCTACGCGAGCGTTCGACCATAGCTTGTACGTGTGCTGCTATCTTAACATAACCTATGTGCACGAACTTAAAACATAAAGAATAGTTATGTGAAAAAATCTTGTGAACATAGCAGAGTGTTAACTACGTAGGTGTAGACATTGAACGTTGCACGCTGAAGCAGCATATTACGTGACCGTGACGTCACAGCCACGTGCTCTTGTTTGGTAAACATAGCCACGTGCTTTTTTTGACAGCTGTCACCTTGACGAACCCTAACCTCAATTTGGAGGACAATAGAGCGTCGCTAACCTCACTGCTGCCATCTTTACGGCTGTAAACCTCACGCTGCCACCTTATGCATGTTATAGCGGGGAATTTAAAATCCAACAACAGAACATTGCTAACCTCACTCTTGCCATCTTTACGGCGGTAAACCTCAAGGCTGCCACCTTATGCATGTTATAGCGTAGAATTTAAAATCAACACAACAGAACATTGCTAACCTCACTCTTGCCATCTTGAAAAGTTCAGTATTCCAAACACTAGTTAGAAAAACGTAACTCATCGCACCTCAGGGATTTTATTAGGTAAGACATAACCCCTAGGTTCCATTCCTTGTTCTGAACATAAAACCATTTACCAATAAAGATTAATTTTCTACACTTAACAAAGTACAAGCGTTCTTGCTGATAGCGATCGATGAGGTTGTTGCTCCTTTAGCCCTTTAGCCCATTAGCCCTTTAGCCCATTAGCCCTTCAGCCAATTAGCCCTTTAGCCCATTAGCCCTTCAGCCAATTAGCCCTACAAGGAATGTGCGGTAAGGAGGAGGAAGAGTCCTTTCATCCTTTTTGCCCTTCTGGAAAGATGTAACCCCTGGGTTCCATACCCTATCACGATTTTTTTTTTCGGCTTAGTATTTTGCATTGTAGCCGTCGCCTGCATAAGCTACATGATTGTAATCTATGCCAACAGATTGAAACAATATGTTTCCGAACCGATATTTCATGTTACATATTTATGTAATAACTTGTTCAACAGCTAGGGACTTAAATGTAAGCAGAGTATTTCTTATAGCACCAGAGTTCTGTTTAATTTTACTTCCCGCATAAGCTACATGCTTGTAACCCATGCCAACAGATTGACTGATATTTCATGTTACATGTTTATGCGATAACTTGTTCGACTGATTTTCACACAAGACGAATGATGGAAGGTAAATAATTTGAAGTTATACTTTGGCTATATCGTTTACCGAGCGAGTTAGCTGCGCAGTATGGGTACAGTGTGTTTTTGATGTTTTACACTAGGCAAATCATTGAAGTTGTAGTTTTGCAATATTGCTTACTGAGCGAGTTAGCTACGCGATATGCGCACAGTGTGTTTCCATAGTTTTTGATTTTACACTAAGCAAATCATCAAAATTGTACTTTTGCTCTGAACACATCAAACAATGTTCTGATCATATGTTGAGGTTAACAACATCGATTACAGTGTTCGATTCTAGTCTTGTTATGTTTCATTCTGATCTTCTTAGAACAAGGGTACCACCTAATATGTTCTAAACACATGTTGTATTGAGTACAGTGTTCGATTCTAGTCTTGATCACTTATTTTGTGTTCTGAACACATCGATCAATGTTCTGATCACATGTTGTATCGAGTACAGTGTTCGATTCTAGTCATGATCACTTATTTTGTGTTCTGAACACATCAATCAATGTTCTGATCACATGTTGAAGTTAACAACATCGATTACAGTGTTCTATTCTAGTCTTGTTATGTTTCAATCTGATCTTCTTAGAACAAGCGTATCCCCTGACATATTCTAAACACATGATGTATTGAGTACAGTGTTCGATTCTAGTCTTGATCACTTATTTTGTTTTCTGAACGCATCAATCAATGTTCTGATCACATGTCGTATCGAGTACAGCGTTTGATTCTACTCTTCTTATGTTTCGAAAGTCTAAACATGCACAATAATGTTATCGCTGCACACGCTTACCTCCGCGATGCAGGTTTAAACTTGTTCGATATAAAGCTATGCCTTGACATAAGAGGCGGAGGAGGAGGTAGAGAAGGAGGAGGAGGAGGAGGAGGAGAATGATAAGGCCTTAACAGCCTATGTATAGTCGCCATTGTTTAAAGATGATAGCTGTCAAAAGAATTTTTCAAATTATCCACCACCACATTTCAGCTAAAGGGGGCAGCAGGGTGCTCTGTTGATTAAGCACATAGAATTTCAAATTGCCCGCCACCGCATGCATAACAGCAGCTGTTATCTTGCGCAGTAGCCTCTAAGCCAGCTTTCTTCATAAGTGTAGCCGCCATCTTGTGCGAGCACCCCTAGGCTGTCTCATAAGAAGCTATGTATAGTCACCATTTTGTGTCCGCCATCTTGCGTAAGCATCCCTAGGACGTCTCAAGCCATCTTGTGTCTCATAAGAGCAGCCACCATCTTGTAGAAATAGATAGTTGCCAATGCCAAAGGGCTTAAGTAGGAATCGAACCGTTGATCTCATCATTAGACTATGTTTTTTCTTGTCCCTGATACTGCAAACCTAGGTATCAGGTTTTGCTCTACGATGCACCGTTTTCGAGATATTTAACATTTTGCATTTAAGCCTCCAAATTTAATGAATCGAACCAGCACGGTACGTTATACTCTCTACCATAGATAAAGCTGATCATGTTACGAAGACTCGCTTCAATACAAGCTGAAACAGAGCAAATGCCAAAGGGCCTAAGTAGGAACCGAACCGTTGATCCCATCATTAGACTATGGTTTTCTTGTTCCTCATACTGCGAACCTAGGTATTAGGCAGAACAATTTTGTCCGTTTTGCTCTACGGTGCACTGTTTTCGATATATTTAACATTTTGCATTTAAGCCCTAAATTTAATGAATCGAACTAGCATGACACGTTAGCCTCTAAGCTAGCTTTCTTCATAAGAGTAGCAACCATCTTGCGCAAGCACCCTTAAAACGTCTCATAAGGAGTTGTGTATAGCCGCCATCTTGTGTCCGCCATCTTGCGCAAGCATCCTTAGGGCGTCTCAAGCCATCTTGTGCAAGGACACTTAAGCCGTCCCATAAGAGCAGTCGCTATCTTGAGCAAGCATCCCTAGGGCATCCCATAAGGAGCCATGTATAACTGCCATCTTGCGCAAGCATCCCAAGGGCGTCTCATAAGAACCTGTGTATAGCAGCCATCTTGCGTAAGCACCCTTAAGGAGTCATGTATACCCGCCATCTTATGCAATTAGCGTCGAGAGAGGGCTGCTGTAGAATTTCTCTTTTTAAATTATCCACCACCACATTTCAAAGGTATCTAGCTAAAGATGGCAGCACTGCGGATGACAGGTGACGAATTTACATCTACTACGATAAAGAGGGCAGCACGGTGCTCTCTGGATTAAAGATGGCGGATGACAGCTGTCAAAAAAACACATGACTTTGTTTCCAAACAAGAGCACGTGGAATTTGCCGCCACCACATTTCAAACTAAAGAGGGCAGCACTATGCTCTGTTGATTAAAGATGGCGGATGGTAGCTGTCAAAAAAGCACGTGAGTTTGTTTCCAAACAAGAGCACGTGAAATTTTTCAATTTGCCGCCACCACATTTCAAAGGTATCTAGCTAAAGATGGCAGCACGGTGCTCTCTTGATTAAAGATGGCGGATGATAGCTAACAGAACTTTTCAAATTGCCCGCTACTACGAGCTTAAGGTAGTAGCCATAAAGAGGGCAGCACGGTGTTCTGTGGATTAAAGATGGCGGATGACAGCTGTCAAAAAAGCACATGTCTTTGTTTCCAAACAAGAGAACGTGGAATTTGCCGCCACCATATTTCAAACTAAAGAGGGCAGCACTATGCTCTGTTGATTAAAGATGGCGGATGGTAGCTGTCAGAAAAAAAGCACGTGAGTTTGTTTCCCAAACAAGAGCACGTGAAATTTTTCAATTTGCCGCCACCACATTTCAAAGGTATCTAGCTAAAGATGGCAGCACAGTGCTCTCTTGATTAAAGATGGCTGCTGTCATGTGGAATTGCCTGCCACCACAGGTATCTAGCTAAAGAGGGCAGCACGGTGCACAAAGATGGCTGCTGTCAAAAAGCATTTTTCAAATTATCCGCCACCACATTTCAAAGGTAAGTAGCTAAAGAGGGCAGCACTGTGCTCTATAGATTAAAGATGGCGGATGACAGCTGTCAAAAAACACGTGGCTTTGTTTACCTCGCGCTAGTTAGGTTAAGTTGGTAGCACTAAGGTTTAGGCCCGCCAAGATGGCAGCACTGCCGATGACAGGTGACGAATTTTACATCTACTGCGATATAGAGGGCAGCACAGTGCTTTGTGGTTTAAAGATGGCGGATGACAGCTGTCAAAAAAGCACGTGGCTGTCAAAAAGCACGTGGCTTTGTTTACCACGCGCTAGTTAGGTTAAGTTGGCACTACTGAGGTTTAGGCCCGTCAACATGGCAGTACTGAGGTTAGCGATGCGTTGTTGTCTGTCAAAAAGCACGTGGCTTTGTTTACAAATCTGTCAAAAAGCACGTGGCTGTCAAAAAACACGTGGCTTTGTTTATCTCGCGCTAGTTAGGTTAAGTTGGCACTACTGAGGTTTAGGCCCGTCAAGATGGCAGTACTGAGGTTAGCGATGCGTTGTTGTCTGTCAAAAAGCACGTGGCTGTCAAAAAACACGTGGCTTTGTTTACCTCACGCTAGTTAGGTTAAGTTGGCACTACTGAGGTTTAGGCCCGTCAAGATGGCAGCAGTGAGGTTAGCAATGCGTTGTTGTCTGTCAAAAAGCACGTGGCTTTGTTTACAAATTCAAATCTCCCGCCAAAATTCAAATCTCCCGCCAAAATTCTAATTTCCCCGCCAGAATTCAAATTTCCCGCGCCGCGCGAGGAGCAGGAGGCGGCAGAACCATCCAATTATTCTACTTCGGTTGATGTGATAGTCACTTAAAGCCGAAGGGTGGAAGAGATTCTGCCAGATATAACTCTTTTACATGAGATTATGGTATAAACATTTAGAATATTTATCAAATATCGTTGAATGCGTCTCTGTATCCAGCTAATTTATGAATTTCTCCCAGGGATGTCTCTCTTTTTTTTGTTGCTATTCTGCTTTACGTCGCGCCGACACAGATAGGTCTTACGGCGATGATGGGACCAGAAAGGCCTAGGAATGTGAAGGAAGCGTCCGTGGCCTTAATTAAGGTACAGCCCCAGCATTTGCCTGGTGTGAAAATGGGAAACCACGGGAAACCATCTTCAGGGCTGCCTAACCGCACGACCAACTCGCCCGGTTCCACACATTCTCTTACGTGAATATGAGAGCGGTTGAGAAATTCTCTCTACGTTGATCAAATTTGCTTTTAAAATGATCTAACCCTCTAAATTGATGTATTGTGCTATTTGTTTGGCTAAGTGGTTAGTAGACATTTATAATAAATATCCACTCGCGTAACAAGTAGGACGGATAATATCAGCAGCCTTTCTTTTCGGGTCACGTACTTACCATATGGAGGCCTAAGGGTAGCCATCTGCTGAACGGAAGTGGCAAGTTATGCATTTCCGCAAACCCTTTGTAAATTACCATGGACACCTCGAGATTGAAAAGGGTCCTGGTATAGTATCAAATTTAGTGAGTAAAATGAGTATTGTTACACCGACTCTCACAAAATAATTTTTAACATCATTTCTATAGCACACAACATTTATACGTATAAGGATTTTACATAATGTCACTAGACATCTTCTGCACGCTAGGTGAAAGCGTCCCGCTGTGGGAATGTATGAACCTTGTAATTGACGGAAGAAGTACAGAAGACTTGCTTATTGGTCCTTAGGAATGTTCGTTTCATGACTTACAAGTAATTTGCTATAATTTCATCCATATATTATTACCGTTCATATCTGTCTGCAAGATTTTGTTTCTTAATTCACTTTCATTACCTAATATTACAATCTCCTCACGGTACAAGATTGTGGAGCTGGGTCACGGAGTGGCATCGCGCACCCGGGAGCCAGTGGACAATGATTGCATTCCTGGGCCAACCTTATATACAAAATATCGTATCAAATCTATTAATACTTTAGATATACATGCGAATAAGCTAATTAGGACCATCCAAAGTACTTAGAAGCGTGCATTTGCCTTCCTTTGTGTCCATATTTATTTCATTCATTTACTGTGGGCTTCCTTCATGTCTTCAGACCAGTTGTTCCAGTCTTCTCCCTTGGTCTTTCTTCTTGGTCAATTTGCCATTTGCAAATTTTGGACCTGAAGATTACCTTTTTTGGAAATATGCTTCTGTAATTCCTGCCTGTTTGAAATCGCCATTTTATTTCATTGTGTCTTTTTTAGCTTTACTCCTGTTTTCATAGAATTCGAATAATTTTTCGGTAAGTCTGTCTTGATGCATTCCTCTAATGTGCCCATATTATTCTGCATTTTCTAATGTCACTGTGAATATTTGTGTATTGTTTGATTCTATGTATGCCTCTAAGGAGGTGTTGCCCGTCGGTGAGGTATGGGACCTGGAATATTTCTTACGATTTTTGCATTCCTTTTTCACGCTGTTACATGTCTGCTTTCCTTTCCGAATAGTATTTTATTATATTTTGCTGTCTTATAATAGGTATATTGGTGTTATGGTACATAACACAGTGGAACGGATAAGTGACAAGTGTTTTAATCATATGATTTCCAAGACGTCCGAAGTGAACGATTACACCTAAAACGAAATTAAGATCAGAAAACTCTACCGTAGGATCATATCAATTTATATAATTAAATCGACTTTGTTTCTAAATGACAGTACGCAACTTTACTTAAGGCAATGGGGCCCCCTCCTTCACCTTAACACTTACACTTAGTGCACTCCTCCCTATCTACATTGAGGCCGCTGTATAGGAATTACACGCGACGAAGTAGACTTAGCATTATACGTGTGACGTCACATCTCTTGATAGCAGGCTTCTATATCTATCTTTATCAATATTTTCAAGTTTTTATTGCAGTCTCTCACAATCCTGTGACTTATTTACTACTAAATACAGTATAAAACCATCTGCAAATAGCGTTACCTCTGATTCCAGTTCTTTACCCACATCATGTACATATAGGAAACATAAAAGTCCAATAATACTGCCGTGGAGGGCCCCTTAATTAATTCAAGGTTAGAAATGCTCCACGCTAATTATGTTACTTCTGTTTTCCGGAATTTTAGCCACCCATTCAAACATTATTTTTTATAGTATAATAGCCTTCGTTTCCGTCAGTACTGCAGCCTCCCGTGGTCTATTCTGTCACAAGACATGGGCCTCTACCAGCGTGGTATAAAACCTAGTCAGACCAAACGACAATAACACAATTACGGATAGTACCTATTATAATTACCATACGGAGAACCATAGATATCTCTAAGAAGTAGGCCAGAGCATGAAGTCTCCTTACCTTAAAAATAGCAACTTTCAGAATCCAATTTGCGTGGCTTCACCATTTATCTCCGTTATATATGTCACATACCTGAAACATGCATTACATAATTATTCAATTTCACAGTGGCTTCACTCTCTCTTTTTAAAATATATGCGTCCCTATTCAAAACCATATCGTACCTAGGGAAGAACAGAGTGACTGATGCAAAAATGATACTTCTGAGATAATTGGAATCTAAGATTGAGAAAGGTCTAGTAAATTCAGCTTTTAATATATTTTTATATATGTAATGTGTTTTTACATTCTTACGTTACAATTATCTCGGAAGGATCATTTTTGCACTCGTGATCCTCTTCTCCCCAAGGTGCTATATGATTATCTTCAACTAATACTAAATTCAAGTACTTGGCAAGCTTTTGCATTACAGGGAATACTATTATACAAAGCGTGTACCATAAAAATATGTGACCACTTGAACGAGTGAATCATCTCTGAATTTGAGAAATTTGAAACGACTTCACAGACATCAAGAGTTAAATCTTTCCACCGAAAACAGTCCATATAACAAATGCCAGGTTAATATTACACATACTATGTACCATTATTCTTTTCAGTTTAGTGCTTCGTAGATTTTATTTTTAAAAATACTCTTTATCAATTTCTGTGTCAAATGGTGCTGTTCTTATTAGTTTGTGTATATAGATTTGATTTTGACTGATTCTGCGGATTGTAGTAGGGGGAGAGGTGATACTCCCACGTGGCGCGTCCTAGGTGGCGGATAGGGGGGTCCTAACCGGCTTGCCGGCGGACTTGAGGGAAATAAAATACCTCTCGCGGACCAAACACACTACCCCCTGCGGGTGGGGGACGCACATGTAGAATACACCCGCGGTACCCCCTGCCTGTCGTAAGAGGCGACTACAAGGGGAGACCAAGGGATGATTGAATTAGAACCATGAAACTACTCTTGATTCGTACCATCATGCGGGGAACACCATGGGTTGCATGTACTTGCGAGTAGTATCAATAAATTGGTACGAAATAGGTTTGTGATTAGTTGCAGTAAAAAGCCTGGCCTGGTGGATTCCAGTACCCGGGCGTTGTACCCATGTGGGCAACACCGCGGGTCTGGCGTAGCCTATGAGTTTTACCGCTATATGAGCGGCACCGTGGGTCAGCGTTGCCTGTGATTGGTACCCACTATGTGAGGAACACCACGGGAATACCGACGCCCGTGACTAGTACACCTAGGTGAGGAACCTCACCGGTTTGCGTTGGCTATGAGTGGCGGCATTGTGTGAGAAACACCATAGGTCTGCATTCCCTGTACGAATTGCAATACTTGTGAGTATTACCATCTTGTGTGGACGACCGTGAGTCTTCGCTACTTTTGATCAGTACCCCAAAATGACAAATACCATGGTTCTACTTTACTCGCGACATGTACCATTCTGTGGGGGCCTTAGACGTGAATTTAGCACCCTTTCAGACATCAAGCATCATTGTGCTTTATAAATGGTCCCTTGGTCAGTAATACTCTAATTAACTACCTTCTTTTTGAGTATGATCCACTATTTTTGTTTGTTTGTTTGTTTGTTTGTTTTTGTTTTTGTAGGGTTCATGTCCATCCATTCATTCTTCATGACATTTTTTATTTTGGTTAGTGGATGAATTTGAATTTTTTGTTATTTCATTTCGTACCATCAGGGGCCGATAACCTCGATGTAAGTCCCCTTTAAACAACAAGCATCATCATCAGATTCTGCGGATTAATTTGGTACTGCGCCTATGGAATTTCTGTGTGCAGCAGAATGGGAAATATACACTAACATTCCAAAAGTCATGCGATATAATTTTAAAGGTATTGGTCGATGGCGTCACCATGCCATGATGTTTTAGAAGTGCCTAGACCTGAATCAGGTGTGCTCTCATATCCTAATAGTGAGTGTAAACACCATGTGTGCTTGTTGCGGCAAGGCGACGTGATTTATCGTTTTCCGAATGGGGCATGCTATTGGGAACAAGATGAAGAGAACATTCCCATGTCGAAATTGTGCGGACATTTAACATTCCACGATCGACAGCATCTGAAGTGTTTATTGAGATACCTCACGAAAGACATGACAACCCACAATGAAAAGCGCAGTGGCCGACTACATCTGCTTAATGACAGTAATTAGCAGCGTCCGGTTAGAGTTGTCCGTGGTATCAGACAATCCAGACTGACTCAGTTCACATCCACATTCAGTGTAGGAGGTACAAGACGCATATCCAGCAGATCAGTACAGTGTTCATTGACGTAAGTGGAATATGGGAGCAGAAGCCCTACCACAGTGCCCTTATTAACACCGCGACACCGGGAAGAGCGTCTCATACTGCTGCATGACGTTGCTGATAGCATCCTAGAGGACTGGAGACATCTAGCTTGGTCCGATGAGTAGCTGTTCCTGTTATTTCGAGCTGGTGGTACTGTTCGGATATCAGGCAGGCCAGATGAAATCATGGACCCTAGTTGTCAATAAGACATCATACATGCTAATGTATGTGTCAGGTTTGTTCACATGGTAAAGAGCTAGACACACTGATTTACCTGAACAGGTATTTTACTAGTGAATGTTACTTTGAACACCTTGGTGACCACTTGCAGCCCTTCATAGACTTCACGATCCCTACAAAGACGAGATATTCCATCAGGATAATGCACTCTGTCATTGGACCCAACTTATCTTCATTGGTTCGGGGAGCGTTCTAGAGAGTGTTGACGACTGCTGTAGCCACCTCGTTCACCTCATATGACCCCTGTCGCACAATTATGGGACGTGGCGGCGAGATTTATTCACACTCAAGACATTGCATCTAAAAATAGCAGGAAGCTGTGGGTGGCTATCCAAACGTCCACACGTGTTTCTTCCACTTGTGGAATCAATGCCAGAACGAGTTGCTGCACTTGACCGAGTTAAAGGAGGACCTACGTGATACTAAACCTGTATCCTATGACCCTTGGGGTGTAATTGTATACTTTATATACACTAAGGAAACTTGAAGATTGTAACATCAAGAAAGAGTGTGACTACAGTGTGCTTGGTGGAGGGATGGGAGCCATTGATGCGATGATAACACGTCCAGATGCCTCTGAGTGCACGTGTGGGGATGAAACCGTGCAAGGCGTGTCTACCCTGAGCTGCAATACATACCTGAGTACTGCGTGGTATGGAGTCTATATGGCAATGGATCACGTCTTGTGGATTTGTGGCCTATGCGTGCTGCGCCGGAAACAGTTCACCTGCAGACTAGATGAATGGAAGGAGTTTAGCAAGTGCGTGGCGTTGTTGATTGGATTCTAGAGGATTGGAGACATATAGCTTGGTCCGACGAGTAGCTGTTCCCGTTGTTTCGAGCTGGTGGTACGGTTCGGATATGGGGCAGGCCAGATGAATCCATGGACCTTAGTTACCAATAAGGCACCATGTATGCTAGTGGTAGCTTCATGTCCCACACAAGTTCAACAGTACTTAAATCCGTGGACCTGGAGGTGCACTGTAAAAGCGTAATGTCTTGGAGAGCTTCCCTGGAGATGCCTATAGTGCGAGGGCGGGCAATGAACTGCTGAAGCACTCCATTTGCGATGCTCGTCATCAGAGAGAGAAAACGACTGGATGACAACCTCGCATGTATATGTTATAGTGGAAGTGAAAGTTTCAGTGAAGGTACATCATCACTGGTGATGGTGGACATTCACTGTCCCCTTCAGTGAAAGTAGATTATATGATAGTAGTTTTGCCAAACAATATACATTCACTAGGGATAGTGCACCAACGTTAGTGATTGTAGTGATTGTATACTTTCACTGCGAAGAGGTAAGTAAGGAGTGTGAACAATGGTACTGCAATAACAAAACATAGTCATATTTCAAAAATTTATTTTTATGAGCTGAAATTTGAAAACATAGTCATAGCCATATAATATAGATTGAAAAGTATGAGATATGGACAAAAAAAAAATTTTTGTGCACTGAAAGTTGCATTTTAGTTATGATAAAAAGAACAGAATTGAACATTCATTTATTGCAGCAAGGGCGTGCACCATGACACTTAGAGTTGCCCAACACATTTTGCAAAAGCATCTCAGAGTCTGACATTTGTGCTGGCAGTTGCATTTGAAGAATCCCCTGCCGCTTACCGTCGACTGAGACGTGCAACTGTACTATAGGTAACAGTTCTCTCTGCTGGAACTTCCTCCTCTGAGATTATTCTAAGAGGGCAAGTACTGAACTGGGGCCTGAAACAAAATCTTCTCTCAGTGGTAGTCACAGTCGCATATCGTATCGCCCCTTCCTAAAATATTTAAAAACAACCAATTTTATAACTTGCATAAAGCTGGCTCAGCACATCATCTATCGTCCCAATTCAGTACAGGCCATCAACTGTTGTCTCGAGGACGACACCCAAGATCGACCTTGCATTTCCTCTTCCTCGGTCAAAGTCGGGAACTGGAACTCTCTCAATGTACATCCCTTTTCCACTGGCAGCAAACGACGATCTGAGCACTGCTTCATTCTTTGTGCTTTTCTTATAAGCACGTGTACGCTTCAGTTCTGTGTTTCTAATAGCACGAGTTAATTCGTCATTATTGTCTGGAACACATTCCTTTTCTCTGTTCTCAACCTTATTTCCTATTGGTAAATAGTCCTCTTACACTAGAGATTTGCTATGATCATCATCTTGCAACGTTTCAATCCCTGTCTCACTGCTAACACTCACTTGATGAATTATATTTTCAAGGTCGTCCTCCGAGTGAACATTCGCCAAAGCTTCAGGAGGTAAACTGGATAAAGACAAACCATGTTTAAGAGGGCATGCAAACATCGCTTTGTACGGGACCTTTTAATTCTAAAATGTACAATGCTTTTCTTCATTAACTGGACAAACCTTACTGCACGGCTCTACTCTGCGGTGTTGTGTTCCTGCATCCATGTAGTTAGCATATTTTCTATGTCATGATTTGCTCATTCTACGCTGCCTTAACTCTGGCTGTGTCTAGGTTTACCGTGCACAATCTTGAAATTGGGCCATAGATCAGTTAAGCTGCACATTATTTTGTAAACGAACTCTCGACCATTGCCTGACTGCAAACACTGAGGGTGTGCCCAAAAACGTAAACATGTCAATCATATTATCGCATACCTCCTCAGCTATTTTGGACTTCAGTGGCCTGAGAACAGCGAATTTAGTGAGATAGTTCTAATAAACCATTACGAATTTATAGTCTCCATTTGGTTGTGATTGGAAGTCAATGAGATCAACTTGACTTTCGGAGCTGAACTCTTTGAACGGCATAAGCCGAGGTAAATCTGGACATCTCTGCATGTTATATTATGATACTTTGACTTTAAGCATTTTATCATTTTGTCGCGTCCACCGTGGCCAGTCTTTACATGAGCAACATACAGAATATCATACAGTTCATCATAAAAAGTATCAATCAATCAATCAATCAATCAATCAATCAATCAATCAATCAATCAATCAATCAATCAATCAATCAATCAATCAATCAATCAATCAATCAATCAATCAATCAATCAATCAATCAATCAATCAATCAATCAATCAATCAATCGATACTGATCTGCTTTTAGGTCAGTCGCCCAGGTGGCAGATTCCCTACCTCTTGTTTTCCTAGCCTTTTTTAAATGATTAATCTTGCCTTCCATTCACCTCGAGCACTTCATATCTCTTTAAAAACATGCAGTCGTTGCCGTCCGTCTTTCGTCGAGTTTTTAGTGATTTAACCTTGCTGATAAGTGACTCGTACTTTTGCTTGTCCTTGAAGACACAATTATAATTGGGGTTTTCCCGTTCCACTAAGATATGTCAACCATATTCCTTGTGACCAATAACAATTACTGTCAATACGGAACATAACGAATATTTTTTTCTTGTACTGTAATAATCGTGGTCGCCACGACATTTACATAATTTGATTGCCCACCCGAATTAATTGTATATATATGTATCATGTATCATATGTAATTTTATTCATTATTAACGTCCATCATCATCATTTATGTAATTGTACGTAAGAACGAGATATAATTTTTAATTGTAATATATTAGAATATTCCGTGGTAATGTCAAAACAAGTCTTGCGCTAACAGGCTACTTGGTGTTTCGCAATAGTCCAGGAAGGTTAATTTTGGATGGTTCTTGGAAACGTACGCAACAGCAAGAGGAAGGTAAATAATTTCGTTGTTGGGACGCAAAATTACCCCATATCACGTGCTCCTATCAGGAGGGCTTTTTCTGTCAAGGACAGGTACTTCATCTATATGTGGACAGGGTGGTGACGTATGTCGGTTCTCATTGGAACGAGATGTCATGTGACAAGGGAGGATGTGGGAAAATGAAGAGGATTTATATAGATCTACACGGCGTGGTGAAGATCATTCACAATTCGGGATTCCTCTTCATTCTGTATTCAGCATTCTGCATCCGACTCTGCTATTTGTGTGCATCGCTTACGATGTGCTTATCCTCAACATTTCTTATCGGCTCTGTGAGACTTACTCAGATTATTTAGAAAGACAAGTTCAAATAATATAGAAGGACTGGATGTTTTCTGTTCTCTCTATTCAATTAATTCCGTTGTGGATTGTCACATTGCAAGGCTGGTACTATGGTTTTGGTACTCAGCAAAATAGGGAATGATAGATTCAGGGTGGAATCCATTCCATGAAGCAGATGACAAGGATGATGCAGTTGGAAGAGGGACGACAACGATCAACCACGGAAGCAGACTACGAGAAGATCAACTCCGGTGAGCATGAGTTAGCCCAGTTATCGCAAGTCCACGAGTGTAGTATTGAATTGAAATCTCAGTCGGTAATTATTAATTTTGATAAAAAAAACTCGTTTTTACGCAATTTCATCTTTTTTTTTAATAAAACTTTTTTCTTTTTACGTCGTTAAATAATTGACTTTTTAATAGGTTCCGTATGTTTTCCCACATGGTATTTAATGTTTAGTATCCCTATACCTCACGACTGAGATAGTCTCATTAAATTATGTTTAGTACTTTTTATATCTAAATTCGGTTTCAAATTACATTTAATTTCGAAGCCTGGCGTCCAGCGTGCAATTGTTTTTAATTATCTATATCGGGTGTTTGATCCGTTACAGTACGACAACAACCAACTGACGACAAGTACATTCATGCCGACACCTGGAACCATTGTTGGACGCTAATGGAACCATTGTTGGACGCTAATAGGAGGTTTTCCTAGAGGATAAATATATAGTCTGTTGCTTGGATCATACTCATAGCCGGTAGAAATTCACGACCAAATTAAGCACATATCCACCAACCGGGGCCCGTGATGGTACACCTTCACACGTGTATGTTTATATTCATTTTTAATGGTAAGCTTTCAATGATTCCATTTAGTATAAATGCAACCATCCTCTTCCACTGTAGCATATTCATTCGAGCAATGTGCCCTTAACAACCGCTATAAATGTGTGCACAATAAAGCCTATAGCTTTCCAGACTGTGCGTGCCTTTCGACAATAAAATCGGTGTCGCCCCTAATCCAATCCTCGCTCAACTCGCGGTACGCCAACAACGGACACAGATTTTTTCTTACTATTGGCTATACGTCGCACTGACACACATGGGTCTTATGATGACGCTGGGACAGGAAAGGGCAAGGAGTGGGAAGGAAGAGGCCGCGGCTTTAATTAAGGCACAAGCCCGGCATTTTCCAGACGTGGAAATGTGAAGCCGTGGAGAAACATCTTCAGGGCTGCCGACAGACTTATTCGAACCCGCTATCTTTCGAATGCAAGCTCACAGCTGCGCGCCCCTAACATGTCTCACTAGAGTATATGAAGGCCATCTGGAAGCAGTCGTCCTAATGGTCCATAATATGTGCCTCGGGAAAAAGTGAAACCAGGCAGTCATAGTAACTCATCTCCTCGTAGAGTCTTTGATACACCTCACGTTGTAAAATGCAACAGGTTAATACACTGACTGACAGAGCAAATGCAACACCAAGAAGGAGTGGTCAGAACTTTATGCCAATTGCAGGGTAGACTGACGTCACTGAGGTATGCTCATGATGTGAAATGCGCCGCTGTGCTGCGCACGTAGCGAACGATAAATGGGACACGGCGTTGGCGAATGGCCCACTTCGTACCGTGATTTCTCAGCCGACAGTCATTGTAGAACGTGTTGTCGTGTGCCACAGGACACGTGTATAGCTAAGAATGCCAGGCCGCCGTCAACGGAGGCATTTCCAGCAGACAGAAGACTTTACGAGGGGTATGGTGATCGGGCTGAGAAGGGCAGGTTGGTCGCTTCGTCAAATCGCAGCCGATACCCATAGGGATGTGTCCACGGTGCAGCGCCTGTGGCGAAGATGGTTGGCGCAGGGACATGTGGCACGTGCGAGGGGTCCAGGCGCAGCCCGAGTGACGTCAGCACGCGAGGATCGGCGCATCCACCGCCAAGCGGTGGCAGCCCCGCACGCCACGTCAACCGCCATTCTTCAGCATGTGCAAGACACCCTGGCTGCTCCAATATCGACCAGAACAATTTCCCGTCGATTGGTTGAAGGAGGCCTGCACTCCCGGCGTCCGCTCAGAAGACTACCATTGACTCCACAACATAGACGTGCACGCCTGGCATGGTGCCGGGCTAGAGCGACTTGGATGAGGGAATGGCGGAACGTCGTGTTCTCCGATGAGTCACGCTTCTGTTCTGTCAGTGATAGTCACCGCAGACGAGTGTGGCGTCGGCGTGGAGAAAGGTCAAATCCGGCAGTAACTGTGGAGCGCCCTACCGCTAGACAACGCGGCATCATGGTTTGGGGCGCTATTGCGTATGATTCCACGTCACCTCTAGTGCGTATTCAAGGCACGTTAAATGCCCACCGCTACGTGCAGCATGTGCTGCGGCCGGTGGCACTCCCGTACCTTCAGGGGCTGCCCAATGCTCTGTTTCAGCAGGATAATGCCCGCCCACACACTTCTCGCATCTCCCAACAGGCTCTACGAGGTGTACAGATGCTTCCGTGGCCAGCGTACTCTCCGGATCTCTCACCAATCGAACACGTGTGGGATCTCATTGGACGCCGTTTGCAAACTCTGCCCCAGCCTCGTACGGACGACCAACTGTGGCAAATGGTTGACAGAGAATGGAGAACCATCCCTCAGGACACCATCCGCACTCTTATTGACTCTGTACCTCGACGTGTTTCTGCGTGCATCGCCGCTCGCGGTGGTCCTACATCCTACTGAGTCGATGCCGTGCGCATTGTGTAACCTGCATATCGGTTTGAAATAAACATCAATTATTCGTCCGTGCCGTCTCTGTTTTTCCCCCAACTTTCATCCCTTTCGAACCACTCCTTCTTGGTGTTGCATTTGCTCTGTCAGTCAGTGTATATTCAACAACACATATGGACAACATGAATGATGAAGGAAATGCAAATTGTAAATATACAAGATATATTCCCATTAATGTCCTAAGAATTATTGTGTTGTTCTTTAACTTTTTTAATTTTCAAATGTTTAATTCTGTAGATTATATATTGTGTTATTAAAGTTTGAATATTTTTAGAGTTATTTATCCTATTATATGAATGTTCAAATTTAATTGTGTTGTACTTTTATGTATTTACACGTTGTCCTTGTGGCAATTCAGAATGTCTGGAAAGTCGCTGAGTTCCTCATTATTATTATTATTATTATTATTATTATTATTATTATTATTATTATTATTATTATTGCTAACAACGTCAACATGTTAATATTCAGTAACAATTTATATTACCGTCCCATATAACTAATTTTGATTAGGTAGTAGTAATGTTAAAACAGGGTTATCGAACGAATCAAGAAATCACACGGGAAAATCTTATTCAGTTCTCTTGAACCGCACTAAATCTGCCTGGAACAAAGCTTTCAAGAAGTGTTTTATCAAGCTCCCGGTATGATTCATTGAAGGAATTTTAAAGTAGCAAGCCTCGTTTACATTAATAAATGACGTTATTGAATTAGTCACGCCGTAAGCTATTTCTGGAACGAGTGGCGATGACATGCCTGTTGGAATGTGACAACATTTGGCTGCAGTTGATGGTATCACAGACCAGACTGTCCGCTGCAAGTTTAACACCCAAGCTCTTTGATATATTATCAAATGCAAAGTCCAACCATCCGTGCAACTCGATCTGCTAATTTACAGACGGGCTCCGATATGTGGCGGGAGTATATTCCTCGAACAGAGAATTTGCCCTTGCGGCTCGGAGTTCTCGTGGGATAGTTTCTTACCGAGATAATAATTATAAATATGATCTTCCCGGCTCTGCCACGAAATTTGAAAAGTGGTTCGAGGACAGGAACGGAGTCGAATCGGCTTCGGGAGGTCAGCTGGGTTGGAGGGTTTCGATTCCCGCTTCAGCCACCCTAGAAGTGGTTTCCCGTGGTTTTCTACTTTTCTCCATTTAAATGCCGGGATGGTAACTTAAGGCCACAGCCGCTTAGTTCCCTCTTCCTTTCTACCCCTTCCAATTTTCACATTTCCCAGAAGGCCACTGTTCAGCATAGAAATTGACACCCTCTGGGTGAGGTACTGGTCCTCCTGCCAGGTTGTATCCACGACCAAAA
Source organism: Anabrus simplex (assembly GCF_040414725.1). Taxonomy (NCBI): domain Eukaryota; kingdom Metazoa; phylum Arthropoda; class Insecta; order Orthoptera; family Tettigoniidae; genus Anabrus; species Anabrus simplex. Next base: position 213,335,118 of record NC_090269.1, on the reverse strand, counting down.
GGCTCACGCTCCAGAACACTGCCCTTGTGTGGTAGGGGTGATATCTCTCGCTGAGTCCGTGGGTAAAACCAGCTCTGGAGGATGAACGGATTAAATTTTAAAAGTGCCACGGGAAAGAAACAGAGTTTTCTTTTTCACAATTAAATTAAAAGAAGAAACGCTACTTCGTTTTAAGCTATTTTAACAATAATAAATATTCCCGATTTCCGTACAAAAATGAAATACATAATTTCATATATTTCCCTTTAAACTAAAACATATTTTCTTTAATTGCATCCATCAAAATCACAATGCTGATCCAGCGGTTGACTGCCTGACAGGACGTCGCATTTATCACCTTCCTGTGGTGCGTTTAACCCAGCTATTTGTGGTGTCTCTGGAGCCAGCCATGCTAATTTTGGTTTTTACCGCGGATTTTATGGCTGGATACCCTTCCTGACACCACGTGATTTTTGAGACGTAAATATCAACCCAAGATCGACCGGGATGCGTAGCCATTGAGCTTTCCCGGTATGTAAAATCCAAAACGTGGAACCTTCGTCTACTTCATATTTTGTCTGGTTACTGATAATAGTTCTGTATTAGTTATATCATTCAAGAAAATAAAATTAAAATGGCGTCAGGGAATAGTAATAATTATTTACGCAACTGCAACGAAAACGAGTGAGATGTTCAGTCACAAGCCGCAAGTGAGGGCGGAATGTTCTTTCAAAACGTGCAAAGTTGCGAGCTTGAATCCGGGAGATATTAGGTTCGAATCCCACTGGCGGCAACCCTGGAGGTGGATTTCCGTGGTTTCCCATTTTCACATTAGGCAAATGCTGGGACTGTACATTAATGCCACGGCAGCTTCCTGCCCACTCCTAGGCCGTTCCTATCCCATCGTCGCCATAAGACTTATTTTCGTTGGTGCGACGTAAAATAGATTGTAAAAAAAAAAAGATTCGCAATAATTGCGGCGAAGCAGTGGCAAAATTGCTGCCTGTTAAATAGAAAAACTGGTGTGAAAAGGCGTATGTACATTTCAATATACAGTATAGAAAAAAACATATAAAGCGTAGAGGCGCGCGGCTGTGAGCTTGCATCCGGGAGATAGTAGGTTCGAATCCCACTATCGGCAGCCCTGAAAATGGTTTTCCGTGGTTTCCCATCTTCACACCAGGCAAATGCTGGGGCTGTACCTTAATTAAGGCCACGGCCGCTTCCTTCCAACTCCTAGACCTTTCCTATCCCATCGTCGCCATAAGACCTATCTGTGTCGGCGCGACGTAAAGCCCCTAGCAAAAAAAAAAATATATATATATAAAGCAAACAGTGTACATGTTGGATTTCGTAAGCTTTCTAACCTGTAGGCATAGTTTTACTTCTGACGTGTAGCCTATTATAGATTATGATTACATATTACATACCGATATTTTATATTGGTTATATTCTAAGAAGCTGAAGGGTTCTTCATCGCCTTGGTCGAAATACTCAGTGATGAAATCAATGTTGCTGCTTCATGAAAGTGCAGATAAATCACGTTTCACTAAAGTTCCTAAATATTCAGTTCACCATGGAAATCGAGGTAGACGGAATGCTACTGTTCCTGGATATCCTAGTAAAACGTAGCACGAACGGGACTCCGAGTCACGCAGTATACAGAAAACTCACACACACAGATAGGTATCTGCTCGCCTCTTCTTACCACCACCCGTCACAAAAGCTGGCTGTAGTAAATCACCGATTAACAAGGCCATATTTTACCAGTAATGGCCGCAGAACACCTTGAAGAAGAGAAAGAACAACTCACGGGAACCCTCTGGAGAAATGGCTACTATCTCAATAACCTGCGATGAGTTTTTATAAAATTAGACGGTGACAAAGAAAAGGATGCCGTAGAAGAAAATGACGAGGTGAAAGAACTGACCCGCCCGAATACAGCTTCCCTATTTAGAAACACTACAGACAGGATCGGCAAGATACTAGACAAATATGACACAAAGACCATCTATAAACCACATCGTCATCTACCACCACTAAAAGACACAATAGAATTTCAGTACCCTGGAGTCTACCACATTGAATGTAGCTGCGGAACATGTTACGTTGGCGAAACTGACCGTCTGACCGCTACCCGAATTAAAGAACATATCCGGCACACTAATAACCAAGACAGATATTTCAGCTGTAGCCAGATATTCCTATGGAACAAGACACGAAATATCATTTGACAGGGCGAAGATTCTAGCAGCTATCCCCTGGAATCTTGAAAGGAAAACCCGTGAGACTATCGAAAAATAAGAATTTAGAAGGAGAATATAAAATCAGAAATTCCTGGATGCCTATAATACATAGATCAAGACATGCAGACCAAAATATAAACGCGTAGGACGAACCTCAATTTTCGTAACAGCACCGGGTTTTAGTGGGACACGCACAAGCGTAGTATAAGTGGTCTGATCATCTTGGATTCAATCACCATAATACCTGCATATCGTCGTCTAAAAAGCAAGACCTCGTATCTGACAATGCTCTTCCTATCCATTATGTGCCTTCACGCCTCCTAGCCACTTGTGGATATGAAGTCCAGCATAACAATTGTAGTTATGTTCATTTTCCTGTGGTTACCTGTAAAGGAAAATTTACCTTACCATTCAGTAAGGTAGGTATGTTTACATTACTTATTCATACACTACTACAATACTGTTTACTGTACAAAAGGTTCATTTTCCTTTATACACAGGCGTACTGAAATGAACACAACGGAAATTGTTCTGGTGGACTGCATGTCCATGCGGGGCTGTGAGGCATGACCAGTTTTAAGGAAAATAATGTATAGGAACAGCATTGCAAGATGCGAGTTATTGCTTCTATGACGACGATATGTGACAATTTTCAGAATAATTGTAAATCAATTTGACGAGGAATTCTCTGTAGTATTTTTATAGCAGAATTGAGTGATGTCCAATATCACTGATAAACATTGCCGAAAGCCAGTTAATTAAGCGACTGCGTCATTCAGAAGGAATTTTGACCACCGCACTCGTTCAATAGGACCCCACTTGATTAGTTTCCATGCTGATACCTGAAAGGAATAAGCTGCGATGATGATGTTGATGATGATTTCGTCTTCTCATGCCACTCTTCACTGATTCAATCCACCTTGTTCTAGGTGTTCCTCTTACAATCTTGTCCTCGCACTTTGCCTCCAGCATCTGTATTCTAATTCCATTCTCCTCCATCTTTACATGTCCAAACCACCTTAGTTTATTCTTTTCATTTAGCTTTCCTATCCCAACTTCCTTCCTAACATCTTCATTTCTCATTCTGTCTTTCCTTGTCTTTCCTATCATACTTCTTAGGAATTTCATCTCACCGGCTTGAATTATTCTCTCTTTCCTGCTAGTCGAAGTCCAAGTTTCAGTTGCATAAGTCAGTATGGTTACGAAGTACATTTTGTACATTATCTCTTTACTTTTCCTTGGTACTTATTTGCTCCAAACAGGTTTTCTTACACAATGGCACAATGCATTACCCTTCTGTACCCTCCTGCTAATCTCCATGTCCACCCTAGTATTTTGCATTAATTCACTTCCTATTTATTTAAAGCTGTCCACAATCTCCGGACTCTGACTTCCAATTATAACACAGCCCTTTCCTTGCTTTTCCCCTCTCGACATCACCATAGTCTTGCTTTTCTCTGTACTGATTTTCATACCATACATCTCATTGTTTTACGTTCAGTGCATCTAGTTATTGTTGCACTTCTTTGCTGTTCTTTCCCTAGATTACATCATCATCTACAAATAGCAGTATCTTCGTGCCGTTATCTCTATAGTCTTCCTTTGTTTCCATTACAATTTCATCCATGACCACAATAAACAAAAGAGGTGACAGCACACTCCCCTGTCTTGGTCCAGTCTATTCCTAAACCATTCTGTCTTTTCAACTGGAGTCAGTACTCGGCTAACAGAGTTGTTGTACATTGCTTGCACCATTTCTAACATTTCTCTTCCGAGTCACTTTTCAACCATAGTTTCCCAAACCTTCTCTCTGGGGACACTATCATATGCCTTTTCTACATCCCTGAAAGTCATGACCAAGTCCTTTCCGTATTCCCAGTTCTTTTCCATCAGCTTTTTCATGCTAAAGATTGGGTCCACTGTAGATCTTCCACTCCTGAAGCCACATTGTTCCTCCTTAACTCTTCTTCAATCTTTCATCTCATTCTTCTTTCTAATATCCTTTCCAGGATTTTAACTACCTGCGACATAAGTGTGATTCCTCTATCAAAGTATCTCGTCCCCTTTCTTAAACACTGGTATTATTAACCCTTTTTCGAGTCTTCTGGTACACATTTGTGTTTCCACATACACTTTAGTAGTCGGTACAACCATTGCACACAAACAGGTCAAGCAGCCTTTACAATTTCCAGACTGAGCTCATCCATCCCTGTTGATTTTCCCCATCTTCATCTTTTGTACCGCTAACTCCACCTACAGCATTGAAATATCATCCTCTGTTGTTGAGTCCTCACACTGTATTGCTTCTATTTCCCTTGTACAACTGTTCACATACAGTAGGTTATCAAAATACTCCTTCCATCTTCTCTATATCTCCTCTAACTGTGTTAACAATTCCCCATCTTCCTTTTTCACTAGCTTTGTGATACCTCTTTCTGTATTCTTACATATTATAAGTCCATACAGCATAATTTTCCTGCCACTTACATCTACTTCCATTTTTTGCGTATTCTCGACTCTTCTTTTCTTCTCCTACCACCTTCCTACATCTCCGTTTGCTGCTGATATACTTCCTTTTCCTTTGTTCTGTTTGATCTCGGTTCTATTCTCCCCAGACTGTCTTCTTGTCTTTCACCACTTTCCTCACATTCTCATTAAACCACGGTGTCTCCTTTTCGTTCACTCTTGTAGATGTCCTGCCACAAGCACTCTCTGCTGCACTAACAAATGCGTTTTAAAAATTGAACCACTCGTCTTCTACATTTTCCACATCAATAACTGGGATTTGTTACTTCAATCTCTCCTGAAAATCTTCCTGTATATATTTGTCTTTCAGTTTCCATACTTTTATTTTCTTTCTCTTATCCCTTTTAGTTTTTCCATTTTTCCAACCGTAAATTTGCCACCACAACTCCATGGTGCCCATCAAAAGCTTCTCCTGGTAAAGCTGTCACATTCATAAACGTCCTGCGATTTGTTCTTTTCACTAGGGTTGGGCACTATGTCCCTGTTTCGGCACAATGTGCCGGTGCACAGTTATGTTCCGCTGTTCCAGAACACCGAGTGTCAATTGTTCCGAAACATTCTCAAGCGAGCCGGAGACACTGACTCACAGTCCTATCAGAAGCGCCACTATGCACTGCCCTTCGCCTACTAGCTGAACTGTGCAGCGGGCGCACGGGACGCGGGACTGTAACTGCGCAGTGTAGAGAGAACTTCGAGAGGCAACGTTACATGCTCCGCGCCAGTGGGAATGTGCCTGTACGGAACGTGCTGTGTGGCGTGTGCCTGTGTGTAGTTATGGCCATGGTCCAGCATAAAGCTGCAGGGAACGTGAACGAACAATCGGAACACTGAAATTTGCGCCCAATAATCACGTTTAAAGGCTGCTTTTAGGTTAAGATTTTTCCGGTTAATATATACACATAACACGGTTACAATGGCAGTGCAGGTGTTTAAAAGTAACCAATTCAAGAATATTTTCACCAGTTGAATGTATTGGCCTGTATTGTGAGTAATTAATATCTCGAAAATTTCCCTCAACACTTTCTCGGGGATAGACGTTAAACATTAATTTGAACCTTAAGGAAACTTTTAAGCCCAATAAAAATATGGGTCGTCGCTTTGGAATTCAAAATATAACTGGATGAATACATTGTTGTACTTTCGTGCTGTTAGGCCGGGCGCACATTGAGAAGCAACTGTCCGCAGAGCAGGGAAGAGCAGAGCAGAACAGCGCGAAGCTTACGAAACTGCGAAGTGGACGTGAGCGCACATTGCCACGCAGGGTCTCGTCGGTTTTCAGAAATAACATGTTTTCTTTAGACTCTGTGATACTGGGACACCCAGTATTAAGATGCTCTTTTTTTTCTTTCTCTTCAAGCATTCGCGATTTTTCTCATTTTGTTAGTCATCTTCACAATTTCCCTTGTGCTGATGGCAACGCGGTTATTCAGCTTAAGACAATCGCAATAAAAACAACCACCTTCGCCAGTTTACAAGACTGAACAATATTTCTATGTTACCGATGTTCGGCGTTCATATGGACTAAGCAAATAATTTAATTCATGATTTTTTTATATTTTTTACGTCGCACCGACGTAAATAGGTCTTATGACAACGACGGAATAGGAAAGGGCTAGGAATGGGAAGGAAGCGACCGTGGCCTTAATTAAGGTACAGCCCCCCAGCATTAGCCTGGTGTGAAAATGGGAAACCACGGAAAACTATCTTCACGGTTGCCGACAGTGGGGTTCGAACCCCATATCTCCCGAATGCAAGCTCATAGCAAGGCGATCCTAACCGCATGACCAACTTGCATGGTAAATTCATTAATAGGATCACAGTGGGGGAGAGGGAAAAATATGTATTTACAAATGTACTGCTAGATTTGCATCTAGTTGTCACAAGACACAAGATACTAAAATCAATCAACATTGACAATCTGTTGTGAACGCGTTTGCATTTATATTTGACAAGACATGATATATGATTTTCCGTATTTATCTCTTCACATAAATGTGATGATGGATGACGGCGACGGAGTCGGCGATGATGCTCTCCATAACCAGCATTAGATCTTTGTCTTAAATTCTATATGTTGCGAGAACTTGGGTCACGGATTGTTTCATAGATATAATTATTAGGATTACATTATTTTGTTTGCTGTTTGTTAAACGTCGCACTAACATATCGAAGGTTTTCGGCGACGGAAGAAGGGTGGAAGATTGGGAAGGTAGTGGGCGTGGCCTTAATTAAGGTACAGCCCCAGCGTTTTCCTAGTGTGAAAATGGGAAACCACGGAAAACCATCTTCAGGGCTGCCGACAGTGGGGTTCGAACCCACTATCTCCCGATTGCAGGCTCACAGATGCGCGACCCTACCCGCACGGCCACTTGCTCGGTGGATTACATTTTAGGTCTTTCTCTAAACTACCTTGTTACGCAGCGTGAATAAAATGATTTATAGCCTAGACTGTAGTGCCTTATTCCCCGAATTTACATACCGATTTTTATTAAATTCTGTTCAGCCATTTTCTCACGAACATACATACATACATACATACATACATACATACATACATACATACATACATACATACATACATACATACATACATACATACAAACATACATACGTACATCATACATATATATATACATACATACTGCATTGCAGTCCACATGATTCACAGAGTACCTACAAAACATGGTGAGACGAGACTGAATGGCTGTGGTAATTTTTTCCTCCATTTCTTAACTAACTGCGTGACACGTGCGCAGGAAACTGTGTTTCGAAGACTGCGCGTGGTAGGCGGAAGTAGGTGCAGAACCGGCCTGCTCTGCTCTGTCCTGCCCTGTCTGTCAACTTGCGATGGTGCAATGATTTGCGCTGCACTGCTTTAGCTGCCTCGCCTTATGCTCTCTGCACTTCGAATTCCTTCCCTCTCAACTTCCATTTACTTTCTTCAATAACTCGAAAATTTCCCTCAACACTTTCTCGGAGATTGACGTTAAAAATTAATTTGGACTTTAAGTACACTTTTAAGCCCAAGAAAAATATGGGTCATCGCTTTGGAATTAAAGATATAACTGGATGAAAAAATGTTGACACTCCAACACAGGGCGGCACATAGCCGGTATCGACAGACAGACACAGCCAAGGCCAACTAATCTATCTAGCGCGGCCTTGGCACAGCACGTTCGGTTCAGGCACATTCCAGCTGAAGCGGAGCATGTCCTGTTGCCTCTCGAAGTTCTCTCTAGGACGCAATTACAGTCCTGTGTCCTGTGTCCCGTGTCTCGGCACTCTGTACCGAAACACTCCGCCTCAAGTTCCTAATGTTGCGGAACAGGTGAATGTTCCGGTCTGCCCAACCCTACTTTTCACCAAAAAGTCAGTTACTGATTTTGTTCTTCCGTTACCCCACCCATATCTCACAATTTTCCTGCTGTTTTTCTTTCATGTATTCCCCAATATAAGTCCATTCCTTTCAGCGAATTCCACTAGTTCCTTTCCTTCACGATTCTTTTTCCCATATACATGTGGTCCAATGACTTCTTCCTCTCCTTGTCTCTCGTTTCCGAACTGTGTAATCAGATCACATATAATAACCACTTCCACACCTGAAATTTCCCTTTCTACTTTCTCCAAGAATCCTTCAATATCTTCTCTCCTGTTTCCCGTCTGTGGTGCATACACTTGTATGAAGTCCATCACTTCATTCTTCATCTTTAGTCTAATCATTATTCTACACATTCTACCACCTCAACATACTCCTCCAATTGCTTCGAAATGATTAGTCCCACTCCGTTTATTGCCTCCATACTAGGGGACTATGAGATAGTTGATGGATATTGAGGCAGCAATAAGGGATTCATGATCGGTCATATAGGATATTTAAAGTAATTTTTACCACTTGGTCTATTTGTTTTGTCTAACTCTGAATACTCTAATTATGCGATAATGGGAGAATATGAACTTTTCCATTACAATTTTCTGTATAACAAAATTAAATGCACCGGGCGAGTTGGCTGTGCGGTTAGGAGCACGCAGCTGTGAGCTCGCATCCGAGATATAGTGGTTTCGAACCCCATTGTCAGCATCCCTAAAGATGATTTTCCGTGGTTTTCCATTTTCACACCAGGCCTTTCCCGTCCCATCGTCGCCATAATACCAATCTGTGTTGGTGGGACGTAAAGCAACTAGTTAAAAAGTCATTGCAAAATTGTGGCTCTTGTTAGCAAACATCCCAGCCCTTTTGTTTTATCTGGAGTTTGGCAAGACTGTATTATACAGCAAAGAAATTAAGAAAGAATTAATTAACTACGTAACAGTAGAAGAAAATGACTGGTGGAATGTATATGTCTGTTAGGTCATCAGCCCAGAGGCTGGTTGGATCCTCAAATAGCACCACCAAAGGTTATGCGTTTATAAGGAAACCCCAAAAAACAATGGCAGCACCAAAATGAGGCGTACTAGGCAAGATGAGGAGTGAGGTAGTTTGCCACTGCTTTCCTCACTGGGTCAGAAAGTACTATTGCAGCACGCATGATCCTATGAGCAGCAACTTTCAGAACACTCAGATGCACTAGTAATGCTCTGAATGTCATTACTCAGCACTACCCATGCCCCAGCAACTCCCATATTGTCACAGCCATGGATGTTAACTGGGACTTCGGTGGAAGCTACACTTTACTCTGGCCTGTGCCAAGAGATGGATGCAAAAGTACTGTATTCTTCAAGAAATGACAGCAGGCAAATTATCTGCGTCCAGGGAGTTATATACACTTACAGCAGATTCTAAAGAAGACTTAGACAGATGGAAGGAATATTTCGAGAACCTGAGCTTTGTTGTGAATGGTAATGTGTTCTACATTTCCCAGGTAGTGGATATTAGAGTCATGGGGATTATAACTGAAATATATCAAACGAAAAGTATATAAAATTATAAATAAAACATCCTGTAAAAATTGGCTACAGTATTAGGTACAGATTTTGAATTTTGATACCAATCAAAAGTATTATTGGCAACAAGGAAAACAAGGAAAGGAAACAATGGCAGCAAATATCAAAACACTTTATTATCATTATTCACATAATTATTTTCGTAATTAGTGTGACAGGGCATACGTTTCAAGTAAATCATGGCGGAATTCCATTCATCAATGGATACTATGTTAGGAGTAGAAGTAGATGATATCACGAAGGACAACAAAAGGAATTTATGATAGTACATTGCAAGAGTGAATACTATGATGATAGTTGATGAAATCGTGATTGGAAAAGGATGAGAGAAGAGTCCAAGATCAGCCTGGAGCAGTAGATGAGAAATTGAAGGAAGTGACAGTCAGAATCTGTGCGGAGAAAGATAATGGAAAGGAAAGAAGAAAGGAAGAACAGGAATAAGCAACAGAGTGCGAGATAAAGGTAGTGAATATTTGAGATTTTCAAGTACTTGCGAAGTTAAAGGAGAATTCAAAATCAGATACGAATAGCATCTGGAGCATATAATGGGTGTTTGCTACCACAAAGGTGGCAGCTACTATGGAACAAAAATATTCGAGAAATACTGTACATCACCTATCTATAAGGACGTAAGAAGCATTGACATGACTAATGACGAGAAACGGGAGTATGGAAGAAAGGAAGAAAGAAAGAAAGCAAAAAGAAAAAAGGAGGTTGCAATGGAGGAGGAATCGAAGGAAGAAAGATAGGAGTAAAAAAGGTTGATTTCTCTTCATTCCGATACATAGTACAGTATATACTAATTGATTACTGGCAATTTTCTTGTTTGTGAAACTTTCAGGTTGTCTAAAGAGACCTCTACTAGAAAATATCCATTCAACATTTACTGTAGTTTAAAGAGGCTCTTAGGCTAGTCTAGTTATTTCTCACAGCTTATCTCATGTTTACCCAAGACATATTTGGTACCATTGCTCTGTGTTTCTAACTTTCACAACACGCAGTTCTGGAGCTCTCAGTCGAGGCTCACGCACACTCCAAAGTACTCTCCGCTGTAACAGCACTCCGCCAAGCCTTGTGCTAGACCAGACTGTGTGTAAATTGAACTTTCTAAATCTCGCTCCTCTGGGGGAAGAGCGAATGTATCTACTATGTGAGGGGCGTTGACCTCGTCACCTCTGGCAGCTAATTAGGCTGAAATCTGGACGTGGGAAGACAACATAACATTGTTGACACACTGTAGGGAGTGCCACGTCCAAAAAATGGCAATGTAGCCTTATATACAATATTGGAGAAGGCACCATAAAATTACGCCCACAATACAACTATCCGCACGTTCCTATGCGTAGGACTCAATAACAGTGTTCTCCAAATTCACTGGAAAATGACCAGTTCGCCTCTATTCTACAAACCCATGAACTACATAGATTAAAGATGCTTGTCCTTTCATCTCAGTATTTCAAGGATGTTTATTTCTAGATCTCTTCTTATCTGGTCCTCCACTGCTTCGGTCATGTGCTTTTACAACAGAAGATGAACATTTCGACATTCGGTTCTCGAAATAATAATAATACTAATAATAATAAAATAATAATAATAATAGTAATAATAATAATAATAATAATGAAATTGCGTATGGCTTTGGTTTGACGCCCGTTGGCAACCTGCGCGTCGTGGTGAGGATGAAATGATGACGAAGACAACACAACACAGCCCCCGTGCCGGGGAAATTAACCAATGATGGTTAAAATTCCCGACCCTGCCGGAAATCGAGCCCGGGACTCCTGTGACCAAAGCCAGCACGCTAACCATTTAGCCATGGAGCTGGACATAATAATAATTGTTACCGTGGTTTGGTGGATTAGCAGAGGTGAAAGAAGATGCCGGGGTGAATGGGTCTAACTACAAGCCCGAGATATGAATTAAAATTGCATTAATATATTTTCGAGAATAGCAAAACTTAACAATTTTCACATAGAATTTCAAAGTTTAACAAATAACAACAAGTCAACAAATAATCGACAATCAGGTACAAGACCAGGAAAAGCCAAGATTTAGAGACAATTTAACAATCTGGGCTTCAAGCCCCAAGTTTTACAATTCCTGAGCTCTCAGCTCACAAACACATATTTACCAAAGGGCAGAAATCCCAGCTTTGAATATCAAGCCTCTCTGCGGCACTTTTACAACAAATAAAAGAGCTGATCCGCTCTCAATTTTCTGAGCCTATCAAAGGCCGATACAGACTTTACCATTAACTGCCCACAAGGCACACTTACAAAGAAACAGGGGTATCTTTTACCCAACCTACTGGGCCTTAGCAGATAAGAACAGGTTAATTAAATGGCCCAAAATACCAAGATGTATGGAGGCGTGTACTTGCACTCGTACATGAAACTTTCTTAAAGCATACGAGGCACTAGGCCGATGAAACAAGGGCTATTCCCAAACTATGGAGGTGACTCGTATAAGAAAATTTTAAGACATTACAAAAAGGAAGTGTTACCGTGTTTTTCGTGGTAGGTAGAGGTGAAAGAAGGTGCGGGGGTGAACAGGTCTCAGGCTACGAAATTAAAGTTAATTTAAAATTTAACAAGGTTATATTTTCTTTTCAAAATTCAGAAATAACACGAATGGCAGATACAGAGTAGCAAGGCAACAAAAGTACAATTACAGTATTTACAGGATTTCGGCTTCGAGCCCCGAACTCGCAATTCTTGGGCAACTAGCCCAACTTTACCTCAAAACAAGATTTAACAGAGGGGCCCAGGAGCACTTGCTCTAAATTACACAGAAAAGCCTCATCGAGGCATACAACACTCAATTTTCGAGAAAGAGCCACTCGCTCTCAACTTTAAGCCTATCAAAGGCCACACCAAACTCCACCTTCAAGTTATCCTCTAAGGACATAGACACAGGGGTAAAAATACCCAACCTACTGAGGCCTATTAAGTGAGAAAAAGGTTAGTTACATGACCTCTAAAATAACAATTTGAGAGGAGGCGATCTGCACTCCTAATACATTTGTTTAAAACCTAATCTGGCTCTAGGCCGCTAATGCAAGGGCTAATCCCATACTACAGAGGTGACTTTAGAAAAGAACAATTTACATTACGTTAAGGAAGAATCGGTAGTGAGAAGTAAGTTCACCTCAAAACAATATGAGTGGGAGCTCGAGAGGGTTAAGCACTCTCTATCCCAATATGTAGCTTAAAAGAGAATAGATACAAAGAGGCTTTACATTTTAGGGAAAAGTTACATGGAGGAAAAGCTTCGGACCCGCCCCGAGAGTTAAACTGCTGATCCAGCAAGAAAAGAAGTTATTAAACGGCCATTACCTTGTTGATGAACTGCTGCCCGAAGAAAGAGGCGCTTCCCGCCCCCTGCTATGTACTTTCCACACTGAAAGATGGTACTGAAGTGGCCCGGAGACCCTAAAATCAGCAGTTTATATACTCTCGCGGAAAGTTCGAGGCGTTTGAGGAATGAGAACACCCTTCCACAAAAACTTTATTGGCTAGGGTTAAGCAATATATCCCCTCTGGGGAAGTTACACCTGATTGGTTATAAATTAATTAAAGAAATTCGGGATTGGCTAAATTCAAAACAAGGGGAAAGAAAGGGTTATACAGCCAACTTAAACAATAACAGAAAGAAATTTAACAAGAAACAAACTTTTGAAATAAAAATTTCTCCAAAAAACAGTTCTTTCACTTCGCACTAGGGTGCACTATTGTAGTTCTTCAGTAGTGTCCTCTAGAAGAGAAAGTTCACACTTCTTACTACAGGTAAAACAAAAATACATCGAAAACGACCCAGTTCAGAAACTTCAAAATTTCCAAGTAGTGACATCTTCTCAGAAACTTGAAAATTAACACCTTAAATAAAGTTCAGACTTTCTCCAGTAGCGGAGTTTGAACTGGCGCAAAATTTGAATTAGCGGCGTGGAGGTGTACCGCCCGGTACAGACCTCCCCCCCCCCCAAAAAAGTTCCTCCAAGGGGTAACACAGAGGAACATAAACTTTGTTTCCAAATAAGTTCCAAGTTATGATCTTGATATAGACATTAATTGCAGAAGCATTTATAAAATTTACTAAATTTGGTTTGATCCTGTTTCAAAATTCTTGTAGTAACTGTTGAAGTAATGTCTTTATGTTTGTAGAAGTTGAATTCAGAAGGAAAATTTTAGTTTTTTAAGGTTGATGAAAAATTTACTAAGGTAGTAATGTTGATCTGGAATGTCCATGTAGGTGATTAAATATTTTCAAGGTTGATTAAGTTGGATGGCCAGACCAGCCGCTGCAGCTTGTGTCCAGACGAGGCCGCTCGGACCCCTCAAGTACCCTGAGATACCGCTCGCCCGCACTATGGGAGGAGTAGTGGTGTTGAAGCACGCCGCGCCCGCGGTGAACATATACAGGCTGCGGGCAAGTAGCAGGTTGTGCGCCGCACATCAGCCTTGGCCGGGAGGAGGGCTCCGGCTCGCCGTGCACATGTCGACCTCGCTGGAGTAGAGGGGACCCTTCCTCTATTCCAGTCGCGGCACGGCGCCGCGCGGCTGCGGGGGCACTGAAACATTAAAGCTCGACGGCAGAATTTTTGTTGGACCAGAATGATAGTAGGGTACATTCATTGTGGTGAGGTTAAGGGGCCAGCGGCGTGGAGAAATTCATTTCATGTACAAGCCACTGTGTGTAGTGGAGCAGGAGACGGGAGCGTGGTAATAGCCGTGGCAACGACAGGATGGCAGTTTAACGGTTCGGGGAAGGTTTTACAAAAATGCTTACATATAGAACAAAATATTATAGAAGGGGCAGAAGGCCTTAAAAGTGAAAACATAAAAAAAATATAACCTTCATATTCCTTTCAAGATTATATGAAGCAAGTTAGCACAGAAATTATACAGGTTTGACCTGCGACAGGTGAACCCTAAATATCCTCTCGGTGGCTGGATTACTTAATAACAACGTAACCGGCGTAAGGAAATCGAGAATGACACACGGCCCATGAAATCTGGGGGCAAGCTTGCCCGCGGGAACAAAATTGTTGACCATCACTTGGTCGCCTACCTTCAAATTGGTGGGTCTCCGCCCACGATCATATCTTTCCCTAACCTTTTCATGAGACACTTTAAGATTGGCTTTAGCCTTCTTCCAAAGATCTTTAATGTTGTCCGGGTCTATTGTCTCCGGTAGAATGTCACTCAGAGACCAGAGGTTAGAGAGCGGCGTGTTGGGAACAAACTTGAACATCAAAGACGCTGGAGTAAATTTATGTGATTCATGAATCGCCGAATTCAAAGCAAAAGCTAACCAATGCAGAGACGTGTCCCACCTGGAATGATCTTCATGATGATAGGCAATAAGCGCGGACCTGAGATTACGATTAACCCGTTCAGCCAGAGATGGTTGAGGGTAATAAGCAGAAGTAGTTACACGAGAGATGGACAAGTCAAAACAGAATTTACGAAAAAGATTTGATGTGAACGCCTTAGCATTATCAGACACAATATATTGGCACGGACCAAAAGAAGCAAAAATAGAATTTAGGCAAGTAATGGTGGACTGAGCGGTAGCCAGCTTAGTCGGAAATAACCAGGAAAATCTTGTAAAACAATCTACACATACAAGGATGAACTTGTTGGCATTTCCCTTTGACTGGGGGAAGGGTCCTACATAATCAATATACAGGCGTTCCATGGGGCGCGAAGCCTGATGCGAAGACAAAAGGCCTACCTTGGTGGACATGGTGGGTTTACTAAGCTAACCAGATTTACAACCTTTTACTAGTTCACGGATTTCACCGTCCATACCCTTCCAGATGAATCTTTCACGAATCTTTTCACGAGTTTTAAAGATACCAAGATGCCCGCCTAATGGGGTCTCATGATAGTACTTGAAGATCATAGGTACAAGAACAGCTGGAACGACAACCTTCATCATCTTATCATGCCTCGATGGGCAACATAAAACACCATTCCTCAGAACATAAGGGACGACATGTTCCCCAGAAGAAAGGGTTTCCATTATCGGAGCCAGCGTCGGATCTTCACGTTGGTATTTTTCGATATCCCTAAAGAGCATGGGAACATCTGTTAAGATGGCATAAACATCAAATAGTCTGGACTCGGGAGGTGATGAACTGTCGACCGGTTCATGGGTCTCGACGTCGTTGGAAAACATACGGCTGAGTCCATCGGCAACAACATTTTCGGTCCCTCTGATATGCCTGACGTCGAATTGGAAGGCAGAAATTTGGATGGCCCAACGGGCTATGCGACCAGTACGACGCGGCCTACCTAAGACCCAGCTTAAGGCTTGATTATCTGTCTCCAGGTCGAATTTGACATGTTCCAGATAGAGACGGAACTTTTCTAAGGCAAATAAGACTGCCAAACCTTCGAGCTCATAGATGGAATACTTGGCTTCTGGAGCCGATAGAGTCCTAAATGCATAGGCGATGGGTCGCCTCCCTAATTCAGTCTCTTGAAGAAGGACTGCTGCTACTGCTGACGACGACGCGTCAGTTTGGACAATGAATTTCTTTGAGAAATCAGGCATAGCAAGGACAGGGGCATTTCAGAGAGCTAATTTAAGATCTTCAAAAGCGGCTTGTTGAGAAGGTCCCCACTCGAATTTGATGCCTTTCCTACGAAGAAGGTTTAAGGGCGCCGCTCTATTAGCGAAGTTAGGAATAAACTTCCTGAAGAAATTCACCATACCAATGAACCTGGCGATACCTTTGATGTCCTTAGGGGGTTTAAAATCACGGATGGCCTGTGTTCTAGAATGATCGACTGCAACACCATCAGGTGACACAATATGCCCTAGGAATGACATAGAGGGCTTAGCGAAGGCAACCTTGGACAACTTCACAGTTAACCCAGCCTTACGAAGGCGATTAAGAACTTCTCGCAGATGATCTAGATGTTCTTCAAAGGTCTCCGAAAATACGACGACATCATCCAGGTAGTGATACAAGTACTCAAATTTGATGTCAGAGAAGACCCTGTCTAGCAATCTAGTGAGTACAGCTGCTCCCGTGGGGAGCCCGAAAGGCACGCGGTTGTATTCATACAAATTCCAGTCCGTGGCAAACGCTGTAAGATGTTTAGACTCTTCCGCTAGGGGAATTTGATTGTAGGCCTGATTCAGGTCCAAGATAGTAAAGAACTTGGCCCTACGAAACCATGAAAAGCAAGAATGAAGGTCCGGAAGGGGCACAGATTGTAACACCACCTTCCGATTGAGAGCCCTATAATCAATGACAGGCCTGAAGCCCCCTTGGGGTTTCGGGACTAGAAAAATAGGCGAAGAATACGCCGACTTAGAGGGCCTAATAATACCATCCTTCAACATCTGATCGATAATTTCTTTCAGAGCCTTCATTTTTGGTGGAGATAGCCTATATGGCGGAAAACGGACAGGAATCGAATCCCTGACCTCAATTTTGTATTCAATAAGGTCAGTAACACCAAGAGTATCTGAGAACACCTCTGGAAACGACTGACACAACTTACGAATACTATCAGCCTGCTCCTCAGGTAGATGTCTAATGTCTAACAACATCTCATCCTGGGTAGGCGAAATAGATGAACATGATGCAGAATTACATTTTAACAAGGGGATTTTACAATTGGAAGCAAATTTGAATGTGCACGACTTACTCTGAAGATCGAGCACAAGACCAGTGTGAGAAATGAAGTCCGCTCCCAATATGATGGGGCAAGACAAGTGCTTAGCCACAAACAGTTTGATTTTCCATGTAAATTTAAAAATACGAATTTTGACCTGTAAAGAACCTAGAATTTCTAATGGGGATGAATTAGCCGAAACATATTGGATCGAAGAGGAACAATAGTCAGGAAGTTTACAAACAGATTTCAATTTTGCATACCATTCAGCCGAAATAATAGAACAAACACTGCCTGAATCTAATAGAGCTGTTATAGGCTCATTATTTAACTCAATTTTGAGAAAGGGGACCGGTGCGGGGGTGTCCGCCGAAATCCTAAGACACTCTTTGGGGCATTCAACAGATGGATTTGCAGATTAAACGTTCCCTGAATTTTCGATCTGTTTACCAGGGGCTGAGCCTCGGAGAGATGGATTAGTCGACTCAGCCGAAGCCACTAGTCACTTTTTATTATTGGCATTGGTGGAATTTGCACCAGAGGTTGAGCAGGAGGGGGTGCTATTTGAATTTGGGCAATTCTTGGCGATATGTGAGAAAGCCCCACATTTAAAACAGCCTTGTAATGAACCAGCTCCATTATTTGCCCTACTAGTTTTGACCAATGGACATTTATTGCGAAGATGGTCAAGCGACACACAAGCATAACATTTACGGGGTGTGACTGGTCGGCGAGGTGGAGGCCGAGTATTACTAAACGAAGGAGGGGGTTCTTTCGCGACACGCAAGGAATCGGCGTATCTAACTCCTTCCGCTGAGACGGTCAATGCTTCAAGTTCAGAGAAGGTTTGCGGGCACGCCGCGAAACACAAATATGACCTATAAGATGGTGAAATGCCTTCCACAATAGCCTGTACAATCTGATCCTCAGGGAAGTGAAGAGCAAACACCCTAGTATAGAACTTAATGTCTTGTATGAAATCAGCCAGATTTTCATCCAATCTCTGTACTCGATAATAGTACTTCTGAATCGGAGATGACCTCGCGCGAGCAGGAATAAAATTTGCAAGCAGATGTGCATGAAAATCTTCAATAGATGACTGTTCGGCAATGGCTCTTACTATTTTATCTGAGAGAATACCAACTGCATAAGGATAAATTATCTGTAAAATTTGACACGGAGAAAAAGAAAAAACAAGGGCATGATCTTGAAATTCAACTAAAAACCTTAAGAATGAAATAACTTCACTGGAGGTATTAACAGAAAACTTAGAGATACCTCTGAGCAACATTGCTAATGGATGAGGCAAGCTGCTGAACCCAGGTGACATAGTAGGTAAAGGTTTCAGTGGCAAAGAAGTTAATTCAGAACGTACATTATTCAACGAGGTTCGGCGTTCAAACTCGTTGTCCAATGGGGCAGAGGTTGTTTGAGCTGCAACGGTTTTCCTATTGACATCTCCCTTAGGAGGTTCTTCCTCGCTACCTACATTCACCGTAGCGGGTTGATCAGTTTTGGGAGGAATTTCCCCAGTTAACAATTGAGTGACCTTACTAGATAATTCAGAAATATTTTCAAGCACCGTACTAGCTTCCTTACTCTGAACGTCATTCAACTTCAGAGACAACAGATCGTTAACTCTATTTGAAAAATGAAATAGCCTGGCTTGCACACGCTTAATTTGATTAGGAGAAGGATCATTTTCGTCAAAAAAACTAACTACAGGTGCTAGCCCAGTAATATTCTCGATGATCGTGGAAAGAGAGTCGTCAATTTCTTTCTCTCCCAAAGTGGGGATGGAAATTGGCAAATCAAGGGACTCTCTAAGCTTGTTTGTGTCTACTGCAACCGTGCCTCCAGATTGCACATTTCTGATAGTTAACTCATAGATCAACTCCTCCTTGCGCAAATAGTTAAGATGGAGAACATCGCGAGGGCCGGGCATGATGACAGAACAATTTTGAAACAGGACAAATCAAAAATTCCAGCAACTGAGAAAATTGTTAGAGTTCGGATCAAAGCAATGTTTAGCCATCAAAAGGGGCTAAATTGAGACCCATTCAACCACGCTCTGCTACCACCTGTTACCGTGTTTTTCGTGGTAGGTAGAGGTGAAAGAAGTTGCGGGGGTGAACAGGTCTCAGGCTACGAAATTAAAGTTAATTTAAAATTTAACAAGGTTTATTTTCTTTTCAAAATTCAGAAATAACACGAATGGCAGGTACAGCGTAGCAAGGCAACAAAAGTACAATTACAGTATTTACAGGATTTGGGCTTCGAGCATCGAACTCGCAATTCTTGGGCAACTAGCCCAACTTTACCTCAAAACAAGATTTAACAGAGGGGCAGAAAACCCCATTCATGCCCAGGAGCACTTGCTCTAAATTACACAGAAACGCCTCATCGAGGCATACAACACTCAATTTTCGAGAAAGAGCCACTC
Source organism: Anabrus simplex (assembly GCF_040414725.1). NCBI lineage: Eukaryota > Metazoa > Arthropoda > Insecta > Orthoptera > Tettigoniidae > Anabrus > Anabrus simplex. The sequence goes on along the minus strand of NC_090269.1, from coordinate 213,315,352 downwards.
GCTCTCAACTTCAAGCCTATCAAAGGCCACAGCAAACTCCACCTTCAAGTTGTCCTCTAAGGACATAGACACAGGGGTAAAAATACCCAACCTACTGAGGCCTATTAAGTGAGAAAAAGGTTAGGTACATGACCTCTAAAATAACAATTTGAGAGGAGGCGATCTGCACTCCTAATACATTTGTTTTAAACCTAATCTGGCTCTAGGCCGCTAATGCAAGGGCTAATCCCATACTACAGAGGTGACTTTAGAAAAGAACAATTTACATTACGTTAAGGAAGAATCGGTAGTGAGAAATAAGTTCACCTCAAAACAATATGAGTGGGAGCTCGAGAGGGTTAAGCACTCTCTATCCCAATATGTAGCTTAAAAGAGAATAGATACAAAGAGGCTTTACATTTTAGGGAAAAGTTACATGGAGGAAAAGCTTCGGACCCGCCCCGAGAGTTAAACTGCTGATCCAGCAAGAAAAGAAGTTATTAAACGGCCATTACCTTGTTGATGAACTACTGCCCGAAGAAAGAGGCGCTTCCCGCCCCCTGCTATGTACTTTCCACACTGAAAGATGGTACTGAAGTGGCCCGGAGACCCTAAAATCAGCAGTTTATATACTCTCGCGGAAAGTTCGAGGCGTTTGAGGAATGAGAACACCCTCCCACAAAAACTTTATTGGCTAGGGTTAAGCAATATATCCCCTCTGGGGAAGATACACCTGATTGGTTATAAATTAATTAAAGAAATTCGGGATTGGCTAAATTCAAAACAAGGGGAAAGAAAGGGTTATACAGCCAACTTAAACAATAACAGAAAGAAATTTAACAAGAAACAAACTTTTGAAATAAAAATTTCTCCAAAAAACAGTTCTCTCACTTCGCACTAGGGTGCACTATTGTAGTTCTTCAGTAGTGTCCTCTAGAAGAGAAAGTTCACACTTCTTACTACAGGTAAAACAAAAATACATCGAAAACGACCCAGTTCAGAAACTTCAAAATTTCCAGGTAGTGACATCTTCTGAGATACTTGAAAATTAACACCTTAAATAAAGTTCAGAATTTCTCCAGTAGGGGAGTTTCAACTGGCGCAAAATTTGAATTAGCGGCGTGGAGGTGTACCGCCCGGTACAGGAAGAAAATGTAGTCACCTCCAATCAATATGAAGGGGAGCTCGAGAGGGTAAAGCAATCTCTGTCCCCGAATTGCAGTTACAGATTTTAATGAAGTTTTTACATCAAACGTCAAAATTTACATGTTGAAAAGATAGCTTACATTGTAAAGGGATTCGGACCTTTCCCGAGGGTTAAACTGCTGAGCTAGCAAGAAAATAAAGATGTTAAAGGGCCATTACCTTATTGGAGAGCTCCTGCCTGATGAAAAAGGCGCTTCCCGCCTCCTGCTACATGTCCATACACTAGGTTAAATGTTGATGAAGTGGCCCAGAGACAAGAAAATCAGCAGTTTTTATATCCTCGGAGAAAATTCGAGACCTTTCATGAATAATTAAGACACACCCACAGGCGTTTATTGGCTACAGTACACAGTTACACACAAAATCGAAGAAGAAAGACGCGATTGGTCAAAAATTAATTACAGAAATAATTGATTGGCTAACTTCAAAACTGGCGGAAAGAAAAGCTTAATATTGCCAACCCACAAATGAAAGAACGAAATTTAGTAATAAGAAAACTTATGAGTACAAAATATCTTCAAGTGAGTTCCCTCACTTCGCACCAGGTTGCATGATCATAGTTTTTAGTAGAGATATCTATGAGACAATGTCCAAACTTCTTGATAAATAGTTAACAAAAACATGTCGAAATTAACACAGTGACATCTTCAGAGCAAAAGTTTAAGTAGATCCAGTTTTAAGTTCACAGTTTCTCCTGTAGAGGAATACCTTAAGGCGGAAAATTCAAGTGTGCGGCGTAGAGGTGTACCAGCCGGTATAATAATAATAATAATAATAATAATAATAATAATAATAATAATAATAATAATAATAATAATAATAATAATAATAATAATAATAATATTTTAACTCTCAAAATATTCTTGAAAGAAACAATAATTTAATGCCATCGACTGCAAATGTTCCTCTATAGCACCGTAACTGCAATATCATACATAGGAGGCTTGTAGTGGTGTTTCAATGGCGCATTAGCCGCCAGGGTCTTGGAAATGTGTAGCAGTACAACTGACGATCCTACTGCAACACCGGGGCGAAACGCTGGTAATTTCACGATCGAAAAGTCCTAAAAAGTTTAAATGTTTTTACATTAATTAATCTTACGGTTTCTAGAGCCACCGAAATGCCAAAATTTGGTCCCGCAGAAGTTATTTTACGTGTCACTAAATCTACTGACATTAATTTCGTGTGGTTATTTCTTGTAAGGCAGCCCCTAGGGATGTGTAGCTAACTGCACGGTATTGTGGTGGAGGATAGTGTTGAGTTGCAGGAGTGTTAGGGACAGCACAAATACCCAGTCCTCGAGCCAAGGGAATTAACCATTTAAAGTTAAATTCTCCGACCTGGCCGGGAATCGAGCCCGGGACCCTCTGGGCCAACGTCCAGCGCGCTAAAAGTTTAGCCATGGAGCCGGACATCTACTGACATGAGGTTGGGGTACTTAAGCACTTTCAAACACCTTTGGACTGAGCCAGAATCGAACCTACATACTCGAGTTCAGAAGACCAGTGCTCTTACCGATTGAGACACATAGTTACTCGGAACACTGTCACGAGTTAATGATGAATAGAGTTATGAAATCTGTATTAATATTATTATAATTACTCGTTTTGTTATATGATATATTTGAATTATGACTAGAATTAAAATGAGGTAAGCAAGGTTTTGAGAGTTAGGCATTATCCCAGAATACACTTTCAGAGAAAAAATACATTTTGTGGAGATAACGGATGATGAATGTTACTTAGCCAAAGACACTGAATAATAATTTTGACTGTAAACAATGCGTATCTGGCAACAATATTCTTACAATAATTAACAGTGCAGAACCAGTGATAGTAGCGATAAAGGAAAATATGACATAATTTTGACAAATCAACATTTATTGCGCTCCATTGTTCAATAATATATTAACCATTCGGGCAACTTATTCACTTTTAAGGGTCCCAAGCATACGTTTTCCTTGACTTGCTTCACATTTTCCTTCGCTACATAGCCCAATTAAAATATAGCGAAATAATAAGTAGCCTGTGTTTTAACCAAAGGTTTTAAGTTCAAAAAGTACAGAATCTCTCCTGGGCCTTGTCTACACTCAAGCACGTGCTCACTTCAAACACTTTCTCTGTGTTCTAGAACCCTTGAGCTGACTTTTTCATGGTTACAGCCGGTAATTTCTTCGTCCGATTCCTGCAGCGGGGGAGTATGGTGTCAATATCTGGTTTTAAGGCCTCAAAGCGTGGTTTCTGGTATCCCAGACGAACTCATCGAGGTTTGTTCTTTGCGTTGTGAGGCATGGAACGAACCTTCTCTCATCCAAGTACGACAAATTCGATATTTCGCCTGTATTAGCCTACGCCAATATACTGAACCATAGGGAACAAATCACGGTTCTCACGGGAATCCCTTTATATCCCGGGAAGCTATATAGCCTATATTACCCTGAATGATCATATCTTCCAAATGGTGAAAGAAATTTCAAAATCGGTCCACTAGTTCCTGAAATTGCCCGTTACATAGCAACAACATAACAGTCTCCATTTATAAGGCCTATTAGTATAGATTTATTACAACATGCTTTACGACACACCTACACAGACAGGTCTTATGGCGACGATGGAAGGGGAAAGGGCTGACAGTAGAATGAAAACTGCCGTGGCCTTTATTTTTCTGGTGTAAAAATCGGACCTCGGTAAACTATCATCAGGACTGCCGACAGTGAGGTTCGAAACCGCTATCTCCCGAATGCAATCTGACAGCTACGTGGCGGAAATCACTCCGTCACTCGCTCGGTAAATACCTCAGAAGCCATACAAAGAAGAAATACCTAACGTTCGAGATCTGCTACAAATAATAATAATAATAATAATAATAATAATAATAATAATAATAATAATAATAATAATAATAATAATAATAATAATAACAATAATGATATTGGCTTTACGTCTCAATAATTACTTTTGCGGTGTTCGGAGACGCGAGGTGCCGGAACGTAGTTCCTTAGGAGTTCTTTCACGGGCCAGTAAATTTACCGACACGAGGCTGACGCATTTGAGCACCTTCAAATACCACCGGACTGAGCCAAGATCGAACCTGCCAAGCTGGGGTCAGAAGGCCAGCGCCTCAACCGTCTGAGCCACTCAGCCCGCCTGCCACAAACACAGGCAATTGCTGAGTACGGTCTGCGTGTCAGAAATGACTGCCTAGGCTAGGGAAACATCTTTTATCGGTTCGGCATTCTTCTTGAGCCTTGCTGCAAGCTTTGTAACCATCAGGAGACGATGGATAGATGTCATCTCCTCGGTAAAACTAAACAATTCTGATCCTGAGATAACTGATTGTTTATTAGTCCACCGAGAAAGTTGGCTATGCGATAAATGTCGTGTGTCTCTAGGCTTGTATTCGGAAAAACAAGACACTGAACACCTCTGGTGTACCTTTATCGGGAATTTCATATGTTCACGCTAAGCTGAAAGCCTGTTTTATTGTGACGTCGAATAGCTAGCAAAAGGAAAGTCACGTCTCCTTATTTGTGATTTGACGTAAAATTGACTTGAAGTATAGTACTAATAGTAATAATAATTTCGTGTGGCTATTTCTAGCCGAGTGCAGTCCTTGTAAGGCAGACCCTCCGATGAGAGTGGGCAGCATCTGCCATGTGTAGGTAACTGCGTGTTATTGGAGTGGAGGTTAGTGTTATGTGTGGTGTGTGAGTAGCAGGGATGCTGAGGACAGCTCAACCACCATTGGAATTAACCAATGAAGGTTAAAATCCCCGAACCGGCCGGGAATCGAACCCAAGACCCTCTGAACCGAACGCCAGTGCGCTGACCATTCAGCCAACGAGTCGGACAACTTGAAGTTAAAGTGTGTAATAATACAGAATGGAATAGAATAGAAACATCTGGTTTTCTCCCCCATTCACTGATGACCAGTAAGTGGTGATTAATTGAATTATTTACTTATACATGGAGTTAGTTGTTTTCAAATCAGTCCGGTGATATTTGAAAGTGCTCAAATACGACAGCCTCGTGTCGATAGGTTTAGTGGCATGTAAAAGAACTCCCGTGGGTCTTAATTCCAACACCTCGGACACAAACAGGATACTGTATGATATGCCATCGGTTATTTTCCTATAAAATGATCATGAAACTCCCTCATTTGACTAAATTTATGTATTATATTGTATTACATATAAGTCTATTCGACTGAACGTTTCATGATTTTATTTTGCACTCTTCACTGAAAATTACATTAAAAAACAGATACATTTTAATAATAAGGTATATTTTCCTCTAACATAACAAAGTTTGCAAAAAATATCGCAATAGAATTAATTGAGACATACGTACGTCTTCATGAAAGCATAATGTTAAAAGATGCATGGTGCTAGATTTTCGACCTATGTTTTCTTCTTATTATTATTCTGTTTACCCTGCAGGGTTGGTTTTTCCCTCGGAGTCAACGAGGGATACCACCTCTACTGCCTCAAGGGCAGTGTCCTGGAGCTTCAGACTCTGGGTCGGGGGATTCAACTGGGGAGGATGACCAGTACCTCGCCGAGGCGGCCTCACCTGCTACGCTGAAGAGGGGTCTTGCGGGTGATGGGAAGATTGGAAGGGATAGACAAGGAAGAAGGAAGGAAGCGGTCGTGGCCTTAAGTTGGGTACCATCCCGGCATTGGCCTGGAAGAGAAGTGGGAAATCACGGAAAACCAATTCCAGGTGGCTGAGGTGGGAATCGAACCCACCTCTACTCAGTTGACCTCCCGAGGCTGAGTGGACCCCGTTCTAACCCTCGTACCACTTTTCAAATTTCGTGGTAGAGCCGGGAATCGAACCCGGGCCTCTGGGTACACCACAAAGGCGGACGACCTATTTTTTACATGTTGAAAACATTAAAATATTGTTGGTATGTTGTATGACGTGCCACAGAAGTGGTGTTCCCCATCCCTGGCCTAGGGAAACATCATTATCGGTTCGGCATTCCTCACATTCATATCTGCACTACATTCCACTCTATCCTATGCGAACTCGCTTGCTACTCTCTGTGCGCCGTCCTTCGCTAGTGGAATTGTAGGATGGGACCTCCGACCTGATGCGGTCTTATGACCCTTACCTAGGGCTGGTATAGAGATGGGCACTATCGACTGATAACTATCGAACTAGTCGATAGTTTAAACTATCGTAATAGTCGACTACTTTAAAAAACAAGTCGACTGAATTCAGTCGCATTCTCGTCACGCATCTCTCCACGTTTCACTGTCCAGTGAGCACAAAACAAGTCGACTGAATTCAGTCGCACTCTAGTCACAGCGACATGGAAGTGAATGGAACTGTCGGTTTATGGTCACTTCGGATATGTAATATATAATTATGTTAACTTCATATGTACCTACGATATATGGTGATTTTTTCTTTATATGCTCTATTTCTTTGCATATTTGTTTATGTTAATTACGTTAAGCCCTATTCATACATAATAATAATAATAATAATAATAATAATAATAATAATAATAATAATAATAATAATAATAATAATAATAATAATAATAATAATAATAATAATAATAATAATAATAATAATAAGCTACCGGGCGAGTTGGCCGTAGAGGCGCGCGGCTGTGAGCTTGCATCCGGGAGATAGTAGGTTCGAATCCCACTATCGGCAGCCCTGAAGATGGTTTTCCGTGGTTTCCCATTTTCACACCAGGCAAATGCTGGGGCTGTACCTTAATTAAGGCCACGGCTGCTTCCTTCCAACTCCTAGGCCTTTCCTATCCCATCGTCGCCATAAGACCTATCTGTGTCGGTGCGACGTAAAGCCACTAGCACACAATAATAATAATCTGAATAACTATAATAATAATCTAGAAAATACGGTAGTATTGTGTTTGGCTGTTCTCATATACAGTATATCTTGATTGTGTACTACAGCAACGCGTTTTACATATTATTATTGTTAGCATTGTTCGGGAATAGAGCCTCATTGTCGTCTTTCTACGTTTCACTGTCCATTTAGCACCAAGAAAGGCCATTCGTATGATGTTCGTTCGTATTATGGGCATCTCTCCATCTATTAGCCCCGTGTACGAACCAGTGCGTAAATCGGATTTTAATGGGTGTCTATACAAGTGATTTCTAATTATTGGTAAATTGCGTTAAAATGAGTCGAATTCGTAAAAGTACGACTCTCCACTTTTGATACGGAGAGTTTCGACTGGAAACATTCGAATGTTTTTCATGGACTGACTACTTGCGTTATATGAATACTTTCATTCGACTGAAATCATTCGACTGTTCAGTCTTCTCGACAGGAAGTAATGAATACTTTTGTTCGACTGAAAACATTCGACTATTTAGTCGATAGTTTGAAGGGACTATCGCCCAACTAGTCGATAGCGGTTTTCAGTCGATAGTGCCCATCTCTAGGCTAGTACAATTGCTTGATGCAACTTAGTTGTCTTCAAGATGTTGTTTGATGCAATATTTCCAGTATTTCAGGATATGTAGGAAGGATTGCGGCGGTTGAGATGATGAGACCTGGTGGTGGCAATGTTGAAATATGGAGGTGGCGATTAATTTGACCAAAATTGGCTTATAAGGCTTTGTAGACCATAATGGCGGAAAGGGATTGAGGGATAATAGCATATTACGAGGCACCTGCCATCTGTCGTGCAGGCAGTTATGTTTGGAGGAGATTTTTGGGTGCATAGTTGTGGGTGCGGCATTCAATGTGTCTGGGTTGCTGGGTTGGGCTGGAGTGCGACTTGTTTTGGGATACTTGGTTTAAATTTGAATTGCAAGGAGAGATAGGAGACATATGATTAGCTCTGCAGTAGAAAACGTTTGCGAAGGTACAGGGTTACAGGGATTTCGATTTAAGTTTAGATTGAGAAGAGGAGGGATACCAGTTTTGGGTAGTTGAGATGCTAGGTGCTTATTTACAATGTAGTGAGCCCTGGCTGCCCGTTTTTCAAAAAGAAGCTGCATGTTTTCCAGAGCGATTTGGTCGTGTGGCGATCATCTACCACAGAAACACGTAATAGTGGATACATCCCCACACATAGAGGTGACGTAAGAAAGGGCCAAATCGACATGTGCCACTTTAATGAGGTGCGGGGAAAGCGGTGGAAGTGTAAGAAAAGTGTACTATACCTTTCGGCTTGGAATAGAACAATTATGTTTATCGATCTACCTCAGACTGCCCTCCGGCTTTCACAATATGAGTGTGGTAAGAGCAAAATTGGAAGCCTCCGTGGCTCAGGCGACAGCGCGCTGGCCTCTCACCGCTGGGTTCCGAGGTTCAAACCCCGGCCACTGCATGTGAGTTTTGTGCTAGACAAAACGAAGGCGGGACAGGTTTTTCTCCAGGTACTCCGGTTTTCCCCATAATCTTTCATTCCAGCAACACTCTCCAATATCACTTCATTTCATCTGTCATTCATTAACAATTGCCCCAGAGAAGTGCGACAGGTTTCGGCAGCTGGCACAATTCCTATCCAGCCGCTGGATAGGGGCTTCATTCATTCCATTTCTGACCCGATCAAATGACTGGAGAAAGGCTGTGGATTTTTTTAATGAGCAATGTCAGTCCCCTTGATGAATAGCGTAAAATATCGGTTGATATATGTTCCACAGTTCTCGACATACCGATATGTAATGACAACATGACGGAAATACTGCAATCCTCGTTTTATTACTTTACCTGCTTTGTCATAAACAAGCACAGCCTCTGGGATGAAAATATAGTCATTCTTCCCTGCTATACTTCATGAAGTACCTGTTAGACCAGGACCGCTCAAAAGACTTTACAAGCAAGGCCAGTGATTATCTTCAGCAATTGGTTGCGGGCCACTATATGACAAAAAATAATCTATTTTTATATATATATAAATAAGGATTTTGTCTGTACATTGCTCAGAATTTGAAAAGAATGGTATTTCTGTACCGGACATGCCCACAGTAACAAGGAAATGCCCTTTTTATTTTTCCGTAATGTCTGTCTGTCTGTCTGTCTGTACACGCACCACGAGAAAACGGCTGAAGATAATTTGATAAAAATCAGTATTCAAAGTCGAGGGATGAGCCACTACAATCTAGGCAGTAAATTATTTTATTCACGCTGAGTAAAATGGTAGTTTAGGGGAAGGCCTAAAATTTAATTCTCAAATATTTATATTATTAGTGATCCTATCGATAAATACGATATAACTAAAGTTATATAGAATTCAATTTCCGGTCATTTATGTCCTATACATTTTTACCGTATCGGCTATGATAACACAGATATTCAGGAATTTGTATTTTTGTTTCTAAGTCCATGTCAACGCCAGCCACGAGAAAATGGGTTAACAGAATTTAATGAAAATCGGTATATAGAGTGGGGAAATAAGAAACGACAGTATAAACTATAAACTATTTTATTCACCCTGGAACAAATGGTAGTTTAGGGGAAGGCGCCTAAAATTTAATTTTTAAATACGTAATTGGTTCTATCGAAAAATACTACATAAGAAAAATTATAAAGAACATAGTTTATGTTTATGTTTTATTCAGTTTTACCGTACCGACTATGATAAGAGTGGTATTTCAGAGTCGTAACAAAAGTAAATGTGAAGGCCTACAATATCGAAAGCGCATAACATTGTTCAACAATAACATTACGTGGACCATTGTTTGTTGTAATGGTCTTTGTCTCTTATGCTGCCACTCAACTCCGATAGATGGGACTACTGCTGCATACCGAGTATAACAGAAGGGCTGAATATTGGTGCTAAATAGCTGGGGAATTAGAAAACGTTCTTCTTTATAATGCCATTTCTCTGGTTCATGCATTTGCTAATACTGCTGGTACGTAACACACTGGTTCATCATAATATTGCAGCTATTCGATCCAAATTATAGCACCTACAATTCACCAAATAACTCAAAATTCAACCATAAAAAGAGCCATTTCTTAAGAAAAGCTTCTTCACCTTCACTTTTATTAAATTCTACATTCCTTTTATTCCAAAATAGCAGTTAAGAAGGGGGTTATCCTCTGGCTTGGAGGAAGAATTTGCTTCCAATTGCCGCCAGTGTAGTGATTTGAGGTTTTCAGACTCATCGGGTTCTCCTAGGAAACAGCTGGGACTCTCCACTATTCGACTCCCTCCGCCGAAAAAAGACGAAGAGTGTTCACGGATCACAGCTGTCTGCAGCTTGGTCATTCCACCTGTGGAACTTTAGACTGTTAGATCTGCAGCGTAGTACTGTACTGTACTGCACTGTAGTAATGTGTGGTTTTTAATGTGATCGAGTATTTCATATGAAAGCATTGCTTTTAATTGCGCCATTCCTACTGACGTCATTGTAATGGCATGTGTTCATTTCAGTAGAGAGAACCACTAAGACAGTCTTTCTGAGGATATAAAAGGCAGATGGAGAGTGACTGTCTGCCATTACAATGAAAACTCCCCAGCCTGATTGTGACTGATGGTAGGCAGCGTGCCTACTAATACAATGAAAATACCCTAACCCAGTCTTCATATGAGAAAAGACGATTGGTGACTTCCCCGTCGCATTTCTAGGGTAATATTAAGAGCTATGTAATTGAATACAATCTTAATCACAACGTGTACACTACCTAGCCTAGAATGGTGTATACACTGTAGAATTCCGTAGCGAAGCACGGGTACATCAGCTAATATGCAATAGTTTATGGTTTGTCAAAATGACAAATGAAATGATAGTAAAAGAAATGAAACGGCGTATGGCTTTTAGTGCTGTGAGTGTCCCAGGACAAGTTCGGCTCGTCAGATGGAGGTCTTTTGATTTCACGCCTATATGCGACCTGCGCATCGTGATGAGGAAGAAATGATAATGAAGGTGACACATATACCCAGCCCCCGTGCCAGTGAAATTAACCAATTATGGTTAAACTTCCCGACCCTGCCGGGAATCAAACCGGATCCCTGTGACCAAAGGCCATCATGCTAAACATTTAGCCATGGAGTCGGACAGGTTTTAGTTAATTTCATTCAATTAATGTGTATGGTAGAGTAAACCGTTTTGCCCTACGTAGTGCCATAGCTGTACGGGCACAGCTAATGAGAAGCGTTGAACTACAGTAACGTTTTGAAATGAATAAATTGCTGATGTCTGTTGATGTAATTCACCGTACAGAGTAAGGGATCTTAATAAAAGTTTTTTAAATAAATAACAACTTAGCAACATCATTTTTCTATGCGAGACTACATCTGCAAATTCCTAGAGGAGAATGTTCACGAATTTGAATTTTTGGGAGGCCCCGACTGGTTGTCCTGCCAAGTATTTCTAGTTGGTATGACCAAGATGAGAATGACTTGAACTTGCTAATTCTATGTAAATATAAAAATGTTATTTTCACAGCGCAGTTAAAGCATTTCAGTAGGAATTGAAGTGTTCTTTATTAGTAAAACATTTTCTAAAAATCAAGATAGTTTTCAATTTAAAAAATATCTTCAGGTATGGCGTGGCATAAAAAAATCTTTGGTGGGCTGGATATAGCCCGCGGGCCGTAGTTTGGGAGGCCCTGTCCTAAACTTACACTAAGTTATAGAATGTAGGATGCTTTCTCATCCACATCCTCAGTTACTATATATATTGTATTTATTATCACATTACCGAGCGAATTGGCCGTGCGGTTAGGCGTTCGGGACATAGTGGGTTCAAACCCCACTGTCGGCAATCCTGAATATGTTTTTCCGTGGTTTGCCATATCCACATCAGGCAAAAGGTGGAGATATACCTTAATTATGGCCACGGCCGATTCCTTCCCACACCTAGATATTTCCTATCCCATCGTACCATAAGACCTATCTGTGTCGGTGCGACGTAAAGCAACTCTATATATTGTCATATTCTATCATTTCCTCTCACAAATTCCTCCAAAGACATATCATAATTTTCCTATTTCCTGCTGGTTCTCTGTGTTCTGTCCTTAGTAACTTTATAAACAACACTCAGAATTTAAAATTTGTCTTTGCATTCGACATGCAAGTACAATAGCCTTCATTAATGATGATATCACGATGGTTAGGAGTATACTGTAGTTCTGTTTTATATTCTGACATTATGTGAATTAGACAATTCTTCACTGTAAATTACAGAACTATGCCCTTTAAACATGTATGACCGGGCGAGTTGGCCGTGCGCGTAGAGGCGCGCGGCTGTGAGCTTGCATCCGGGAGATAGTAGGTTCGAATCCCACTATCGGCAGCCCTGAAAATGGTTTTCCGTGGTTTCCCATTTTCACACCAGGCAAATGCTGGGGCTGTACCTTAATTAAGGCCACGGCCGCTTCCTTCCAACTCCTAGGCCTTTCCTATCCCATCGTCGCCATAAGACCTATCTGTGTCGGTGCGACGTAAAACCCCTAGCAAAAAAAAAAAAAAACCATGTATGGAAAGGTCCTCATTACCTCCAGGTAATAATAAAGATGTGACGCAGGTTATGACCTAGCTCGTTCGAGAGCGGCCCATTACCAACCGAGGAAAATGACAAAAGTTGGTTACTTGTCGCATTTCTTACGGCACTCTGTTTGCCCTACCACAGTTGGTAACGCTTGAGGCTTCCATATATATTACAAAGTTACTTGCACTACTACAAGTTTGGCACTATTTTCATGGGACAATATTATGTAGGTGATATAACTCTTCGACATAAAGTGAAGTCATTTATATCCGCCCAACAAAGGAATTTAGTTCGGTGTAGATGACATTTAAATATTAATGATATCTGGGGCTGATCCTGCGTATATTATTTAAAATGATGCGTCAAAACACTGATGAATACTTTTACAAAGTTAAAGATTCCTTCGATTTTTTGTATAAATCGTGACAGTGCATGTAAATGAAACATGTAGAACATTTTAAATGAAACATGCTGACGGTAAGTAATAATAATAATAATAATAATAATAATAATAATAATAATAATAATAATAATAATAATAATAATAATAATAATGTACGTATAATATTAAATGGTTTCAGAGATGCACACATGGTGTGGCGAATAAAGGTGGATATGTTAACTAGGAGAATAATGGACTCGGAGATGTAAAAAAAAAGGAGTGGGAGACGAAGGTGATGATGATTACTTAGTTTTTTATTATTTAATGAAAAGAGGTGGAACTAAACGAAGCTATGGAATAAATAGAAGATTGGGGAGAGGTTTAACTAATTCATAGTGACTTAGAGATTAACGCCGGAAGATATACAGTCTATAATGCAGAAATATGTAAGAATAAGAATAGGAATAATAATAAGGATAAGAATAAGAATAAGAATAAGAATAATAATAAGAATAATAATAAGAATAAGAATAAGAAGAATTTTATTATTTACGTCACACCGACTCAGATAGGTCTTTGGGGATGATGGGACAGGGAAGCACTAGGAGTAGGAAGGAAGCGGCCGTGGCCTTAATTAAGGTACAGCACCATCACTTGCCTGGTGTGAAAATGGGAAATCACGGAAAACCATCTTCAGTGCTGCCGACAGTGGGATTCGAGCTCACTATCTCCCGAATAATAATCATAAAAAGGAGAAGAATGCTATTGGTTTCATTCCCAACCACTACATTTACGTTTTTCGGAGTAGTCGCTGTGTTAGAATTTACTCTCGTTGGAGTTCTTTTACATGGCAGTAAATTTACCGATGCCAAGCTGGCGTATTTAAGCACCTTCATGTGCCACCACACTGAGCTGGGATAGATCCCTTCAACCTCGGCTCAAAAGACCACCGTTCCTATCAGTGGCGTGCACTGAACCCCAGCTACCTCAGCGCTGCTGGGTTAAGAATTTTATATTTTCACTAGCAAATGTACCCGTGCTTCGCTACGGTATTCTACATTGTATTCAAATATCGAAGTAAATACTGTACATGCAGTAAATAAGATTGTTTTAAAATTACATGTCTCTTAGCGTTATCCGAGAAACAGCATGGGGAGGTCCCCATACGTTGTTTCCAATGTAAAGTGTTTGTTACGAATTTTTGATATATCGGAAGGCTCACTTGCCTACTGCCATTCACAATTGAGTTGGGAAGTTTACATTATAATTGCAGACCCCATTGCCTACTGCGCGCTTACAATCGATTTGGAGAGTTTTCGTTACAATGGCAGCCCCCCTTTCCTACTTCCAGACAGATAACAGTTGAGGAGATTTTATTATAATGGCAGGCAACTACCCTACTATCAGTCAAAATTGAGTTGTGCAGTTATCATTATAATGTCAGGCCCCTTTTCCTACTTTTAGCCAGCTTACTGCCAGTCACACCAAGTTGGTGAGTTTCCATCAAAATAGCAGGCCACTATGACTAATGTCAGTCACATTTTAGATGAGTACATTTGTTTATAATGGCGGGCACCCTTGCCTACTGCCAAACACAATCGATTAGGGGAGTTTTGAACAAAACTGCAGGCTCCCTTGCCTACTGCAAGTCAAATCGAGAAGTGAACTATTCATTACAATGGTAGGCCTTCCTGACTATTGCCAGTTACACAGGAGTTCGAGAAGGACCTCCTTCCTACTGCCAGTCAAAGTCGGTGTAGGGAGTACTGATTACAATAGCAGACATATCCTTTCTCGATCGCTACAAATCGACATCAGTGAATATGTATAGATCGACATACGAAAGTACATGCGTGTTTACAATATTGCAGACTTTCATTTACACATTAACTGCTGCTAAACGTACGTCATATCGACAAAGGATTGTACCATAAGACGCCGGATTTAGTGGTCTAAATGGCTGGCCCTATGATATATCATCTATTCTTGGGTCAGATTGAGTTAGAAACGTTGAACAGGGTAAAGGTTTTGCAAGATTATCTCACATTGCATTACTTTTCAGATAATTATGTGACAGCTATATAATTTCCATTTATTTTGGAAAGACCTCCTGTATTTACAGGCTGCCGCTAAGAACAAGGTAAAACATATCAATTTTATGTACATATGTATTAATAAAAGAACATTCAAAATTAGCTGTAGAGGTGGTGCCTCATGATCTTGATGGAGGCTTGGATCACATATGGCTACTGGGTGGGCCAATTTTTCGTGAAGAGTTTGATGATTCTATATTTCCTATAAGTGATTGAAAGTATGAATTATGCATGTGAAAAGTCCAAATTTACTTAACATCGATTAATAGAGAAAAATCAAACGTAGAAAGGATACAGATACGACAAAAAGACATAAGACCAAGGTTGTAGATTATTCCAAATTAAATGGAGATTGTGCAATTCGTTATGTGATAGGACTTCCCGGAGGTCTGCACCATCATTAAAATTGCCCCCATATTTCGATATTCTTCGGGGATAAAAAGTTACAGGCTAAAACGTATAATTTTATCAAATTTCAATTTTCTTTTCCGTCTGGCAGATTATGCCGCCATATGGATTTTGGGCGAGGAGGGTAAAAATTAGGACTTTCAGGAAACTGAACCAAAAAATATGCAGATGGTCATTATTACCCCTTAAACGGGTACCTTTTCGAAAATTTCGCCAAAATAGTCAATGTACAGGCACACAGTCGTTACGATTTTAAGGAATCTGCTCCACGTCCAACACTTTTTGGGCTATGTCCGCTGGACTTAACCTGCAAAACCATTCATATCTCCGATATTAATCCTCGTGACGAAAAAATGCACATGAAAATAAAGTTTTAGATATTGAATTCCATCATGTTTGGACGATTTCCAGTCAGGTTGTTCTTGTACTGTACCCAATATTGTAGAAGAGTAATATCAGCATTTCGGTTCCCCATAAACCGCCAGTCCATTCCGCGAACATGAAATGTTATTGACCTTTAAAACCTACCTTTGGACAGGTGGATGCTAAATATAAAGTTTAGTTCGAATATCTTCAGTAGTTTTCAGGTTGTAAGAAATACGCTTTACACGCACCCGCTCTTGAGTTAAGTCTGATGGGACTTGTACCGAAAAATGGTCCGTTAATGATATCTCCCTTATTAATCCTCGTATCGAAATGATGTACATGAGAAAAAAGGTTTAGAAATTAATTTCCATTAAGGCAGGTAGATTTCCATTAAGTTTGGTTTTGTATATTTTGTGGATGTGCGAAATCGCGGTTTCGGTTTCGTATAAACCCCCAGTCAGTTCAGGGATTTAGAAACAGTATTTGCCCTAAAACCTACCCAAGGACAGGTGGATTCTAAATATGAAGTTTGGTGGAAATATATCCAGTATATTCTAACATTCGCGTAAATACGGAGTAATACAGTTAAGAAAGTGGAAATTAATAGAATATGGATTATAACCGAGGGCAGCCGGATAACGACAAATACGTAAGTGCCAAGTGAATGTATTTGAAAATCAAATGCCCCTTAATAAATTATGCTGGTGTGAGTTATGGATATAAGAAATCGGTAACAGAGGAGAAATTTAGGCGCGGTGATTTTTAGGTAAACAGATAAGAAAACGACTAATGGTGTTATTACTTGAGCTATTCGAGGACGGTTATAACCTCCAACGATATTCCGCCAATTTCCGCAGATTGGCCGATTGACGCCTCTCTTGGCTTCTACCCAAGGAACAACCACGAATTTAAAAGCACGATGAATAAAATGGCAATACATTACTTCCCTGCTGGCAAGCAGTCAGACACGTTGCCATGGTAACCTATAGATTCGTTGTCGGTCTGTCGGTCACTCAATGCAGAGCATGATACCCGCAGAAAATAGTAAATTACTCCGTCATGTGAAGAGTAAGGTAAATTATAAACATAACGAAAGTTGTTTATAATGAAGAGACGTTTCACGTACGGTCCACGGAGTTTACAGAAAATCAATAGTATAAGAGAAAATGGAGGGAAACCGTTCTGGTTTTCAAATCCCCGTCTATTCAAAGATTTTAAAATGACATGCATATCGAAACCTTCCTCGGGATGAGTATACTCTAAATATGAAGTTTGGTTGAGATCTATCCATCCGTTTCGACGTGATGGTGGAACAGGCAAACAGACAAACAAACAGACAACAGACAAACAGACACGAAAAGTAAAAACCACCGATTCGGTCTTTAGTTGACCTAAAACGGATAAATATCTGAAAATTTGGCCAAACAAAATAAATTACAGACAGCGGACCCCCTACAACTTTATTTATATAAATTTTCTTGTTATTCCTTAGAAGGTTTCTTTATCAAGTTAAAAGAACTGCAAACAGTCAAGTCAAATACGGTTGCCCAGTTGCACTTCTTCTTAAAACAATAATTACCACTGCCACTAGTATCTTCTTTTCTTTCTGATTAGTGTTAACAGAGGATGGTTGCCCAGTTATACTCGATAACCCGTTCGATTTACCGCAGTCCAGGTCTCTCCAGAGAGCTGGATTACTTTACCTGCATGAAAGGAGCTCGCTAACGAAATCCAAGTCGCTTGTTTGACGCATGAGCTTCAAAGCCTCCTTCTCTTGTGGTGGCAGGTTATAGCTGTTGGCCTCGCTCGAGATTAACAGGATCTCACGGCGCCTGGGCTGCTAGCTTGGGTGCATGTTAGTTGTCAGGTCTATAGTTAACACTCGAAGTGTTCAGGGTCACACACCAGAGGATGCAAGAAAAAAACAGTATAGCTATTTTCAGATAGTCTTGCTAATAGAAATAGCCATCTTATGAAATTAATTGTAATAAAATTATTTATAATGTGTTTGGATTTCAGCATGTATGAAGTTTTTGGTAGCCATTCATTGACGGCACGTGTAGAATACAGTATGTTTGTCGATGCTCTCGGAAAAATATTTATATTGCCCAGCCTGAATTCGGCGCCAAGCGCGAAGTAAAATAATTTTGGGTTTGGTTGCTCTGTACATGTGGGTTTGCCTGTAATGGTGATATATTGTGCATTTTTGTAGCGTTTCTTATGGATTATAGGTGAATTTTGGCGAGTTCTGTGACATACTTTGTGAATATAAGAGTGGTATACGTCGTGAGGAATATTTCCCCCATATTTGTCGTTGCTGTATCTACGCTCTGTAAGCGAGTGAAACTGATCTGACGACGATCCTGGTCTCAGGATCGAAACGCGTCAGCACATTACGTGGCCTAATATCCCCAAATTACCATAATATTTATTTATTTATTTATTTATTTATTTATTTATTTATTTATTTATTTATTTATTTATTTATTTATTTATTTATTTATTTATTTATTTATTTATTTATTTATTTATTTATCTGATCTCTTTGCTTGTTATATTTCCACTTTTTTATCGAGTGAGCTGGCTTTAGAGAGAGGTGGGGCTGCGATTGCTTCTTTTTTTAATTGCAGCTGGGGTAACGAATGTGTTCATCGCACGACACTGGTTCCTACAGTTCGAGCCACTCAGCATGGATGCGGAAGGTGAAGTGGGATATTCGAGAGTACTGAAGGGGTACGACACTACTAGGAGGAAAATGATTTGCCAAAATTTGACCAGAGGAAGAGCTAGAATAACAGGACATATCTTGGGAAACCCAGGATTCGTTCAGTTAATTTTTGAGGGAACTGTAGAGGGTAAGAATAGTAGGAAATGAATGTGAAAAACTGACCACTGTTAATGTAGGTTTCAGCAAACAACATCCTTCTCACATTTAGATAGAGTCCGCAGAGTACCTTGTGAATACTGTCCTGGGATTAAGGCTCGATGTCCTTGTCATCAGTACACGCTGATCTTATTGCAAATCCAACCTAAGTCCCCAGGATTCGAAGCTGGGGCACTCATGCTGAAACGCGAGTTGCCAGATGTCTGCACTATCGCGCCCAAGACAATTCCAGGGTCGCTCATTTTGAGTTCTGGTTGAGGGTTTAAAGCCGGATAGTTTATTTTGTTTGGACACCACGTGCCAATTCAATACCAATCGGGATTTGAACTTCGGCCGTCCTCATGGAAATCTATTAGCTTAGCCACTGCACTAACCATACTCTCTTCATATGTGTAATAATAATAATAATAATAATAATAATAATAATAATAATAATAATAATGTCTCTTTTCCAATTTATAGAAGTAGACATTTGGTGTGGTTTGGCCCTGTTTTACGACTGAATGCCGTTCTTGACATAATTCCTGTATGGATGAATGCATTCACCACTGCGTTTGTCCGCCAACGCAGTACAAAGGGTGGCGCTATTAGCTGCCGTACTCGGCGGCCCAGATTCGATTCCCGGAACGGCCGGAGATATAAGTTGAAAGGCTGCTATGTGGTTAAAACGGTACATGTAACGACAGCTCAACTCAAGACGAGAGACACGAGTTCACTTTACTTCTAATATTGCGCGTTTCTGTGGTGGCTGATAGTAGGGTGTGTCGTCAGTATATGACGAGCAATGTATTAAGATGGACTCAAATATCCAATCACTGACCCAGAGGAACTATTATCTCTAATCCGGCATTTTAATGAAAACAAAACCTACCTTTTAATCATTTTCGTTATAGAATTCAATTGGTTCGATAATGTTTAGTAAATACCACCCTGGAGCCGGGATTTCTTGCCTTTAAAAAGATTGTTCTGCCATGTCCCTAAAATCTTCATCCATATTATAGGTTAAGACGTGGATAAATCTTAAATCAAGTCAAGAGCCCTTGGCATAACACAGATTGACTTATTTCATCGAATAGAGGCTCTTAAATTGCTATGAACTGCAAAACGTTCAGCTTCAGATTCATAAGGTTATACTTTATGAAGTGCATCACTATTAAGTACGACTTACATGCGAAGGACTATGAAATAAAGACGAGATTTAAGTATTCCTGGATCATAAGTATTACTTAATGTCACTATGAATACCGGCCTACAATTTTAGGGTTGAAGATTGACGGTATGTGGAAGGAAACAAGTGGCCAAGAGGCTGATACATAATATAATAACTTTAAAATTACATCTTGAAATTGTGCGGAAGATACATCACAAATGTTGAACACAAATTACCTACATTGGATAACATTCCTTCCGCCACATGATCGAGTCAGTCTAAAATAACACGAAGGTTTCCGGAAGAATCGTAACGAAGGTGGTAGACAGACGAGAAAATAGTATGTATGTCATTTCACATACATTTTGATAGCCAGAAGATAAACGGTGAATTGATTTTATGAAATAGGTATACTATGCAGCACAAAGGGTACCTCTGTGTCCAATAGGGAAATTAGAAATATACGTATATTTTTCACATTCAAAGCATTCACCGCCATATAATCGAAACGACAAGTTGGTTTCATTTACGTTCATAAAACTTGTCTCTGAGTTAAACTTGTGCTTCATCAAGATTTTGTCAGCGTGATGTGACAACCACGTCTCCATCCTGTGTGAACGGACTGAACACAGGCGCCTGTAGAAAATGCGTTTTGGTCACCTGGTGACTGTAATCAATCAGCCACTCTTGACACATGTCCACTCGTCCTTCAGCTGACAAGCCGTGCAAGTGAGCCCAAATTGTAACACCGCGTTTATGCAATAAATCCTTCAAAGGTTGCCCTACGTAACCAAATATCACAGCAGCAATCTTGATTCAGACTTCTGAACTCCATATACAGCCAGGACAGGGCCGATACCCAATATAGGCAAGAACGTTTTATAGGGTAAAAGTGAGACACAATAGTGTGAAATAGATAAGAATGCTGTTGTGGTCATGATGTACCTGAGGCGTGCAGATTACAAGTTGTATAAGTTCAAAAAATGAAAAGTTGCTCATTTAAGTTCTAGTGTATAGGCCTATAACAGTTTTAGGTATTTCTATAGGAATAAAATATAAATCTAAGGTTAGGCTATAAAAAAAAGATTTCAGCAACTTTCCATTGCGCTACTTATGCACAAAATTGTGTATACTAGGTGTACCGGGCGGTACACCTCTACGCGACGCAAGTTCATATCTTGCGCCAATTGAAACATTTCTACTGGAGAAACCCGGAACTTTAACCACAAAACTAACTCTACTAGTTATCAGAAGATGTCACTGGGTGTTTTTGATTTGCTTTTGTCTTTCATTGATCAAGAAGTGTGGACATTCTCTAACAGATGTCTCGACAAAAAACTATGATAATGCGCTCCTGGTGTGAAGGAATGAACCTTCTTGGAGATATTTTGGTATTCATAAGTTTTCTCTTTACTAAATTTTGTTTTGTCATTTGTGGGTTGGCAATATTAATCCTTTCTTTCCGCCTGTTTTGAATGTAGCCAATCAGGAATTTCTGTAATTAATTTTCGGCCAATCGGGGCTTTATTCTCCAATGTTGTATGTAACTGTGTACTGTAGCCAATAAAAGTTTGAGGGCGGGTTGTTATCATTCTTGAAAGGTCTCGAATTTTCCACGAGGGTTTAAAAACTGCTGATTTTCTTATATCTGGGCCACTAGTATAACATCTAACTCAGTGTGTGAATATGTAGCAGGGGGCGGGAAGCGCCTCGTTCTTCAGACAGCAGATCTTCAACAAGGTAATGGCCTTTTAACATCTTTATTTCGTGCTAGCTCAGCAGTTTAGCTCTCGGGGAGGGTTCAAAACCTTTCATATGTAAACTATTAAACATGTTAACCCTTTTCCTGGTAAACTTCAGTTTTCTTGAACTTTAATTCGGTAATAGAGAGTGCTTTACCCTCTCGAGCTCCCCTTCATTTTGAAATTGAGGTGACTACGTTTTCATAACCGTTTCTGCTCTTCCTTAATGTATTAAAGATTTTTTATACGAGTCACCTCCCTAGCTTGGGATTAGCCCCTGGGTATCGGCCTAGAGACACTTAGGTTTTAATATTGTGTATTTAGGAGTGCACGTTCACGCCTCCAGTCCTTTCTGTACTTTGGGCCATTAACTTAACCTGATGTTTTGTTCTCTTCATGCGAAGGCCCTGTAGGTTGTGTATTAAATACCCCTGTTTCTTTGTGTGCCTTGAGGGCAGTTAGTGTAACGTCAGTTTATGGCCTCTTAAATAGGCTTGAATGATCGAGAGCGGGTCAGCTCTTTATGGTGTTGTGGTAAAAGTGCCTTAGAGAGTCTTGAAATGTAAAGTTGGGAGCTAATGCCCCATGTAATTAAGGGTTTTCTGCCCTTTGGTGTTTTGTGATTGTGACATGAGAGCTCAAGGATTGATGAATTTGGGTTCGTAGCCCGGAATTTGTAAAGACCACTTAACTGGTGCTTTCTTGTAAAGCGGCATTGTACCTGATTTTCTTGTTATTTCCCCCTAGTGGAAAGTGTTTAATTTTTTCTCTTGGTTATGTACCTGATTTAACTTGTTGTTATTTGTTGTACGCTCAAAAGTCGATGTTACCATTGTTAAGTTTTGAAAATATAACCTTGTTGAAATTTCAATTCATCTTGCGAACTTGTAGTTAGACCCATTCCAGCCCGCACCTTCTTTCACCTCTGACTTCCGCGGATAACTCCGTAACACTAGGAATCCATGTTATCCCTATAACCTATTCCGATTAATGAACAACTTCCATTATAGAAATAACCGACATACAAAGTCTAGATTTCAGATTCCTGTCCATCGTAGTGTAAAATTCACAACACCACCGTTTTTCAATACTTTTAATCTTTAAGGATTTATAAATTCTGCCAACATCACGTATCTGAACCGCTTGATTCCTGGATGAATATAGCAAAGCCGTTAATTAATGAAGAATACATTTGCATAGTGTGCTCGCTAAATTGTTATTTTCCTCAAGTTATGTTGATTAATACTTTGTTTTAATCTGAGTAATTCAATTCTCCTGTAAACTGATTCCTCAGTTTTGGCAGCATTTCAGGTAATCATACTAACTCCTTGTCAATCATCATCATAGCTCCTCATTGCAAACAATTTATTTCAATACTTGTAATAATTAAGGCAAACCATTGTTTATTATTTTTATGTAGTTTATGTTTAAAATGTTTAAGTGTATATTCTCCAGTTTTCAAATTTCAGAATTTAGTCATTTTCCCTCTGTTTCTTTCTGTGCATCGTTTTCAATACTGATGCCACCTAATGGGGCTCAGTAGTCTCAGTGGCAAATTCCAAGCAATAAATTCGAATTCAATAATACTGATTCAGATGAGCATTTTGTGTGACGTATAGTGAAGCAAGCTGATCTTACTTAGCAACCTGTGCTGCTTACTTTGCAGTTTGTTATCGGGTTCAGGATTAGGGTACTGTTATTTTAATTTAACTTTATCAACGACTGGTAAAGGAAGACCTGCACTTCCGCTACCAGATCAGGACATCCAATTTCTAAGGTCAAGTGAAAGAACATGCTAGATTTACTACTATTCATTCCTCCAGTTTTCTACCTCTTCCCCGAGACTCTCTTAATTGTGTCATATATATTCGTTAGTGACGGGTTGCTGGATTTGATGCTTATGATTAGAGCCCGGAATTTTATGCATTAATAGGTTAGAATGCAAACTTACTGAAGCGAGAAGCAAGTATAGTCTACCTTCACAACGACTGTGCTATGGGGTTTGCATAACCATTACTGGTAAGGCCCATCAGAACCCCTAAAAGTTATGTTACTCTTTCTACACTATGGAAGAGCGGGTGGCCGACATTTTCTACTAACCAAATTAGTTTCCAAGCTAACCTATTGCTGCATGAAAATCCGGACTTTACTTATGATAATGATTTCCTTCAACTAGAAAATATTTAATAACAACTTAAATATTATATTTAAGTGGTCCGCTTATTCAATACATTTATAACTGATTATATCTAGTACATGTTTCGTATGCCTTTGCTGGCGAGATGTAGTGTTAACAGTGCACGATGTCTTCTGGGAAATGGGCTAGAATAAATTTGTTACTTTCATTGTCCTGTCTCAGTCTCATCCTTGGCTTTGACAATATGAAAGTGACTGAGGTATGAGCGATGCTAGTAATACCATTCCTTATGCAGCCAATCCCTGTTATGAATAGTGTGAAAATATCACTCGTAGGGTCATATTAAGATCCGGCTGAATCAAGGAATAAAATGCTATCGTAAAATGAATTTTGATTTGGAGTGGATAAGGAGAGTAATGAGATGATATTAGCCATTTATTATGAAAATACTACCAACGTAAGGAATGAATCATTCATGGAAACCAATAGTTCTGGATGATTTTATGAAATGGATCGATTTAAACAGAAACAGGAGAAAAAATAAATAGTTTTAAAAATAACTTTCTGTTACCAAATATGATAAATCTGTTTTTAAATAGCGTAGGTATCGTACCAAATGACGCAGGATTTTATTACGAATTATTAAATATTTTTTGAAGAATAATATAAAATGAATTTTAAGGGTTCATACTCCCCTTAATACGGCAACATTAAGCTTATCTAGTCACTCAGAATTTGTATTAATATTTGAATCTAGAAAAATATTCCCACTGAGTAGAAAGAGTGTAAAAATATTCACAAATATTAAAGGAAAATCTACTGAATGTTATTAAGTATTCTCTGTAAACAATGTAGTGAATCAGTTGTATATGGAAATATTCTGCGAATGATTAATTCTCAGAAATATTCAATTCCTGTATTAAGGGGAAAAATGATATTTTAGTATATTTTGACTCAAATGTTGGGTCCCATTTTACAGACTTTTAGAATACACAATACACTGGAAAATATTTAAAAGTAATATCAGTTAGAAACACCTTCATATACACAAACGCAACAACACAACATACTACCATCCACCACAGAAACATGCAATTGCCAACACAACCCTCCACATAGGTTTGACATCAAGAAGCGTATCCGCTATTAAAACAAGTGCAAGTCCACATTGTTGACATCCGTCCGACCATTATGGTAAGGGTAAAGTGATAGGGTAAGGAGAAGAATGTGAAGTTGCTAGTTCATATAAGAAGTTGAGGCATCGCTTGCACTAACTTCGTGTACCAAATTCATACAGTATGTCTGCAAACCTATAAAATTGTGATGTGTTTGCCTATTTCTCTCCCTTAATAAGTATTTTTCAGGTCCTAATTAACTTTGGCATGGTCCCCTCCTTCTGTTGAATTAAGCTTAGGAATATATTACTTTTCTTAGTTTTGCTCCAAATTTTATTCTTTATTGGTGATGACAATATCACATACCCAACATGAACTTTCACCTATTTCTTGAGAGACTTTCGTCTCAGACTGTCTCCGGAATTTAACTTCCTGAGTCCCTCCTTCTACTATTGTCGAACTCGCCCTTATCCATATTGCAAGGTCTTCTGGATAGCAGAATGCCGTTGTGATTTTTCACTAGATCAGTTGACATATTTTTAATTTAACAAAATCGTATCCAGCCATCTTCGCTAAGGTCTTGCATGTGGGCGTCCACCGCCAACTACAAATGTGTTAGTTGCAGCGGTGGTTGTGCAGCTCGCCTGAACGCCGGAGGTGTTTGTCCCTTATTCTAGCATACATTAGTGTAACACTGTGTTGTTGAAGACATAGTCCAACCGTGAAATTCCCACATAATCCATCGAAATTTTTGCATCACAATGGCCTGAATTTGGTGCTCTACACTCTTCTTCCCTGGCCAATATTCTGCTCCATGCAGCAAGACTGGGCGTGGTAAAGCGCGAAATACCTGAATTGGCACTGACGTTTCTTCACTGTGCTCAAGTCACATTTAACCTCGTCATATAGATTTCCATCACTTTACAAACGGGATCCCGGGTATCTGAAGGAGATATACTATAATTTATTCCCCACCATTAACTTCGAGAGATGATCATTACATGGTTAGACTTGATGTTGTAGATCCAGACTGCAAGAAGAATGTCTGTGTTAAAAGAATGGTCCATGGAACCTCACTCAGTATGTCATCCTACGAACTGTGGTAAAAGCGCTTATCTGTGATATTCTTCAGCAGTCATGGGAACGCTGGTGAAGGTGACACCTGCACAACTGACTCAGCTGCTAGTGGTATACAGAACATTCGTATTCATATCTTTAACTCCTCGAGCACTGCCTTTACACGTAAATATCAGATGAGCTGGTGTGAGATATAAACGTAGCCTTTTCAAGATCTAGTGAGTTCCTGTACAAGAGCTTATCAGTTAATTTTATACATCTTCAAGCAGTCCTGTATTTGTAAAAGAGTACGGTACGTGCGACATTTCGCACATCAATGTGCTACCTTAATGTCATTTGTTTTACTTCTCTTCTAACCGCTCAAAGTCCCATCCAAGTTATCAAAAGTTTTACCGGCAGCCATTCATAAAATTTACGGAAGCCAATCACACAGACTTGTTGTATTCAAACACAATCAGGTGACTCCGACCTCGGCCGAGATATAATCTGCTATCTCACCAACAAGCAGACAACTAACCTGGGTAGAATGTTACTGGTGCCAAAAGTATACAGTAAAATTCCAACACAGGGAGTAAGAGAACACATCTTTAGTTGAGCGGATAGTTCTTATATTGGAAAAGTTATCAAACCTTACTTCGTATCGCAGAGAATGTTCTATTTTCTTTATTACAGGCCTCATATCATATGTATCACTCTTCTTCCTTTGTTAGTTTTATCCGGATAGCTCAATGTTGCGCCAGGCTAGACTTACACTTTTTCATTTTTTTAAATCTTACAGCTTGTATTGGATTGAGTATATGCGTTCTGGCTCCCACACACAAAGGAAAGCACAAAAAGGATACTTGCAGGATAGCATATAAAGGATGCAAACTCGTTATCACTGACGTACTGCTTGCACTATTCTTGCCAGTTAACTTTATTTAGTGAAGGCAAACTGTGGATAACAGGGTTCCGTTTAAGACCTTACATTCCCAGTGACCCGGAATATCGGCACCTTAAAAATGAACAACTTTATCTACTTTAGTGCATTTCAGGCAGAAAAATAATAGCAATTACAACAGCAGGAGCAGCAGCAGCAGAAACAACAACAACCATAATAACACAACAACAACAACAATAATAATATTATTATAATTGTACCGAGAGGTACACCTCAAACCAGCACATTTAAAAGAATCGCCTTAAAGAACGCTATCTCTCATACAAAACGTGAAACAACTACTGCTTGAAGTTGGGACATTAATCAGAAGATGCCACTACTGAATAACTGAGAAGTTTATCATTCTAAATTTCCTAAACGGTCTGGATTTCTTGTTTTGTTTTGGTGTAAAGCAAGTAGTCTGAAATTTTCTCCATAGGCGTCCTTACAAAAACTGAGGTCATGCACTGTGGTGCAAGGTGGAAGAACTTGTGATTTAAGGAAGTTTTTTGTTTCTAAGTTTTCATAACTAAATTAATGTTCATTTATTTTTGGGTTGGCAACCCCTACCTCCCATCCCGCCAGCTTTTGCATTTGGTCAATTAGAAATTTATGTAATTATTTTTCAGCGTATCACAGGCTTCATGTAGGTTTTTGGGGTGAAACTTTGGAATCGGCCAATAAAATGAGAGGGGTCCGGATTTAGTCCAGAATCCTCTCGAACAATCCCCTCGGGTATATAAGCTGAGGCTTTTCTGGCTACCTTGTCTCATTGATCGTCGAAGTTCTGAGTGTGTGTGTTAAGACAGGAGGCGGGCGCCTCATTCTCCAGCAGGCAGAACAACCGTCCAGATAAAGGCCGCCAATATTCTATCTTTCTAGATGTCTCCGCAAACTTATCCGAGGGGAAGGTTCGAATTTCAAACTATTCAAACTATGCAAACTACCTTTTCTAAAGTTTAAATTTTCTTTCAGCTAACGTAAAATTTCATAAAGTCTTTAACTGTAAATCGGGGATAGGGAGTGCGTTACCCTTTCGAGTTCCCCCTTCAACTTGGTTTAAGGTGACTACGATTTTGTAACCGTTTTTCTTTCCTGTAATACATTAAATTAACCTTCATTCGAGTCACCTCAGTAGCTTGGGATTAGCTCCTGTATCATCAGGCTGAGAACCCAATTAGGGTTTAAATTTTATAGGAGTGCAAGAGTACGCCTCCGTTCATTTTGTGTTCGGGCCACTAATTCAACCTGTTCTTCTTTCCACAAAGGTCCAGTAGTTTGGATAATTGAGACCCCTGTGTTAACAAAAATTTTAAATTGTAAATTGTGCTGAGAGAGTCCAGAGATCATAAGGTTTTTTGTAATGTTGCCTTAAGCGGGCTGTTAGAAATCGGTTAATGTTGGAGAGCATACAAGCTCTTTTGTAAGTTTACTGGAATATTGAGGGGTGCCTTTGGAAGGCCGTAAATTGTTACTGTTGGAGACAAGTGCTCGTGAACACTGTGTTTTGGGAGATATCTCTCCTTATCTGACTAACGCAACATTTGCTGAACTTGTAAATTTGGAGCCTGAAGCTCAAAAGTTGTAAATCTGGAGCCTAAAGCTCAAAATTTATGAATTACCTATTGTTGGGTTTTCCAGTTTTCTATCTCTATTGCTATTTTATACCCGATTACCATTACCTGAAAATATTGTTTGTTAAGTTTGAGATTCTAAAAGAAATAGCCTACTGTATAACTTTTATTTAACATTTTAAATTAATTTTTGATATCGTAGTTAGACCCATTCAACACCAGCATCTTCTTTCACCTCTTTCTGCTCCACGGAATCTCCGGAATAATAATAATAATAATAATAATAATAATAATAATAATAATAATAATAATAATAATAATAATAATAATAATAATAATAATAATAAATAATAATCAACTGAGGCAAAAAGGACTGCAGTCAACGGTCTCGATGGCGGAAGAGGATATTTTTCAACGGTTGAGAGAGCGGAAGAACTGGCTCTTCGGCTTACAACCGAAGTTCTAACCACGGACTCCTAATTAATCGTAAATTATAATTTAGCCAGAAGACACCAAGAGGCACTCTCGATCTTAACCATCGAGTTGTAACCTTGTGATCATACCAGTATGATCACCCCCTGCATGTATCTTCAACTTGAAACATTGGCATGATGGATAACACGTTATAACAGCAACTACCCCAGGCTCTGGACACACCTAGTCCGGTTTCACCCGTTTCTGGGGGGTCGGGAGCATCATGCAGGGAAGAGTCAGAGCTTCTCAAAATCTCTTCGTCCCATGAAAAAGACCTTCTTAGGTACAATTAATGTCAACACCCTACTGAAAACAGGAATGCTTAAACAGCAAACGGACACCCTGGATAAGTTCGATATTCAAATCATAGCACTACACGAAACGCGCTACCAGGATGAAAACCATTTTGACTCTGAAGAGTACAGGATATTTAAGTGTAAACCTGCCATAAGAATCCATGGGAACTTAACACAACTTGGAACAGCTTTTGCGGTATGAAAAACTATCATCAGTTCTGTACTGGACTTTACATCCCCATCTGAAAGAATCTCAGTACTTACTGTGAAATCTGGCAATAAAGCTTACTCCTTGGTCAACGCCCACTCTCCCACAAACACTGATAATCAGAAAAAACCAGAGAAAGTGGAAGCCCTCTGGGATGTCTTAGAAGAAACCACTAGCAAGATTCCAAAGCATCACGTGAAAATCTTAGTAGGTGATTTAACGCACAGGTTGGCAGAGAGAGGAAACACAAATGGATTGTTGGTCATCACTCGGCACATTGGAGAACGAATAAGAACGGATAACGTCTTATAGACTTCAGTAAAATCTTTGTCTTAAAACTCATGTCTACGCATTTTGCGAGACCCCCACATAAGAAGAAAACGTGGAAATCACCAAACCCGTTATTGGGCGAATTCCAGATCGATCACGTCGCAATATCCAGAAAGAAAATGTGTGAGATCCAAAATGTTAGAGTACGGAAGGGAGCTGTCAACTCGGACCACTACCAAACACAAATCAAAGTGAGATTCCAACCCAACAGATGCAGACCTAAACACAAAAGATCTCTAAGATTTGATCCAGAATGTCTTTGACAGAACGCCACGACCTTTCTACAAGACATACGAGAGCAGGACCCCAAGGACTGGCCAGGCCTTCGTAAAACACTTCAGACATCAGCCATGAAACGGACGAAAGCATGGAATCAGTGGAATGGACGTCAAACAACTAAGAGATGGGAGACCTTCATAATAGTTCAGAAAATCTCCTCAAAAATAATCCGCAGAGAGAAACGAGCCTATGACAAAAATAGACTCATAGAAATCGAATAAGATTTCCTTAGAAACAACTCCAGGAATTTCTACAAGACCTTCCGTGAGAGTTTATCCAGTTATCAACCACCATCTTTATGTTTCCGTCGAGCAAATGGAACATTAGAAACGAACACCAAACTGCACCATTCTAGCTGATTACTTCCGAGACCTCCTCGACTGTGATCCTCCAAATGAAAGACTGAACTTTGAAAAGCCCATGCCCAACCCCGATTCACGACCACCGACAATACAGGAAACAGCAGATATCATACGATCGCTTAAAAATATTAAAGCTCTTGGAGAGGACGGCATCACTGCGGAGATGTGTAAACTTGGAGATGATCTTGTAAACAAAATACATGCAATCCTAGTAGAAATATGGGAAACGGAAATGATTCCACAGGATTGGAAGTGTGCATTAATACACCCATTGCACAAGAAAGGTGACAAGGTAGATCCAAACAACTATAGAGGCATATCTCTACTGCCAATCGCATACAAAATTATTTCCAAAGCTTGAACCCTTTAGAAAAACAGACAGATCACCTGATTGGCGAGTACCAAGCGGGTTTCAGGAAAGGTCGATCATGTGCAGAACAAATATGGAACTTGAAGACGATATTAAAGATTCGCCGAAGTGCCAGCACGATCGTCACCTTTGTGGATTTTAGGAAGGCGTATGACTCTGTGGATAGACAGACAGTATTTGATACTCTAGAAGAACTCAGAGTGGACAAGAAGACCAGAGCACTTATCCAGCAGAACCTCACAAATATGCCCTCTAAAGTGAAATTCCTTGGAGGAATCTCTGAGCCTTTTGAAATATGTACGGGCGTTCATCAAGGTGACGGAATCTCCCCTATTTTGTTTAACTTAGTTCTAGACAAAGTTATTAGAGAGTGGGAAAAGTATATCAAGGGTGTGAACATCGGAAATTTGGGAAGCAAGGTCAATATGAAATGTTTAGCATTTGCTGATGATCTCGCAATCATTACTAAGACCAAGGATGAAACAAGGTATGCCATACAGAGACTACACAATATAGCATCAAAGGCATGCCTCCAGATATCCTACAAGAAAACCAAGTACATGGAAAATCTACGTCAAAATAGCAAAATAACTCCGCTAGAGATGGAAAACGGCACAATTTCACAGGTGCCCTCCTTCAAATACCTTGGAGAAATTATACTACCATCAGGATTAGACAGTAGTGCCAATATAGAAAGAAACACCAAACTACATAAGGCATACAGACTGACGTGGAATTACTACAACAAAAGAGTCATATAGCGTAATTCAAAATTACGACACTACAAGACAGTTGTATTGCCTGAAGCTTTATATGCCTCAGAAACAATATGCTTAGGTGGTCACTCTAAAATTACAGAAATTGAAAAGCAGAAGCGGAAAATTCTCAGGAAAATTTATGGTCCTACGAGAGAAAATGGAATGTGGATTAAGACGAGAACAGCGGACCTCTACTCCTTCACCGACAGGTTTACAGATGCCGTACGGAAAAGACGCCTTAATTTCTATGGCCATATCTACAGAATGAACAGCGACAGACTAACTAAAAGATTATTCAAAGTAATCAACTCAAAGAAGGTCAAAATAAAATGGCTAGAAGAAACTAAGGCGGACCTCCAAGAAATAAATATCGTGGAGCTTTTAGAACATAAGTAGTCAATCACGAATTTAGGGAGAAACCCAAAAAGGCAACTGGTAGGAAGTGGTCGACAGAACGCAAGATGCAACACAGTGCATGCATGAAGAGATTTTGGGAGGATAAGGAGGCACAAACGATCAAACCAACTAACAAGTTCAAACGCGCTCTATGAATGGGCATAACGAAGAAAGAAAGAAAGAAAGAAAGAAAGAAAGAAAGAAAGAAAGGAAGAAAGAATGAATAATAATAATAATAATAATAATAATAATAATAATGGGGCCATCAGAAGATTGGATTTACATTTGAATGTCTTACCTTCGCGAACGATCTAGTGTTGTTGGTGAAGAATCTAGCGTTTGCAACCTAATAAAAATAAGTCTCGAAATAAACAGCAGTTAGGAACTTCAAGTACCTAGATGAGTTGTTGAAACTGGTGGTTATTTATCTCATCTTCTCATTCTTTTCTACGATCTGCGTTATTTCGGACTGGAACCT
Source organism: Anabrus simplex (assembly GCF_040414725.1). NCBI lineage: Eukaryota > Metazoa > Arthropoda > Insecta > Orthoptera > Tettigoniidae > Anabrus > Anabrus simplex. The sequence continues at coordinate 213,282,935 of NC_090269.1, read as the reverse complement.
CCGTCGCTACTGTTCAAAATGTTATGAAACCTTCGCGAAAAGTGCGCTGTTACATCAGACGCTGCTTCCTCTCAGTTGACGAATATAGAACTATCAACCGCTTTGGAGGGCGTGTATAAAGTGACATGACCGAACCACTGAAGATGCTGTTTGATAATAATTGCCTGAATGCTGCTTGTGGGGCTGGGCTCTCCAGAACAGTGTTGTTCGTTCGACGGTTATGTCATTTTACTCCAAAGATTATTCTTTTCCCAAATATTTTCTGTAAGTAGCTGATTTGTTAGTAACTGTTGGATAATGATATTAAATAATAAAACACCTCATCCACTTAAATCTTGAGTGGTGCGTACTTGATGAGTTGTAAAATCAATTTACAGCCTTTCGCGTTATAGGAGGTCCTGGAGTTCCATTATACAAATAAACAGATGCCCATGTAGCCAGGCTAATTTTTCTTTTGATTAGAATCCTATGGAATTAACTGGTGAGTCGAAATTAGTGAGTTTGATAGGATTCTCCTCATGTATCGTAGATACTCTTGGAATTACGTAAAGTGGAAGACAAATGTGTCTATATGGTATGTATAACGCATATGTAGGCTGAAGAGCAATACCTGGTTATTAAATATACCAGTGGATCGTGTTAATATAAGGAAAGATCTTCATTGGGGTAATCACATAAGAATGATTGTAAATAAGGGGTACAGATCTCTGCAAATGGTTTTGAGGGTATTTATGGGTTGCAGTGAAGACGTAAAGAATAAGGCATATAAGTCTCCGGTAAGACCCCAACTAGAGTATGGTTCCAGTGTATTGGACCCTCACCAAGATTATTTGATTCAAGAACTGGAAAAAATCTAAAGAAAAAGCAGCTCGATTTGTTCTGGGTGATTTACGACAAAAGAGTAGCTTTACAAAAATGTTGCAAAGTTTGGGCTGGGAAGACGTGGAAGAGAGGAGACAAGCGACTCGATATATATACACAGGCGGAAAACAATCCATTACAATTACATGATCAAAAAACGGACAAGACGAAGCAATAGACGGTAAGTACTGAAGGTTCTTAGCGGCACATCAGTATACAATGTACTCCAATCGGGTAGCCAGATAGGCTTCCTTTTTCCACAAGTAGACGATCATTCAGGTATTGGACGTGTTGTCAAAACTGTACAAGGTTAGTAGTTGGCCATACAGTCTGCGTCAGATGTTGCAACATCATATATCAAATATGTTGGACGGGAAGAACATCTGGTGAGCGTGCTGGCCAGGGCAGGAGCAATCATGTAGCAGCAGTATTATATGGACGAGCATTATCCTTTTCAAAAAGTACCATATATCTCCTTGCTGATGGTCAAACAATGTTGTGAATGTAGCAATCTCTGCTTAACCTAACCATCGCGAACATCAAATGTGAACGCAAATTGTAGCTTATTGAGTCCCCACACCATGTTGCCAGAATTTGGGACAGTATTTTGGTACTAATTCATTCAGGAAGATGCGTTCACTAGGTTGACGTCAGACATGTAAACAGCCATCACTTGCATAAAGGGTGTCACCGATTAACGCAAGGGAGCACCATTCCATTGTTCCGACGATCTTTCCTCGACGTCAAGGAAGACGTGAACAAAAATGTTGTTACGGCAGAGAATTCCAGACCAAAATGTACACATTTCTAGTACGAGTAGACGGTTTCCAGTGGTATACCTACACACTCTTGGTGCCATATTCACTCGCATCACTGCTGCTCATGCTTACGGTCTGCTGATGCTGCCCTAACAATACTCCGATCCTCTCGAACATCTGTACTACGTGGTTTTCTCAAATCTTGTTAACAAATGAGGGCCTGTTCAACTCACCGCCGCGCCCTTGATAACATCGTCAGAGTACAGATGCATGTTGATCAACGTGCGCAGCAATTTGTCGATATGCCCATCCCACCTCGTGAAATACGACGATGTGACCCCTCTCAAACTGCTGTAATTGCACGCCACGGGCACGTAATGGAATGGTTATAGATTGACTGCTGTACACCTTAACAACAACCTTCCACGTTCTAGGCGTGGACGGTATTGTCTTGTGAGTGGCTGGTCACAGTGCAGTGAAGCGAATGGCTCCAGCTACCTGTTGGCTGATTTCCTTGAATCCTTTATCAGTTTCACACTCCTCCAGATTGCTGCTATTGCTAAGACGTTCACTTGAACATCACTATTTAGAGTATTGCAACTTTCTCCTGAAATATACCCTCTACATATCCATTAAGTCCGTGCAGTGGCTGCGCAGTGTTGCTGTGGTGCACTATAGTGGATAGGTTGAAACGCGAGATGATGCCGTGAATATTCCCAGTTCGTTCCAGGAAGATACAGTTCGAAGGGTAAATGGATGCGAACAATTGAACGCGAGAAGTTTGCAGCTTGAGCAACGGACAATTGTTGAGTCAAACATTAGGTAAATCTGCTAGTGAAACGTCTCAGATAAGGAAGTCGAATTCGCCCGTGTCACCACGATGGGAAGAGCAGGTACAAGACAGGTCAAAAGCAAGGTGACTCTTCAAATGTTTTTGTCCGATTGGGAATTATGCACATGATGTTCTTCCCGCAGTGTGCAACTTCAAATAAGAACAGCCACAAGGAGACCATTCATCGTCTGTGTGATTAAATCCGTCGCAAGTGTCCTGCGCTATTGCTGTTGTTACATGACAACACTCTTGCACATCCTTCTGTGATTGCTCAAAGAGAAACTAGCAATGAAACCGGTCACCGTTTTTTAACATCCTCTATAGATATTGAATCTTACACCATGTGATTTGTTTCTCTCTACCTAATTGAAAGAAAATCTACATGAGCGTAGAACCCATTCCGCCAGGAGATCGTTATTGTCACAAGAGAAGATATATACAATATCGTTCAGTAACGTTTTCATCGTCTCTACTAAAGTTTGGAGACATACATAGTGGCTGACAGTGATTATTTCGAGATATGATGTGGAGATGTGTAAGTTTTCGTCATGTTATTTCGCTGCCTACACTATAGGCGCCAACTCATGAATTTATTGACTGTGATATTAGGCTATACAGAGTGGTTTACAAACTGCTCGAAATTTACTTTTATGCAAATCCCAGTTTAAAAACGACATACAAATATGGGTCCCCCTTCCTATACCACAAATATACGCTTGGAATAACCTAAGTAATGGGGACGGAATTATTAGCGCCAATAACAATCTAGTGATGGAATCTGTAATGCTTGCATGAAATGATTACAGGTGCAAATAACACATAGGTTGTTACAAAAAGCGTACATTAAGCCCATGAACGGACACCATATAGACTTCGAACTCCTATAAACGGCTGTCTCGTCCTAACATAAGTCGAAATTACATATACATGGTTAAAAAACAAGGTCATTACAGGCAGGTTCAAGTTCCAGGCAATACCTCATTTTTCACTGGAATGATATTTACGGGGAAGCATGGTTTTAGGGAAGGCTTCTCCTGAGAAAGTCAGCTCTGTTCCGTATGTCAAGATATATCGGATAAGGTCGACAGTGGGTCAACGACTGATGCAATAGCAATTGATTTTGGTAAGGAATTCGATCTTGTGCCACATGACATCCTTCTTAACAAGTTAGCGCGTACGGGCAATGGCATCAGAGTTGTGAAATGGATACGAGAACTCCCCAATGGAAGAACTCAGGGGGTGCGCGTGGGAGAAACGATACCTTCTCCAATAAGTGTTGCGTCTGGTGTGGTTCAGGATAGCGTTATTGAGCCAATTCTTTTCGTACTTTTCATGAATGATGTGCTTGATTAGATAAAATCGGAAGCCGTAGTGTTATGCACTGGAAATACTTAAGTTGTGTGTGAATTTTTATATGATGATGCTGGATTTAGGATTTTAAACTAGTAGTATTTCTTGTAATAGTTTCTTTCCATGGAATTGCTTGTTGTACTCTTGTTGTTTGTTTGTTTGTTTGTTTGCTTGTTTGTTGTTTTGGGTAATTTATGTCAAATTTACTTTATTATTACATTACTTTAAGTGACCATTTCCAAAGAGATGTTTCCCATTTGCGTTGTATTTGTTAATAATGATAATATTACGGGTACATACACACTTATCTCCAAATGATAAACACTTGAATATTGAAATAATCTTTGAAACGATCAAGACGTGTTGAGTATATTTAGTACATGTCGAAGAAGTGTTAAGTATAGCACAAAGATGGTGAACAGGAAAGCAGTGAGTTCCGAACCCACAATCTTCTGATTTATTTTGTTTATTGAATACTTAATTTTCACAATCACGTAGTATTCGAAATAAACTTTCAATGTATTAGGTCGTGTTCAGTTGATATAGTACAAACAGAAGATATGTTAAGTTGAGAAGAAAATTGGCAAACCGAACACACTTGGGATCCGAACTTACAACCTCCCGAACACGCCCTTCAGCATGTACTCTATTTCGATTATTATTATTATTATTTGGGCTTGAAAACGAATATATATTACGCACCATCATTGTGGTGAAATCGTGATTCATCCGGAAAGAGGACTTGGGATTGAATCCTAGTCGGATTGAGGATTTTAATTATATCTTGTTATTCCTCTAGCTCGGGGGCTGGGTGTTCGCCTTAATATTTACCTACATTTAAATACAACGCACCACATTATAAAACACCACAGGAACATGCAATGGTAGATATATCCCTCCTCATGGGATTGGCGTTAAAGAGGCATATGTCCGTCAAATTAGGCTCAATCCAAAAACATAGTGCCGACCTTGAGTAGTTGGGAAAAGGCAGCGAGAAGAAAAGGAAGAAGATCGCATGCCTTGTGAGGTACCTACCCTTTAACGAAATGTTTCCGAAGAATTCAAACCACATCAGTAGTATAATAGGACAGTTCTGCCGCCGCCTCCGCCTCAGGGCTCCCAGGGGCCCCTCCGCCTCCGCCTCACGGGGGGCCCACCCAGAGGAGTCGTCCGCCTCCGCCTACCGAGGGGCCTTCCCAGAGGCCTCCTCCGCCTCCCGCGGGAAATTAGAATTTGTAAACAAAGCCACGTGCTTTTTGATAGCTGTCATCGACAACAACGCATCGCTAACCTCACTGCTGCCATCTTGACGGGCCTAAACCTCAGTGCTACCAACTTAACCTAACTAGCGCGAGGTAAACAAAGCCACGTGCTTTTTGACAGACAACAACGCATCGCCAACCTCAGTACTGCCATCTTGACGGGTCTAAACCTCAGTAGTACCAACTTAACCTAACTAGTGCGTGGTAAACAAATCCACGTGCTTTTTTGACAGCTGTCATCCGCCATCTTTAAACCACAGAGCACTGTGCTGCCCTCTTTATCGCAGTAGCTGCAAATTCGTCACCTGTCATCCGCATTGCTGCCATCTTAACAGGCCTAAACCTTAGTGCTACCAACTTAACCTCACTAGCGCGAGATTTGAATCGGTAAACAAATCCACGTGCTTTTTTGACAGCTGTCATCCGCCATCTTTAATCTATAGCTGCCCTTTTTAGCTACTTACCTTTGAAATGTGGTGGCGGATAATTTGAAAAATGCTTATTGACAGCAGCCATCTTTGAGCACCGTGCTGCCCTCTTTAGCTAGATACCTTTGAAGTGGGGTAGCAGGCAATTCCACATGACAGCAGCCATCTTTAATCAAGAGAGCACCGTGCTACCCTCTATGTGGTGGCGGCAATTTGAAAAATTCTACATGCTCTTGTTTGGAAACAAAATCACGCGCTTTTTTGACAGCCGTCATCCGCCATCTTTAATCAACAGAGCACAGTGTTGCCCTCCTTAGCTAGATACCTTTGAAATGTGGTGGCAGCAAATTCCACGTGCTCTTGTTTGGAAACAAAGCCATATGCTTTTTTGACAGATGTCATCCGCCATCTTTAATCAACAGAGTACCGTGCTGCTATCATGCGGGCAATTTCGTCAGCTGTCATCCGCCATCTTTAATCCACAGAACACCGTGCTGCCCTCTTTATGGCTACTACCTTAAGCACATAGTAGCGGGCAATTTGAAAAGTTATGTTAGCTATCATCCGCCATCCTTAATCAAGAGAGCACCGTGCTGCCATCTTTAGCTAGATACCTTTGAAATGTGGTGGCGGATAATTTGAAAAATGCTTTTTGACAGCAGCCACCTTTGAGCACCGTGCTACCCTCTATGTGGTGGCGGCAAATTCTACATGCTCTTGTTTGGAAACAAACCCACGCGCTTTTTTTGACAGCTATCATCCACCATCTTTAAGCAACAGAGTACAGTGCTGCCCTCTTTGTTGTGGCGGCAAATTCCACGTGCTCTTGTTTGGAAACAAAGCCACATGCTCTTTTGACAGCTGTCACCCGCCATCTTTAACCAACAGAGCACTATGCTGCTATCATGCGGGCAATTTCGTTAGCTGTCATCCGCCATCTTTAATGAACAGAGCACCGTGCTGCCCTAATGCGGGGCAATTTCGTTAGCTGTCATCCGCCATCTTTAATGAACAGAGCACCGTGCTGCCCTCATGAGGGGTAATTTCGTCAGCTGTCACCCGCCATCTTTAATCTACAGAGCACCGTGCTGCCCTCTTGCGAGCGCCATCTTTAATCTACAGAGCATCGTGCTGCCATTATGCGGACAATTTGAAAAGCTGCCAAGAGAGCATCTTTATTCATCGACATGTGGTGTGGCAAATTCCACATCCGCCATCTGAGAGCACCGTGCTGCGCTCTTGATCGTAGTAACAGACAATTTAAAAAGAACATGTCAAGGAATACCTTTGTTCTAAAAGAAAACAAGACTACATTTCTGAACGGCTTGCGTAAGATAGCGATTGTGTTAACCTCCTTTTCCCTGCTCTGTTAAGGCATAGCTTTATCGAATACTTGAAAATTATATTACAAAAGAAGTGATTAAGAATATAATCGATACAACATATGATCAGAACATTGAATGATGTGTTTGGGGTGCACCTTCGTTCTAAGAGAATCGAACCCGAGACTGCCGGGTGAGAGGCAAGCATACTAAACCAAACCGTAGGAGCCGGCAATTCTCTTTCTATATAATAATTTCGTGTGGCTATTTCTACCCAAGTGCAGTCTAAAAATAAATCCTAGTCTTGTTACATCAGGAAGGGTAACTGGCTAAATCCTGGTCTTTCAACGTCAGGATGGGCAACCGGCCGTGAAACAGATTCTTGCGACTTAAACTCTTGCGTCAGGAGGGGCACTCGGCTGTAAAACATATTTTTAATCCCAAGAGAATCGAACCCGAGACTGCCGGGTGAGAGGCAAGCACACTAAACCAAACTGTAGGAGCCATCAATTCTCTTTCTATATAATAATGCCGTGTGGCTATTTCTAGCCAAGTGCAGTCTAAAAAAATAAATCCTAGTCTTGTTACATCAGGAAGGGTAACTGGCTAAATCCTGGTCTTTCAGCGTCAGGAAGGGTAACCGGCCGTACCGTGAAACAATAGTGTATGATGTAAGAGGCTAGATACTGTTTTTAAAATCTAAGAAGAGCATCTAGCTGTAAAACCCCGATTCTCGTGTTAGAAAGGGCAACTAGTTGTGAAACAGATTCTTAATCCCAATTCTTTGTCGTCAGGAAGGGCAACCGGTCAAAAACAATAGTGTATGATGTAAGAGGCTAGATACTGCTATTTAAAATCCTAGAAGGGCATCCAGTTGTAAAACAGATTCTTGTGATTCAAAATCTCACGTCAGGAAGGGCAACCGACCGTAAAACAATAGTGTATGATGTAAGAGGCTAGATACCGCTATTTGAAATCCTAGAAGGGCATCCTGTTGTAAAACGGATTCTTGTGATTTAAAATCTCGCGTCAGGAAGGGCAACCGGCCGTAAAACAGATTCTTGCGATTTAAAATCTAATGTTCTAAAGGGGGCACTCGGCTGTAAAACTAATTTTTAATCCCGGCCCTGTTACGTTAGGAACCACATCTAGCTGTAAAAACAGGAGCTCCAAACATTTACAGTGTTAAGCTTTAGGAACGGGTTATGGGTTACATTTTTTGTTCTACCGCATAGAACACTATCTTTGAAGTTGTATCGGCGCAGTCAGTCAGAGCGATGTGCGGAATGCATGCGTTGACTGAAATTGTACACTCATCTTCCGGCTGTAGTAACCTTGAACGAGGACACTGCGTGCTGATAAGCCACTTGTAACTCACGGAACGTTTTCTTAGCTGTGTAGCATTTAGCTGGTGTAAGTTCCTAACATAAAATATTATGATTGTACGGAGAGGTTAAAACCCAGTACCAGCACATAGCCCACTCCTATCGAAAGAGCCTGCACGGCGCCGACATAAAGGCTAGTCCTGTTGAAGGAGCCTGTACAAGGTTTAACACCCCCATCAACAGCCCTTACTTAATGCTGGCTTTTTGCACGCCCTCGAAACTGCCTAAGAATGTAATATACTACCGTAGGGAGAGGGTAAAACTCAGTGCCGGCACATAGCCTACTTCTACCGAAGAAGCCTGCACACAGCTTAACGCCTCCATCCGACAGATGAATCACCATCAACATCTTATACTCAAAATCATTTTCGAAGGAGTCTGCACAAGGTTTAACGTCCCCATCAACAAACCCTTACTTTATGCTAGCTTTTGCATGCCCTCGAAACTACCTAAGAATGTAATATACTACAGTAGGGAGAGGGTAAAACCCAGTGCCGGCACATAGCCTACTCCTACCCATGAAGCCTGCACACAGCTTATCGCCTCCACCCGATAGATGAATCACCATCAACATCTTGTACTCACAATCAGTTTCGGGGAAGCCTGCACAAGGTTTAACGTCCCCATCAACAGCCCTTACTTAATGCTGGCTTTTTGCACACCCTCGAAACTACCTAAGAATGTAATATACTACAGTAGGGAGAGGGTAAAACCCGGTGCCGGCACATAGCCTACTCCTGCCGAAAGAGCCTGCACACAGCGTATCGCCTCCATCCGACAGATGAATCACCATCAACATCTTGCACTCACAATCATTTTCGAAGGAGCCTGTACAAGATTTAACGTCCCCATCAACAGCCCTTACTTAATGCTGGCTTTTTGCACGCCCTCGAAACTACCTAAGAATTTAATATACAATAGTAGGGAGAGGGTAAATCCCGGTGCCGGCACATAGCCTACTCCTGCCGAAAGAGCCTGCAAAAGGCTTATCGCCTCCATCCGACAGATGAATCACCATCAACATCTTGCACTCACAATCATTTTCGAAGGAGCCTGTACAAGGTTTAACGTCCCCATCAACAGACCTTACTAAATGCTGGCTTTTTGCATGCCCTCGAAACTACCTGAGAATGTAATATGCAACAGTAGGATCGCCTCCATCCAACAAATGAATCACCCTCAACACTTCTGTACCCGCAATCATTCTCGCTACTTCGGGAGATAGCGGGTTTGAACCCCTACTGTCGGAAGCCGTATAAAATAGCAAATGCTAGGCGAGGGACCTGCGCGATCGTCATAACGTGTAATTACATGATCTAGCTAAATGTGGTTTTAGCTCAATACCTTTAAGTGCCTACAGGTAAGGAATACCGCGGATGTAGCTTAGTACCCTCCCGTTTAAGTCCAGAGGTCGAGGATCGCGCGCTAACTTTCTAAGGCTCGATCCGCTGCAGAACTCTTAAATTCTGACACCTCGGCATCAACAGCAGTTCGATCCCTGCTTAAACACGTCAGCCTGCAGAAATCAGCGTAAGACCCTCAGGAGAGCTCTTGTTGCATAAACATTTCGTTCCGACTGTACTGCAAACGACTACAATTCTTGAAATCCGCTTGGTAACAAGGAGCATATGTACTCGCTGCAGTGTGCGTGAAGCGCACACAGTTCTTTGTATGTGTTTATTACGTGCACATCTCCCCTCTAAGTACTGTCCGCTGTGAATATTATTCTTCAGCCTTTAACTTAAGGTAAGCCTGAACTGTTAGTTACTGTTTGCAAAGCAACTTCTACGCTAGGTAATAAACATCTACATTCATATATGTTTGTACTTTTCTTTTTTAGGTACCGTTCGAGTTACAGGCTTGAAAGTACGCATTTTATTCATCCGAGTAACAGTCTGCAGCACGTGCATTTTTAAGGTATGTTTTCGAACTTTGAGTTGTAAAGACACCTAGGCTAGCTGATGTACCCTACACTACATTCATATATGTTTGTTCTTTTCTTTTTAAGTACAACTAGAATATTATCATTCGAGTTACAGGCTTGAAAGTACGCATTTTATTCATCCGAGTAACAGTGTGCAGCGCGAAGATTTTAAGGTATGTCTGACCTCTATACGTTGAAACTTGGTTTCTTCCGAACATCGTAACTTTAAGCTAATCATAAATAGTTGTTCTCTTCAATCCGCATGCTATAGACGAGGTTAATCTTATAATTTCAAACTCACAGCAATGTCCGACCTCTATACGTTGAAACTTTGTTCCTTCCGAACATCGTAACTTTAGTCTATTTATATATAGTCGTTGTCTTCAATCCTCATGCTATAGACGAGGTTAAATTTATAATTTCAAACACACATAGCGATGTCTGACCTCAACAGACTGAAACTTGGTTTCTTCTAAAATATCGTAACTTTAGTCTATTGATAAATAGTTATTTTCTTTAATCTGCATGTCATAGAAGAGGTTAATCTTATAATTTCAAACTCACAGCAATGTCCGACCTCTATACGTTGAAACTTTGTTTCTTCCGAACATCGTAACTTTAAGCTAATCATAAATAGTTGTTCTCTTCAATCCTCATGCTATAGACGAGGTTAATCTTATAATTTCAAACTCACAGCAATGTCCGACCTCTATACGTTGAAACTTGGTTTCTTCCGAACATCGTAACTTTAAGCTAATCATAAATAGTTGTTCTCTTCAATCCTCATGCTATAGACGAGGTTAATCTTATCATTTTAAACTCACAGCAATGTCCGACCTCTATACGTTGAAACTTGGTTTCTTCCGAACATTGCAACTTTAGTCTATTGATAAATAGTTATTTTCTTTAATATGCATGTCATAGAAGAGGTTAATCTTATAATTCCAAACTCACAGCAATGTCTGACCTGTACAGGTTCAAACTTGGTTTCTTCCGAACATAGCAACTTTAGTCTATTGATAAATAGTTGTTCTCTTGAATGTTTTATGCTGTAGAAGAGGTTAATCTTATAATTTCAAACTCACAGCAATGTCTGACCTGTACAGGTTCAAACTTGGTTTCTTCCGAACATAGCAACTTTGGTATATTGATAAATAGTTGTTCTCTTCAATCTTTCATGCTGTAGAAGAGGTTAATTTTATAATTTCAAACTTTCAGCAATATCTGACCTCTATAGGTTGAAACTTGGTTTCTTCTGAACATAGCAACTTTAGACTATTGATCAAAAGTTATTTTCTTCAATCTGCATGCCATACAAGAGGTTAATCTTTTAATATCAAACTTACGGCAATGTCTAAGCTCTATAGTTTGAAACTTGGTTTCTTCCGAACGTCGTAACATTAGTCTAATGATAAATAGTTGTTCTCTTCAATCCTCATGCTATAGAAGATGTTAATCTTATAATTTCAAACTTACAGCAATGTCTGACCTGTACAGGTTCAAACTTGGTTTCTTCCGAACATCGTAACTTTAGTCTATTGGTAAATAGTTATTCTCTTCAATCCTCATGCCATAGAAGAGGTTCATCTTATAATTTCAAACTTACAGCAATGTCTAACCTCTATAGGTTGAAACTTGGTTTCTTCCGAACATCGTAACTTTAGTCTATTGATATATAGTTATTTTCTTTAATCTGCATACCATAGAAGAGGTTAATCTTAAAATTTCAAACTCACAGCAATATCTAACCTCTATACGTTGAAACTTGGTTTCTTCCGAACGTCTTAATATTAGTCTAATGATAAATAGTTGTTCTCTTCAATCCTTCATGCTATAGAAGAGGTTAATCTTATAATTTCAAACTCACAGATATGTCCGACCTCTATAGGTTGAAACTTGGTTTCTTCCGAACATCGTAACTTTAGTCTATTGATAAATAGTTGTTCTCTTTAATCGACATGCTATAGAAGAGGTTAATCTTATAATTTCAAACTTTTAGCCATGTCTGTCCTCAATAGGTTGAAACTTGGTTTCTTCCGAACATCGTAACTTTAGTCTAATGATAAATAGTTATTCTCTTCAATCCTCATGCTATAGACGAGGTTAATTTTATAATTTCAAACACACATAGCTATGTCTGACCTCAACAGGCTGAAACTTGGTTTCTTCTAAAACAGCGTAACTTTATTCTATTGATAAATAGTTATTTTCTTTAATCTCCATGTCATAGAAGAGGTTAATCTTATAATTTCAAACTCAAAGCAATGTCCGACCTCTATACGTTGACCTCAGTTTCTTCCGAACATCGTAACTTTAAGCTAATCATAAATAGTTGTTCTCTTCAAACCTCATGCTATAGACGAGGTTAATCTTATAATTTCGAACTCACAGCAATGTCCGTCCTCTATACGTTGAAACTTGGTTTCTTCCGAACATCGCAACTTTAGTCTATTGGTAAATAGTTATTCTCTTCAATCCTCATGCCATAGAAGAGGTTAATCTTATAATTTCAAACTTACAGCAATGTCTAACCTCTATAGGTTGAAACTTGGTTTCTTCCGAACATCGTAACTTTAGTCTATTGATAAATAGTTATTTTCTTTAATCTGCATACATAGAAGAGGATAATCTTAAAATTTCAAACTTACAGCAATGTCTAACCTCTATACATTGAAACTTGGTTTCTTCCGAACGTCGTAACATTGGTCTAATGATAAATAGTTGTTCTCTTCATTCCTCATGCTATAGAAGATGTTAATCTTATGATTTCAAACTTACAGCAATGTCTGACCTGTACAGGTTCAAACTTGGTTTCTTCCGAACATCGTAACTTTCGTCTATTGATAAATAGTTATTTTCTTTAATCTGCATACCATAGAAGAGGTTAATTTTAAAATTTCAAACTCACAGCAATGTCTAACCTCTATACGTTGAAACATGGTTTCTTCCGAACGTCGTAATATTAGTCTAATGATAAATAGTTGTTCTCTTCAATCTTTCATGCTATAAAAGAGGTTAATCTTATAATTTCAAACTCACAGCTATGTCCAACCTCAATAGGTTGAAACTTGGTTTCTTCCGAACATCGTAACTTTAGTCTAATGGTAAATAGTTATTCTCTTCAATCCTCATGCTATAGACGAGGTTAATTTTATAATTTCAAACACACATAGCTATGTCTGACCTCAACAGGCTGAAACTTGGTTTCTTCTAAAACAGCGTAACTTTATTCTATTGATAAATAGTTATTTTCTTTAATCTGCATGTCATAGAAGAGGTTAATCTTATAATTTCAAACTCACAGCAATGTCCGACCTCTATACGTTGAAGCTCAGTTTCTTCCGAACATCGTAACTTTAAGCTAATCATAAATAGTTGTTCTCTTCAAACCTCATGCTATAGACGAGGTTAATCTTATAATTTCAAACTCACAGCAATGTCCGTCCTCTATACGTTGAAACTTGGTTTCTTCCGAACATCGCAACTTTAGTCTATTGGTAAATAGTTATTCTCTTCAATCCTCATGCCATAGAAGAGGTTAATCTTATAATTTCAAACTTACAGCAATGTCTAACCTCTATAGGTTGAAACTTGGTTTCTTCTGAACATCGTAACTTTAGTCTATTGATAAATAGTTATTTTCTTTCATCTGCATACCATAGAAGAGGATAATCTTAAAATTTCAAACTTACAGCAATGTCTAACCTCTATACGTTGAAACTTGGTTTCTTCCGAACGTCGTAACATTAGTCTAATGATAAATAGTTGTTCTCTTCAATCTTTCATGCTATAGAAGAGGTTAATCTTATAATTTCAAACTCACAGCTATGTCCGACCTCTATAGGTTGAAACTTGTTTCTTCCGAACATCGTAACTTTCGTCTATTGATAAATAGTTGTTCTCTTTAATCGACATGCTATAGCAGAGGTTAATCTTATAATTTCAAACTTTCAGCCATGTCTGTCCTCTATAGGTTGAAACTTGGTTTCTTCCGAACATCGTAACTTTAGTCTAATGATAAATCGTTATTCTCTTCAATCCTCATGCTATAGACGAGGTAATTTCTTAATTTCAAACACACATAGCTATGTCTGACCTCAACAGGCTGAAACTTGGTTTCTTCTAAAACAGCGTAACTTTATTCTATTGATAAATAGTTATTTTCTTTCATCTGCATGTCATAGAAGAGGTTAATCTTATAATTTCAAACTCACAGCAATGTCCGACCTCTATACGTTGATACTTGGTTTCTTCCGAACATCGTAACTTTAGTCTATTGATAAATAGTTGTTCTCTTCAATCCTCATGCTATAGAGAAGGTTAATCTTATAATTTCAAACTCACAGCAATGCCTAACCTCTATAGGTCGAAACTTGGTTTCTTCCGAACATCGTAACTTTAGTTCATTGATAAATAGTTATTTTCTTTAATCTGCATGCCATAGAAGAGGTTAATCTTATAATTTCAAACTTACAGCAATGTCTAATCTCTGTAGGTTGAAACTTGGTTTCTTCCGAACGTCGTAACATTCGTCTAATGATAAATAGTTGTTCTCTTCAATCTTTCATGCTGTAGAAGAGGTTAATCTTATAAATTCAAACTCACAGGCATGTCTGACCTCTATAGGTTGAAACTTGGTTTCTTCCGAACATCGTAACTCTAGGCTAGCACACTTACCCTTTTATATCCTATTATTACTATGTGTGATGCAAGTGCTAACGCTACATTTATATATTTGTTCCTTTTAGAAAAACCATGGAGAAGATTAACCAGCTAGGTCATATTTCAACTCAACTACCAAGCCGCTAACAAGTCTACCGCTAAATGAGCAATTTAAAGTAATTTCACTACGAAGATTAGAAACGAAATTTGGAGAAGGGATTTTATGTGTCTGCAAAGACTTTCAAGTTTTTTTACCTAATAGATTTAGCATGCTAACTGATTTAGAAATAGAAGAACTAAATCAGCGTTCTATTTTCATTATATATCGCGGCATAGAGAACAAAACTTGTGTTATTAGTTTTACTGACGCGTAAAAGCATGTACATACAAGAATTACATCGAGAAAGCGAAAGTACGCAAACATCAATACAAGTAAAATCATTCATGATAAAACTAGTACATACAAGATGTAAATAAATACTGTAGAATTGGCATATTCTTTTATTTTAGATTAGGTATTACCTTCTCCTCCTACTCCTTCCTCTCGAAGAAGAATAAGAGCAAGGAAGAAGATGTTGATTAAATTCGTAAGCATGTTATCGTCTAGCACAGTAAGTATGTTGAGAAGAGTTTTTTTTCCTAAACAGTGCTTGATTCTAGTCTTGCAATGTAGTGTACTACAACATCGCACTATAGTATGTGTATATATGTTTTTTTGAACGGTAGTATGTATTCAAGTCTAAACTTGCACACTCTCGCTTTGCGATGCATGTTCGATAAAGATGTACCTTGGCAGAGTAAGTAAAGGTAAAGGAAGTTATACACATCAATTAATGTTCTGATCACATGTTAAAGTTAACAACATCGAGTGCAGTGTTCGATTCTAGTCTTGTTATGTCTCAATCTGATTTTCTTAGAACAAAGGTATCCCCTAACATGTTCTAAATACATGTTGAATCGAGTACAGTGTTCGAATCTAGTCTTGATCACTTATCTAGTGTTTTGAACACATCAATTTATGTTCTGATCACATGTTAAGGTTAACGACATCGAGTGCAGTGTTCGATTCTAGTCTTGATCACTTATGTAGTGTTTTGAGCACATCAATTAATGTTCTGATTACATGTTAAGGTTAACAACATCGAGTGCAGTGTTCGATTCTAGTCTTGCTATGTTTTAATCTCATTTCATGTTCTAATCACATGTTGAAGTTAACAAGATCGAGTGCAGAGTTTGATTCTAGTCTTGTTATGTTTTACAATCTTGTTTTTTGCAATGCATGTTCGATAGAGGTGAACCTTGAAAGAGTAGGAAGAGTTCGATTCTAGTCTTGCTATGTTTGAACCTGATTTAATGTTCTAATCACATGTTGAAGCTAAGCAAACAGTAGCTATCTTACGCAAGCTATTCAAAACTGTAGTCTTGTTTTCTATTAGAAAAATCGATGTTCTGATCATATGTTGTATTGAGTACAGTGTTCGATTATATTCTTAATCGCTTCTTTTTAAATTGTCCGTTACTACGATCAAGAGCGCAGCACGGTGCTCTCAGATGGCGGATGTGGAATTTGCCACCACCACATGTCGAAGAAAAAAGGTGCTAACACGATGCTCTCTTGGCAGCTTTTCAAATTGTCCGCATGATGGCAGCACGATGCCCTGTAGATTAAAGATGGCGCTCGCAAGAGGGCAGCACGGTGCTCTGTAGATGAAAGATGGTGGATGACAGCTGACCAAATTACCCCGCATGAGGGCAGCACGGTGCTCTGTTCTTTAAAAGATGGCGGATGACAGCTAACGAAATTGCCCCGCATGAGGGCAGCACGGTGCTCTGTTCATTAAAGATGGCGGATGACAGCTAACGAAATTGCCCCGCATGAGGGCAGCACGGTGCTCTGTTCATTAAAGATGGCGGATGACAGCTAACGAAATTGCCCGCATGATAGCAGCATAGTGCTCTGTTGGTTAAAGATGGCGGATGATGTCTGTCAAAAAAAAGCGCATGGGTTTGTTTCCAAACAAGAGCATGTAGAATTTGCCGCCACCACATAGAGGGTAGCACGGTGCTCAAAGATGGCTGCTGTCAAAAAGCATTTTTCAAATTATCCGCCACCACATTTCAAAGGTATCTAGCTAAAGATGGAGCACGGTGCTCTCTTGATTAAAGATGGCGGATGATAGCTAACATAACTTTTCAAATTGCCCGCTACTACGTGCTTAAGGTAGTAGCCATAAAGAGGGCAGCACGATGTTCTGTGGATTAAAGATGGCGGATGACAGCTGACGAAATTGCCCGCATGATAGCAGCACGGTGCTCTGTTGATTAAAGATGGCGGATGACAGCTGTCAAAAAAGCATATGGCTTTGTTTCCAAACAAGAGCACGTGGAATTTGCTGCCACCACATTTCAAAGGTATCTAGCTGAAGAGGGCAGCACTGTGCTCTGTTGATTAAAGATGGCGGATGACGGCTGTCAAAAAAGCGCGTGAGTTTGTTTCCAAACAAGAGCATGTAGAATTTTTCAAATTGCCGCCACCACATAGAGGGCAGCACGGTGCTCTCTTGATTAAAGATGGCTGCTGTCATGTGGAATTGCCTGCTACCATACTTCAAAGGTATCTAGCTAAAGAGGGCAGCACGGTGCTCAAAGATGGCTGCTGTCAAAAAGCATTTTTCAAATTATTCGCCACCACATTTCAAAGGTAAGTAGCTAAAGAGGGCAGCACTGTGCTCTATAGATTAAAGATGGCGGATGACAGCTGTCAAAAAAGCACGTGGATTTGTTTACCGATTCAAATCTCGCGCTAGTGAGGTTAAGTTGGTAGCACTAAGGTTTAGGCCCGTTAAGATGGCAGCAATGCGGATGACAGGTGACGAATTTGCAGCTACTGCGATAAAGAGGGCAGCACAGTGCTCTGTGGTTTAAAGATGGCGGATGACAGCTGTCAAAAAAGCACGTGGATTTGTTTACCACGCGCTAGTTAGGTTAAGTTGGTACTACTGAGGTTTAGACCCGTCAAGATGGCAGTACTGAGGTTGGCGATGCGTTGTTGTCTGTCAAAAAGCACGTGGCTTTGTTTACCTCGCGCTAGTTAGGTTAAGTTGGTAGCACTGAGGTTTAGGCCCGTCAAGATGGCAGCAGTGAGGTTAGCGATGCGTTGTTGTCGATGACAGCTATCAAAAAGCACGTGGCTTTGTTTACAAATTCTAATTTCCCGCGGGAGGCGGAGGAGGCCTCTGGGAAAGCCCCTCGGGAGGCGGAGGTGGAGGAGGCCTCTGGGAGGGCCCCCCGTGAGGCGGAGGCGGAGGGGCCCCTGGGAGCCCTGAGGCGGAGGCGGCGGCAGAACTGTCCTATTATACTACTCACATCGTTGATCTTATTCTTTTTCTAATGCGTTTCCCACGACTGTGAGGTCGCGGGTGCGAATGTGTCGCAATGTGAATTTGACTCTGTTTTAAGCCGGATGCCCTTTCTGACGTCGACCCTATTATGGGGGAAGTAATCTCCATTGCGTATTTCTGTGATGATTTGTAGTCTGTTGTATGCATATGAAGAGAAAAGTGTTTGCATAAACACGAACTGCCAGTCCCCGAGCCAGAATAATTAATCAGACGAGATTAAAATCCCCACATTGGCCGGGAATCGAACCCATGACCCTCTGAACTGAAGGCTTCAACGCTGACCATTCAGCCACTGAGTCGAAACCAATCAGATTGTGAATCTCCTGACGTAATTACTAATGGTGTGAATTACTTTTTTGTTACTATATATAAGAAGTGGACGAATAAAAGCGGGTCACCTGCCTAAAAGTGTAGTAACACGTTATGTACTGGCAAAAGTAATCACCAAACCAAACCAAACACCATGGCGCAACAGTTCCGAAGGGCCATCGTCTACCAAGCGACCGCTGCTCAGCCCGAAAGCCTGCAGATTACGAGGTGTCTTGTGGTCAGCACGACGGATCCTCGGCCGTTATTCTTGGCTTTATAGACCGGGGCCGCTATCTCACCGTCAGATAGCTTCTCAATTGTAATCACGTAGGCTGAGTGGACCTCGAACCAGCCCTCAGATGTACGCAAAAATCCCTGAGCGGGCCGTGAATCGAAACCGGGGCCTCCGGGTAAGATGCTCGGGCGCTGTCTCTACACTGAGGGGCTGGCTAAAACGTAATCACTGGCACAGTTAAAACATTTTTCACTGTGTTATCAGACGGTCCATTTCTAGTAAAGTGGCAGGATGTTGATGGAAGCACATCTGTACCCAGTCATACACGTTGTCTTCCGGTGCAAACAAATGGCCACACACGTTTTTCTTCTAATATGTGAACATGAAATAGGTTTTTATCAACAGTGTTATACTATAAAATTAGACTCAACTGTGATCTATATACTCACCATGATATCGATGCGCTAGGGAGAAATCATTTAAGACCTCGATTTCCCCCTGCCATACTAGGATAATTTATGGAGGAAAACCAGTTTAACATCTGCAACATGAGACTACAGACATGCAATAAAGCTGTTCCGAAGAACATACAAGTGTAGACTCTTCTTAGACACCAGTTGGCAGCTACCGAGCAAGCGGCTGCGCGGTTTGGGTCATGTAGCTATCAGCTTGCATTCGGGGAATAGTGGGTTCGAACACCACTCTCGGCAGTCCTGAAAATTGTTTGTGTTGTTTCCCATCTTCATACCAGGCAAATACTGGGGCTGTACCTAAAATAATGCCACGGTCGTTTCCTTCCGGCTCCTAGCCCTTCCCTGTCCCATCGTCGCCTTCAAACCTGTCTGTGTCGGTGTGAAATCTATAATTATAAAAGGAAGTGTTTGTGTGTCTGTGCGCGATGCACAGCAAAATCAACAGGTCGCAGAGATCTGAAATGTTGAACATTGGTAGATGGAAAGGGGTCCAAATGCACCTCGAAGCCAGAAATTTCATTTTCGCTTTCGTTGGTGAGTTATGAACGAAAAACTATCGGAAAACGTGCCATAGGATACGACAATCCAACGTGCTGTCACCAACATTAAATGCATAGAGTCGCTGTCGCTAGGCAACGTACATAAGATAGGTAGAGAACACAATATTCAAGGAGCCATTTTACGTCCAGGAAGCTGTTTTAATAATAAATTAATATAATTGTTTTACGTCCCACTAACTACTTATTAAGGTCTTCGGAGACGCGAGGTGCCGGAATTTAGTCCGAGGGAGTTCTTTAACGTGCCAGTAAATCTACCGACACGGGGCTGTCGTATTTGAGCACCTTCAAATACCACCGGACTGAGCCAGGATCGAACCTGCCAAGTTGGGGTTAGAAGGCCAGCGCCTTAACCGTCTGAGCAACTCAGCCCGGCAGGAAGCTGTTTTTGGTCTTGTATTGTGTGGGGGCATATGACGGTCTTGATGATGATGATTCGTCCGTCGGATCGGGACGTTAGGTCTTGAGTTATTCGAGAGGAGTCGGCTATATGCCGGCGCCGGGTTTCATCCTCTTCATTCTTGCTATCATATATCATGTCATTCATTTCTTTCAAAGAGCAACTTTTACAAGAATTACCCGATGTTCTACACAGTTACGAGTCTATCGACTACACGACAGAGCTTCGAAAGACTTGGAGTCAACTGGAGTACCCTCGAACATCTTAGAGCGGACGATTGTGGCACCAATTATTCTTCTTAAGGATAAGAATCCTGTACTCTGCAATGAACACGACTCTGAAACTGATGACTAATATTACTGAAGCCATTCTCATGATTGGGCATGCCTCGGATTCGAAATTTTTTTTCTTTCGGATATACAGTTAAAGTTTAGATGTCTGCAGTGTTCAAAATAAAATTTAACTATGTAATAATAAAGCAAGCACAATCTTATTCTTCTTACTATATACACTGACTGACAGTGACAATGCAACACCAAGGAAGAGTGGTTCGAAAGAGATGAAAGTTGGGGAAAAAACAGAGACGGCACGGATGAATAATTGATGTTTATTTCAAACCGATATGCAGGTTACACAATGCGCACGGCATCGACTCAGAAGGATGTAGGACCACCGCGAGCGGCGATGCACGCAGAAACACGTCGAGGTACAGTGTCAATAATAGTGCGGATGGTGTCCTGAGGGATGGTTCTGCATTCTCTGTCAACCATTTGCCACAGTTGGTCGTCCGTACGAGGCTGGGGCAGAGTTTGCAAACGGCGTCCAATGAGATCCCACACGTGTTCGATTGGTGAGAGATCCGGAGAGTACGCTGGCCACAGAAGCATCTGTACACCTCGTAGAGCCTGTTGGGAGATGCGAGCAGTGTGTGGGCGGGCATTATCCTGCTGAAACAGAGCATTGGGCAGCCCCTGAAGGTACGGGAGTGCCACCGGCTGCAGCACATGCTGCACGTAGCGGTGGGCATTTAACGTGCCTTGAATACGCACTAGAGGTGACGTGGAATCATACGCAATAGCGCCCCAAACCATGATGCCACGTTGTCTAGCGGTAGGGCGCTCCACGGTTACTGCCGGATTTGACCTTTCTCCACGCCGACGCCACACTCGTCTGCGGTGACTATCACTGACAGAACAGAAGCGT
This sequence comes from Anabrus simplex, assembly GCF_040414725.1. Classification (NCBI taxonomy): domain Eukaryota; kingdom Metazoa; phylum Arthropoda; class Insecta; order Orthoptera; family Tettigoniidae; genus Anabrus; species Anabrus simplex. The sequence continues at coordinate 213,261,573 of NC_090269.1, read as the reverse complement.
GACTCATCGGAGAACACGACGTTCCGCCATTCCCTCATCCAAGTCGCTCTAGTCCGGCACCATGCCAGGCGTGCACGTCTATGCTGTGGAGTCAATGGTAGTCTTCTGAGCGGACGCCGGGAGTGCAGGCCTCCTTCAACCAATCGACGGGAAATTGTTCTGGTCGATATTGGAACAGCCAGGGTGTCTTGCACATGCTGAAGAATGACGGTTGACGTGGCGTGCGGGGCTGCCACCGCTTGGCGGCGGATGCGCCGATCCTCGCGTGCTGACGCACTCGGGCTGCGCCTGGACCCCTCGCACGTGCCACTTGTCCCTGCGCCAACCATCTTCTCCACAGGCGCTGCACCGTGGACACATCCCTATGGGTATCGGCTGCGTTTTGACGAAGCGACCAACCTGCCCTTCTCAGCCCGATCACCATACCCCTCGTAAAGTCGTCTGTCTGCTGGAAATGCCTCCGTTGACGGCGGCCTGGCATTCTTAGCTATACACGTGTCCTGTGGCACACGACAACACGTTCTACAATGACTGTCGGCTGAGAAATCACGGTACGAAGTGGGCCATTCGCCAACGCCGTGTCCCATTTATCGTTCGCTACGTGCGCAGCACAGCGGCGCATTTCACATCATGAGCATACCTCAGTGACGTCAGTCTACCCTGCAATTGGCATAAAGTTCTGACCACTCCTTCTTGGTGTTGCATTTGCTCTGTCAGTCAGTCAGTGACACTCCCGATTTTTAAAAAATTAAAGTCAAAGTTCAGCTCCCTTTCGCGTGGGGGCGAGGGGGGATTGATATATAAAATTAAACGAAAATTATGTCGAATACATAGTTTTCGGGGGTCGCCGAGGTGAATTATACACTCCGGATTTTTAGTATCAGGAGACAAACCGCGTGGGGGTAAGACAGCCCAGGCAGCCTTAGGGGGAGAGGCGAGAGGGGTCAGATATTTAAATCAACGAAAATAGTGTCGAATCCATACATTTCGGGCTTACTGAAATGAATAGCAACACTCCGGAATTTTTTAATGTCCAAGTTCAGCCTTCTACGTGGTGGGGGGCGATGGGAGAGTGATATATAGAAATAATAGAAAATAGTGTCGAATATATAGTTTTCGGTGTCGCTGAAATGAATAGTGTCACTCCGGATCTTTAGTGTCAGGAGACAAACCACATGGGGGTAAAACACCCCAGGAACCCTTATGGGCGGGGAAGGGGGGCAAGGGGACTGAGACATACAAATCATTGAAAGTAGTATCGAATCCATACTTTTCGGGGTCGCTGAGATGAATAGTAACACTCCCGATTTTTTCAAACTCAAAGTTTAGCCCCCTTTAGGGTGGGGGAGGGGGTAGTGAGATATAATAATAATCGAATATACTACCGAAAGCATAGTTTTCCGGGTCTCTGAGATGAATAGTAACATTCCGGATTTTTAAAGTCTAACTTCAGCCCTCTTTTGCATAGGGGGTGAGAAAGGGTGAAAAAATGAATTGTCAGAAATGACCGAGATAATGGATATGTGTATGTGCCAGTATGACTTTCAAGTATGACTTACTACCTGGAAAACATATTGTGGGAGTAAGACGCCCCTAGAACCACTAGGGAAGCGGGTAAAATATAATCCATATTAATAAATGGAAGTCTGTTTGGCGCGATCTATATATACTGTACTGTACTGTAATATATATAAATGAAAACAGACGTGAATTAGTGAGACCATTGTAGGCATCTTAGAAATTTAAAACTTGGTACCAGACAAGCTGATGACTTTAATTTTTTACCGAAAAATATCGAAATATGGAGGCAATTTTAATGACTGTGCAGTCCTTCCTTTCGATGTATTTCGTGGCTAAACGGTAAGTCTTATCATAAAACGGATGGCGCAATCTCCGTTCAATTGGAGTGATCTACAACTTTGGTCCTATGACCTTTTGTCGTATCTTTATCCCTTATACATTACATTTTTCTCTATTTCTGGATTTATCTAAATTTTGCACTTTGTATACGTATAATTGATGGTTTGATTCACTTATAGGAAAGACGGGATCATCAAATTCTACACGAATATTGACCCACCCAGTAACCATATGTGAACCAAATTCTATGTTTGAAGCTGTAGCATTAAGTATCGAAAAGTAATTCACTGTGTGAAAACCTTACACAAATTTCACCCTATTCAACGTTTCTAAAACACAGTGAATTGTGGTAGACAAGAGCACCTGTCGTTATCATCACAACTCCACAACTTGCACTTTACATTGGATACAACGTTTGCGGACCTCCCCATGCTTCTTCTCGGATAACGCCAATTGACATGCAATCTAAAAATTATCATTCACTTCATGTACAGTAATTTACTTCGATATCCGTATACAATATGGAATACCGTAGCGAAGCACGGGTACATTTGCTAGTATATTATAAAAAAGCATTTGGCAAGACACCCAGTATTTAACAAGGCTCGTATCAGACATGGAATCTTCAACAAAAACTCTTTCAGGGCAGGGACATTAACCATTTACTATTAAAAACCCCTGACCCCGCCGGAAATCGAATCCGGGGCTGCCGGGTAACAGGCGGATGCGATGCCCCCTACACCGCGGGGCTGGACACCATTATTGGTTAATTCCACTGGCATGGAAGCTGTGTGTATGTGTCATCCTCACCATCATTTCGTCCTCATCGCGACTTGCAGGGGCCGCGTACGGGCGTCAAATCAAGTAACCTTCATCCGGCGAGCCGAACTTGTCCCCGGACACACCCGGGACTAAAAGCCATACGCCATTTCATGTTTGTTTTCCTAATTGTAGTACGACGGTGGCACTGACATCTAAACTTTACAGTACACTGTAAAAGACTGCATGCTGAGAGTCACGGAAATCCTAGCGACTTATATTCTATCACAGAAACTACCTGCATGGACAGGGGCACTGGGCATTAACATGTTATTGAGTCCCACTTCTACTTTCGCAGATTTCGGAGATGCCTGGTACCGGAAATTTATCCCTCAGCATTTCATTTACGTGCCAGTAAATCCACCGACCTGACACTGCCGTATGAGAGTACTTTCAAATACCAGCGGACTAAGCCAGGGTTGAATTAGCCAACTTGGTCGCCGAAGTCCATCACTCCACCGTATGAGCCACTGAACCCAGCGTGGACTGAACAAGGAAACTTTTAGTGCAGATAAATGTATTTGTTTAAATATGTACATACAGTATGTACATATGTAATTTTAGTATTATATTGTACGTCAGCCATACGGTAAAAATAAAAAATAAATAAATCGTTAGATCAAAAGATTTTGCAAAAAACTAGAAACACGACCTTTTTATATCCTCTGCTCCATTATATAAATAACATTTTTAACACGTTCATCATGCATAATGTATACTATTAGGTCAACGAATCATTTTGACATCTAAAAACATCTTCCATCTGAATTTCCATTACCATAACATCCACTTTACCTTGAAGGCCAGGTTGAGTGGCTCAGACGGTTGTGGCGCTGGCCTTCTGACCCCAACTTGGCACGTTCGATCCTGGCTCAGTCCGGTGGTATTTGAAGGTGCTCATGTATGTGAGCCTCGTGTCGGTAGATTTACTGGCACGTAAAAAAATTCCTGCGGGGCTAAATTCCGGCACCTCGGCGTCTCCGAAAACCGTAAATGTAGTTAGTGGGACGTAACGCAAATATTATTATTATTATTATTATTATTATTATTATTATTATTATTATTATTATTATTATTATTATTATTATTATTATTATTATTAATTGGAAGGATGGAGGAGTTGACAATTGTATTTTTTCTGTCTTCTAAAGTAGGCCTGAGATAGAAATATTAATTAAAAGTAATATAGTCACTGGCTTCTCAACAAGGTGGTTGCAATTCGAATTCCACCCTGTGCCACTGGGATTTTTGAGAAGTCACGTCTCTGTGGTTAGGATTTCGCGAAAAAGAAAATTGTAGGACGCTTGGCTATGATAACGATATGAAGTTTCATTAAAATTCTGTTAATTATTGATTGAAAAGAACGAATTCAGGTTGGTTGTTTTAAAACTGACCAGCGGAAATGACGTAGAAGGTAAGGTGAACAGAACAGACTGCTTTTTAAATATTTATCTTGCCGAAGTCCCCCAATAAGAGATATTATTAAACTTTCACTGTTCTCTAGGTGTACGAGAAGTCCGGAACCCTGTCGATGTGTCAATAATAATAAGGGACGCCTGGGTTACAAAAGAACTCATTATCTAGCTTTGTGTGCACTGATACTAGGCCGAAGTCATTTCATTCCATATTGATTCAGGTGGGTAATCGTTGGTGAGTGAGAAGGAAGGAGTATAGATCATAAACTGGTATGTTCGAGCACGACCCGCCAGTACTGGGCCAGGCGAATAATGCTTAATGAGTAGCCGTAGGGGCAGTGCGTGTTTATCGTCCGTCTCAGATACAGCACGCAGGAGAGCTCACAGCCAAGAGTGCTCTATTGTTCACAGGATGGTTATACCTCATGATTATGAATGATCCATCTTTATCAGCCGCATTACTCGAGTTGGAAGTGGAAACATTTGAAGCCCCATGCATCTAAATCCCATGGTTAAGAGTGGCTACTTTGAGAATAATTTTCTCCAGATGCTTCCAAATTCGCTCCGGAGAGATACTGCGATACGTCGTTATGCCAAATCTGACGTTTCCTAATCAAATGCTTTTTTCTTCTTTTGCTAGTTGCTTTACGTCGCACCGACACAAATAGGTATTATGGCGACGATGGGACAGGGAAGGACTAGGAGTGGGAAGGAAGCGGCCGTGGCCTTAATTAAGGTACAGCCCCAGCATTTGCCTGGTGTGAAAATGGGAAACCACGGAAAACCATCTTCAGGGCTGCCGACAGTGGGATTCGAACCCACTATCTCCCGGATGCAAGCTCACAGCTGCCAGAATACATCCTTCAAGGATTAAGTCATTTCTTTACTTAGCCTCTTTACTCTAGAAACACTTGCCGATTAATCCCTCAACGGCCTGCTTTCTGCCGTCATCATGGAAAGAAGCGATAGCCTATAGGGCCCTTTCAATTGATCCACTGCTTTCCACGCCACTCCACACCTCCAGAGGTGTAGTCCGACTCGTTGGCTGAACGGTCAGCGTACTGGCCTTTGGTTCAGAGGGTCCCGGGTTCGATTCCCGGCCGGGTCGGGGATTTTAACTTTAATTGGTTAATTTCAATGGCACGGGGGCTGGGTGTATGTGTTGTCTTCATCATCATTTCATCCTCATCACGACACGCAGGTCGCCTAGGGGCGTCAAATAGAAAGACCTGTACCTGGCGAGCCGAACCCGTCCTGGGATGTCTCGGCACTAAAAGCCATACGACATTTCATTTCATTTACCAGAGGTGTAGAAAAGGGCCGGTAGCATTCACACGAGATACTTCGTGTGGCGCAACCTCCGTCCACTCTCTTCAACAGCAAGCTGCTGTCAACCGGCCTGGAGTGTCATCCACTCTGGGCGACCGGAAGCTCACTAAATCAGATTAGCTCGTTCAGGAGGTCAACATATGCGCCACAAGTTCGAAGATTTCGTTTCAAAATGTCGGTTCCATTCATAGATACTGAAAAATTAATAGAAATACAAAAGCGCCCTTGTCTGTGGGATTAATGAACTATTAACAAGAAATTAAAGGCTTCAAATGTGGAATGAAGTTTCCCATGAGGTGATTCCAAATTTTGCCGAGATCATTATTTCTTTTTTTTTTTGCTAATTGATTTACGTCGCACCGACACAGATAGGTCTTATGGCGACGATGGGATAGGAAAGGCTTAGGAATGGGAAGGAAGCGGCCGTGGCCTTAATTAAGGTACAGCCCTTGCATTTGCCTGGTGTGTAAATAGGAAACCACAGAAAACCATCTTCAGGGCTGCCGACAGTGGGGTTCGAACCCACTATCTCTCAGATGAAAGCTCAGAGCTGGGTGCTCCTAATCGCACGGTCAACTCGCCCGGTACTCCGAAGAGAGAGAAGCTGATAACTACAGTAACAGGCTATATATATGGGCTGTATGTGTCATAGGTTAACAATTTATTAGATATTACAATAACATGGGTCATTGAAAAATAATTAATCAAGGTTTTTAGCAGTCTTTATTTCAAAAGAACTGCTTACAATTAAATTACATAATAACATTTTCTTATTCGGACCGAGCACTATAGCTGCAGTTGCTTAAGTACGGCCATTATCCAGTATTGTACCTTAATTAAGGCCACGGCCGCTTCCTTCCCAGTCCTACTCTTTCCTGTCACATCGTCGCCATAAGACCTATCTGTGTCGGTGCGACGTACAGCAACTTGTAAAAAAAAAACTTGTTCGCGAGAACTACCAGTGTTTTATTTACAGAAGTTAGTAGCAAGGCCATACTGGTAGCGCACTGAATCAGTCGTTCAAACGCTCAACATCGTGTGCGTCACAAGTTCGAAGTTTTTGTTTCAAAATATCGGCGGAATACATTTTCTCACGTTGGTGTCCTGACGCTGTAAACTTTCTTCAAGGATTGACAACAATTCAGATAAATTCCCACTCATACGAAAGTAATTAAGGAACATTTTTGGATCACTGGTACGTTCATCTAGAAGAACGATGAGCTCCTCGTTCTAGGTGATATGAATTCAATGGATGGACCCAATTAACCTTAGTACTCTTCTTTCACCTCAACCTACCTTTCGTAAGAATATAAATCCCAAGGATAACGTTCGCGTCCATGGACCAGATTCAAACCGAGACGCAAAATATGTGGTGGGGACTAGAAGTTGCCGGCAAGTTGACGGAAGTGGACAGCAAGCTCAAACAGAGTGTCTGAGAAGTGGAGTGGAGTGACGTGGCGAGGCGTGGCGTGAAAAGCTAGTGGACCGTGTGGAAGGAGCCTTACTAGTCACTAACATTTATCTCCACTTTTTGACGTCACTTTAGGTCTTCCCTTGTGATGGCGATACTCATTATTCTGAACAAATATATACCTCCTGAGAGTATACCATAAACTTCCCAAGGAATCATATTCTTTCTTTGGTAACTCAGGCATATTATGACCTGCTGTGAGTGAGTTAACTATTGGAGCACGTTTTCCTATTGAAAGTTTCCTTGTCTTGCCCATTCTACATTTCAGATAAAGCAACGTCTACCTCAACCATACTTTTGAAGCACAAGACTGGTGTTAACTGCCAATAACATTTTAGACAACTTATGTGAGTGACATCTAATGAAATGGAGACCCCTTATGCACTCCATACCAACATTAGGCTAAGTGTTCCACCTTAAAAATATCCATATTTCATCAAGAAAAATGTATAACAATAAAATGTGTTAGTGTTCCTATGGATTGCCATCATAAATAAACTTAAATTTGTTGTGTTTGAATATATACTGCCCATCAAATAAGAAATACAAAGAAGTTCAAAATAAACTGCGGTGTATCGCAGTTGTTTATCTCTCTTGATTTCTGTTGTGGAATTTTACGATTGTCCACATTTCTGAGTCTTAAATTTTTGCACTGTAAACATTGTATTTAATGAATAACTTTATGACTTTCAGAATTAAATTCCACAGTGTAGGAGAAGCGTTTATTTTGTTGCTGAAAGCTACTTCGGCTTGTATAAATCTACTAATTATAAAGGTGGAATGTCTTTGCTCCTAACGTCAATTTTGCTTCGTAATTAATAATAACAAGCCAACTCCATGATGTGTAGACCCCTGTTATGATTTAAAGCTCGTCTATGGACTGTACTCCTGGACAGAGGCTTGAAGTGAGGTTCTCTTAGCCTCGTTTTACCAGTGGAGGGGCTGTCTGATACTAGAAGCTATGGGAAAGATCAAGAAAGTAAAATATACAGCTGACAAATTCGTTACGCTGACCACGTAGCACTTCAGTATTTGCAGGGAATCTGGCAGGACAGTAGTCAGTTTGGCAGGTATAATATGTGTGAAGATCGATGTTTCATTTTTAATAATAATACAAATGACTGTTAAACTCTGCCTAACCATTCATGGTCTTAAGGAACTCTTGTATTGCGGCGTAAACTACGACAGTATTCATAACCGTATTTATCTCTCGATTTCTACTTTCCTAAAACAATGAAAATCGACTACCGAGACTGAATCACCCCCAGACCTCCGGTTCTGAATATTATCACCTCACCACATGCCGTATTTATTGAGCGAGTATAATTCTGACAACGGAACTCTCAATAATAATGAACTGAGGTCAGTAATAGGTGAACATTTTGATTTTAAATGTTCTATAATTTCTGATATTGCTCCTCAAATCTCACCTTAACTTGATACATATGCTGGCATGTCCGCTAACCTATGAGTTAAACGGTGGTTGATTCCTTCCCTTAACACGCTGAACGTTTTCTTAGGGAAAAGCGAAGAGTATTTTTAAGAATAGGAAACGTTCGTTTATCGCATAAGCCAGGGCCTCACAGAGTGGCTGCACCAGTGCATTGCACGGTGCAAAAGACGACTTCGCTTGGTTGACCAGAGTGCAGACCCGCACTCAGTAATATGGAGCGATAGCGCTATCTCTCTCTTTCCCCAAGCCTGTCTCGCTCGCTCCGCCTGTCTGCCTCTTTCTCACTTAATTCGTAGCGCTCCAAATCCGAGCCGAGTTGAGCCGAGCTTAGACGAATAGCCCAGAGACGAGCGTTGTTCCGAGCCGAGCCGAATGGGACCGCTGCACTGTGCACAGGAACTCTGCGCCTCAGTTTGCACGCGTGAGATTTTTTGGCGTTTGAGAGGCCCTGACTTAAGTTTCATTAGAAAGCTTCGTTAGTCTAGTAAGATATCCGTAATTACGTCAGTTTCTAACGGTGGCCATTAAAACATACAGCAATTACTACAGCGTATCTACTTAGTATTCTCACGTCGTTAGCTGAATGTGTAGGTGTAATCTCCTCAGTTGGAGGCGGTACACATAGTCTGATTTTATGGACTAGACACTCATTGTGTGAAAATTCCGTCAGATACACGGTGCAATCTTTTTATCACGAACGTTGGATACATTAGATCAAATTTGCAATCCATGCTTCATTTCCAGAACCTAACCGTTCCGAAAGCGATTCTGAATCAGTGCGTGTATGAGCGTATGCAGATAGAATACTAGCTGGTGCGGTGATCCCTGACAACTGACTAGGTAAGTCAATAAACGTAAATGTCACTTTTAACTGTTCAGTGTTACACGTTTTTCTCCCATACCATTTCATTAGTGGCATAAATGAACCCGTCTGACGTCTGGCGAACACTCTGCTCTTCGTCTCTCACAGTCCTACAACCTTCTTCAAATTCACAGCACCACTTTCACATTTGTTGGACAGACATCACTTTCTTTCCGTGAGCAGACTCAATTTTCCTTTAAATTTTGACAGGTTACATATTTTTCCCACGGATCACTCTTACCGCTTGCACGATTTCAGTTACTTTGCCATTTGACAACTGTCGCTGTGCGAATATTCTGGTTTACCGACTTGTGCATCTGTGCACAATCTAACGACGTGACCACAAGCTACTGGATACATAAGTCAGAGTGAGCTCCGTACCTATGTTTCTGAGCAATAAAACAGAGGGACTTGTCCCCGTATGTGGCACTACGAACCCAAGTTTCAGAAAACGTTCATGAACATTACATTACCGGATTTGAGGAGGTTTCTCAGTCAGTGATTCCTATATGCTTCATTTTATACCTTTTTCAAGATCGGAGATCTACGATTAAATTGCAACGTAAACAACTTCAAAATGAATGTCGTCCTTGCCTGGATTTTCTCTCTTGGCGTACAGATCTCTTGGTCACGATATCCAAAACTCTTTATGAGAAGCGGCAACTACAGAAACAGCAACCAACATAACATCCAACTGTCATAGTGATTGGGCTTTCGGTAATCATAAGAGGCTTATGTATTTCGATGAGTATTTGTCCACAGTAACGGACGGTTTCATTACACCATCACCGAGCTCGATAGCTGCAGTCGCTTAAGTGCGGCCAGTATCCAGTATTCGGGAGATAGTGGGTTCGAACCCCACTGTCGGCAGCCCTGAAGATGGTTTTCCGTGGTTATTCATTTTCACTCCAGGCAAATGCCGGGGCTATAACTTAATTAAGGCCACGGCCGCTTCCTTCCCACTCCTAGACCTATCCTGTCCCATTGTCGCCATAAGACCTTTATGTGTCGGTGCGACGTAAAGCAAGTAGCAAAAAAAAAAAAAAAAAAAAAAAAGCAATTACACCATCAGAGAAGTGTACATACCGATCACTGATCAGGCAATGACGAATTGCTACGAGGGAATGTAAAATAATTCTTAACACTTCTTGAGAACGAACAGGTAAGGATAATTTAATGTGAACATTTCGACACCATGTCTTTATTCCTTGACATAATCCCAGAAGTCATCCAAGTAACTTCCTTAGCGTAATAGACGTTTTCCTGTTTCCTGACGATAGAATGTGGCATCCTGCTCTTTGAATCATTTCACCTCCGAAGCATTTCCAACAAATTCAGTGGCACAGGTCTCTTCTCGCGAATGCGTCTGATATCGGCGGACGCCAGTATCTTACCCGTCTTTTACAGTCGTCCGCAGCATTTCTTGAACATACATATATTCTCTCCGTTCAATAATAAACTTCTTGTGAATATTGATGGTTTGCGAGCCTCTTGCTGACAGAAAACGGATCACTGCCTGCATCTCTTCTCGTGATTACTCTTTCAGAAACTCTCGCTGCGGTGATGTTCTGTTTCGTCGACTTGTCACCCATGACCACCTATCGGTGACCTAACAAACCAAGAGGTACATAAGCGGCAGTGAGCTCTATTCATTTGTGCCTGAGCAAAAATGTTGGATAACTTTTCTTTTTCCTCAACCTTGTAATAAATCTGAGATAAAATATGTTAGAGTACGGTAACTATGACTATGTTTGTTTTTTGTCCAACCACTGTCCCGTTTCTCGGGGTCGGGTATGAGGTGAGATGAACTGTCATGGCGGGTTTTTATAACCGGATGCCCTTCCTGACGCCAACCTCATTAGATGAGTTAATGAGATGAAATGATTGACGTGATATATGACAGCAGGAAGGGAGAGGGTGAAACCCGGTGCCGGCACATAGCCTGCTCCTGTCGAATAGCACCAAGGGGTCTGCTCACGGCTTAACGTCCCAATCCGACGGACGAATCACCATCAACAGCATCATATGCCCTTACTCCGTATGAGCACTGCGGAGAGATTTGGAATTTAATCCAGGCTTTTGACACGCAATCTAGTGATTATAAATTGCATACCAACCCCTCTCCTACACTGCAGGCAAATATTCTGATGGTGAAATTTTTTTCGACCAATGGGACTCGAACCGGCTAACCACGGTGTTAGACCGTTTAGACTTGAACGCCTGAAGGATCATGGCCACCACACGGGCTTTCGGTAACTATGACTATAAACTTCATGAAAATCAAATGTACGGATTACGGACCAGACACCCGGGATGTTTCAAGAGGGTAACCAGGATCCCAAGAAAACTGATACATTGGCTCGCTGACCGGTTGAGACTGTGACATGCTACCTAATGATCGTGAGCTGGATGAAACACAGGTATGTTATCGGAAACTCGTTCACCTGAAGGCGAGGGTATACAGGGACATCGTACCCACCAATCACTCAATCAGACAGCATCTATTGATATGAACAAACTCTACACGTCTTGGAGATGCGTATGTTTCGTTGGGCGCTCGGTTTGATGTGATCAAGAACAATGTCGGAGTGAGGAGGGGAGTTTCCCCATTGTTGAAAAAGAGCGGGAGAATAATATACGATGGTACGGTTATGTCATGCGCGAAGTGAAGGACTTGAGAACCTGTGGATTGATCGGCTAAAAGAAGACAATTTGACACACCACTGCCTCTTCCTCATGATACCTTTGGACTGGGGACTGGCATGCAAATTAGGAAAACTTCGGGTAAAGCGGGATAAGTGCTAGGAAGTAGAAGAAGAATAATAAGAACACACTACGGCTACGTTAACGCAGATATAGTATGTTACATTCCCTCTCGATACGTGTTGTCTCCATTGACACGTCGCACAGTGGTTCAAATGAATCAAGCATCTCATAAACGTGTCAAAACATACTCATCTGCTTTATTCACTACCGTCAAAATATTATCACTTGTGCAGATTCGAAGTTGATACCAGAAATTTTCTGATAGCTGAACGGGTGTTAAGGTAATTCTACACTTTTATTTTATTTAAACATAGTTGAAAAGCACAGTCTCGCTACAGAGAGCCGTGGAAGGTAATAACGCAACACATTTTATGCTTCTTATATATCGACATTACGTCCAGTATCCACATCAAGTAAAATTTCTCACGTACTTGAGCAAATATATTTCTTTTGAATTTATTGCATATTTGTAGATAAAAGGTTCTCTATTTGCACTGATTCTGATTTACGGCTCACAACATAAATCTCTCGAATATCACGTGCAGAATATTAACGGAGTTAGGAATATGATGAATGTTTCTTAAGGTAGAGGGGCATGCTTAAACCACGTTTCTCAGTTAGAATCTCTGAACCATTCTAACGTTTCCTTTCCAGAGCTCACATCCGTTTCATGTACTCTTTTATTATTCTGTAATATCTATGTCTTTCACTATCTATGTATCTGTCTGTCTTTCTATCTATGTTATATGCCTACAAATACTGGGCGAGGAAGGAGAAGGATGTGTAGAAACTTAACGTTACAAGATGTACAGAATAACCGGATCGAAGGCTATGTAAAAACCCTCCTGAAGGTCATATATTTCTACTACAATGATAATGTTTTTACATATTAAATCGGTCAAGGCCTAACCAGGAAAGAGACCCATGATGCATGTTCTTTGCAGGTGATATGATACCAGCAGCTGAAAATGTACGTCCACTTAAAAAGAATTTTCATATCTTGCAAGGATATTTTAGAAATGAATGTGCTTAAAATAAGCAGAAATGAAAGGCACTCTCTGTAATGCGAATCCTTAGTGAGATGATATAGTTGTTAAGAACTATACGTTAAAAATGCAGGCGTTATAACAATAAATATTTCTGTATCTTGGGTAAATTAGTCAAGACAATGTGTATATTGACTAAGATGTCATCAAGAGGATAAATACCGACTAGAAAAAGTGTTGGGCAGCAACAGGGGTTCTCTGTGATAAAAAAAAAGGTGCTACTCGATCTGAAAGGCAAAATATGCGAAAGGATTGGTTGTCTCTCCATATCATATGCCTCAAAATACTAGGCGAGAAAGGTGAAGCATGAGTAGAAGCTTAACGTTGCTGAAGCGATAACGTTACGAGGGGTTCATGGAGTGACCAGGGTGGATACGATCCGAAATAACGTTATGAGCATATTTCTAACAAGACGGATCTCAGAAGAAGGAAAAAATAAAAGGCGACTCGAAAGGTTTGGTCATTTTAAAAGTGACCAGAAGGGTATGTTGTTCTCTGAGGTGAGAGAATGATGTTAGAGTGTGAAAGAGCACTGGGAAGACCAAGAATAAAATGAAGAGCTGGAGTTAGGAAGGACTCGGAATATTTCAATGCTGATTTTTCTAGGGTCCAATAGAGGATGTACTATGCTAAATTATTCTCAATAAGGACCATGTTAGGCATCAGCCTCACCTACGTCACTTATGAGTGGTCAGAGGCTAAGGCAACTGCATTCTTGAAGAGTTTATAATACGATATATGCCAGTATTTACTTACAATTTGGTCATTCTTTCATACCCGAACGATTTATAATTTAGAAAAATGATAACAAAGTTCTTCTTTTAAAGCTTGACTAACGGCCAAAACCTGGGAGAACAAGGTGGCGTGTCGACTATGGGCGAGTAGACTTATGTCAGTTTTGTGTGTAATAACATGTACAATGGTATAACGAGTAGTTGCGTTTTTACTTCTGTTGTAGACTTAACTGGAAACTAATTGCAGTACCTTATGATAAAGGTCCAAGTAGTCCGACTCTTTGGCTGAACGGTCAGCGTACTGGCCTTCGGTTCAGAGGGCCCCGGGTTCGATTCCCGGCCGGGTCGGGGATATTAACCTTAATTGGTTAATTCCAATGGCCCGGGGGCTGGGTGTATGTGTTGTCTTCATCATCATTTCATCCTCATCACGACGCGCAGGTCGCCTAAGGGAGTCAAATAGAAAGATCTGCATCTGGCGAGCCGAACCCGTCTTGTGATATCCCGGCACTAAAAGCCATACGACATTTCATTTTCAAGGTCCAAGTATATATAAAGAATAAATAGTTTGATAGTGGTAACTAATTTGCCGACAAGGAAACAGCCATGTGCACCGATGGACTTACTTCCAGTTAAAAAAAATTACCAATAAAAGATACTAAAAATTTTCGACAGTACTTCGCCACAGAATGCAGATGACTCCCGCATGGTAATGAGGACACCTTGGTCTGCACCTTCTTGACTCTGTCAAGCCTCAGTCATTCATGCATTAAGACATTTTCAATCCTTGAGGCTGTTATTCCTAGGCTTTCTGCAATATCACATGATTTAACTCCACGTGATTACACTATATTAAACAAAATGTGTAAAACGCGTCGTTGACCAAACATCCAAACACGTAACAAATTTCATACTGCTCTCCGTGGTACCCATCAATAACTGTTTGCCACTTGCATTTAAAAGCTCTAGGATTGCTAGGAGCTGCTTAAATGTAGGCGGGGAATGTACATAAAAATCTACGGCGTAAGGCTCCGTTAACAGCGTTGCTATCACTGTTAAGCAACATATAATCCACCTCGAAGTTCAACATCAGTGAGCGTGTTGTAGCAACCATGAGATTTCAACTGAAACTGACACAATGCCACTTACTTAGGCCTGGCTCCTCGCTCTTATTCCTCCAGTCTAGCCACTCAATGGCTGCTCTAGCTCTTTTTCAACAGCATACATTTTCAAGGCTTAGGAACTCTTAATTTGCACACAATTGCTGGTCCTGCCCTTCCTTTTGCAAACATATTTATTCTTCTGAATGGTCTCACCCTTGCTCTTCAATGGTCAAAGTTGAAAGAGATGATAATATTGTTTTATTTTCCCTAAAGCTAGACCATTAACTGGGATTAGGCTACTTCTGCCACACACTTCATGTAAGATTGGTTCGTAAAAATAAAACTAATATGGCAGTCCTATCAATACCCAACATTGCTGAAAACCTGAATAATTAAAAATTATGATAGGGATCCGGATGACGATCCTGGCTTCTCATCAAGGCGAATCTGGCGAGAATATAGGTCAATGCAAGTGAGAATTTCGAATTTAAGTGTCTGTGGTTACATTATAGTTCTGTCTTTGGGGAAGAATGTTAAACGAAGTATAGAGAGAAATGGAAAAAGTAGAGACGGATGGTTCGATCACTTCATGCAAAGTTCTGCAATCATGAAATAAAGGTTAGACGACCTCCGACGAGCCACACGTACTTTTGCCAAGAAAGCTGAAAAGTACGTTGATGATGGTGGTTGGATCTTTGAAAATGTTCCACAGGACGTAGCTTTGTGCATCAACAACTCATTGGTGTCGAACTGTTTCTCGGTATTTAAGGTTTTAGCATCAATAAGTCATTTGAGTTGAACTTTTGTATATTATGTAGGTTTATTTGCGCCACTAACTACATTAATAAGTTATTTGTGAGTCTAGAAACATCTTTGTGAAATTGATCTTACGCGTACCGTACAAACAGCTGTAATTCCACACACGCACACACACACAGATTAACGTGCACATGTTTATATAACCTCTCTTACTGAAAATAGTCCATAGAATTGCCTCCTTGTATATTTACTGTTGCTTCTGAAACATCATGTATATTTTTGAAGTATAATTAATCTATATTGTTTCAAAATTGGTAAGTGAGTACCAAGCACTATCATTTAAATGTTTCTACGTACTGTATCTAATAAAGCATAGCAAGAAATTAATACCTGAGGCAAAAGTCTATAGAATCATTGAACATTCTAATATTTACTTCAACAGTGGTTTGTTGCCACATCAAAGACACACATTCTGCATATATTGCAGGATAGAATTCCATTTTGTCCCGTGAGCAGGTCCGGAAATATTCTCAGAAGAAAACCTATCAGACGATACTCTGGCCCCATATAATTTCTAACCATCTCTAACCGTTTTAACAATCGGTTTCACTTGCCTGTACCCTTATACACTGGACTGGGTGAGATAATCTATTCTAATGAAGGACTCTTCCTCTATAAATAGAAAGGTCCTATTACATCTGGCGAAGACGAAGGTAAATAAAGCAGGTTCAAACGCTTTTGTCCCTTTTAATCTCACATATTACCCTGCTTACCGTACGAAAGGGACGCGAAAATGTTCGTGCTAGACTGCTTCGTGAAAGCTTGATTTCAAGTAAAGTGTATTGGGTTATATACGTACTGCGTCAGTGTAAGGCCCATGTCCGTTTGTGTGCAAATGTCAGACAAGTAGCTTGGCCACAACTAACGTTGACTGACCACAACATTTCTCCGGATACGAGTAGAGATTGTAGAAAAGTCAATAAAATGTTACTATTTCTGTTCTTCTAGCAGATGCTTACATATAAGCTTTCAGTAAAAAGCAACTCGTATTATTTTGTAATATTTTAATGAACCTTCGCTGTGGATCACGCTTAAATCGTAATTTAGTCGGATCCAAAAGTCAGGTCTATTCTCCTGCTGGAATGTAGAATCCAGGTGACAGTACTTCAAGCTCTTTGAGGCACACATTTTTTTCTAATTTATGGTGTGTGCTGATATGTTTCTCTTTCAATTGTTGTCAAGTTAGCTTGTTATAAAACATTCTCTCGTTCTTCTCGGCCGTTCATCAATTACCTGGAATAAACAAACATTCTAATACAACTACGTCATGCACCACAGAAACAATTAAAAGTGGATACATCCCTCCAAATTGTGGTCGACGTTAAGTAAAACATCCGTTCGTAAAAAATGAAGGTTGAAATCCCCGGTTCAGCCGAGAATCGAAGCCGGGACCACTTGAACCAAAAGTCAGGACGCTGAGCATTTAGCTATGGAGGTGAACGTGTTAATGATGATCCATAGCGTTTCTTTACTGTAAGGGTTACAAAGATTCCAGTTACAGAATGTACCTGCGATATTGCTGGCGGACCTAGTGTTTACAGTGCACTATGTGTTCTGGTATGGGCTAGAGCAGGGATGGCGAACCTATGCCACGCGTGTCATTAGGTGACACGCGAATACCATTTCGGTGGCACACCACATGACCATCTTAACATTCTTATGTACGTTTTGTACTCTAGACTATACATATCTCATCCATCGTATAGTCATAGTGTTTCAGGTTTAAGAAATAAGTACCGAATATCTAAATTCTAGTTCCATTAGAACGTGCCTTATGGCAACACTACAACACCCACAGGTCCGGAAGTCAAGTGAAATAAATGTCAGATGCAGCCGACGAGCCATTCGCTCACCCATATCAAGTAAATTAGTGAAGTTTGGCTAGTGTGTGGTTGCCAGCAACGCGTAGTCTTTCTTAGTGAGTAACTGTTTATTGTTGTGAATTTTGTAAGACAAATAGTTGCCAAGAAATTATCCCAATATTGAGATATGGAGAAAGTATCGCACTTTATTTCAAAACCTCATATTGCACAAATGAGGTTTTTTTTGAGTGGTTAGATATTGACAGTTTAGAAATGGAGTTAACTGAATTTTAAGAAAGCATGTATGGGTGAAAAAGTTCGTACAACTTGACGAAGCATTAGTGAAAATCGGGTGTGCTGTGGATGGTGAATACTCTCCCCAGAAGCCGGAGAACTTAATACTTGAACAGTGGAACAGCCTCCCACAAAAGAAACTTGCTACAGCGTTACTTACTTTGTTTGGGTCATCATACGCCTGCAAGCAGATATTTTCTACAGTGAACGTTGTAAAGACAAGTTATGAACCTAACATAAATGACAAAGCTACTAAGTATTTTTCGCAAAATACGATCATGAAACATGCAGTCACATGTATTTGGTATTTTACAATATATATATGTAATATCATATTATGAAACACAATTTGGAATTAGGGATGGAAGTCGGTGGTGGCGGTGGTGAGTAGGAGCGGGGTTGTATCCATTACAAATGAAAATAACAAGTGGCACAGTAAACAGTTGAGAATAATAATCCACACCTAAAATGGCACACTAGTTGGAAAAGGTTCGCCATCCCTGGGCTAGAGCAATCTTGTTACTTTCATTGATCTGTCTCAGCTTTATTCTTGGCTTTGACAATATGAAAGTGACTGAGGTATGAGTGATGCTAGTAATGCCATTCCTTCTGCAGCTAGTCCCTGCTATGAATGGTGTGAAAATATTGCTCATAGGATCGGTTGGTGCATGCATTTCAGTGGGCTTGGCAGACTGATATGTAATAGCAACTTCTGGCTCGGTGAGGAAAGCAACGGGAAACTACCTCATTCCTCATTTCCCTAGTACGCCTCTTCAGTGATGCCTAGGCCATCTATGACAGCTGATGGCGGAGCTGTTGAGGATCCAACCAGCCTTCGAGCTGAGGACTAAACATACATACAAGTAAAGATTTAGACAATTTCCCCTTACAATATTCGTCGGAAGTTATCTTACGTCAAGTGGCAGTGTAATATAACTTTACATGTAAAATCCTAATGTAATTTGCGCGAAAATTCCGCTATGAACTATGGCCGCTATCAACAAGATCGACGACGAAAATTCCTAATTTACACCACATAAAATATCAGTTTGTAAATGGAGCATAGCAACAAGAAGTCTTGCTGCAAATATTAGAAATAAACTCACTGGACAAAAAATTCATCACCCGAGTGCGCACGCACAGATGGATCGTTAAGTCTATACAGATGGCGCTGTGAACGATTCCCATGCTCAACCGCACGCGCACTGCATCTTAGTGAGTATAAGTCAGTAGCGATCAGTGAGACATTGATGTTTCAAGCGGACAGTGTACGTAAACATTGGTAGATGTAAGGATGTGGCAAAGTGGCAAAAATGGGAAATTGGTTTGGCCCTGGCCATGGACATACGGTACAATGAAGTTGCTGGATTTGTTGGTTTTTCGCAGAGGACTCTTCATCGGGTCTACAAGCAGTGATGTACTACACGTGACCACGGTCAGGATCCTTTTCCGACTACATTCAGACTGAGAGAGCGGAGACACGTTTTATAGCTTGTGCATCAAAATCGCTTCAAAACCCGACAGGGATTGCTACATTCAGTGAATGAATGTCCATCTCAACCTGTTAGCGAGAGAACATTGCGACGGGAACTGAATGCAACGAGTATTCGGAGTTGTCATCTCGCAAGAGGCCATTGCTCACCCAGGAACATAAAGCCGCGCGTCTTCAATGGGTTAGAAATCATCGAACGTGGACAGTAGCTGACTGGCGGAACCAAATACAGTAGAGACAATACGCGACACTGAGCGAGATATCGAGGGACAGCTATTGGAGCTCACTCTAGCGGATAGACCTGAACGGTACTGATTCTGTCATAAGAGCACGTGTATTTTTTGTGTGAAGTTTTTGGTGTTATTTATGCGTTTTCAGTGAGTTGACATAATTAAATAGTAGCGTGTGTCATTCCTTGATATCTCCTCTCAAATGAGGGGAAAGGTATGCTGTGTTTGGCTGCAGTAATTACGAAGTAGAGAAAAATGCGCGGTCGTTCTTCAGCTTCCCTCGTGACAAGAACATGTAAGTAATATTGTGTTTGCATATATATTCTTCCAGTGACAGAGATGTTTATAGTACTTCATAATCTTCTGACCTGCTCGACCCGTATTTTAACGGGCTTAAAATATAATACGCATATTTCATTGTATAGTGCAGCAGTTAATCTTCAATACCGATGTGTTGTTGTAGGTGTGATCTGTGGGTTTTGAAATGTCACAGAAGCGATTTGGATAAAGTGTACAAGAAAGAAGGGACGTTGCGCTTGTATAAGAATTATAAGATCTGTTCAGATCATTTCCAGGCCAGCGACTTTAAAAATGCTCGACTATACAGCCAAGGGTATGTTACATTTTTACTCTAACTGTACGTAAATATTCCTCAAAGCATCACTATCAACAACATTTTCAAACTTTTCTTTCTTTTATCCCTCTTCTCAGATTAAAGCCGAGATTTTATAGATTTTCTTTCTGTTAGTAGGCTTCATGTTAAGAGGAAAATTGTCCAGCTATTAAATGTTAATTCATTGCATCATATGTGTAAGGAATGTGCTGATATTTTTATTGCCAAATGTCTTAATGTGATGATACAATGTTTTTAAATGAGGAAAAAAGACAAATCCAACCGTAATATTTCAGGCAGGTATGCTAAAGCTAAACAATTAATGCATAAATGAAAGATCAAGCCATTTCACAGCAGTCCATTTCACACCTGTTTATATGTCTAATTTCAGTCTTTGAATAATAACCGTTTAAATAATTCTTCATTCATTTATCCAGAACTGCTTTAGCAACTTCGAAGTTAATATCTCAATACCACTTTCTTTCTAGACGTAATTTATTTATCCATTTCTGTATATACATTTCCATTGATATTTGAATTTAGCGCGATTTGTTCAGGTCAAGTCACTAGGAGCGCCACCGTCGAATTGTCTCCCATTTTAGCTAGGCGAAATCCGTAAGTGTCGTGTATTGTCTCTACTGTATTTGGTGGAACGTAATGTGGTCTGACGAATCACGTTTTTGACTGTATTTCAATGACGCACGTCGTCGAGTTCACCGCAGGACAAATGAAGCATTTCATCCCGGATGTGTGCAAGGTCAGGTTGAAGCCGGATGTGGGTCAATGATGTTTTGGGATAGTTTTTCGTATCATGGATAGGTTCCAATCACTGAGGTGACCACTAACATAAACCAGCATGTTTATTTAAACGTTCCGGATGATCGGGTGTTGCCTTTCAGCCAACATCTGCATGATGTGTATGCTATTGTTACCCCAAACATTCAAGATGCCAACAGTGAAGTTAATCGGGCTAGACGCATATGTCACTGCTTTCATGAACACACCCCCATCCTGATAAATCTCAATTGGCCTACAAAATCACCTGACTTGAAGCCCATTGAAAATTTGTGGAACATGTTGGAACAGAGCGTGAAACGCCAATATCAGCATCCCGGAAATTAGATGAAATTGTGCGATCAACTCCTCACCGAGTTGCTTAATCTTGATCCGACGTACCTGCATTACCTTGTGGACTCAATTCCTAACCAAATCCAGGTTCTTATCATGTCCAGACATCGAGTTACAGGGTATTAAATGATTTCTCCAGGGATGACAATTTTTCCGGTGAGTTTAGAACAACAATGCAACAACGAAATCATTAATAAACATAATATATTAAACACAGCGGACATCCACCTTTGCTACATATACTGGGCCACAAAATGAATAGCTTACCGCTCGCATCAAACCGCAGTGGTCCGTAAACGAGTATTGACCGTAAGTACTTTGGAGCCACGAAGATTACTTGTTTTCACTACATAACATGGTTGCTACATTGTGTCAGAGATATAGTATGTTGCTGGCTCAATCATCTTAGTAACGGCTACAATCACAACAGAACAAGACCTTTCATTTCTCTTGTGGCTAATGGTCGCAGTTATTTCCGACAATCTGAGAGTGGAAGTTCGCAACACAGCAACACGTTATTTTTTTCAAGTTATTATTGTAACGGGACGAAAGTATAACAGTTTCAAAGTAACCGCTACGAAATTTTTCTCCCATTATTAGTTTGTTTCTGTAAGTGCAGGCGTGACCGCAGCTTGCGGATCGAGATATCCACCACGTAAATTCTATTTAAGGCATTGTTAGCGACTGTAAGCAATTTTGGAAAGTAGAATAGAGATTCCATGTTATTATGCTGCTTATACTTGTATTCTAATATCATTAACAAAGTTTCATGCAGGCAGATGCTCTAGTAATCCACAAATGCGCAGCTCCTGAAATAGAAAATCCGGCGGCAAAATTTTAATCTGCTATATTTGACTCGATAGCCATGTCTGTACAACTGCCTGTAATGAATAGATGCAATGGAAAGGTAATCACTTCAAGTCAACTACGTACTACCATCTTCTATTTCAGTGAATCTAAAGGATCACAGATAATACAACAACGTATCCAAATAATAGCCTCAGACGTTCGGAGAGAATATACAAGTAATCACTTTCAATCCCTCAAATCCTCCCCACCCTGGTCGACCTCCAGTGGGATATATGTATTTCTGTGAGTTCCTTACTGGCTGCATGGAAGGTAGTAGCGTTGTCTGAATATACTGTGTGTGGAGTTCCTCTACGACCGGTGAAGCGCTGAAAGCCGAGTAAGAATTTGTCTACAGTCATGTCGGAAGTAAGTGCCAGGTGAACAGTTCGGTTAGTGGCACAAGTGAGTAATAAGACGTACACATTTTGCACAGTGTTGCCTTGCTTTGCATACAGCGGGCCAGCGAAATCCAAACCGGTGATTTCAAATCGAGTTGCGACCTGCTGGTAATTGAACTTACGGAGCTTGTCCGTGAGGGTTATTCGCGAGCTTGCATAATAAACACATTCGAAGAACTTTCTTGATGGCCTGTCGACCTCCAGAATTTAGACCGAAGTTCCGAAAGTACTACTCGCAGTCCCAGGTAATGCAGTTTAATATGAATCTGTCTGATCATTACGCGAGAGAAGTGATGATTAACGTCAAGAAGGAGTGGGCGTCTCTCATTAAATAATGTTTTAGTGAACTGAAGTCGACCTCCTAGACGGTTGATATTGTCTTGTAGAAATGGTAAGAAACGTTTGATTTTAGAGTTCTTCGGCAGTGGCAAATGCTCCCGTGAAGCTTTATACTCCTCTGGAAAGCTTTCTTGTTAGGACTTAAGAATTAGGTAATCTCGACTGGTTTGGTTTCCAATTCACAAGCCGCTACTCCGCGGTAACGTATTTCTCTGACACGCATGTTATTCACGAAATGAAAAGTCCATCCTATTATTCGGAGTAGTTTGAAGTAGAACCTGTGCATGGGTATATCAAGAAGGGGATTTTGAATGCTAAACACAAGTGTTTGGTGAGAAGTTGTCCAACATTCTGGGACTGTATTGTGCTCAGATATGAAATCCTGAAGCCAGTGCTGTGGTAAAGCTCGAGGTCAGGTAGGACAATATCACCATGTTTCAGTCGAACGTATATCATGGGTTTGATTCATATTGATAAATGGTCTGCCGGATTATTAAGTCCTGGGCAGTGCATCCATTTTGATGTTGAAGTGTACGAGATGACCTCGGTAACGCGATTACAGACTAATGTTTTCCAACGACGAAGTTCGCTGCGGATCCAACCAAGTGTAACAGTAGAGTCACTTCACATTGTTGCTTTTATAATAGAATAATTTGTGGCATTACAAAAATACTGTAAAAGTCTCGCGCCCACTAAGGCTGCAAGCAGCTCACCACCAGCCCAGGCAGCACACCTACACCACATGACTCACCACCGAGCGAGCCCCACCAATCCCTTACGACGACTACGACCACCACAACGACGACAACGATCGTGACGGGCCCTACGGGCAATGAGATTGATTGAAGCAGTTCCAGACGATGTTAAGTGATCTCCTTTACCGGTGCTAATCTAGCCTTGCTCCATAGACCTACTAGTTGCACTTTCGTGTCATTGTTTAATTCCGTACACAGGTATATTACAGCTCCTCATGCTCGTTCCGATGCACTGCAGAAAACATGTAATGTAGAAGTCTCAAATCGTTGATTTACAGCTCCTATCCAACGTAGAAGAGAGAATATCTGAAGGATGCTGGAGATTGGAGCATCATAACTACCAATTTGCACCAATGTCGAAGGGAAGTGTTTCTAGCCATCCAATACCTCTCCACCAAGACTGGTAAGAACAATCCGAGTGGGTCATAGAATTTCGAAATAACCTGAACTACTAGGCGTTTGGTACTAGGTTTCTCTAAAAAGCCAATCAAAATATGACCAGTGATGTGAGAGGAGGCGCCAGATTCGGTATTCCAATCAATTCCAAGAACATTTGATGTTGTATTTAGCGCTATATTGACAGCGTTCCATGAGTCTTGTAGAGACTTCGACATAGGAAGCTAGTATATGTTCATGAGGGTGGTGAGGTCTCTATGTATTGTGCAGAGAGCAGTTTCGTCTATCGTAGGCTAGGACTGTACCTTAATTAATGCAACGGCCACTTCCTTCCCATTCCTAGGCCTTTCCTGTCCCATCGTCGCCATAAGACCTATCTGTGTCGGTACGACGAAATGCAAAATAGCAAACAAAAAGAAACGTCTATCGTGGAAGTAATAAAGTCATCCATGTAAGTGCACAGAATGACATAAATCAGTGTGTAACGTTGCTAATTCGCAGAGTGTGGCAGACAGAAGAAAGGGGCTACAAGATAGTCTAAATGGTAGTCTGGAGAAACGATAAGTGATAACGTCGTTTGTAGTCTGAGGTCGGCCATTAGCATCTGATATCACGCGATAGAAAAAAATCCGGTCAAACCTCTGTCGGCGGTGTGCAAAGATAAATTGTAGAAATGCTTGATTTACATTCCATATTAAGGCATATGGAACAATCTGAACCTGAGTAATACAGAAGGTGGTTCGGTCTTATTTCCAATATACCGTTTAAAGATAGGCATATATTTGTATGAGAAGATGCATCAAACACGACTCTCCATTTCGTGTAATCTCCATTCTCCTTGTTAACAGCGCGGTGTCGTAGATAGTAGGATAAATCTGGTATGATATCTGTGTCACCCACCTCAACTCGATCCTGTAGAAGGTAAGTGAGCATTTCATTGTGGTGCATATTTTTGTAGCTGACGTCGTTCTTAAATTTTCTAGTCAATGCTTGGAAGCATTTTTCTGCATTCGTTCGAGTGTCTTTAAGGAGTGAATTATGTTTCTTTGGAAGTGAAACTACTCGTCTACCGTCATCTCCACAGAGAGAATCTTTGATTCGTTGACTATGTCTGTATTTATATTAGTGGGTTTGATCTTAATTCAGTACCCTTGATGCCCATGCTTTCGAGATTCCAAAACTGACGTATATGGTTATCAAGTGTTATAAAATTTTCGAGTAGCCCTACCTTATTAACGCTAAAATCGTTAATGACGATTGATGATCGGTTTCCACTAATTATCCGTCCAAAAATCGATGGAAATAAGACAAATGACGAAGAGATTCTGATCGGAGGAGTGTCGTTTATTAGTTTCCGATAGTGGTCGGCTCCGAATAGTACATAAATGGGCAAGTCGGGTGAATTGTCTCTGGAGACTGCCAACAGTAGTTTATGATTGTGTGCGAGTGAATTGATGTCTGATTGAACAGTCGGATGAGCACAATACACATTGTTTGTGTTTATGTCGTAATTCCTTGAATGTGAAGACGTACTTGACAACGTTTCTCTGAAGGTTTTTCAAATTCAGTGATGGTGACGACTCGTTCAGCGACAATTTCAAGTTTGAGCGAGTAGGTAAGTGATGTACAAATGAATCTAGATTGACTGCTAAGTCCAAGACGCAACGCGTTTCTTTACTCAATCCTGTCGATCCAATTAAGCGAACACGTGCCACCTATAAGTGCATGTAGTCAGGTAAGTGGGTGGCAATTTGGATAACTAATGATTGGTTGTAAACCTTCAATAGGGCAAATTGAAAGATGATGTGATTGCTTGCATTTAGAGCAGGGAACTTCTCCACGCTTTCTGCAGCTCTTAACTGAGTCACCACAATTAAGGCACAGAAAGCATCGTGATATACTTTTAAGTTTCTCAGTATGGTCTTTGATGTTTGTTATTTGCTTATAGTTCTGGGCCCAGTGAGAAAATTGTCCAACGGTGGAAGATGTCTTCCGAGAATGCCCGGAGAATTTTGGGTGGGAGAATTCGTCCGCAATTTTCTACATTTTCTTCTAGAACCCTCAGAGCTTGTTTGAGACGATGTACATGTCATTTAAGGAATCGGGAGTGATAGATCGAATGTGTTTTAGGTAATCTATGTGTCGGTATAATTATTACTTTTA
Source organism: Anabrus simplex (assembly GCF_040414725.1). Classification (NCBI taxonomy): domain Eukaryota; kingdom Metazoa; phylum Arthropoda; class Insecta; order Orthoptera; family Tettigoniidae; genus Anabrus; species Anabrus simplex. Next base: position 213,235,437 of record NC_090269.1, on the reverse strand, counting down.
AATCACCATAGTTATATTGCAAAATTCGTTTGGTTTCTTCATAATTTTCTGTAGCGACGGCGATACCATCAACCAGACGTTTAGCTTCTCTCTCCAGTTAACCTCTCAAGAAAACATGTTTATCAGTTATAGATACTGTGTGATTCTTGTCTTTGGGCCGATGACCTTCGATTTTAGGCCCATTTAAACAACAAGCATCATCATCATCAACGATTCTTGTCTACAGATGATTGGAACTGTTCCCAGAAAGCGAGACCATGTTTCTATGTTACCGTTCAAAGGCTCAAGTTTGATAGTGAGTGGTTTTACTTAATGTGTGATTGCAGAGGGTACTGTGTTGGGGGCATTAATACTGACAGAAGATGCTGAAATGGCAATACTTTCTTTAATGCCGTGTGTAGCGTGCTGTATGGCTCGTTTGTCTGTGTCAATATGCTACTCACATTTTTCGATATAAGATTCAAACTCTTGATCCGAAAGAAGGTCGTGGATTACGTCATCTATGCTAATAAGTTTGTCCGGTGTATCTTGCAGTCTCTCTCGGTAATACTGATATTCGTTCAACGGTGTAGTGTAACTGAATCTGTTAGTGGCATTAATAAATCACGTAGTGCGTAATCCGTAGTGCGTAAACCTTAGTGCGTTTCCGTTTCAAGTTATATAGTATATCTAATGAAGCTTCTGTAACTTTGTTAGTGAATGAAAGCGGAAAAATGAAAAGGTTTCGTTTGTACGACAAGAAGATAGTTACTGTTGAATTAGCTTACCTACTGAGTTCCCGTAAAATTGATCGTCGATTATATTTTAGGAGGTGCGGTAGATGGCGGCAATAAATATTTCGTGAACGATATGTGCGTAACCAAATAATGTAATGTACGAAATAGCTTACTCTTCCTAAAAATGGACCAAATATAGTGGAAACTCTAATTCAAGTAAGTAGCAATGCTAAAACGAGCAAGATACTTCCCTTTATCTGGCCGTAGTCTGCAGCTATATGTTCCATCAAGTCGTCGAAGTACAATATAACCTTAATGTGTTTCTTTATGTTGAATCAAAAATTTATAGTATGTTGGATCATTTAATCCAGTGTTTCGGCACCAAAATATAGTGAAGAGATACAATGAAAAGGGAATCACTTCAAGTGAACTACGTACTACCATTTGTATTTCACTGAATCTAAAAAAAAATACAGATAATATAACAACGTATCCAAATAATAGCCTCAGACGTTCAGAGAGAATGCACAAGTCACAGTCAGAGAGAATGCACAAGTTATTAATTTCAATCTCCCACACTGCAGTCAAATTGTCTGGATTTCACATCCACAACGATAGACACCTCATCACTTTGACCACTGCTTCGTAAAGAAAGATTTATCAGAAACCTTTCAAGTCCCTGCTCAATCAATGTGTGAAGGCGCCAGTATGTATCTCTCGCCACACTTCAAAATACTCCCCTCTTATGGAAGTCGTTGAGTTCTGTTTCTTCGTACCTGCTCTCTGTTACCTTGGAGTTCAGACCTGACTTCCTTCCTCGGCTGCTATTGTAAACTGCTTAGCAATGTTACGCTCTACTTACTAACTACAGCCCTTTTCACACAGACAACCGATCTCTGAAAGCAATTCCATGAACATGAACATGAACAACAAAAGTAGGCCCTATTACCTTACTAAGATAGTGTCGTGCGTGAACGTGATTTTGCCACTCGCGCCGAGGTAACAGATCGCATCACTTGGTTTTTAGAGAGTAGTTTCCTTCGCTGCCACTCAATTGATCGATAGTTTATACAACTGAAAAGGAGTGGCCATTATTTTTAATTTTTACAGCTTTTCATTTATTTAGAATAATGTAATAACTGAGGTGAAAAACCCGCATATGGTATTCTGTTGAATTTTGTGGAGGATTTTTCCTTACAACGCTAGGTTACTCTCATCTTCTTACCCCACAATGCGGTAGTGGAACAATATCATAAAGTAAATATTATCACTGTCCGGCTCTATGGCTGAGAGGTTAACGTCTTGGTCTTCAGTCCTCGAGTCCAGTTTCTATTCCAAGTAGGTTCGAGTAATTTTAAACTTGCACAGCTTTTTCCTTAGTCAGGAGACTGGGTGTTTGTCCTGTCCCCAAAATTCTTGAAATACGCAATAGATAGCCCTGCTCTCCACCACATCAAAACGAAATTTAATTCGCCGCAATGGTCGCACGAAATTATTATACTCTACTACTATAATTTGTACCCATTCTTCGCGGGGGAATTTGCAACGGATTGCACGTTTCTTGCATAAATTTATTCTAAGTTGCATATCCTCTTCACATGTTTCAAATGGCGTGCTAAATAGACATTTTTCTCCGAATGCTCGTGGCAGTAACGTGAAGTACAATGAAGCAGAACAAAGTTGAAACTCAATTCATGTGACTTGATAAGTTGTTATACAGTAAACTTTCAGGTCCGAAGTTGTGCGAAATTCTCCCTGTTTCTGAGTTAGACTTTGGGGACGCAAGACGTTTTCTGCACCCGCAAACATGATCTTAGGGGGATAGAGAACTATTTTATCCTCCAAAAGAAAAGTCTCCTATATATTAAATCCCCTTAACACGTGGAGTTTGGTAGTCTTCGGAGGTTGTTAAGGCGTTCAATCTGGGGAATGTGGTAAATGGTTTTATATCAATTGAGAGAAATTAGAAAGTGGACATTTCTTCAGAGAACTACCACTCAGGCGGTACAGCTGGTGGTAGAGCTTTTAACATTCCGTACCATGAAATGGACAATATACAGTAATAGTACATATATTCAGAAAATATATTCATGAAGCAAGTTCAACTGTTTTACTTGTGATAATTTTTTATATTTATTTATTAATTACCGGTAGGTTTTATTTTTCTGTTTACTTGTGAATATGATTGAAGGCTCCGTACATAAAACTCCTTAACAATTTTTGTACCTGAGAAGCAGGTTCTATTACTGTTCTGTTCTTTCTCTGTTTGTGAATATTGTTGTATAGGAAAGTTTGCATTGCTAGTTGTTCCTTATTTCACATGCCTGCCTTATTGCCTGCTCTAATGAAAATAGTAAAATAGGTCTTTAGTTTTTCATGGTAACCAATCTTGAAGTAACATGCACCAAATGTTCCATGGGACTTGGACTAAAAATCAAATTTTTTGTAAGCATCTCCGTTATTATCTGGCGTACGATACATACGTATACGGTATAAACTGACGAAAATAACATATTCTTAAACATTTGTTATATAAAAGCTTTTGATACGGATAATTTAACGAAGATATTTGGAAATAATCATCCTATAAACCCTAACTCCAAGTGATACCTTGACGTCATATGCATCTGATAACACAATCCTGAATGAGTAGATCCCAAATACTTAGTTTGGTTGAAATTTACTCTGCAGTTTTCAGTCGAGTAGAACATTTGCACCTTAGAATTTTCGGGTATTCGAAACTTCTGTATGTTCATGAAATATAAGTAATATTCTTAGGGATGTTCCAGTCATCCACAAACGTGCAGCTTCTGAAGTAGGAAGTAGGACATTCGGCGGAAAAATTTTCACCTGACATATTTTATTTGACCCTACAGCCATGTCTGTAGAACTACGGTCAAAGTCTCTGGCTTCCTCATCCACAATGCTAGACTCCTCATCACTTTAACCACTGCTACCAGGCACACTTCCCTGACCAGACCTTCAGTTTTACAGAGAAGTGACCACTCACTTAAAAATTGTCACAGATATTGGCTACGATTTCAACTCCGGCTGCTTTGGAGCGAAACCAATGCAAACACTGCTCAACTTCAAAGTTGTAATAAAGTGTTAAAATCTATGGCAAAGCCCAGAGTTGAACCTAGGTCACCAAATGGGAGATATACTGTTACTAGCCTGAATATCGTAATTTATGCATTTTTCGCTCTCGGCTGGTACATTTTTATAATTATCAGGAAGGTTCAACTAAGAGATCGCTTAATAAACTACGAGAGTTTTTCATGCCGTAAAGGGTTTTATTATTGGTTTACTCTATAACAAAGAAATAATTACAAATTCGTTTAATTTTTATCCGTTTAAATTTCGCATATTACCAGAACAAGGCTGCCCGCTTACTTTGAAGTACTTGAATCATATTAAGAATCCTCTCCTTTTCCATTAAAATTACTTTCCTTCATAAAGATGAAAGCAAATATATGAATTTAATCCCAGTCTTTGAGCCACTTCCATTCTCTCCTCTACTATGTGCTGCTTATAAATTGAAAACAGGCAGCGTGATAGGTTTCCAGTCTATTACGAGCACGGACAGCTCTGAATACTGCTTGATACTCTGGTCTACGGAATTCGTTCTTGTTTTCCTACCTAGTCCAATAATTATATTTGTTGGATAACGTAGTGCCACAAAGCGCATTTCAATATCTATCAATACGGAAGTACATTTACAGAGACCAATTCAGAGCCATCGGACATCCTACGGGCAGATCCTTAGTGGAATTCACACTATTACATAATGAAATATTTTAATTGCAGTAAATATAACTCCAGTCATCCATAGCCAACAACAGATTTCCGTTCTGGACATGAATATGAAATGCTAGTCATCCATACAGAGATTCGATCATTCGTACTTAATTACAAACGGAAAGCATATATTCAACTATACTTCACACCGGATCTTATTGTAATTTTTATAATAATTTATTAATTTATGTAGTAATTAATACATAACTGATGAAAACTGCAAATCCATATCAAACTAACAATACAAGCTGGATTAGAAGTCCGTGTATCGCTGAACATAAAGTCTTCTATCAACACATCCGCAACTCAAGCTACGTTATTACATATACCAGCACTGCCCAGATACAATATCGATTCTTTCGTAAGTTACATGTTTTGATTTCCTTGAACAAATGAACAAAATATGACAAATATTACGCAGAATGTTGCATTCCGTGTCTATAAATTGCCTTAATTAACATATATAACATTTCATAAATCACCGTCCAGAATCTAATTATGCCGAACGTAGGCATGCTACGAAAATAGACATTTCTCGTTAACCACGAGAGACCACATCACCCTTAGCCAAGAAGTGAGCAAGGAGATAGGGATTGAAAACGTTTGAAAATAGTAAACCATTTGTACCCTAGCCATTTTCTAACAAGTGAACAAGAAACAGCTACTTCTATCGACGATTGTGTGATCAACTCTGTAAAGATAGATGCATTTTTTTCACGAAACCGAACAAAATCAACTTTACGCTATGATTTAGGCAGCAGTGACAGAGATGAAATGAAATGGCGTATGGCTTTTAGTGCCGGGAGTGTCCGAGGACATGTGCAGGTGCAGGTCTTTTGATTTGACACGCGTAGGCGACCTGCGCGTCGTGATGAGGATGAAATGATGATGAAGACAGCAAATACAACCAGTCCCCATGCCAGAGAAATTAACCAATGATGGTTAAAATTCCCGACCCTGCCGGGAATCGAACCCGGGACCCTCTGGACCGAAGGCCAGTACGCTGACCATTCAGCCAGGGAGTGGACAGTGACAGAGATCATCTGCAGGGATCATACTGTTTCGACACCTTGAAGAATAAGAAGACTTCTCTGCGCGTACTTAACGAAGGACTACTTTCTGAAACCCACATGATAGTTGTAGTTATAACACACTGTGTGGTTTCAACAGACTCAAATGTATGACTGTACGTTGATCAGCTTTTGGTATGGCCTCCACTAGGCACAGTTCTCAGTACACCAGCCATTTTTATATCATAAAGCAGGACCACGGTGCAAACCTCTACGTTTCAAATGAAGAGTTGAAGAATACGTTCTGCGATGCCAAAAATGCTACAAGAAAAGGACAACGGGATATAGAAGTACGCCATTCTGTGTAGAGACTCTGACTGAGTTCATACGAATGATCTAAATTTGTAATAGGGGATGTGAAATAGTTTTCAATCTATACCGATAACAAGCGTTTTTCGAAATTTTCACCCACACTATACACGTAGAAGTACACAATTTCTCTTTTTGTAACTGGACTTGAAATTATTAATAAATGTAATTGCAACAGCAATTGAAACTAACAGAGATTATAGAGTCAGTATTGACAATTACGAAGGGGTAAGGGAATAGAACTTTTCTTCGGTCAACCAGTAAAAATTTATAAGAATTTTCTTTCTCCCAGGTTGTAAGAATTTCCTGGATTTTCGTTATGTCTGTTATAGTATTTATCTATATCTCTACTGCCTCTTGAGTGCAGGGAACTGTGAAATTTCTTAACTCCTTCCTGCATTGCAATTTACATACCAGTTCTCTATTGATCATCAATCATCATACATGTTTCAACCGTGACTACTGTGCAGAATTTTAATTTTAATTAATCCTAAAAATGTGTTCATATTTTTGTCTTTTGTCTTTCGAAGTTCTGTGGTAAGATGTATATAAGACGACTTAATATGTGTATGTTTTCGAGGGAAATACTTTAAAACTTCGTGACGGAGAGTCTATAAATACCCTTATATTGGATGTACTATATTAATCCTTTAGTTGAACATTCATATCCTTACATGGCCTCGAAAACAAAGGTTACTTACAAAGTACTTCTTTTATGTACTCGTAGACTCTAACACCGTCTTCAAGAATAGTACTTTTTAAAATATATATAACGGAAGCTATTGTAGAGATGAAAAACCAGTTAGCGCTCATACCCGACATCTTCGCCCCGCAGCGAGACTCGCAGCAAGAGCGCACACAAGACTGTTGGAACAACCAATGATTTCAAAAGTGCCTTTGTCAGCGAGCAAGGAAACTCATTATGAATGACCTTCTTTAAGAGGCAATAAGACACACCTTTTATTTCAATTACCTTGAAGCACTAACAGAGACAATATACACAGAAAACCAATCAGAATTCCAGAAATTTTCCAGAAACAACAATTCAATGCAATGCTTAGGATCAGCCTCAAGTGACCATCTACATTTCTCTTTAACCAAGAAGGAAAACATTTTCAAATATTTTGTGAGAGGAATCCATATAAACTCATCGGAAGAACTAGGCTTATAAAAAGAAAACACAATCTTTAACAAGAGCCGCTTGTATGTACAAAGAAGGTGAGTACCAAGGGTCGAAACTCGACTTCACAAGATCACTACACTAGTACGAGCTCATTTAGTACTGATCTTCCTTCGATCATATTAGAAGGTAACGTCAATGTTGGAAGTTTTCTCTACAGACGGTGAAATATTTCCAGGCAATACCATTTAAAGCCAAACTCATGACATAATGGTAGCGTGCCAGTCTCATACCAGTAGGGCCCTGATTTGATTCCTGGCCAGCCCAGGGATATTAATTCTGTACTATGGGTTGGAAAGTGGTTCACTCAATTTCGTGAGAACAAATTGAAGCTCGCAAATACGAGAAATAACGAAGCCGGTCAATGATGGTAAATAATAGGCTAAAGAAGTCATCACGCTCACCATTTGAAGACCACCTGTTGGGCAGCATTTGTCTTGGCAGGCCAAGGACCTAAAGGGCTGGTTGACCACGGGCTTCTTTTATTTTAACATAATTCAAATGAAATGTAATTCTCTAATTTCTGGACACAAGTTCCAGTCAAGACGCTGGTCTAACATAACATGAAATTAATACAATAGATGGTAAATGTAAGCCTGTAAAACTAATAGTTAAGGATATTCTAAGTTAAATTTAACTTTTACTTAGCATTCTAAATGTTAGTGTCTAGAATGTTGTATCGTTTATCGGTGGAAGTAATTTCTACGAATGTAGAATTGAATTATATTGTGTATAAATAACGTCCCAAAGTGATCCACAGTAGTATAATTGGATGGTTCTGGCGCCACCTCCACCTCAGGCTCCCAGAGGCCACCTCCACCTCCACCTCCACCTCAGCCAGAGGCCTCCCAGATGCCTCCTCCACCTCCACCTCAGCCAGAGGCCTCCCAGAGGTCTCCTCCACCTCCCGCGGGAAATTTGAATTTGTAAACAAAGCCACGTGCTTTTTGACAGCTGTCATCGACAACAACGCATCGCTAACCTCAGTACTGCCATCTTGACGGGCCTAAACCTCAGTAGTGCCAACTTAACCTAACTAGCGCGTGGTAAACAAAGCCATGTGCTTTTTGACAGCCACGTGCTTTTTTGACAGCTGTCATCCGCCATCTTTAAACCACAAAGCACTGTGCCGCCCTCTATATCGCAGTAGCTGCAAAATTCGTCACCTGTCATCGGCAGTGCTGCCATCTTGATGGGTCTAAACCTTAGTGCTACCAACTTAACCTAACTAGCGCGAGGTAAACAAAGCCACGTGTTTTTTGACAGCTGTCATCCGCCATCTTTAATCCATAGAGCACAGTGCTGCCCTCTTTAGCTACTTACCTTTGAAATGTGGTGGCGGATAATTTGAAAAATGCTTTTTGACAGCAGCCATCTTGCATCGCAAACCTCAGTGCTGCCCTCTTTAGCTAGATACCTGTGGTAGCAGACAATTCCACGTGACAGCAGCCATCTTTAATCAAGAGAGCACCGTGCTGCCCTCTATGTGGTGGCGGCAAATTGAAAAATTCCACGTGCTCTTGTTTGGAAACAAACTCACGTGCTTTTTTGACAGCTACCATCCACCATCTTTAATCAACAGAGCACAGTGCTGTACTCTTTAGCTAGATACCTTTGAAATGTGGTGGCGGCAATTTGAAAAATTCTATGTGCTCTTGTTGGGAAACAAAGCCACGTGCTTTTTTGACAGCTGTCATCCGCCATCTTTAATCAATAGAGCACTGTTCTGCTATCATGCGGGCAATTTCGTTAGCTGTCATCCGCCATCTTTAATCCAGAGAGAACAGTGCTGCACTCTATGTGGTGGCGGTAAATTCCATGTGCTTTACAAACCTATGTGCTTTTCTGACAGCTGTCATCCGCCATCTTTAATCCAGAGAGAACAGTGCTGAACTCTATGTGGTGACGGCAAATTCCACGTAGAAACAAAGCCATGTGCTTTTTTGACAGCTGTCATCCGCTATCTTTAATCACCGTGCTGCCCGGTGGCGGCAAATTCCACGTGCTCTTGTTTGGAAACAAAGCCATGTGCTTTTTTGACAGCTGTCATCCGCCTAGCACCGTGCTGCCCTCTTTATCGTAGTAGATGTAAATTCGTCACCTGTCATCCGCAGTGCTGCCATCTTTAGCTAGATACCTTTGAAAAGTGGTGGCGGATAATTTAAAAAGAAAAATTCTACAGCAGCCCTCTCTCGACGCTAATTGCATAAGATGGCGGCTATACATGACTCCTTAAGGGTGCTTACGCAAGATGGCTGCTATACACAGGTTCTTATGAGACGCCCTTGGGATGCTTGCGCAAGATGGCAGTTATACATGGCTCCTTATGAGATGCCCTAGGGATGCTTGCGCAAGATAGCGGCTGCTCTTATGGGACGGCTTAAGGGTCCTTGCACAAGATAGCTTGAGACGCCCTAAGGATGCTTGCGCAAGATGGCGGGCGCAAGATGGCGGCTATACACAACTCCTTATGAGACGCTTTAAGGGTGCTTGCGCAAGATGGTTGCTACTCTTAGCTTAGAGGCTAACGTGTCGTGATAGTTCGATTCATTAAATTTAGGGCTTAAATGCAAAATGTTAAATATATCGAAAACGGTGCACCGTAGAGCAAAACGGACAAAATTTTTCTGCCTAATACCCAGGTTCGCAGTATGAGGAACAAGAAAATCATAGTCTAATGATGGGATCAACGGTTCGGTTCCTACTTAGGCCCTTTGGCATTTGCTCTGTTTTAGCTTGTATTGAAGCGAGTCTTCGTAACATGATCAGGTCTAGCTATGGTAGAGAGTATAACGTACCGTGCAGGTTCGATTCATTAAATTTGGAGGCTTAAATGCAAAATGTTAAATATCTCGAAAACGATGCATCGTAGAGCAAAACGGACAAAATTTTTCCGCCTAATACGTAGGTTCGTAGTATCAGGAACAAGAAAAAACATAGTCTAATGATGAGATCAACGGTTCGATTCCTACTTAAGCCCTTTGCCATTCGCAGCTATCTATTTCTACAAGATGGTGGCTGCTCTTATGAGAAACAAGATGCCTTGAGACGTCCTAGGGATGCTTACGCAAGATGGCAGACACAAAATGGTGACTATACATAGCTCCTTATGAGACGGCCTAGGGGTGCTCGCACAAGATGGCGGCTACTCTTATGAAGAAAGCTAGCTTAGAGGCTACTGCGCAAGATAACAGCTGCTGTTATGCATGTGGTGGAGGGCAATTTGAAATTCTATGTGCTTAATCAACAGAGCACCCTGCTGCCCTCTTTAGCTGAAATGTGGTGGTGGATAATTTGAAAAATTCTTTTGACAGCTATCATCTTTAAACAAAGGCGACTATACATAGGCTGTTAAGGCCTTATCATTCTCCTCCTCCTCCTCCTCCTCCTCCTCCTCTTCCTCCTCCCCCTCCTCCACCTCCTTCTCTACCTCCTCCTCCGCCTCTTATGTCAAGGCATAGCTTTATATCGAACAAGTTTAAACCTGCATCGCGAAGGCAAGCGTGTGCAGCGATAACATTATTGTGCATGTTTAGACTTTCGAAACATAAGAAGAGTAGAATCAAACGCTGTACTCGATACGACATGTGATCAGAACATTGATTGATGCGTTCAGAAAACAAAATAAGTGATCAAGACTAGAATCGAACAATGTACTCAATACATCATGTGTTTAGAATATGTCAGGGGATACGCTTGTTCTAAGAAGATCAGATTGAAACATAACAAGACTAGAATAGAACACTGTAATCGATGTTGTTAACTTCAACATGTGATCAGAACATTGATTGATGTGTTCAGAACATAAAATAAGTGATCATGACTAGAATCGAACACTCTACTCGATACAACATGTGATCAGAACATTGATCGATGTGTTCAGAACACGAAATAAGTGATCAAGACTAGAATCGAACACTGTACTCAATACAACATGTGTTTAGAACATGTTAGGGGGTACCCTTGTTCTAAGAAGATCAGAATGAAACATAACAAGACTAGAATCGAACACTGTAATCGATGTTGTTAACCTCAACATATGATCAGAACATTGTTTGATGTGTTCAGAGCAAAAGTACAATTTTGATGATTTGCGCAGCTAACTCGCTCGGTAAACGATATAGCCAAAGTATATCTTCAAATTATTTACCTTCCATCATTCGTCTTGTGTGTAAAAATCAGTCGAACAAGTTATCGCATAAACATGGCTGAAAAAAAATCGTGATAGGGTATGGAACCCAGGGGTTACATCTTATCAGAAGGGCAAAAAGGATGAAAGGACTCTTCCTCCTCCTTACCGCACATTCCTTGGCTAAAGGGCTAATAGGCTAAAGGGCTAATGAGCTAAAGGGCTAAAGGGCTAATGGGCTAAAGGGCTAAAGGGCTAAAGGTGCAACAACCTCATCGATCGCTATCAGCAAGAACGCTTGTACTTTGTTAAGTGTAGAAAATTAATCTTTATTGGTAAATGGTTTTATGTTCAGAACAAGGAATGGAACCTAGGGGTTACGTCTTACCTAATAAAATCCCCGAGGTGCGATGAGTTACGTATTTCGAACTAGTGTTTGGAACACTGAACTTTTCAAGATGGCAAGAGTGAGGTTAGCAATGTTCTGTTGTTGGATTTTAAATTCCGCGCTACAACATGCATAAGGTGACAGCCCTTGAGGTTTACTCCCGTAAAGATGGCAAGAGTGAGGTTAGCAATGTTCCGTTGTTGGATTTTTAAAATTCCCCGCTATAACATGCAAAAGGTGGCAGCCTTGAGGTTTACCGCCGTAAAGATGGCAGCAGTGAGGTTAGCGACGCTCCATTGTCCTTCAAAGTGAGGTTAGGGTTCGTCAAGAAGACAGCTGTCAAAAAAGCACGTGGCTATGTTTACCAAACAAGAGCACGTGGTCGTGACGTCACGGTCACGTAGTATGTTGCCTCAGCATGTAAAGTTCAATGTCTACACCTACGTAGTTAACACTCTGCTATGTTCACAAGATTTCTTACACATAACTATTCTTTATGCTTTAAGTTCATGCACATAGGCTATGCTAAGATACAAACACATGCGAACTTTGTACATTCTAATGGAATAAGTTTAGTACTGTGTGCATCATGGATACATGATGTGTGCACGCATTTAATCTTGACTATACGTAATGCTGCTGCTTTGTTTACAAGATTTTTATACATTGCTATTCTTTATGCTTTAAGTTCGTGCACGCACAAGCGATACTCGTACGCTCTAGCAGGAGAAGTTTAGTACGATATTCGATACATACATTATCGATAGGTGATGTGTACACGCTTTAGAACATAGCTCATCTTTATGCTTTAAGTTCGTGCACATGGGTTAGGGATACACAAAAGCGATTGCTACATGCTCTAGCGGAAGAAGTCTAGTACGATAGTAGATGCATGTAAAATCGATAGGTTATGCTAAGATAGCAGCACACTTACATGATTTTAGCACAATCTAGTGGGAAAAGTTTAGTATGATAGTCGTTTCGTGCAAAATCATTAGGTAATGTGTAAACGCTTCGAAACAAGGCTATTCTTTGTACTTTAAGTTCATGCGTACAGGTTATGCTAAGATAGCGGCACAATCTAGCGCAAGAAGTTTAGTACGAGAGTCGATGTATGTAAAATCGATAAGTAATGAGTACACGCTTTAAAACATGGTTATTCTTCGTACTTTCAGTTCATGCATCTTAGTTATGCTAAGATAGCAGCACAATCTAGCGGAAGAAGTTTAGTACGATATTTGTTGCATGCAAATCGATAGGTGATGTGTACACACTTTGAAACATGGCTATTCTTTTTACTTTAAGGTCATGCGTATAGGTTATGCTAGGATAGCAGCACAATCTAGCGGGAGGAGATTAGTACGAGAGTCAATGCATGCAAAATCCATAGGTAATGTGTACATGCTTTGAAACATGGCTATTCTTTGTACTTTTAAGTTCATGTGTATAAGTTATGCTAAGATGCCAGCACAATCTAGCGGAAGAAGTTTAGTACGAGAGTCAATGCATGCAAAATCGATAGGTAATGTGTACACGCTTTGAAACATGGCTATTCTTTGTACCTTAAGGCCATGCGTATAGGTTATGCTAAGATACCAGCACAATCTAGCGGAAGAAGTTTAGTACGAGAGTCGATGCTTGTAAAATCGATAGGTAATGTGTACACACTTTGAAACATGGCTATTCTTTTTACTTTAAGGTCATGCGTATTGGTTATGCTAAGATAGCAGCACGATCTAGCGGAAGGAGTTTAGTACGAGAGTCAATACATGCAAATTCGATAGTTGATGTGTACACGCTTTGAAACATGACTAATCATTGTACTTTAAGTTCATTGGTATAGGTTATGCTAAGATAGCAGCATAGTCTAGCGGAATAAATTTAGTACGAGATTTGATGCATGCAAAATCAATAAGTAATGTGTACACGCTTTGAAACATGGCTATTCTTTGTACTTTAAGTTCATGCGTACAGGTTATGCTAAGATAGCAGCACAACCTAGCGGAAGAAGTTTAGTACAATATTTGTTGCAAGCAAAGTCGATAGGTAATGTGTACACACTTTGAAACATGGCTATTCTTTTTACTTTAAGGTCATGCGTATTGGTTATGCTAAGATAGCAGCACGATCTAGCGGAAGGAGTTTAGTATGAGAGTCAATACATGCAAATTCGATAGTTGATGTGTACACGCTCTGAAACATGGCTATTCTTTGTACTTTTAAGTTCATGTGTATAAGTTATGCTAAGATACCAGCACAATCTAGCGGACGAAGTTCAGTACGAGATTCGATGCATGCAAAATCGATAGGTGATGTGTACACACCTTTTTACTTTAAGGTCATGCGTATAGGTAGTGTTAAGATAGCAGCACAATCTAGCGGAAGGAGTTTAGTACGATATTTGATGCATGCAAAATCAATAAGTAATGTGTACACGCTTTGAAACATGGCTATTCTTTCTACTTTTAAGTTCATGTGTATAAGTTATGCTAAGATAGCAGTACAATCTAGAGAAGAAGTTTAGTACGATATTTGTTGCATGCAAAATCAATAAGTAATGTGTACACGCTTTGAGACATAGCTATTCTCTGTACTTTAAGTTCATGCGTATAAGTTATGCTAAGATAGCAGCACAATCTACCTGCAGAAGTTTAGTACGAGAGTCGATACATGCAAAGTCGATAGGTAATGTGTACACGCTTTGAAACATGGCTATTCATTGTACTTTAAAGTCATGCTAAGATAGCAGCACGATCTAGCGGATGAAGTTTAGTTCGATGGTCGATGTATGTAAAATCGATAGGTGATGTGTACACGCTTTGAAACATAGCAATTCATACTGCTGCTCTGATCCCAAGACTTTTAAGAATAGCTAATCCTAATGCTGCTCTTAGCGACGTCGAGCTAAGGATTGATTACGTGACCGTGAGGTCACGATCACGTGCTCTTGTTTGGTAAACATAGCCACGTGCTTTTTTGACAGCTGTCTTCTTGACGAACCCTAACCTCACTTTGAAGGACAATGGAGCGTCGCTAACCTCACTGCTGCCATCTTTACGGCGGTAAACCTCAAGGCTGCCACCTTTTGCATGTTATAGCGGGGAATTTTAAAAATCCAACAACGGAACATTGCTAACCTCACTCTTGCCATCTTTACGGGAGTAAACCTCAAGGGCTGTCACCTTATGCATGTTGTAGCGCGGAATTTAAAATCCAACAACAGAACATTGCTAACCTCACTCTTGCCATCTTGAAAAGTTCAGTGTTCCAAACACTAGTTCGAAATACGTAACTCATCGCACCTCGGGGATTTTATTAGGTAAGACGTAACCCCTAGGTTCCATTCCTTGTTCTGAACATAAAACCATTTACCAATAAAGATTAATTTTCTACACTTAACAAAGTACAAGCGTTCTTGCTGATAGCGATCGATGAGGTTGTTGCACCTTTAGCCCTTTAGCCCTTTAGCCCATTAGCCCTTTAGCCCTTTAGCTCATTAGCCCTTTAGCCTATTAGCCTTTTAGCCAAGGAATGTGCGGTAAGGAGGAGGAAGAGTCCTTTCATCCTTTTTGCCCTTCTGATAAGATGTAACCCCTGGGTTCCATACCCTATCACGATTTTTTTCAGCCATGTTTATGCGATAACTTGTTCGACTGATTTTTACACACAAGACGAATGATGGAAGGTAAATAATTTGAAGATATACTTTGGCTATATCGTTTACCGAGCGAGTTAGCTGCGCAAATCATCAAAATTGTACTTTTGCTCTGAACACATCAAACAATGTTCTGATCATATGTTGAGGTTAACAACATCGATTACAGTGTTCGATTCTAGTCTTGTTATGTTTCATTCTGATCTTCTTAGAACAAGGGTACCCCCTAACATGTTCTAAACACATGTTGTATTGAGTACAGTGTTCGATTCTAGTCTTGATCACTTATTTCGTGTTCTGAACACATCGATCAATGTTCTGATCACATGTTGTATCGAGTACAGTGTTCGATTCTAGTCATGATCACTTATTTTGTGTTCTGAACACATCAATCAATGTTCTGATCACATGTTGAAGTTAACAACATCGATTACAGTGTTCTATTCTAGTCTTGTTATGTTTCAATCTGATCTTCTTAGAACAAGCGTATCCCCTGACATATTCTAAACACATGATGTATTGAGTACATTGTTCGATTCTAGTCTTGATCACTTATTTTGTTTTCTGAACGCATCAATCAATGTTCTGATCACATGTCGTATCGAGTACAGCGTTTGATTCTACTCTTCTTATGTTTCGAAAGTCTAAACATGCACAATAATGTTATCGCTGCACACGCTTGCCTTCGCGATGCAGGTTTAAACTTGTTCGATATAAAGCTATGCCTTGACATAAGAGGCGGAGGAGGAGGTAGAGAAGGAGGAGGAAGAGGGGGAGGAGGAAGAGGAGGAGGAGGAGGAGGAGGAGGAGGAGAATGATAAGGCCTTAACAGCCTATGTATAGTCGCCTTTGTTTAAAGATGATAGCTGTCAAAAGAATTTTTCAAATTATCCACCACCACATTTCAGCTAAAGAGGGCAGCAGGGTGCTCTGTTGATTAAGCACATAGAATTTCAAATTGCCCTCCACCACATGCATAACAGCAGCTGTTATCTTGCGCAGTAGCCTCTAAGCTAGCTTTCTTCATAAGAGTAGCCGCCATCTTGTGCGAGCACCCCTAGGCCGTCTCATAAGGAGCTATGTATAGTCACCATTTTGTGTCTGCCATCTTGCGTAAGCATCCCTAGGACGTCTCAAGGCATCTTGTTTCTCATAAGAGCAGCCACCATCTTGTAGAAATAGATAGCTGCGAATGGCAAAGGGCTTAAGTAGGAATCGAACCGTTGATCTCATCATTAGACTATGTTTTTTCTTGTTCCTGATACTACGAACCTACGTATTAGGCGGAAAAATTTTGTCCGTTTTGCTCTACGATGCATCGTTTTCGAGATATTTAACATTTTGCATTTAAGCCTCCAAATTTAATGAATCGAACCTGCACGGTACGTTATACTCTCTACCATAGCTAGACCTGATCATGTTACGAAGACTCGCTTCAATACAAGCTAAAACAGAGCAAATGCCAAAGGGCCTAAGTAGGAACCGAACCGTTGATCCCATCATTAGACTATGATTTTCTTGTTCCTCATACTGCGAACCTGGGTATTAGGCAGAAAAATTTTGTCCGTTTTGCTCTACGGTGCACCGTTTTCGATATATTTAACATTTTGCATTTAAGCCCTAAATTTAATGAATCGAACTATCATGACACGTTAGCCTCTAAGCTATGAGTAGCAACCATCTTGCGCAAGCACCCTTAAAGCGTCTCATAAGGAGTTGTGTATAGCCGCCATCTTGTGTCCGCCATCTTGCGCAAGCATCCTTAGGGCGTCTCAAGCTATCTTGTGCAAGGACCCTTAAGCCGTCCCATAAGAGCAGCCGCTATCTTGCGCAAGCATCCCTAGGGCATCTCATAAGGAGCCATGTATAACTGCCATCTTGCGCAAGCATCCCAAGGGCGTCTCATAAGAACCTGTGTATAGCAGCCATCTTGCGTAAGCACCCTTAAGGAGTCATGTATAGCCGCCATCTTATGCAATTAGCGTCGAGAGAGGGCTGCTGTAGAATTTTTCTTTTTAAATTATCCGCCACCACTTTTCAAAGGTATCTAGCTAAAGATGGCAGCACTGCGGATGACAGGTGACGAATTTACATCTACTACGATAAAGAGGGCAGCACGGTGCTAGGCGGATGACAGCTGTCAAAAAAGCACATGGCTTTGTTTCCAAACAAGAGCACGTGGAATTTGCCGCCACCGGGCAGCACGGTGATTAAGGATGGCGGATGACAGCTGTCAAAGCTAAGTAGCTAAAGAGGGGACAGCACGGTGATTAAAGATGGCGGATGACAGCTGTCAAAAAGGCACATGGCTTTGTTTCCAAACAAGAGCACGTGGAATTTGCCGCCACCGGGCAGCACGGTGATTAAAGATAGCGGATGACAGCTGTCAAAAAAGCACATGGCTTTGTTTCTACGTGGAATTTGCCGTCACCACATAGAGGGCAGCACTGTTCTCTCTGGATTAAAGATGGCGGATGACAGCTGTCAGAAAAGCACATAGGGTTGTAAAGCACATGGAATTTACCGCCACCACATAGAAGGCAGCACTGTTCTCTCTGGATTAAAGATGGCGGATGACAGCTAACGAAATTGCCCGCATGATAGCAGCACAGTGCTCTATTGATTAAAGATGGCGGATGACAGCTGTCAAAAAAGCACGTGGCTTTGTTTCCCAACAAGAGCACATAGAATTTTTCAAATTGCCGCCACCACATTTCAAAGGTATCTAGCTAAAGAGTACAGCACTGTGCTCTGTTGATTAAAGATGGTGGATGGTAGCTGTCAAAAAAGCACGTGAGTTTGTTTCCAAACAAGAGCACGTGGAATTTTTCAATTTGTCGCCACCACATAGAGGGCAGCACGGTGCTCTCTTGATTAAAGATGGCTGCTGTCACGTGGAATTGTCTGCTACCACAGGTATCTAGCTAAAGAGGGCAGCACTGAGGTTTGCGATGCAAGATGGCTGCTGTCAAAAAGCATTTTTCAAATTATCCGCCACCACATTTCAAAGGTAAGTAGCTAAAGAGGGCAGCACTGTGCTCTATGGATTAAAGATGGCGGATGACAGCTGTCAAAAAACACGTGGCTTTGTTTACCTCGCGCTAGTTAGGTTAAGTTGGTAGCACTAAGGTTTAGACCCATCAAGATGGCAGCACTGCCGATGACAGGTGACGAATTTTGCAGCTACTGCGATATAGAGGGCGGCACAGTGCTTTGTGGTTTAAAGATGGCGGATGACAGCTGTCAAAAAAGCACGTGGCTGTCAAAAAGCACATGGCTTTGTTTACCACGCGCTAGTTAGGTTAAGTTGGCACTACTGAGGTTTAGGCCCGTCAAGATGGCAGTACTGAGGTTAGTGATGCGTTGTTGTCGATGACAGCTGTCAAAAAGCACGTGGCTTTGTTTACAAATTCAAATTTCCCGCGGGAGGTGGAGGAGACCTCTGGGAGGCCTCTGGCTGAGGTGGAGGTGGAGGAGGCATCTGGGAGGCCTCTGGCTGAGGTGGAGGTGGAGGTGGAGGTGGCCTCTGGGAGCCTGAGGTGGAGGTGGCGCCAGAACCATCCAATTATACTACTATCCACCAACCCGATATTCCGTAAACATGGGATTGCGGCGTCGGAAAAAGATTACTCTTCAGGCACAGATTACACAAGCACTAAGTACATGACTAATGTCCTTCTTAAGCTAGTATTCAATATTATATACAGCGACAGCAGCAGCAGCAACAAGAACAGAAAAAATCAACAACAACAGCAACAACCCCAGGAACAACAACAATTCCTGTCCCTACTATTACTCTTCTACGCATTACGCCTAGTTGCAAATCAGTTACGTGATACAGTGAAACATTCCTGAATAACAATATAGCTTGCCTTCATGCTTGGTCGAAGATGTAATCGATCAATATTCTAGAGGGACGCAGAATCTAGAAGAGCGCGCACAAGAGTGCTGGAGTATCCATTGATTTCAAAAGTGCCTTTGTCAGCGAGCAGGGAAACTCATTGTGAATGACCTCCTTTAAGTAGTGCTCAAGATAAATCGTTCGAATCGCTGCCAGGGGCGGCACACTTCAAACCGGTAAACGTACTTACCAATCTACCTACCCACGCGTGTATGCACGTACATACACATGATACATTATTAACATTCACACAAAAGTATACGTACATACATACATACGTAAGTCAAGAATAAGTTTCTGTAATGGTTTTTATATAAACAGATAAAGATAAGGAGCACTCATTTATTTCGGCATCCCTTCTTTTAATCATCAAATGTTTAAAGCATTAATCACAGCGTAAATTGAGTGTGTCTTTTAGTTGAGCACTGAAAGTGGCGTCCTGTTCGTTGAATAGCCATAACTAAGTAGCATTACACATCTATTCTCCAGTTCCATTTTAATAATGGAGTGAGTCCTGTTTCACAGACGTTTCGCCCCTCAAAAAATTAACGGCATCACTTCCACACTTGTTGTACAGACATCACTTTCTCTCTCTGCATACAAATACAATCCTCCGGTGAATGTCGACAGGTTTCGTGTTTTTGCCGTGTGAAAACTGATCGCTATGTGGACCTCATCCCATGGTAAATTGCTCAGTAACGTTGACGTTTTGCGACTGTTTATGTACCAAGGTTCTGTTTTACCAACTTGTACACCTCTAGGTAGTCTGTTAGCATAACTGCAAACTATCAGATATATAAGATGGAGCCAGATCCGTTCATTTGTTTCTGAAAAAAAAAAAAAATGGAACAGAGAAACGCACTTTTCGACATACTCTCCAACATACATACACATTCTTTCTTGAGCTGCAGTACATTGTTAATATTTCCAAAATTCTAACGTGCGATTGTAAGTATCTGCGAATAATTCAAATTCTGATCATCATATAACCATCCTACGAATTATAATTATTATGAGAGCAACGGGAGTGGTGCACAAGACATAGAAATGATCTTTATAGAGGCTTCAGATATCGATCTACCTAAGTTTGGACATCAGGAAATGTACAGTTTCCAGCATCTGTAGAATCGTACGAAAACTTCTTAACGGAAGCTCAACGGACATTTTGGAAAAAGCCACTGTCGATTTTTTTTGTAATTTGATTTACGTCACACCACACAGATAGGTCAACATGATGATGCTTGTTGTTTAAAGGGGCCTAACATCTAAGGTCATCGGTCCACAGGTAGGTCTTAAGGCGACGATGGGATACGAAAGGCCTAGGAGTGGGAAGGAAGTGGCGGGGGCCTTAATTAAGGTAGAGCCCTAGCATTTGCCTGGTGTGAAAATGGGAAACCATCTTCAGGGCTGCCGACAGTGGGGCTTGAACCCACTACCTCCCGGATGCAAGCTCACAGCTCCGTGCCCCTAACTGCAAGGCCAACTCGCCCGGTCACTGTCGATTTATGTATAGTTCTACTTAATGATTTATCAATGTTGTTATACGTCTACGAATCTACAAGATAAGATTTTTGTGAACAAAGATAGCAATTGCTGAACTTCCTTCCAACTCCTAAAGATCTTTATGTTAAGAAAAGCCGTGGCGTGCAAAAATTGATGCGGAGAAAATTATTATAATTTTTCTATTGGCTTTACGTCGCACCGACACAGACAAGCCTTATGGCGATGATGGGACAGAAAAGGGCTAGGACTGGGAAGGAAGCGGCCGTGGCCTTAATTAAGGTACAGCCCCAGCATTTGCCTCATGTGAAAATGGGAAACCACGGAAAACCATCATCAGGGCTGCCTAGAGTGGGGTTCCCGAATACTGGATACAGGCCACACTTAAGCGACTACAGTTGTCGAGCTTGGTGAGGAAATTATTAACAGCTGCCATACAGTGATATGGTGTTCACGCATCTAAATATTTTTAAATTACAATAAAATTATATGAGGATTTAAAGCGCTTAGGCAAAGAGGCTGACGATTAATCAACTGCATCACAGAGGTCGGCAAAAGGAGTTATTTGTCCTGACAGTTAATTTATTGGCACAGTATCATCACGGATATTATAAACTGAAATTAGAATTAAATCTGACAGTAGGTTATTTTCAAATTTTTAATTGAGCTTTTTCATTGAGGGACGCGCAGCTGTGAGCTTATGTCCGGGAGATAGTGGGTTCGAACCCCACGGTCGGCAGCCCTGAAGATGTTTTTCCGTGGTTTCCCATTTTCACACCAGGCAAATGCTGGGACTGTACCTTGATTAAGGCCACGGCCACTTCCTTCCCAATCCTAGGTCATTCCTATCGTATCGGCGCCTTAAGACCTATCTGTGTCGGTGCTACGTAAGGCCAATTGTAAAAAAATCTACAGTGCACATCTGCTTTCTTCAATGGTTAACTTAAATGTAAACCACACATTATAAATTCAATTTATCTCTGTTTGCAATGAATCCTTTCTACATCGATGTTTTCTTCTCCGTTATCTTACATCGCGATGAATTACCCGACGCTAGGACCCACTCTGGTAATAAGCTGTAAACGAAACATAAACTGTTAAGCTACTTTTAAAGCGGAAAAGCCTTTAGCTCATCCCAGATAGCGCAATATTCAATTACGCAAAGAGAGAGTGAGAGGTTTAATTTAGAAGGTTAATGAACTGTAGCTCTGATGTGGTTTATTACCAAGTTTCAAAAGGGACTATTAATTTTCCTCGAGTTCATCGTCATGTGCACTGCACTATAATGCAATTATTATTAATTATCCAAACAACAAAAGCAATTTACTACGAATATTAATTCATCAAAATTAACTAAACCAATCCTGTTTGAAAGAGGGAACATAAGGGGATAGAAAAGAGGATTTTATACGGCTACTCCTATAATTCATTGATGCAGTAAAAAGAACTCCTTCAAGCACAGAAAAAATTTACCACAAAACCAATTAAAATAGCTTAAACCTGATAGTGGATCAGTTCAGCGCATTCCAGTGTTCATAACAGTTACCTACTGTAGCACCATCAATGGAGACCGCAGACCATCCCAAATTAAAATAATCCTTATCCTTATTCTGTGCAAGTATGGTACACTTATCATAGCTAACTACTTCTGAACCTCGACGGATTTGGCATTAAAAGTAATATTTCCTTCCAAAGGAATATCTACAAGAGGTTAAAAGCCTTAGGATGAATGGCAAGCTGACCATGAGATTACTAGAATTTTTAGCCTTCTTTTCATAATTCTTCTCATGTTCTTAATGTTCTTAAATGGAATTGTAGTGTCCATCCTAGACATTATTAAATATGCCAAATTTGTATCCCCGTACCTCTGAAGACCACGTGGTCTATAGGCAGAGACTGCCTCTTATCCGGCGGCCATAATTTCGATTTCTGTCCAGGTCATGGATTATTAGCCGCGACTGAGGACTGGTCTGAGGTCCACTCCTGTACGCGAGGACAACTCAAGAGCTACCTGACGGTGAGGTAGTGGTCCAGTTATAGAAGTCCAAGAATAACGGTAGAGGATTCATTGCGCTGACCACGCGTGACCACGCGTAATCTGCAGGTCTTCGGGCTGAGCAACGGTCACTTGGTAGAACAGAAGCTCATCAGGCTTTTGTGACATAGAGTTTAGTTTCTTTTTGGTATCTCTGAAATTTTTACATCCAGAACGACTAATTTCATAACATCTTACGCAAGTTTTAAATACAAGGAGAAAATAGAGTAACTTTTAAGTTGTTAATTATCGCATGTGTATTTCTAGCATAATCATATAAACAGATGTTATTATTTTACTTTCTCTTTTTCTTGTTCTTGTTCTTATTGTTATTTTTATAACGTCAATTAAAATTACGATCACTTTTACTTTAAGCTATTTTTTGAAAGAAACAGATACGACGCAAGTCTAAATAATTCACTCAGTTGTTTAACTACGATTTCGGTTCGGATCAGTGGCTATTCGTAATTTTCTTAAAAACGTTATGAAATGTGAATATTATCCGTTCAGTAGTTTGTCAGGCAGAGATACATATCTTATTGAAAGTATAGCAAAAAATGCTACGATCAAAGCAGTTCGTTATGAACATACAATGAAGTGCTTCACTCCGGGCAGTCAGGTTTGTTATGACAATTACACCAATGGAGTTCCATTTATAAATTCGCGGAAACGCGAGCGTTGTGTCTTGAACACTCATTTTTAATTAAGCAGCTAATTGCTAAGCAAGTGTGAACTCCAGGTAATATTTATTCTGAAAACCCCACCAGCGTAAATAATGAAGCTTTCTCTACAAATTCATGGAAACCAGAGCTTTTTGTGTCAGTTGGTTTACGAAATGGATATATTAATTTCAATAGTACGAGGGGAAAATGGAGTTCTTTGTTGTTGTTAAACGTCAAAAGTATTTTTAGCACACTTATCAAAACTTATCTTCTTCGTCTTCTTATGGATTTGGCCCTGATTTACGGCCAGATGCACTCTTGGCACCAATCCTACGTGGAGGAATACACATACACAATGATTGTGAATTGCGTATCCTTGTGATAACCACGGCGTTGAACATTCGGTCAAGGAGACGGACAAGGTTCTTAAAAAATACCGTATTTAGTCGAATAATACCCGCATAATTTTAAGAAATTGAGGCACGAAATTGGGGTTGGGATTTTATTTGGGTCAATGTTGGCATTTTTTTCAAAATCAGCCTTCCTAAAGTTAGGGTGCGTGGATTATTCGGTGGCGGGGATTATTCGCGTAAATACGTTAATACAGAAAAGTTTTCTTCCTCTTTTTATAATTTCGACTTCTTTTAAACATTCCTTCAGCTGTTGCTTATGTTGTTCTCTGCTATGTAATTAGATCCCATGGCTTTGATTGTACTGACCCAAGAATTACTGTATATTGATAATGGTTTTACGCTACACAACCACAGATATGCTTTCAATGACATTGGGATAGGGACGAGTAGGTATAGGAAAACACCGGCACTACAGCTCTGGCGTGTGCATGGTGTGAACATGGGAAACCATAGAAAATTAATTTCATACTCGCCATCTCCCGAAGGTTGTGGGTTCGAGCCCCAGTGGTGGCAGCTCTGAAGATTGTTTTCCGTGCTTTCCCATTTTCACACTAGGTAAACGCTGGGGCTGAACATTAATTAATTGCCACGACCATTTTCTTGCCAATCCAAGCCCTTTTATCCCATCGTCGCCATAAAACCTGTCTATCGGTGCGACGTAAAGCAACTTGTAAAAAAAAAAAATCTACCGAATGCGAATTAAGAACTACACGTCCCACACTGTGCATAATCTTGTTCAGCTTCTCACAAATTAATCACCTCTTTTGAAATGGTCAAACTGAAAATCCCTAGATTTATAATAATGGCACAGGAAGGATTTTTCCCCTTGTCCAAGTGTGAAAGCGAACCTTAAGTTTAATTCTCAGAGAGAAAGTATTGACGAATATAGATTTTTTTTTTTGCTAGGGGCTTTACGTCTCACCGACTCAGATAGGTTTTATGGCGACGATGGGATAGGAAAGGCCTAAGGGTTGGAAGGAAGCGGCCGTGGCCTTAATTAAGGTACAGCCCCAGTATTTGCCTGGTGTGAAAATGGGAAACCACGGAAAACCATCTTCAGGGCTGCCGATAGTGGGATTCGAACCCACTATCTCCCGGATGCAAGCTCACAGCCGCGCGCCTCTACACGCACGGCCAACTCGCCCGGTGAATATAGATTAGCACAGCTACTGCTCTGGTCACGGCTAGACTCATTATTACCTTAGAGTATGAAGTGTACCTTCAGTTGCACTTTCAGATGGGATATGAATAGTTTTGGGAACTCCCGATAAGTGAAATACACTGTGCAAAGGTATCCTAGGCATTACTGTGATTATACACATGAAACAAGTGTTCATGACACACTCTATTTGTATTATAAAACATGATATACTACTTCATTGGAGATATGATGATCTGCTACGAAAAAAAATGAAATTGTTCATAATTATGAAGGAATAATCTTCTTCTTCGTGTTTTCCCGCTTATGCGAGGTCGACGTTTCTGATAAGTCTTTTCCATTTCCCTCGGTCCAAAATGGTGTTTTCAGTTAACTGCTTTTCTGCGAAGTCTTCCCGCACGCAGTCCATCCATCTTCTTCTAGGTCTGCTTCTCTCCCTCCTGCCCTTCACCTCGAAGTCAAAGCACTCTTCTTGCTACACAGTTCGCATTCCTGCGGTTAATGTGACCATACCAGAGCAACCGCCTTTCTTGAACTTTCCGTGATGCTTGAGTTACCTTAACACTGCCTCGTTCTACATGTGGTCTTTCCTAGTAACACCACACATCCATCGCAGCATTTTCATTTCGGCTACATCATCATCATCATCATCATCATCATCTGTTTACCCTCCAGGTTCGGGTTTTCCCTCGGACTCAGCGAGGGATCCCACCTCTACCGCCTCAAGGGCAGTGTCCCGGAGCTTCAGACACTTGGTCGGGGATACAACTGGGGAGAATGACCAGTACCTCGCCCAGGCGGCCTCACCTGCTATGCTGAACAGGGGCCTTGTGGAGGGATGGGAAGATCGGATGGGATAGGCAAGGAAGAGGAAAGGAAGCAGCCGTGGCCTTAAGTTAGGTACCATCCCGGCATTTGCCTGGAGGAGAGGTGGGAAACCACGGAAAACCACTTCTAGGATGGCTGAGGTGGGAATCGAACCCACCTCTACTCTGTTGACCTCCCGAGGCTGAGTGGACCCCGTTCCAGCCCTCGTACCACTTTTCAAATTTCGTGGCAGAGCCGGGATTCGAACCCGGACCTCCGGGGGTGGCAGCTAATCACGCTAACCACTACACCACAGAGGCGGT
This sequence comes from Anabrus simplex, assembly GCF_040414725.1. NCBI lineage: Eukaryota > Metazoa > Arthropoda > Insecta > Orthoptera > Tettigoniidae > Anabrus > Anabrus simplex. Next base: position 213,209,392 of record NC_090269.1, on the reverse strand, counting down.
TCGGCTACATCCAGCCGTTTATTTTGTGATTGTACTGTTGGCCAAGTTTCTGCTCCGTATATCATGGCAGGTCTCACCACACGTTTGTAGGCTCTCCCTTTCACTTGGACATTTAGACTCCTGTCACAGAGGACACCAGGCAGCCTTTTCCAATTTAACCAGGCAGCTTAAATTCGGTGCGTAATTTCCAGATCTAGATTGCCATCATCAGATATAGTTAATCCAAGGTACTTGAAACTATTACTTGCGTTGAGTTGATTTCCATCCATTTTCACGCTAATTTTCCTTTCCACCGAGGCACAAGTATTCTGTCTTATTCCGACTGATTTTAAGACTCCTATCCTACAATGCTTTTCTCCAGTGTTCTGGTTTAAGTTCAAGTTGTTTTCTATTAGTGCTGCATAGTACGTTACCATCTGCAAAAAGCATGCACCAAGGAGCTGGTTCTCTAAAGGCGGCTACACACGTCACTGTATAACTGTGCGATTTAACTGCACCAACCGAACTGCAGAGATTTATCTCACGTCTGGATGGTAAATCGTTGCAGTTATTTCTGCTTGCACAGTTCGTCGGAGCAAGTTCATTTTTCTAACCAATAGAACTGTCGATTGCGTATGCACAGTTTTATCGCAACGTGTGGACCATGGCGACTGTCGATTGCTTAGTTCAAGTGAGCCACTCAAATATAATGCGCGCTACAAGTTATCACAATATGTCTCAGCAAGACCAAAGCGGATATCGTGAGCATTTAGAAGCTTTAATTGAATGCTATAGAAATGAATCTTGTCTCTGGCAGGCGAAGTCTAAAGATTATCACAATCGAAAGAAACGACGCCACCTACAGCAATTGATCGCAAAATATAAATTAATTCACTGCAAAGCCAACAGAGACGTAGTTGTACAAAAAGATTAATAACAATGTTAAACAATCTAAAATAACGGGGTCAGGCACTGACGAGATATAGGCCTACACTCCGCGTCTGTGGTACTTTCATCTATTGGACTTCTTATATGAACAGGAGGCCCCAACTTCGGTACGAGGCGTAACTCATTTAATAACATTACGTTTGAAAGTAGTATAATGGGAGAGTTCGGCGGCCGCCACCGCCACCGGGCTCCCAGAGGCCACCTCCACCACCACCACAGCCAGAGGCCTCCCAGATGCCTCCTCCACCACCACCACAGCCAGAGGCCTCACAGAGGCCTACTCCACCACCCGCGGGAAATTTGATTTTGTAAACAAAGCCACGTGCTTTTTGACAGCTGTCATCGACAACAACGCATCGCTAACCTCACTGCTGCCATCTTGACGGGCCTAAACTTCAGTGGTACCAACTTAACCTAACTAGCGCGAGATAAACAAAGCCACGTGTTTTTTGACAGCCACGTGCTTTTTGACAGACAACAACGCATTGCTAACCTCAGTACTGCCATCTTGACGGTCCTAAACCTCAGTAGTACCAACTTAACCTAACTAGCGCGAGATAAAAAAAGCCACGTGTTTTTTCACAGCCACGTGCTTTTTTGACAGCTGTCATCCGCCATCTTTAAACTACAGAGCACCGTGCTGCCCTCTTTTTCGCAGTAGCTGCAAATTCGTCACCTGTCATCGGCAGTACTGCCATCTTGGCGGGCCTAAACCTTAGTGCTACCAACTTAACCTCACTAGCGCTAGATAAACAAAACCACGTGCTTTTTTGACAGCTGTCATCCGCCATCTTTAATCTATAGAGCACAGTGCTGCCCTCTTTAGCTACTTACCTTTGAAATGTGGTGGCGGATAATTTGAAAAATGCTTTTTTGACAGCAGCCATCTTTAATCTATAGAGCACAGTGCTGCCCTCTTTAGCTACTTACCTTTGAAATGTGGTGGCGGATAATTTGAAAAATGCTTTTTTTTACAGCAGCCATCTTTAATCTAGAGAGCACCGTGCTGCCCTCTTAAACAAACTCACGTGATTTTTTCTGACAGCTGTCATCCGCCATATTGCTTCACAAACCTCAGTGCTGAACTCTTTAGCTAGATACATTTGAAATGTTGTGGTGGCAAATTCTATGTGCTTTTGTTTGGAAACAAAGCCACGTGATTTTTGACAGCTGTCATCCACCATCTTTAATCAATAGAGCACTGTGCTGCTATCATGCGGGCAATTTCGTCAGCAGTCATCCGCCATCTTAAATCTACAGAGCACCGTGCTTCCCTCTTTATGACATGTAGTAGCGGGCAATTTGAAAAGTTCTGTTAGCTGTCATCCGCCATCTTTAATCAAGAGAGCACCGTGCTGCCAACTTTAGCTAGATACCTTTGAAATGTAGTGGCGGCAATTTGAAAAATTATATGTGCTCTTGTTTAGTAAACAAATCCACGTGCTTTTTTGACAGCTGATATCCACCATCTTTAATCAATAGAGCACTGTGCTGCTATCATGGGGGAAATTTCGTTAGCTGTCATCCGCCATCTTTAATCCACAGAGCACCGTGCTGCTCTCTGTAGTAGCGGGCAATTTGAAAAGCTCTGTTAGCTGTCATCCGCCATCTTTAATCAAGAGAGCACTGTGCTGCCATCTTTAGCTAGATACCTTTGAAATGTGGTGGCGGCAAATTGAAAAATTCCACGTGCTATTGTTTAGTAAACAAACTCACGCGATTTTTGTCAGCTGTCACCCGCCATCTTACATCGGAAAACTTTAGTGCTACACTCTTTAGGTATATACCTTTGAAATATGGTGGCGGATAATTAAAAAAATTCTACAGCAGCCATCTCTCGACGCTAATTGCACAATATGGTGGCTATATATGACTCCTTAAATGTGCTTATGCAAGATGGCCACTACACATAGGTTCTTATGAGACGCCCTTGGGATGCTTGCGCAAGATAGCGGTTATACAAGGCTCCTTATGAGACTCCCTAGAGATGCTTGCGTAACATGGCGGTTGCTCTTATGAGGCAGCTTAAGGGTCCTTGCACAAGATGGCTAGAGACGCCCTAAGGATGCTTGCGCAAGATGGCGGACGCAAGATGGCGGCTATACATGACTCCTTATGAGACGCCTTAAGGGTGCTTGCGCAAGATGGCTGCTGCTCTTATGAAGAAAGCTAGCTTAGAAGCTAACGTGTCATGCTAGTTCGATTCATTAAACTTGGGGCTTAAATGCAAAACCTTAAATATCTCGAAAACGGTGCATCGTAGAGCAAAACGGACAACATTTTTCCGCCTAGTACGTAGGTTCGCAGTATGAGGAACAAGAAAACTATAGTCTAATTATGGGATCAACGGTTCGGTTCCTACTTAGGCCCTTTGGCATTTGCTCTGTTTTAGCTTGTATTGAAGCAAGTCTTCGTAACATGATCAGGTCTAGCTATGGTGGAGAGTATAACGTACCGTGCTGGTTCGATTCACTAAATTTGGGGCTTAAATGCAAAATGTTAAATATCTCGAAAACGGTGCATCGTAGAGCAAAACGGATACAATTTTTGCGCCTAATACCTAGGGTTGCAGTATCAGGAACAAGAGAAACATAGTCTAATGATGGTATCAACGGTTCGGTTCCTACTTAGGCCCTTTGGGATTTGCTCTGTTTTAGCTTGTATTGAAGCGACTCTTCGTAACATGATCAGGTCTAGCTATGGTAGAGAGTATAATGTACCGTGCTGATTCGATTCATTAAATTTGGGGCTTAAATGCTAAATGTTAAATATCTCGAAAACCGACAAAAATTTTCCGCCTAATACTTCGGTTCGCAGTATCAGGAACAAGAGAAACATAGCCTAATGATGAGATCAACGGTTCGATTCCTACTTAAGCCCTTTGGCATTGACAGCTACCTTCCTTTGAAATGTGGTGGCGGCAAATTCCACGTGCTCTTGTTTGGAAACAAACTCACGTGCTTTTTTCTGACAGCTGTCATCCGCCATCTTGCATCACAAACCTCAGTGCTGCACTCTGTAGCTAGATACCTTTCAAATGTGGTGGTGGCAAATTCTATGTGCTCTTGTTTGGAAACAAGGCCACGTGCTTTTTGACAGCTGTCATCCACCATTCTTAATCAACAGAGCACTGTGCTGCTATCATGCGGGCAATTTCGTCAGCAGTCATCCGCCATCTTTAATCTACAGAGCACCGTGCTGCCCTCTTTATGACATGTAGTAGCGGGCAATTTGAAAAGTTCTGTTAGCTGTCATCCGCCATCTTTAATCAAGAGAGCACCGTGCTGCCAACTTTAGCTAGATACCTTTGAAATGTGGTGGCGGCAAATTGAAAAATTCCACGTGCTATTGTTTAGTAAACAAACTCACGCGATTTTTGTCAGCTGTCTGCCGCCATCTTACATCGGAAAACTTTAGTGCTACACTCTTTAGGTATATACCTTTGAAATATGGTGGCGGATAATTAAAAAATTTCTACAGCAGCCATCTCTCGACGCTAATTGCACAAGATGGTGGCTATATATGACTCCTTAAATGTGCTTATGCAAGATGGCCACTATACATAGGTTCTTATGAGACGCCCTTGGGATGCTTGCACAAGATAGCGGTTATACAAGGCTCCTTATGAGACTCGCTAGAGATGCTTGCGTAAGATGGCGGTTGCTCTTATGAGGCAGCTTAAGGGTCCTTGCACAAGATGGCTAGAGACGCCCTAAGGATGCTTGCGCAAGATGGCGGACTCAAGATGGCGGCTATACACGACTCCTTATGAGACGCCTTAAGGGTGCTTGCGCAAGATGGCTGCTGTTCTTATGAAGAAAGCTAGCTTAGAAGCTAACGTGTCATGCTAGTTCGATTCATTAAACTTGGGGCTTAAATGCAAAATCTTAAATATCTCGAAAACGGTGCATCGTAGAGCAAAACGGACAACATTTTTCCGCCTAGTACGTAGGTTCGCAGTATGAGGAACAAGAAATCTATAGTCTAATTATGGGATCAACGGTTCGGTTCCTACTTAGGCACTTTGGCATTTGCTCTGTTTTAGCTTGTATTGAAGCAAGACTTCGTAACATGATCAGGTCTAGCTATGGTGGAGAGTATAACGTACCGTGCTGGTTCGATTCATTAAATTTGGGGCTTAAATGCAAAATGTTAAATATCTCGAAAACGGTGCATCGTAGAGCAAAACGGATAAAAGTTTTGCGCCTAATACCCAGGGTTGCAGTATCAGGAACAAGAGAAACATAGTCTAATGATGGGACCAACGGTTCGGTTCCTACTTAGGCCCTTTGGGATTTGCTCTGTTTTAGCTTGTATTGAAGCGACTCTTCGTAACATGATCAGGTCTAGCTATGGTAGAGAGTATAACGTACCGTGCTGGTTCGATTCATTAAATTTGGGGCTTAAATGCAAAATGTTAAATATCTCGAAAACGGACAAAAAATTTCCGCCTAATACTTACGTTCGCAGTATCAGGAACAAGAGAAACATAGCCTAATGATGAGATCAACGGTTCGATTCCTACTTAAGCCCTTTGGCATTGACAGCTATCTAATTCTACAAGATGGTGGCTGCTCTTATGAGACACAAGATGGCTTGAGACGTCCTAGGGATGCTTACGCAAGATGGCGGACACAAAATGGTGACTATACATAGCTCCTTATGAGACAGCCTAGGGGTGCTCGCGCAAGATGGCGGCTAGTCTTATGAAGAAAGCTAGCTTAGAGGCTACTGCGCAAGATAACGGCTGCTGTTATGCATGCGGTGGAGGGCAATTTGAAATTCGATTTGCAAAATCAACAGAGCACCCTGCTGCCCTCTTTAGCTGAAATGTGGTGGCGGATAATTTGAAAAATTCTTTTGACAGCTGTCATCTTTAAACAATGGTGACTATACCTAGGCTGTTAAAGCCTTATCATTCCCCTAATCCTCCTCCTCCTCCTCCTCCTTCTCTACCTCCTCGTCCTCCTCCGCCTCTTATGTCAAGGCATAGTTTTATATCGAACAAGTTTAAACCTGCATCGCGGAGGCAAGCGTGTACAGCGATAACATTATTGTGCATCTTTAGACTTGCGAAACATTAGAAGAGTAGAATCAAACGCTGTACTCGATACAACATGTAATCAGAATATTGATTGATGTGTTTAGAACACTAAATAAGTAGAACCGAACACTGTACTCGATACAACATGTGTTTAGAACATGTCAGGGGATACCTTTGTTCTAAGAATATTAGATTACCGCACATTCCTTGTAGGGCTAATAGGCTAAAGGGCTAAAGGGCTAAAGGGCTAATGGGCTAAAGGGCTAAAGGGCTAAAGGAGCAACAACCTCATCGATCGCTATCAGCAAGAACGCTTGTACTTTGTTAAGTGTAGAAAATTAATCTTTATTTGTAAATGGTTTCATGTTCAGAACAAGGAATGGAACCTAGGGGTTACGTCTTACCTAATAAAATCCCCGAGGTGCGATGAGTTACGTTTTTCGAACTAGTGTTTGGAACACTGAACTTTTCAAGATGATAGCAGAGAGTTTAGCAATGTTCTGTTGTTGGATTATAAATCCCGCGCTACAACATGCATAAGGTGGCAGCCTTGAGGTTTACCACCGTAAAGATGCCAAGAGTGAGGTTAGCAATGTTCCGTTGTTGGATTTTAAATTCCGGGCTATAACATGCATAAGGTGGTAGCCTTGAGGTTTACCGCAGTAAAGATGGCAGCAGTGAGGTTAGCGACGCTCTATTGTCCTTCAAAGTGAGGTTAGGGTTCGCCAAGAAGACAGCTGTCAAAAAAGCACGTGGCTATGTTTACCAAACAAGAGCACGTGGTTGTGACGTCACGGTGACGTAATCAATCCTTAGCTCGACGTCTTTAAGAGCAGCATTAGGATTAGCTATGCTTAAAAGTCTTGGGAACAGAGCAGCAGTATGAACTGCCATGTTTGCATCAAATATCGCACTAAACTTCTTCCACTATCTTAGCATAACCTATGTGCATGATCTTAAAGTACAAAGAATAACCATGTTTCAAAGCGTGTACACATCACCCTGAACTTCTTCCGCAAGATTGTACTCCTATCTTGGCATAGCCTATACGCACGAACTTAAAGCACAAAAATAACGATGTTTAACAGCGTGTACACATGTCCTATTGATTTTGCATGCATCGACTATTTTTTACCGCCAGAGTATACAACGATCGCATATGTGTATTGCTAACGTATGTGTATAAAGTTAAAGCACAAAGAATAGCTATGTTCCAAAGCGCGTACACATCACCTATCGATTTTTCATGCATCGACTACCGTACTAAACTTCTGCCGCTAGAGTGTACAACGTTCGCAATTGTGTGCTGCTACCTATGCGCGTGAACTTAAAGCGCAAAGAATAGCGTGTACACAACACCTGTCAATTTTGCACGCATTAACTCTTATACTAAACTTCTTGTACTAGAGCGTTCGATCATTGCTTGTGTGTGCTGCAATCTTAACATAACCTATGTGCGCGAAATTAAAGTACAAGGAATAGCCAAGTTCAAAGCGTGTACACATTACCTATCGATTTTGCATGTATCGTCTTTCGTACTAAACTTTTTCCACTAGAGCGTGCAACAACCTTATAAGTATGCTGCTAACTTAGTATAACTTATACGCATCAACTTAAAGCATAAAGAATAGTGATGTATAATAATCTTGTGAACATAGAAGCAGCAGTAAGAATAGCAATGTTTTAAAAGCGTGTACGCATTGCCTATCGATTATACATGCATCAACTAGAGTACTAAACTTCTCCCGCTAGAGTGTACTGCTATCTTACTATAACCCATGTGCACGAATTTAAAGCACGAAGAATAGTTAAGTTTCAAAGCGTGTACACATCACCTATCGATTTTGCATGCATCAACTATCGTACTAAACACATCCCGCTAGAATGTATAACGTTCGCATGTGTTTGTGCTGCTATCTTAGCATAGCCTATGTGCATGAACTTAAAGTACAAAGAATAGCGATGTTTAAAAATCTTGTGCACATGACAGCGGTAAGAATAGCAAGGTTTAAAAGCGTTTTGATAATGCATGCATCTTCTACTAGAGCACGTGACCATCGCTTGTACGTGTGCTGCTATCTTAACATAACCTATGTGCACGAACGTAAAGCATAAAAAATAGTTATGAGTTCAAATTTGTGAATACGTAGGTGTAGACATTGAACTTTGCATGCTGAAGCAGCATACTACGTGACCGTGACGTCACAACCACGTGCTCTTGTTTGGTAAACATAGCCACGTGCTTTTTTGACAGCTGTCTTCTTGGCGAACCCTAACCTCACTTTGAAGGACAATAGAGCGTCGCTAACCTCACTGCTGCCATCTTTACTGCGGTAAACCTCAAGGCTACCACCTTATGCATGTTATAGCGCGGAATTTAAAATCCAACAACGGAACATTGCTAACCTCACTCTTGGCATCTTTACGGCGGTAAACCTCAAGGCTGCCACCTTATGCATGTTGTAGCGCGGGATTTATAATCCAACAACAGAACATTGCTAAACTCTCTGCTATCTTCTTGAAAAGTTCAGTGTTCCAAACACTAGTTCGAAAAACGTAACTCATCGCACCTCGGGGATTTTATTAGGTAAGACGTAACCCCTAGGTTCCATTCCTTGTTCTGAACATGAAACCATTTACAAATAAAGATTAATTTTCTACACTTAACAAAGTACAAGCGTTCTTGCTGATAGCGATCGATGAGGTTGTTGCTCCTTTAGCCCTTTAGCCCTTTAGCCCATTAGCCCTTTAGCCCTTTAGCCCTTTAGCCTATTAGCCCTACAAGGAATGTGCGGTAATCTAATATTCTTAGAACAAAGGTATCCCCTGACATGTTCTAAACACATGTTGTATCGAGTACAGTGTTCGGTTCTACTTATTTAGTGTTCTAAACACATCAATCAATATTCTGATTACATGTTGTATCGAGTACAGCGTTTGATTCTACTCTTCTAATGTTTCGCAAGTCTAAAGATGCACAATAATGTTATCGCTGCACACGCTTGCCTCCGCGATGCAGGTTTAAACTTGTTCGATATAAAACTATGCCTTGACATAAGAGGCGGAGGAGGAGGAGGAGGTAGAGAAGGAGGAGGAGGAGGAGGAGGATTTGGGGAATGATAAGGCTTTAACAGCCTAGGTATAGTCACCATTGTTTAAAGATGACAGCTGTCAAAAGAATTTTTCAAATTATCCGCCACCACATTTCAGCTAAAGAGGGCAGCAGGGTGCTCTGTTGATTTTGCAAATCGAATTTCAAATTGCCCTCCACCGCATGCATAACAGCAGCCGTTATCTTGCGCAGTAGCCTCTAAGCTAGCTTTCTTCATAAGACTAGCCGCCATCTTGCGCGAGCACCCCTAGGCTGTCTCATAAGGAGCTATGTATAGTCACCATTTTGTGTCCGCCATCTTGCGTAAGCATCCCTAGGACGTCTCAAGCCATCTTGTGTCTCATAAGAGCAGCCACCATCTTGTAGAATTAGATAGCTGTCAATGCCAAAGGGCTTAAGTAGGAATCGAACCGTTGATCTCATCATTAGGCTATGTTTCTCTTGTTCCTGATACTGCGAACGTAAGTATTAGGCGGAAATTTTTTGTCCGTTTTCGAGATATTTAACATTTTGCATTTAAGCCCCAAATTTAATGAATCGAACCAGCACGGTACGTTATACTCTCTACCATAGCTAGACCTGATCATGTTACGAAGAGTCGCTTCAATACAAGCTAAAACAGAGCAAATCCCAAAGGGCCTAAGTAGGAACCGAACCGTTGGTCCCATCATTAGACTATGTTTCTCTTGTTCCTGATACTGCAACCCTGGGTATTAGGCGCAAAAATTTTATCCGTTTTGCTCTACGATGCACCGTTTTCGAGATATTTAACATTTTGCATTTAAGCCCCAAATTTAATGAATCGAACCAGCACGGTACGTTATACTCTCCACCATAGCTAGACCTGATCATGTTACGAAGACTTGCTTCAATACAAGCTAAAACAGAGCAAATGCCAAAGTGCCTAAGTAGGAACCGAACCGTTGATCCCATAATTAGACTATAGATTTCTTGTTCCTCATACTGCGGACCTACGTACTAGGCGGAAAAATGTTGTCCGTTTTGCTCTACGATGCACCGTTTTCGAGATATTTAAGATTTTGCATTTAAGCCCCAAGTTTAATGAATCGAACTAGCATGACACGTTAGCTTCTAAGCTAGCTTTCTTCATAAGAACAGCAGCCATCTTGCGCAAGCACCCTTAAGGCGTCTCATAAGGAGTCGTGTATAGCCGCCATCTTGAGTCCGCCATCTTGCGCAAGCATCCTTAGGGCGTCTCTAGCCATCTTGTGCAAGGACCCTTAAGCTGCCTCATAAGAGCAACCGCCATCTTACGCAAGCATCTCTAGCGAGTCTCATAAGGAGCCTTGTATAACCGCTATCTTGTGCAAGCATCCCAAGGGCGTCTCATAAGAACCTATGTATAGTGGCCATCTTGCATAAGCACATTTAAGGAGTCATATATAGCCACCATCTTGTGCAATTAGCGTCGAGAGATGGCTGCTGTAGAAATTTTTTAATTATCCGCCACCATATTTCAAAGGTATATACCTAAAGAGTGTAGCACTAAAGTTTTCCGATGTAAGATGGCGGGTGACAGCTGACAAAAATCGCGTGAGTTTGTTTACTAAACAATAGCACGTGGAATTTTTCAATTTGCCGCCACCACATTTCAAAGGTATCTAGCTAAAGTTGGCAGCACGGTGCTCTCTTGATTAAAGATGGCGGATGACAGCTAACAGAACTTTTCAAATTGCCCGCTACTACATGTCATAAAGAGGGCAGCACGGTGCTCTGTAGATTAAAGATGGCGGATGACTGCTGACGAAATTGCCCGCATGATAGCAGCACAGTGCTCTGTTGATTAAGGATGGTGGATGACAGCTGTCAAAAAGCACGTGGCTTTGTTTCCAAACAAGAGCACATAGAATTTGCCACCACCACATTTGAAAGGTATCTAGCTACAGAGTGCAGCACTGAGGTTTGTGATGCAAGATGGCGGATGACAGCTGTCAGAAAAAAGCACGTGAGTTTGTTTCCAAACAAGAGCACGTGGAATTTGCCGCCACCACATTTCAAAGGAAGGTAGCTAAAGAGGGCAGCACGGTGCTCTCTGGATTAAAGATGGCGGATGATAGCTGTCAAAAAAGCGCATGGGTTTGTTTCCAAACAAGAGAATGTAGAATTTTTCAAATTGCCGCCACCTCATTTCAAAGGTATCTAGCTAAAGAGTGTAGCACTGAGGTTTGTGATGCAAGATGGCGGATGATAGCTGTCAGAAAAAAGCACGTGAGTTTGTTTAAGAGGGCAGCACGGTGCTCTCTAGATTAAAGATGGCTGCTGTCAAAAAAAGCATTTTTCAAATTATCCGCCACCACATTTCAAAGGTAAGTAGCTAAAGAGGGCAGCACTGTGCTCTATAGATTAAAGTTGGCGGATGACAGCTGTCAAAAAAGCACGTGGATTTGTTTATCTAGCGCTAGTGAGGTTAAGTTGGTAGCACTAAGGTTTAGGCCCGCCAAGATGGCAGCACTGCCGATGACAGGTGACGAATTTGCAGCTACTGCGATAAAGAGGGCAGCACGGTGCTCTGTAGTTTAAAGATGGCGGATGACAGCTGTCAAAAGGCACGTGGCTGTCAAAAAACACGTGGCTTTGTTTATCTCGCGCTAGTTAGGTTAAGTTGGTACCACTGAGGTTTAGGCCCGTCAAGATGGCAGCAGTGAGGTTAGCGATGCGTTGTTGTCGATGACAGCTGTCAAAAAGCACGTGGCTTTGTTTACAAATTCAAATTTCCCGCGGGTGGTTGTGGAGGCCTCTGTGAGTCCTCTGGCTGTGGTGGTGGTGGAGGAGGCATCTGGGCGGCCTCTGGCTGTGGTGGTGGTGGAGGTGGCCTCTGGGAGCCCGGTGGCGGTGGCGGCCGCCGAACTCTCCCATTATACTACTTTTGAATATTGCTGTCTCTGTTGCAGCCAATCTTTAGACCACACGCTGTGTGTCTTCTTTTGCTTTTTCAGTACACACACATAGGCCCAACACCACTAGTACGTCATCATCGTCCGTTGCTTTGATAAATGCCTGATGAGGTCTGTCGATTCACGCAGTTATCTGTGCCGTGTGGAGGCTACAGGGCTTTCAGTTTTTATTGCGCAGTTCATCGTTGCAGTTAAATCGCACAGTTATACAGTACGTGTGTAAATGCCTTAAGGCTTTCAAAGTGAACATCCATTATCAGATCCAAGATATACGGACTCAGTGAAAATCCTTGATGGAGATGAATCTATATATATAAAATAAGACTTTTGTCTGTATATTGCTCAGAATGTATAGGTCATGTCCCCAGTAACAAGGATATGCACTCTTTACTTTTCCTTAATTTCTGTCTGTCTCTATGCATGTATGTATGTATGTACGCGCATCACGAGAAAACTGCTGAAGAGAATTTAATTGAAATCGGTATGTAAAGTCGGAGAATGAGCCATTACAACCTAGGCTTTAAATCATTATATTCACCCTGAGTGAATTGGCAGTTTAGGGGAAGGTCTAAAATTTAATTCTCAAATACGGTACTGTACGTATGATATTAGTGGTCCTATCGATAAATACTGCATAACTAAAGTTATATAGAATTAAAGTTTCGATCATTTACGTTTTAGGCTATACATTTTTTACCCTACCGGCTATGATAACAGAGATGCTGTATTCATGTATTTGTATTCTTGGTGCTAAGCCTATATCAACGCCGAGCCACAAAAAATTTGGTAAACAGACTTTAATGAAAATCGGTATATAGAGTCGGGGAACAAGAAACTACAGTCTAAGCTATAAATAATTTTATTCACCCTGGATGAAATGGTAGTTTAGGGGAAGGTGCCTCAATTTTCATTTTAAACACCTATATTATTGGTCCTAAATAACAAAAGTTATACAGAATACAATTTCCGATCATTTATGTTTTATTAAGTTTGACCGTATGGTAAGAGTGGTATTTCAGAGTCGGAAAAAACTAAATGTTAAGGCCTACAATATCGAAAGTTCATAAAATTAATAATAAACTATTAAAATGACCAATGATTCTTGTGATATTATTTGTCTCTTATGCTGCCACTCATCTCCGATAGATGGGATTACTGCTGCGTACCGAGTATAACAGCCTGCCTGAATATTGGCGGGAAATAACTGGGGAGTTAGATAACTTTCTTCTTTAGGATCTCTGGTTCATACAGTTTCTGATACTGCTGGTACATAACACACTGATTCATCACAGTATTCCAGCTCTTCGATCCCTACTCTGACGCGCTGATTGGAATGATCAGTGTGCACACTTAACGGAATAATGACAAAGGCTCACTTACAACCTGGTATAAAATTACAATTTCGGCCTATTCCAAATTAACTTGTATTTCGGGAACGCAGCGCGTGGAGCTATTCGGATTGTTTCGGTTCCCTTCGGTTTCACGAACTAGGCCACTCTCCACTAGCATGTGGTGCTGTAGGGAAGTAAGATGGGGGAGAAGGGTAGCGCAACGCATGGAGCCACTCCGATTGTCGCGGCTCTCTCCGGTTTCACGAACTCGGCTAGACTACGCTAGCATAAGGCATCTTTGGGAAGTCACGATTTTGTGTCTGTTCTGTTTGGATATGTACTGTATGTGTTCAAGTTTTCTAGGCTTTTTATTAAGTTTTCCTGTTATTTATAAGAGTGCCGTAGTGAGTTGAAGGTATTATTAATGAAGGGGTGGATACGCATCAGCGTAATTGGTCTTGTAATTACGGTTAGGTATAATATTGTGATTTCTGCAGTGAGTCATTTAGTGTAAATAAAAACTTACTGAGGCAAAGTTGAGTTTTCATTCTGCAAAGCGCACGTGGGTCATCGGGCTGAGCTAGGACGGTTAAGACCTTCAGAATCACAAACGGACGAAAATGCAAGGAAAATACCACTGCAGATTCCCTTTGAGAGCATTTTAGACTCTGTTAGATCTTCAATTAAGAGCAGCCAACTAGTGCGCCGCGATTTAATCTCAAAGAAAGGTGGCATATTACTTCACACCCCAGAGATATTCATGATTCTCATTCTATTATCGTTACATTTATTTGTAACTGGCGCCCATCAACAATTTTATGTGTAATTATGTAAGTAGCCCTACTAAGTGTGAGTACGTAGTCCGACGATTGAATATTTTATTTCAGTTTCATTTGAAAATTTATGAGCCAATCACAATATAAATATTTAAATATTTACTCCCTACTATACTGATCACTGCAGTTCAGATTAAGGTAACAGTAATTTCATTGCAATGTCTTGTTCTTCTGTGACTGTAAGCTTTGCGATGAATAATGACGTCATGGTAATGTTATCCGCATGGCACATTTCAGGGTGAATAATTATTATAGACAGTTATATATTTGTAACTGCAACTAATACACTATTGTACATAACCTGCTTTGCATGTATGTACTGTAAAGTTCTTGTGACTGGAATATATAAAAAATCAATTGATCATGTGTTCACATTAATATCGAAATCACGTGTTGAACAACTGAAGAGACTAAGTAATTATATCAGACTAAATCATTTTAACTTAGGATGTACAGTAATTACTGTCTTGGCTTTCACGTCCTTCCGTTCATGGCGTCTCGCGTGCTCGTCAACGAAGGTGGATGTTGAGATCCAGTGTGTGCCGATATATGCACAGCACTTAGCCCAATTAAATGGGGATTAGGTGAGAAACTACTATGATGAGCTAAGCATGATTACGTCAGCTGTGCAATTCCCATCTCTATTCTCAAGAGGTTGGCAAACATTCCACTAGATTTCACGAAGACTGCAAGACGTGATCAAGGCTGCGTAAACAGCGTATTTTGTTCAAGAAAATTAAAATTGGATTATATGCCTCTTATCACTGAACATGATATTAAGCCAAAATATAGCCGAACAACGATATCGAACCAAAACCAATAACCAAACCCCATAGCGCAAGGGCTCCGAAGGGCAATGGCCTACCAAGCGACCGCTGCTCAGCCCGAAGGCCTACAGATTATGACGTGTCGTGTGGTAAGCACGACGAATGCTCACGGAAGTTATTCTTGACTCTCTAGACCGGGTCCGCCATCTCACCGTCAGACAACTCCTCAATTATAATCACGTAGACTGAGCGGACCTCCAACAAGCCTTCAGATCCAGGTAAAAATCCATGACCTGACCGGAAATCGAACCAGGAGCCTCCAGGTAAGAGACGTGCACACTACCCCTATACCGTAGTGTGATCGAACAATGATATAGCACCCATAATAAACGTAAGACTGAACTTTTCATTAAAACACAATAATATCTTGAAAGCGTTCAAAACTTTACTACGTCCATCTTTTTTAAAATGCAAACACTAGTTCGTGTAAGGAAAAATCTGGAAACGAATATTCGAACCCTCTATGTCCCGAATGCAAGCTGATAGGTACGTGGCCATCTCAGTGAATAGGAGAGGTGCTGCAAGAATCTATGATATGAACCTTGGGAAACCGAAGATATTACAATTCAGGGAACTCTCTTGGAAGCTAGGTGAGAACCTGATTAAATCCCCTCTCAATATAAACTAGATTTGAGGTGAGGAATGGGCTGCTGCAAATTCTGACCACCTAGTTATCATGTCTGATCCTTACCGCTACCGCCTCGTTTCAACTTACCTGCAAGGTTATAGAACATCACTGAATATGATTCGGACGAACCAAACAGCAGATGCAATTCTGGCTGTAGACAAGGGGAAAACAGAGATTATCCTTTCTATTGACCACTTACCACTGACTATTCAGCAAGAAACCGAGGAGTATCCACAGAGTGGGATTGAAGGATACGTCTAAAACCTGCACAATGCCATCGATGAGTCTACCAGCTGGCCGAATGCGTTGGGTGTTATGTTTTGATTTTGTTGGTGTTAAACAGTGAATCAGTGAAAGATAACCTGCCATACACAAATTTATATATAGTTTATGATTTTAATGTACTTACAACTCGGGATCCCGCGGTGGAGACTATTTATTGCTCGAATACACTAGGAATCCTGAATCCTTTTTCCATGTTAAATTAGGAAATCAATCATACTGATACGAGTAAAACACGCAGTGGACTCTGTGGAAGGGAATTTGACAAGTAGTGCTAAATACCTCAAACGAGACTGGGAGACTTGATTAAATCCGTTTTCAATGTAAAACAGATTTGAGATAGATAATGTGCTGCTGCAAATTCTGACCACATAGGTATAGTCTTTGATACTTAGCGCTACGACCTAGTTTCGACTTACCTGCAATGTTGTGGAGCAACACTGAATATGGTTCGAACGAACCAAACAGCAGGTGCATAAGGAAATACTCCTGCTAACACCTGGATGAAGTACCATCAAGTCTTACATGTAGTGAATGGCGCGAGGCAATGAAAACGGCAACTAATGTTTACTTGGTTAGAAGCATCCCCGAGAAATCTCAAGAAGGCAGCCTCTGTCGCAGACGTGGCAGACGGAATGAAACACTAGGTCACGTCTTGGGAAACTGCCCTTACGGTCATACATTAAGAAATGCCCGCCATCATAAAATAAGATCATCCATTGCCAAGGAGCTTCGCAGAAAGGGTTATAACGTTTGCGAAGAGGTTCACGGCGTGTCAACAAAATGAAGCACCAGAAGAATCAACAGGATAGCCCTTAAACACGGCAGTAAGAAAGGTTATATGTTCGATGCCACAGTCAGAATGGAGCATCACATGACCACCTGAGGAGGTTAACGTTGAAGAAAGGAGCATCTACACACCTACAATCGAATTTTACAGGGAAAAGTACCATTTAGAAGAGGTTGGGTTTAATAGAAGTAGCACGTGGCAATCTAAGTAGGTTTCTTTATGAATTTCTGGAACATACTGGGCCTACAAATTTCCAGAATCTATCTACTTATAGTCGCCACTTTAAGAGGATCTTTGTCCATTTTAAAATCACATTTGTATTCACAGTAGTTTCCTTTACCGAGCTCGATAGCTGCAGTCGCTTAAGTGCGGCCAGTATCCAGTAATCGGGAGATAGTGTGTTCGAGCCCCACTGTCGGTAGCCCTGAAGATGGTTTTGTGTGGTTTCCCATTTTGACACCAGGAAAATGCCGGGGATGTACCTTAATTAAGGCCACGGACGCTTCCTTCCAATTCCTAGGCCTTTCTTATCCCATCGTCGCCGTAAGACATATCTGTGTTGGTGCGACGTAAAGCAAATAGAAAAAAATAAAAAGTTCCCTATATCTTTCCCTTTGTGTTCTAATAACGAATGAATGGTTAATTTTTTGTATTTCGAAACGTGCAATGCTGTGGACAATTGTGTTATTATCTTTCATTTTCTAGAGTTATTTATCAGATAATATTAATGTTCAAATGCCACTTTTTATGTAGTTAAATTTTGGCCTTGTGGCAAAATTCAGAATGTCTATATGTCGCTGTGCCATATAAAATATACAGGATGCTATGAGAATTTGTACTCAATAGCGTGCAGACGATAGTAGTGACCTAAAAGTACGCAATAGATGGCAGGTAGATAAAATAGAATCTCTCTTGGTCGTCTGTGGTTGATATTTAGTGAACTATTTTGTCGTGTAAACACCGAATGTTTCACCAGAGATCTTCTACATCCCGACATCGTACGACATGGAGTGTCGAATGAACTTTCTTCGCCCTTCAAACCCTGTCGCGTTTGAACCTTCATCTTGAGATGCGGAGGCCGACACTCCACCACTGATCTACAGGGACAGCTCGGTTTTCGTCGACGAAAATGTTTGATTTATCTAGATTGTTAATCACAGTGCATGACGGCAATATTCTTGTCGTTATGTAGTTTCTTATTCCACTTCTACTACTTAATCTTTGCCACCTGAAAACATACACTCACTAACGAAAATTTTTAAGCATATAGAAGGTGAGAAGGAACTGAAATAAAACTTCACGTTCTGAGAGGTTGTGTGATTTTATTTTAGTCATTATAAAATCAAGTGAAATGTACGAGCACGCAGCTTGTCGTTCATCAGTAGAGTATTGCACCCCCTTGCGTCTGGATGCGTGCAGTTATTCGGTTAGGAAGGGTGTCATACAAGTGTTGCATCCGCTTCTGAACAAAACTGGCCCACATTTCACAAAATTCTTAAAGTTTCTGCACTTCTATGTGTTAAAATGCGGTATTGGTTGTAGATTTACAGATTTCAGTAGCTAGTGGGATCTATTATATTTGGTTGTATATGGACCAGATAATTTTGATTGAGAATCTAGCACTCATTTGAGCGATAATTTTCTACAACATATTGAAATACTATTTACTGTAAGATAATTGCTAATATTTTCCGTCTACCGCTTATCCTACACGTGTGGGGTCACTGGTGGAAACTGTGTATAATTTGTGGATTTGGCCCTGTTTTAGGGTCGGATGCCCTGACGTCGACTGTTTGTGGGGGGATGTAATCACTATTAGTGTTTCTGTGATGGTTGGAACTGTGGTGTGCTGTTTGAATGTGAAAATGAATGTGTTAGCATAAGAACACGCGGTCCCCATCCAGTAGAATTCATCACCTGCGATTAAAATCCCCGACCCAGGCGGGAATATAACCCAGGACACTCGACCCGAAGTATTTAACACTGACCATTTAGTCAAGGGGTCGGAAAAATAACTGTTTAATCATTCCCATTTTTTGAATTCTATTTGTTCGTGGCGTCGACCTCTGTAGATCTTTTGCCACTACTTGCATCATATGATATAAACCTGCGTGTAATAGTAATTGTGGAAGTGGGGAGTGTTCCCGAGGTGGTGCAGCTCTCTTCAGGCACACCCCCATTGGAGGTGAGTTGCATGTACCATTTCAACCAAATACTAGCCCTCTTGCCATTCTTAAATTTCTGGTAGTACCGGGAATCGAACTCGGGCCAACCGTTACACTGCGGAGGCGGACGTGTAGAGTGTTGAATGTGAGGACAAGAACGTTAGGGACGACACAAACACCCAGTTTCCAGGCCAGGGATATTAAATATTTACAATTAAAATTCCCTGACCCGGACGGAAATCGAACCCGGGGCCGCCGGGTAACAGGTGGACGCGTTGCCCTCTACACCGCGGGACCGGACATAATCTTTCCCGTGGACTGAGTACTACCATATGGAAAAATTAAAATGCTTTCATGTGTCTTCTTAAGTTAGGATCGTTAATTTCAGATAGTCGAGAACACGTAACCTTGAAGTGACATATCGCCAGATTTTGTCAGACGGATTTACCAAGCAAGTTGGTTATTTTTTGCAGAAGGTATAGTAGTACTGGGGGAGAAGATGAACTTGAATCCCAATGTCGGCATCCCGAGGACGTTTTTCTATTTCCCATTTTCCATCTCAATTACAACCACTGCCACCATCCCAGTTAAATTCCATTCCGCCCCGCCTGTAAACCAAGGCGTCATATGAATCTGTTATATGAGTGTCACATCAATTATATTGAACAGTCATTAATTTATTTCAAACTTTTTTTGCTGCCGGTAGAGTGCGTTTTTAACGTCTGCAATCTGCTATTGAAATGTGGCTAAGTTGAATGGGTCGTACCATATGTATAGGTTTCGGTGTAATAAAGTTAACTGTGCATGTGCATATTTCATGTTCGGTTTCAGCAGAAGACTAGGAATTCAGGTACTTTAATTGTACTAAGAACCAGTTACTCAGTAATATACGAGGACTCAGCGAAATAAGTATGCGTACAGTGTTGTTAGAAATCCGACATTTCTATCCCCCTTAGTTTTATCAGTTCTCATTAATTTATAAGTTGACAGAAACCACAGCACTCCGCGTGACCTCAGTGGGACCGGAACAAGACTTCATTCCACAAAATCCTTTCCTTTGTCAAGAAACAGAATAATTAAGATTTCTACCTTCGGGCAGCGACATTTAGAACTCTTTAAATTACCCTAGATATCTCATTTGAGGAAGGGAATTGCTTCTCCGGCCTGAAATAGCAGTTTAACGCACATAATAAGCACAGAGGCATACATTCTATTACCTCATGCAATACAATCTGCTCTGTTCTTGTCAACTAGGCGACGTTTCCTGAAATTATAATAGAATAAAATTGAGGGAGAATAAAAGCCAGTGTTCATTACAAAAAATTCAACGTTATGATTTAGACTTTCACATAATGTAATAGGTGGATACGGTAAGTAAATAATCACTCTGACTGTTCACGATCAAACAGGGTTTTATATATTATGATAATAATAATAATAATAATAATAATAATAATAATAATAATAATAATAATAATGTCATGTAGAAGAAGCCTCCCATAGACTTAATCGACACGCACATCATGCATGTTTATTATACTGTAGACTGTTGTAGATGTCAGAATTCAGTCCACAAGCCTCTGCGAATGTACTAATCGCCGCCACAATCCTCTATTTGTAACTAGTTCTGTGGCCAGTTCTGATGACATTGAACACCTCTATTATGAATTCACCTGATTTACCCAAAATACAACTCATTTTTTCCCTTCCCTACCTAACATTATTACTGTCCTGAAAAGTTTCCCTGTTGTTTGTCCTAGCTTTTCCAGGTTATTACCAAAATCTTCCCACTTCTTCTTCTTGGATTTAACAACTATTTGTTTCGTTATGTTCCTTCCCTCTACGTACAGTTCCCTGTTTGTATCGTTTGGAGAAATTTCTGATAAGCTTCTTTTTTGCGTTTACAAACTCTCTCACTTTATCATTCTATCAATATGTTAGCTGTCTCCCATCTTTACACACAGTTGTTCTTAGGCATTCCCTTTCTGTTTTTATTACAATATCTCTGTATGCCACAGATTCCCTTTCTGTACCCTGAACCTGCTTACTGTTCATTATTTAGAACTTTTCAGTAATCATATGCATATACTTCTGTCTAACTGCCTCATCCTGGAGATTTTCTACCCTTATTCATCAGCAGAAAGATCAGCTTGAAGAATGTATTCGTAACTACTAATTCCATATTAGTGCAGAAGTCCAGCAAACGCTTCTCATTCCGATAAGCTTCCATATTTTCCCCACATTTACCAATCACGCTTTCGTATCCTTCAGTTCGATTTCCAACTATCGCATTGAAATCGCCCATTACCACTATCCTCGCCTTGCTGTTGACCTTGACTACGATACCACTCAATGCTTCACAAAACTTGTCAACTTCACCTTGCACCCTTTACATGGTGAGTACACTCAGACAATTCTCGTCCTAATTCTTGCAACTTCTAAATCTACACACATTATTCGCTCATTTACGTGCATAACAGAAACTATGTTGCATAAAATAGTATTCCTGATGACCAATCCTTCACCACTCTTTGCCCTTCTCGTTTTGACACCCGTCAAGTACACTTTATAATCTCCTATCTCTTCCTCTTTATCTACCCTTATCAAATATCATTAACTCCTAACACAAAGAGATGCATCCACTTTGCTGACTCAGTCTGTTCTACTTTCTTTCTTCCATAGGCTCCTGTAATATTGACAGCTACCCATCGAATTTCATTCCGTTCGCCAAGATGTTTCCGAGGAGTCCCTCTCCTATCAGATGGGAGTGGGACTCAGATACCCCCATAGGTCCGAGGCTAGCTTAAAAAGTTCTGAGCGTGTTCGGCAAAAATTCTGCGAAGCAGGCCTTACTTACACATAGTCGAAGTGAGGGTCGTTCGTCTAACGGGTTGGAGACCACCAGTGAACTGCATAAGTAGAGCCATGGCTCAGAATGTCCGAGATGACCACTCCAATTCATAGCATCTGGTATCCCGATTCTCACCACCACTTACTAGGCCACTCAGCCGTTACCCATGGTTGACGATCCCACACCACGAACCATGAGAGTTAATCCCTACTGGGAACATCCTTTTCAGTATCATATGCCGGGAAAGCGTTGAACTCAATCCTGTTACCATTATTACTGGTTCTGTTGGTTTAATCAGCCTGCTATTAGCCTACCTTGAGTATATCGACCTCAGAACAAATAGGAAATAGTTCTTGGACATTCAAGAGAGTAATATGTCCTTACAATTTGGCACATATTCTCATTTCCATAAGTTGCCAGTAACAGCAGCCAACCAAGAGGCAGCTCGCAGTAAATAAAAGGATTCCGCAGTCACACCCTAAGGATTTAATTTTTCTGTCCTCATGGCTAATTCTATTCTTTTACTTTTCCGGTAAATTTCGGCAACTGCATAAGATGACATCCGTCCTTTCTATTTAAGAAAAACAGAGCTCTTGTATGAGCTCCATATCAGTTATATCGTATGTGCTGGTACAGTTAATACTGATATTTCCCTTCTAAAAGCATCTTTAAACCAAACAGTCACCGTACCGGCGTTGGACGAGAAAGCAGAGGCGAGGCTCTGTCTATTTTGGTATCAACTATCACTGAAGTCGCTTCCGTCATCAGATTATTTTCTTTTAAATTGGTTTCCCTTTCCAAGATCAGTTCAAAAGTATTCAGCCTAGAATAATGCATATTGTCTCTTATTTAAACGTCCAATCAGAGTTAAACGACGGATTCTCTCTTAACTCTAAAGGGAACTCATCACTGACCGGCTCAAATGACAGTGAGTGTTATGATCTTCAACTCGAGATTTTTAACCTCGATGACGATCACGAAATATAACACTCGGAATATCATTTCTAACTCGATCAAGGTCTCCCATCTCAACCACAATCGTAATCTGCTGCCTCTTACCGTGAAAATTCGGTTTTTACTACAGGTTACGGTATTCTACCTCATTCCCTTAATCTTTTACTATGCATCCGGGAGATAGTGGGTTCGAATCCCACTGCCGGCAGCCCTGAAAATGGTTTTCCGTGGTTTCCCACGTTTACACCAGGCAAATGCTGGGGCTGTATCTTAATTAAGGCCACGGCCGCTTCCTACCCAATCCTAGGCCTTCCCTATCTCTTCGTCGTCATAAGAACTATTTGTGTCGGTGCGACGTAAAGCCAATTCCAAAAAAATATATTTTACTAAAAGGTAATTCCAAATTATTTGTCAAGTATATGTAATTTATTGTATTCCTTCGCTTCCTGGTAGTGTTTCGTGTTTAGGCCTATGCATTGGTGTTTGTATTTAGTCCAATGCAAACATAGCACGCCGTTTACCCTTATGCGACGAGTTTGCTAGCGAACAGGAACGTTAAAGCCAATTATAACATGTCCTGATCGATTCACCATCACTGAGCCAAAACTACCGGATATAAAGAAATGACAGTTTGGGAATATATTTTACTAGCTGTTACCCGCGGCTTTGCTCGCGTGGATTTCGTACTTTGATAAAAGTAATCATTCCTCGCTACTGCACAAAGAGATTTTCTGAAACTTCCTAAGGCACAAAAACTTACCGGAAAGGTGAGGTTCATTTACCCCAGTAACTTTTTGAAAACCGCGTGTGGCATTGGATTTTGTGACATGGAACTGTCGATGTGAGAAACAACCCACTCTCAAGTCGAAAAATAATACATTCTTTTAGGAAATTCCAAATAACAATTTCCATGTCTGTAACATCAGTTTTATAAGTTTCCCCATAAAAATAATTCAACCCAGTCTTCATTTTCTTCACACCCCTCCTCCCATTCCTTAAGTGGATCATCCGAAAAAAAATAATATGCGTGTGTCTTTATTTTTATAGGATATTCCAGTACCAATTTTCATTTCTATAACATCTTCATTTCTTGAGATATACGTATCCTCATAAAAAGAATTCAACTTCTCTTTCAGTTCTTTTCACGCACCCCCTTAAGTGGATTTTTCTAAAACAAAAGAATACATCTTTCGTTTTTTTAACGGAGATTCCAAGCACCAATTTTTCACGCCTGTGACCTTCAGTTTTGAGATAGGCTACAATTACCCTCACTTTTTCACATCTAATACGCAGCTATATTCTTCAAACTGGGCAGAACTATCAAAGTTGGTTTTATGACATGAAAGTACAGTACATCTCCATCGCCGCATATTGGGTTGCTATTTCCAAGTAACAGGCACGGTTATGATCCTCCTAGCAAGAAATGTACTTTATAAAGCTTGGTGGCGTGTTCCCATCTTCCTATGTACAGCATTTCTCACTGGACTATCATGATATAGCGTAAACTGTCCGGCTCCATGGTTTAAATGATTAGCCATTTGATCACAGGGGTCCCGGGTTCGATACCCGGCAGGGTCGGGAATTTTAACCATCATTGGTTAATTTCGCTGGAACTGGAGCTGGGTGTATGTGTTGTCGTCATTATCACTGCATCCTCATCACGACGCGCAGGTCGTCTACAGGAGCCAAATCATAAGACCTGCACCTGGCGAGCCAAATGTGTCTTCGGACACTCCCGGCACTGAAAGCCATACGCCATTTAATTTCATTTAGCGTAAACTGCTGTCGCCTAGCGACAGTCTGTCAATCAAGTCGATCCGATCTTGGTGCGGGTTTGCAATTAAATTAATTACATAAAATTACTCATTACAAAAATACTACCCCTCTGATTTCGTCAAATGAATTCCTAAACCCTCCCATGAGTAATAAGAAAACATTGTGACATTTCGGTCTAGTAGGTTTTGAGTCCATTTGTGACATACAAACAAACATTCATTTATATGTATATACTAGAAAATTTAACTCCGGTGAAGAGTAGAGCAGTTAGGTACGTAGATTATAGATATAGCATATAATAATTTTATCGTAATAGTTCTATTAGTCTGCACGATTTTTTGTTTTTCTTTCGAGAGTCAATATTAATATTCATTTCAGGAGTCGGACATATGGAGAGACTGAGGATAAATACTGTGCTGACCTCTATGGGGCGGGTGCCATGTTTCCTCGATAGCATGTCCGAGAAGTTCCATTTCTTACAATAATATTTATAACACACTTTTCAGGCCATTCTTTTCTCTGTTCAGCTTCTCAATTACTCACAAATACTTGTATTACATTTTGATTCATCATATTTCTGGACAGGTTATTCTTTGTTTGTGCTTTTAGTGCACGTTTTTTCTATTATACTACAATCATTTTTGCAAACTGCATGTATCGAAAATTAAGATTAAAATAATCAATACCATCTCCCGGCTCTATGATTTTCGAAATTATGGGAGGTGTGTATTATCTTATCTTAAATCTCCCGTTAACACTATGGTTGTGAGCTTTTCAATAACCCATCAGTGTAAATACATTTAGCCTTCTTTATTTGATTGAATATTTAAAAATACTGCAGTTAAGAACAGTGTTGATGAATTTTATTTAGCGAATATGATAGGGATATACAAAATTATCCATACATAGATTTTATTACCATCCATTGATACCAACAATTTACAATTGAAACTCTTCACATCAACTGAACATGCGTCATTTTGTCGACTCACCGCACGTTTCTTCTTTCTTGTCAGATAGTGGGTAGAACTTCTCCACCATGCCTCCTTGACCAAATGCAGGAAGCTTTCGCAGAGGTGATGGCTCCTCCCCGCCATCACCCGTGGCGACCATCCAGTAAGTCGATGCGCTTTGTCGCCCCCGGAATCCTTTCGGACGCGCACCTCATCCCGCGTATTTGTTAATATCTCCGAAGTTTCAGTCGTTTCCGACACACGGGACTGAATCCCCAAACAGAGAAAACCCCTGTTCTGAGGAGCAGTACCTCGTGTCGAGTACGACTGTCACCCCGACGATATTAACAAGTACAGCGGGGTAGTACCAACTGCGATCGCAGCAGGCTTCCCCGTAGTGATGGCCCCTCCCCGCCATCACCCGTGGCAACCATCCAGAGAGTCAGCACGCTTGATCGCCCCCGGAATCCTTACGGACGCGTGCTAGGTGAACGGGGAATAGCGACAACTTTTCTTAACCTTCTTATATGAACTAAATGCGGACTGCACAGTAAGTGACCTGTTCAACAATAGTATGTTTCTGTCGTGTCTTATTGTTGACTGTGGACCGAATGTGTTGCGATTATGGAGCAGAATGAAGGCTTCTCCCAATTCCATTATTTCCTACCAGAACTTAAAATTATAGCTATATTACACTAAGGAATAGGGTCGTAAGAAAATAGAACTCAGTTTCTCTCGTATATTATATTGTTTCCTTCCGGAGGATTGTTGAATTGGGCTGTGAAACTTCTGCCCTCGCATTCTGTTCTGGACACTTTTTCCTTTTAGGATATCAAATACTGTAGTAATGTTTCTACCTCAGTCCTGGAGATGGTGCATCACGCTCAATGGTCACTGACTACTATGTGCCGCATGTATGAGAAGCTGCCACTTTCTCATATATTAATATACGCTTTTGTGACAATAATGAGATTGTACGTTTCCTTAGAAACAAATCCGACATGTCAAGCTTCCAAAAACTGAACCGTAATATCATTTCTAGTTATTCAGAGAACTTCCTGCGTGATATACAGGCCGTATCGAGGCTTTCATCCACCCGAGAGTCCACATGCATGTCCCATAAATTCTAAATACTACCTTACATTGCTATATAAAATCTTCCCCCATCTCAGTTAACTCTTTTTAACTCTCCATCACATACTTTCACAATTTCTGTGAAGCTTATACAAGAAAATGAAAGCCCCAGGGCTCTTAACTTAGAGCGTGGGTTGGCGACCAGTGGGCCTTTTGATATATCACACAACTCTAAATCACAAAATAAATATAAATCTGCAGTATACAAATTCAAATATAACAACTGCAGCTCCTCGTACATCAGTCAAACTCGACGCAACTTTAATATCAGATACTCCGAACATATCAACGCCATTAAATACAACAGATTCTCTTTTATAGGACAACACATACGAGACTCCAAACATAATTTCACCAATATTGAAAAAGACATAAAAATACTTAAAATCATTAACAAACGCCCCCTTCTAAACACTACTGAAAATCATTTTATTCACCTTGATCACTACTTCAACCCTAATTTCAATTTAAACGACGTATCTGAAAAACCCTATATTCTTTTCGACTTCCTAATTCTTTTTCTCAAAAATGCTAAATTTCTAAACACGAATTCAATTTCCCATGCCTTACACAGTTCCTGCCCACGTTTTCTACCTCCAATAATCCATCCTCCTAACCCACTCTAAACTACCCCTCCTTTATTTCCCTCTCCTATCATTTCCTATTTTCATTTAACGTCCAGTTCTGTTAATCTTCTCTTATCTACTAAACCTCCTCCTTTATTACTTTATCCTATCTTTTCTTTTCACCTCTCCCCTCGAAAAAATATATTTTCGGAATTGAACTCTATACTATACTAGATGACTACCCGGCGTATCCCGGTTGGTTTAGGATGTTTACTTTTAAGATTAGTATCACCAGTTAGTTATATTAAAGTGAATTTTTATAGAATTCCTTTCTGGGATATGGATTTTTACCATCTATTATATAGTTTTAGAGTTATTTAGATGTGTTTGAATTCAAGTTTTAAATGGTTTCATTTTTGGGTAAAATGTTATCCTTGTGGAAGCTCGAATTGATTGGGAAGTGTTTGATCCTTTCAAAAAGATAATAAGTGATAACTTCATGTGTTCATCAGTCACAGTATAGATATGATCTACACGATTTCAACTGTCATTGAGACTCACCCCAAACGCAGTGGATTCACCACTAATCTCGGTCATTTTATACTATAAACTACAAAACTCCTTTCAGTGCACCGTCCCAATGGAGGCTGAACGTCGACTTAAACGATATTCGGGGAGTCACAACAATGAATTCGATATTAATATCGGTTATTTTCTATGATTTTTTAAATTTTTGACGGTTATTTTTACATTCATTTTCACCCCTTCTCAACCTCCATACCAATTGCAGTGAAGTATGACTTATCCATCCAGAGTGTCACAGTTCAACTCAGTGAACTCATAAACATTAATATCAGTCATTTTCGTTTAACTTTATATTTTACCACCTCCACGAGGAGTGCTACTGGTGTTTTATCCAATAGTATTTTTTTCAGGTAGTAAGTCATATGTGTATCAATTTTGTATGAGGGCTATGTTGGAAGAAACATACACAGAACGAAGCCCGGAGTATCAATTTTCGTCTCACTACTCCACACTATTTTCGATTATTTTTACATCTCAGCCCTTCCCACCCCACTCCTAGCATGCTAGGTCTACCATACCTCCTCGCAGTTTATCTCACGATAGTAAGTCATAAATGTACCAAGTTTGGCTGAAATCTCCCCCGTAGTCCAGAAAACTATGGATTCAACACTAATATCGGCCTTTTTAGTTATAATTATATTTCGCCCCCTTCCCTAGGGATTCTAGGGGTGTCTTGCCCCTGCAGTTTTTTTTTACAGATAGTGAGATTTACTAAATAAATTTAGTATTGTACCAAGTTTAGTTGACACCTATGCTGGAACATGCATACAAACACCCAAAATCTCGGTCATTTGCACATTTTCTTTTCTTCACCCCTGCTCACAACCCTGCTTACTGGGACTAAACTTGGACTTAAACGACATCCGGAGTGTCACTATTCATTTCAGTCATCCCGAAAAGTATGGATTCGACAGTATTTTCGATTAATTTCATGTCTCACTCACCCTCCCCTCCCCCCCCCAAGGTCGCTGAACTCACTTCAATAGGGAACACTACGAAATTCTTATCTCTTAATGCTGAACATGGACTTTTAAAAATCCGGAGTGTCACTATACATCTCAGCGACGCCGAGCACTATAGATTCGTCACTATTTCCGATTAATTTTATATCTGATTACTCCTCGCTCCTCACCCCAGAGGGTGATGAACTTTGAATTTTAAAAATTCCGGAGTGCCACTATTCATCTCAGCGACCCCGAAAACTATGGATTCGACTTATATTTTCTATTACTATAATTATTATATCTCACTCCCGCCTCGTCACCCCCGCTTAGGGTGCTGAATATGAACTTTGAAAAATCCGGAGTGTCACTATTCATCTCAGCGACCCCGAAAACTATGGATTCGATACTATTTCCGATTATTTTTATATCTCACTCTCCCGTCGTCCCTCACCTCAAAGGGTGATGAACTTGGACTTTAAAAAATTCGGAGCGTCACTATACATTTCAGCGACCCCGAAAATTGTGGATTTGGCACTATTACCGATTATTTTTATATCACATTACCCATCGCCTCGCACCCCAAAGGGTGATGAACTTTGAATTTAAAAATTTCCGGAGTGCCACTATTCATCTCAGCGACCCCGAAAACTATGGATTCGACTTGTATTTTCTATTATTAATATGTTTATATCTCCCTCCACCTCGCCTCCCCCCCGCTAAGGGTGTTGAATATAGACTTTAAAAAATCCCGAGTGTCACTATTCATCTCAGCGACACCTTAAACTATGGATTCGACACTATTTCCGATTAATTTTATATATCATTGCCCCCTCGTCCCTACCACCCCGAAGGGTAATGAACTTGGACTTCAGCAAATTCCGGAGTATCACTATTCATCTCAGCCACCCTGAAAATGATGAATTCGGCTCTATTTTCTATTCTTCTTCTTCTTCTTCTTATTATTATTATTATTATTATTATTATTATTATTTCTCACTCCCCCTCGCTCCCGCCCCGAAGGGGACTGAAATTGGACTTTAAAATCCGGAGTGTCACTATTTATCTCAGCGACACCGAAAACTATGATTTCAACACTATTTTCGATTATTTTTTAACTCGTCCCCCAAGGCTCCCTCCTTTAAGGGTGCTTGTGGTGTCTTTCCCCCACGAGGTTTTTCTCCTGATACTAATCATAAGTGTACCAAGTATGGTTGAAATCGCTCGAGTGGTATAGGAGGAGATGCAATGCATACATACATACCTATATACCCACCTATAGACCTATATATTACATAGACTCGCCTTTGCTCGTTGGGAACCCCCAGTTGCTATTTGTTAGGAGGGGGGTGATAACTCTTGTCATTCCATTGTTGATATTCTATATTTTTAAGTTTCTTAAATATTGTACACGTCTAATACACAGCTAGATTCTTCAAAATGGACAGACCTATCAATGCTGGTACTATGACATGAAAGTACATCTCAATCACGGCATGTTGGATTGCTATTTCAAAATAATAGGCATAAGAATGCACCTCCTATCAAGAAAGGTACTTTGTAAGTCAATGCGGCGTGTTTTCATCCTCCTATAGACAGCAAATATTATCCTCATCACGACGTGCAGGTCATCTACGGGAGTCAAATCACAAGACCTGCACATGTCCTCGGGCACTCCCGGCACTAAAATACATACGCTATTTCATTTAGCGGACTATCATGGTATAACGTAAGCTGCTGTCACCTAGCGACAATCTGTCCATCAAATCGATCCAATCTTGGTGCGGCTTTGCAATTTAATAAAATTACATAAAATTATTCATAATAATAAAACTACCTTACCGATTTCGTTCAAAACACTTCATAATCACTTTCAGATGAAATAAGGACAAAGTGTGAAAATTTCAACGAAATCGGTCTAGTAGTTTTGAGTCTATTAACGTCAAATATACCAACATCCAATTTTATATATATAGATTAGTTTGTAGGTGCTCACTAAGGGAGGATCTTTGGATATTCCGTCGCTAAGGATGTGAAAAGAGGGCTAAATTTTATAAATATATCTGTACTGGGGGCACACTTTCTCTGGCCACTTCAACTACGCGCCTTCTATAAGGCCATCTAGGTTATCTAACTTAAACTGATCTTATCCATGAGACTTAGGTTTTCAAATGTTAGATGTCTCTAACATCGGTCTAAGTGCTCCCTCTGGCAGGATCAACGATAATTAATTCCTCAGGGAAAATTGTTTTAGACCATTGGCTATACATTGCTTTTGAAGATTGTTTTGTTCGTGTATAAAAGTTGTCTACACTTCTCCTGCTTCCTTCTTCAATAACTTTCAACCAATCAGAAATTTTGTGAATATTTACTCTAGCCAATTAAAATTGGGGGTGTTTACAGGCACCCAGCCTATCTGTAAAGAGTTCTGGAAACTTCCCCTCGAAGCACTATAAAAACTGGGCACTTGAGGGTCATATTGTAATCTTCATCGCTCCAGTTTAGCGAGTGCGGCGTGTCCTTCGGGAAAGGGGCCACGGTCGGCATTCGGAAGGCCCAGTAAATCAATGCAATGGCAGAATTTTCTTAACACGTGATAGCTCCAGGCAGATAGCTTGAGAGAAAGGTTTCAAACTTATTTTATTCATGCAAAGTTCTAATTTCATGGTTTAAATGTATATTTTTGGCAAGTCTAAGGACTATGTTTAAATCCCTGCTGGTAAGCATGTATACTAAGGGAACAAAGAGTGATTACCATCTGTTGATTCCCATTAAACTTAGCATGGGGTGGCTAAATACTCTTATCACCGAAATTTCTCAACACTCTTTTGGAATTGAATGTTTTCCATTTAGTCACCCCAGACGTAGAATAGGCTTAGCCTGAGTATCTTTGGGCCATATGCCCACTTAGGGTTTTAAAAGATTCTTTCTGCTTCTCACCAATGCTAGGTTTTCACCAGCAGCGCTCACTACTTTGAAGGCAGCATAATGTGCCCTCAAACGTTCCGAGAGCGCCATGCACTGTGTTTTCAACTGCTTGATGCTATTGCACAGTTTAATATTTTATTACCGTCTTGCAATTAAAGACGATCCCCAGCATGTTATTGTTATTTTACTTACTGTCTGACTAATTTTACAAATATTATAAATCTGCATTTTACTTGAAAAATATGAAATATCTGCATTTAAAATGGAAATTATAAAAATTAACATTCATTAAATAAAATACACACTCGTCGGACCTTGTACTCACACTTACTTGTTACCTGCTTACTTACACATACGTTATTTGAAGGGCGCCAGCTGCCACTCAGTGCAGCAATAATACAATGAGACTCTTGACTATCTCTAGGATGTGGGGTAATAAGCTTACTTTTGACAACATACCATATAAGTTCTGGGAAAAGGAGATTGGCGTTCGGTTTCCCCATTAATTTTGAGGTTAAGATATTTTACTTTCATTGAAATAAAACTATGAATTCGTTTGATAGAACAATATATATTCTTTAAATAATATATCAAAAAATAGTGAGTCTTGTTGCGGTAAAACAGATGAGAATATGAACTTATGATATTGCAACTGAAAGAAAATAGGCATGAATTTGAATTCTTCTTGACCGGACATTTAACAATTTATACGAAATATTTCCCTCACTGATTCACTTGACTGTACCTTCAACACTTTGAGTGTAATTACGACGTAATCCATTGCTCTGGTGTTTACTGTAGATGTGTCACGCCTAACTTGGTGATACATCCTTGTGACTGCTTCTTCTCCATGTCATCTAACTTGTTTGTAAGTCAATATGGTATTACCTCTTGGCAGGTCCAGGGTTGCCCTCTCTGACTTCATGGTAAGCCCTTGCGTCCGTGTCTTCAACTGAGTGAGCGACCAACCTTTTGGTCTCACTCTCTCAATGACCAATAATTAATGGCTCACTGAGTCTTCACCATCTCTCGTTCACACTCGTTGACTGACCAACTAAGGCCTCTTGATCTAGTAGACTTCTTCACTGTACTGCATCCGTATAACTAATGACTGACGCTACAATATGCACCCACCTTTTATAGACGTTGGTTGACACAGCTACGTAATCTCCAGAAATAACAATGTCATACTCCCACCTACGCGACAGATATTACATACAGTGGTGAAATAGCCCGGGGCGGCCGACTCTCCGAGCGCATATTCTAAAAGCTCACGATGACGTAGCCATGACTTAGCAATGACTTGGCAGAATCGCCACCAATCTTGCACAATGTACCAACGTCACATCCAATCTCTGATATATACAACAATTCTCACTGTAAAGGTATTGAGTGTTATTCTAAACATACGTATATATGCATACATCTAAGTACAATCTTGCAAGCAACAGGCATTGCAAAATCGAATTAAATAAGACTGATAATTACAATAATAGTAACAATATCACAGATAACATAATAATAATAATACTGACATAATAATAATAACAGTAATAATAATAATAATAATAATAATAATAATAAAATAGAGATAAAATCATACAATAATAAAAATACAGATATCATCTTGTAACGGGATTTGAACCGTTACATTATGTACTTTATAAAATTAAAAAAACGGTATTCGCTACAAGGAATTGTAAATATGCACTAGATGTGCCTTTAATATCCAAATATATACGAAAGGCCAAAATATGCTTAAGCATCTCCGAATAAACATACTCCAATCACGTAATTTTAACAATATGGTAATGTAATTGCTATGTTTTATTCAATTACTTGTCTGTATTAAAGCATACGTTTGCATATGTTTCTCGTAACTATTTTGTTTTCTAATTCGTCTGACGATTTTACTATATTGCGGAGCAAAATTCTGATTACTCTTTGCTGGACAACAGTTGTACAATTACAGGAGTCGTTTATAGGTTGTTAACTGTCAGGAGATAATCCCCTCCTCCCCCTCTCCAATCCCCTCCCCCAATCCATTTCATCACCCGACGCGCCTTGCGATCATCATTTACATTTGCACCTCAGTATTCACGCTGCCTTTTAGAATTGCTGCCGAACTGTGTAGCACTCGCTAAACAATATACCTGCATTTTGTAGGAATAATTAAGACAGTCATAATGTAAGAATTGATTAATATCCTTAAACAGAGGAATTTAAAATGAATTATACAACTTGCTCTTACGCGTGATCACTGATTTACTCCCTACCTGTTGTTAGTTGAAGTATGTTCCGTCTCTGTTGCTGCCACTCATCTCCGCTATATGGCAATACTGTAGAAATAGAACTTCACCCCTCAACGAATGGTACATCAGATTATGAAATAAAAATGCTGTTATGATCCGATGAGAGCATTTAAACATCCTGTTCTTATTATATAAATCATCATTTCGAAATATATAAGTCTAATACGCTGAGATACTACTATTACTAACAAAGATAAATTAGCAGTCCTACTATTTTTTATTTTATGAAATACTTCCTGTCATGCAAAGCCTGCCTGTGACAAAGTAAAATTTAACATTCATGCTTAGAAAATTGATACACTTCAGTAATTTAAACGGTAATCTAATTGTAACACTGATTTCTTAGAATTATTAATGAACTAAGAAAGCACTATCTAAACCGAAAATCGTTTAAGTGCAATACTGAATTCTATGTTTCTGGTGAAACATAATATTGTTTTGCTTGTAGTGACATATGTAATGGGGTTACTGGAATCTAATCCAGCATTGAATATTAGAACTTACCTATTTAATTGAAAAGACAATATAACACTTATCACTATTTTAGCTCCTCAGATTCAAAGTAACTCCGGTGACGAGAAATAACAATACCTTAATAATGTTGTAACGGTAATAATAAACCCACTCCTGAATGACACATCATACCAGATTTGCATTGAATTACCAAGCGATCGATTCTCAGAGCTGAGGTGGTGGTGGTGGTTATTGTTTTAAGAGGAAGTACAACTAGGCAACAATCCTCTATTTAACATAAATCAGAGGGAAAAATGGAAGGGATCCGACATTTGGAAAAATGAAGTAAGGTATGACAATGGCCACGAAGGGCATGAAAATGAAAGGCTCCCTAGCCCTCGCAAACCTAATAGCGTCGCGGTCGGTAAAGAACAAGAGTTGACCAAGAAAGGTCGGATATGATAGATGAAAATGGGAATCTGGCACAAGTAAGTGGAGGCAGTTCCAAGACTCAGCTAAGGACCGCGTGGTCGCCAACCCTCGCTCCAAATTTCAGAGCCCCTGGGGCCCTTTTAGTCGCCTCTTACGACAGGCAGGGGA
Organism: Anabrus simplex; assembly: GCF_040414725.1. Taxonomy (NCBI): domain Eukaryota; kingdom Metazoa; phylum Arthropoda; class Insecta; order Orthoptera; family Tettigoniidae; genus Anabrus; species Anabrus simplex. The sequence goes on along the minus strand of NC_090269.1, from coordinate 213,174,482 downwards.
TACCGTGGATGTTATTCTACCGCCCACACCCACAGGGGGATCAGCCTGACGCTAGTAGATTACGAGGTGCCGCGAGGTCAATGACGTGAACCCCGTCGGCCGTTTTTTTTTTCTTTGGCTTACTAGACCGCGGAATTATTTTCCCGCTTCTCGCTCTCAGAGTGCTTCTGAACTGTAATCGCCTAGGCTCAGTGGACCTCGAACCAGTCCTTGTATTCGTGCAAATATTCCTGACCTAGCCAGCAGTCGGAACACACACACACACACACACACACACACACACATGTATATACAGATATATATAAATGTAAAAACGTTAATAACTGAAAAAGAAAAATAACTCCTTTAATTTCGAATATAAACCTCCAAATTAAAAGCCGGTTCTATTGTAATTTTATTAAGAAATTTGGACTGAAAACGTAGAATTTTTAGAACATAGGCTAAACTGACATAGGCGCTGAGTACCCCACATAATACATGAAAATTTGCGTAAAGCATTCTACTGTATTACAACTGAAGCACATTATAACATTTATGGAAGTACTATTTAACGAACATAAAAGCAAACATTATTTTCAAAAGCCATACTTTCAATGTCATTGTCACGCGTAGGTGTTCTTTCAACTTTGATATGAGGCTTGGACTACCATCGATGACCGTTCTTTCCTTTCATTGAACATGTCATTGGAACATACAGTCAGGTTACTTCCGTCTGTGAATTCGAAACTGTGGTGCAAGTTTCTGTACCATTTGTCTTACTTCTACCTGCACAAGGTTCACCTTCATCATTGTCTGAAGACGAATCACCACTACGACTCCACCCGGCTCGTGTTTATCACCTATACCATCACATGGAAGTAAGTCCTCTTCCGCGAATCTTCAATCACAGTGTACTCCTCTCCGCCTGAAGTGAGTGATGTTCCATCTACTGTCCTCTTGGTCTGACTTTATTAGTTCGTCTCGAATATAGTCATTATCTTTCCCAGCAATAAAGGTGGTATTTTTCTGCCATTTTATTAACCAGTAACTACGGAAGGAGTCATATAAAACTAATCCATTATGTTCGTTGCCAGAGAAACAATGACAGTTCTACAAGCTATACAATATTTGGAACAACAACAAACTAACCTAAACTAAAACATGGGGTGCTGAATGCCCCAAGGATACCACAGAGCACATTAGAACTGAGCTTTTGAATTAGAGTACGCTAACTTACTATCAGCATAATGTGAACACGCGAACATCCAGATGCGTCTCGGTCACTTTATTTGTAACAAAAAGAAATAAACATTGCTGAACAAACCAATGTTAATGTTTCGTCAAACCATTCATTCCAGCCTTCAATTAAAAGACTAATGATTATGCTACCCATCAATAATCAATTAAAAAACATAGAGGGATTAGAAATACAATTATAAATATAAACTTTAGCATTGTAAAATTCTAAATGTTTGAAAAAAATCGTTACCATGGGTACGAATTACTACGGTTAATTCTAAATATGAACTTTGTGAATTATTTCCTTTACTGGTTTTCCAAACCGATAGAGAGAGAGACACTTGTGTTATAACATCATCCTTATGCATATAATTAAATGGTAATAATTCTCAAATCTCTCAGAAAATATTTCCATTACAATTAACAAATGTCTTAATACTAATTGCCCAATAAATGTGTGAACTCGATTTTCACACGTTTTTCTGTACCCCTTCCAGCTTGACAGATGCCTCATCCGCGACTTGAAAATAGATTTAGATTAGAGAGATCTGCCGCACTCATTAGACTTTCAGGAAATGGTGCCATTGATGATTCCACGGCCCGTACTTATAAACATGCCACTGTATGGGCTTTTGGGCTTATACCGTGTCAAGACACGGAACTGACTCTGCCATTGAAACTCTCCACAATATCTGTTTTCTAATTCTCATGATCAACTTTGGAAACGAATGATTACTTCAATTATTACAATGGATAGTGACTCAAAAAAAAAAAAAAAAAAAGAAAGCAGAATGAGTTCAAGGTACTGTATATTCCTTGCATTTAATATTTTATCAGATTTAATTTTAATTATTATGAAAATATAATTCACATCCCATGTAGATACACATCTGGTGGATACCAAAAATAAAATAATATTGTATAATTAGAGGTTCAATTATTTCTGAGGAAAGTGTACCTGCGAGGAAATTAAAAAAATACCACGTGTGTACATATGCCCTTGCTGGCAGGACCTAGTGTTCACAGTGCACTATGTCTTCTAGTATAGGCCAGAGCAATTATGTTACTTTCATAGATCTGTCCCTGTCTTATCCTTGGCTTTGACAATATGAAAGTGACTGAGGTATGAGCGATGCTAGTAATGCCAATCCTTATGCAGCCAGTCCCTGCTATGAATGGTGTGAAAATGTTGCTCATAGGGTCGGTTGGTGTATGCATTTCAGTGGGCTTGGCAGACTGATATGTAATAGCAACTCTGGCTCGGTGAGGAAAGCAACGGGAAACTACCTCACTCCTCATTTCCCTAGTACGCCTCTTCAGTGATGCCTAGGCCATCTATGACAGCTGATGGCAGAGCTGTTGAGGATCCCATCAGCGGAATCGCTGACGGACTGAACATACATACGTGTGTGCATACATAAGGAAATTGGAACAAATGAAGAAATATACAAATATTTCCTTTTCATTGTAGCAAAGTAAAGGATCTAACCTAAAATTTCGAAGAATATGAGCAATGCGCCGTGACATCGCCAATGAGAAAATGATGCTATTAATTCAGTAGGGTGCAAAATTATCCTGGCTTGCTGCTCTGTGATCTGTCACAGTGACGAATGTGTTGGTATTGATAGTAACAGCCTCCATGAAATCGACAAATGCATTGGCACTTCCCCCGTGGCACTACAGAAGTTACGAGGCTATCTACCACACAGCCGTAATCCTGCACATAATTCCGTGGCTCTGTAGTAGAGCTGAGTTAGTGGCGGCAGATGACTACACAACGTACAAGTGAGCTGGACAGTCTATAAATACATAACAGGATGTCACTTGTGTTTAACCTATGTACGAAAAGAGTACTTTTATCAAAATACATTGTAAACAAGATTAAACTTTTAAGTAAATGATGAAAGCATTCTAAGGGTTTGTATATTGCTTTGTCTTTTTTTGTGGAAAGGAAAAGGATAGAAATTCATGGAGGATTTAAACTAAATTTCTAGGGGCTTTACGTCGCACCGACACAGATAGGTCTTATGGCGACGATGGGATAGGAAAGGCCTAGGAGTTGGAAGGAAGCGGCCGTGGGCATAATTAAGGTACAGCCCCAGCATTTGCCTGGCGTGAAAATGGGAAACTACGGAAAACCATCTTCAGGGCTGCTGACAGTGGGATTCGAACCCACCATCTCCCGGATGCAAGCTCAAAGCCGCGCTCCTCTACGTGTACGGCCAACTCGCCCCGTTTAAACTCAGTTGACTTAAACTACTTCAGAAGGTAATCGTCAAATGCACAGTGCGGAATTAATGATCAACAGATGGACTAATAACAGAGAAACGTAGAAAGAAAATAATTAAAATTGTCGGCTCGTGCCACGTTGAAAAGAATATAATGAATCTTCAGTTAGAGACACACAGGATAAAACATCTTAAAATAATAATAATAATAATAATAATAATAATAATAATAATAATAATAATAATAATAATAATAATAATAATAATAATAATTCCAACCCGAAAATTTATGGAGCGTTATACGGAAAAGAAGGGTATTTTTTTACGCTCACCTCTTCAGATTGCCAGCTGAAAGAATCTGTAAACGCTTGTTATCCTACTTCAGAAGTCACAAAAAGATTCCTCTTTGGTTGGTGGAGATCGATAAGGAACTTTTAAGGTATGGAATCACAGGAACAGACATTCAACTCCGAGAAGTACTCAAACACAGACAGGTTCATCACGAAGAAATCCCAACTCGACTAAAGCATGTCCATTCTGATGCATGGAAGAAAGCACATTCTGAAAGGATGAAAAGCCTGGTGGGCCCGCAAGAAGACCAACAGTTGAGATCTCGAGGTCCTTAGTGGACCTAACGATGAATAATAATAATAATAATAATAATAAAAATAATAATACAAATAATAATAATTATAATAGTACATCATTCGTATTGTATCTACTCGAGCTACAGCGCTATTTGTATACAAGTTGGCTGCCTCAAGTAAAAGTATTGCGCATGCACCCATTCATCAATACGGTTACCGTCATGTGAGCGGATATTCCATTCCTCTACCTGACTAGTCCCTGATCAAGTCTCCTGTCGTTAGGAACTTCGTCAGTTGTCTCTGGCAGAGTTGTCGAAGTCAGTATGGACAGAAAAGAATTTCCACCTGGACTGTGTCGGGGTCACATAAAACACGAACTGCGTAATATATATTGTCGTAAAAAAGTATCTACGGTAGTCAGTTCGAGTTTGAATTGAAACACTGATTTCAAGAAGCTGCATTCAACTATGCTCAGAGAAAACCAAGAAAACTGATTTAATACTTAAAATATTGTTCCTACAGTTTTGTGATGCATTAAAAATTGTGAAACTAAGATTTGTAGAACGCATTTGATATAAATACTTTTGAATCTATCTTTTTTTGAAGTCGATGGACATTCTTCCTTTTTTTCAATATATTATTCGCATGTAGGTAATTTGGAAAGAAACTGAAAGCAACACAGGTTGTTTAAACTGCATCAAAGTATTATTATTAATAATAATAATAATAATAATAATAATAATAATAATAATAATAATGTCCGCCTCTGTGGTGTAGTGGTTAGCGTGATTAGCTGCCACCCCCGGAGGCCCGGGTTCGATTCCCGGCTCTGCCACGAAATTTGAAAAGTGGTACGAGGGCTGGAACGGGGTCCACTCAGCCTCGGGAGGTCAACTGAGTAGAGGTGGGTTCGATTCCCACCTCAGCCATCCTGGAAGTGGTTTTCCGTGGTTTCCCACTTCTCCTCCAGGCGAATGCCGGGATGGTACCTAACTTAAGGCCACGGCCGCTTCCTTCCCTCTTCCTTGCCTATCCCTTCCAATCTTCCCATCCTTCCACAAGGCCCCTGTTCAGCATAGCAGGTGAGGCCGCCTGGGCGAGGTACTGGTCATACTCCCCAGTTGTATCCCCGACCAAGAGTCTGAAGCTCCAGGACACTGCCCTTGAGGCGGTAGAGGTGGGATCCCTCGCTAAGTACGAGGGAAAAACCGAACCTGGAGGGTAAACAGATGATGATGATGATAATAATAATAATAATAATAATAATAATAATAATAATAATAATAATAATATTAATAATAATACTAATAATATTTGTTTTACGTCCCACAAACTACTCTTTTATGGTTTTCGGAGACGCCGAGGTGCCGGAATTTATTCGCGCAAGAGTTCTTTTACGTGCCAGTAAATCTACTGACAGTAGGCTGACGTATTTGAGCACCTTCAAATACCACCGGACTGAGCCAGGATCGAACCTGCCAAGTTGGGGTCAGAAGGCCAGCGCCTTAACCGTCTGAGCCACTCAGCCCGGCATCAAAGTATTTCATTTCAGTCAAACATCTTTACAGCAGTAAATTGTGATGTATTGAAGAAGTTTAATTTAGCAATTTTTCGACAATACTACTAATCTTCTTCAAAAGATTGGGCTGCATTATTCCTTGTGGGCTATTGAAAAATACTGTTTTAAAACTCCGGAAACTACCACAACATATATATTTAAATATTTTGTTAAAAGCTTGCACCTTCCTGGGACTCATGGGAACATTAGAGTCGTATGCCGCATCTGTCGGATCATTAGGTATTTTTCTTCCCTTAGTAAGTCTGTATGGTTTCGAGTCAGTCTACCTACCCATTCTGAAGAAATGACATAGCCTGGGTTTCCTGATTATCCGTTTAATGCCGGCATTTTGCTAGTGAAAACTTTCCATTCATACGACTATTTATGGCAATTGAAGACTTGTAATTTAGTGTGGCCACCATTGTTTGATGTCGAATTGCCTAATCTTAACTTGAAAAAGATTATGTGTTATTCTTGGGTTAACTAGAAACTTCACGCATTGTTTCACGGAGTGTTATATGTCTTTTACTCGTATCACTCGTTTCCAAAATATCTACCTCTCTTACAGTTTAATTTTAAATATTATTCAATAGGCCCTATGTCTTACTTCCTTTCTCTTCCGGTGTATTCGTTCGTTATTAGACTCACTTGAAGTCATGATGCTGTGAATGACTTACAGTCAACAAACCTACAACAACATTGGCACCAATACGAGACAATAACATAATTATGGAATTTTAAACATACGGCTGAGAATTAAAGGCTAGTCAGCTTGACATGTGTTGCTTGTCAATTCTGGGAACGTATTCTTTCTGATTATTTTAAAAACGTTTGCGAAATTATTAATTAGTTTGATAGAATGGAGTTCGTGTTTAGGAAATGTTACTGTATTCCTGTGAGGCTCAACTTACAGGATTCCAGAAAGATATAGTAGATATTGAAGATTCAGGAGGCCAAATGAAGTAGAATGATATTAGTAAATGAATAAGCTTGAGAGGAGTCTTAGTAGTAGGAAAGATGTGAAGATAAACTTCGAATTCAAGAGGTCAAATTGGGGCAAATATTCATTTATAGGACTAGGAGTTAGGGATTGTAATAATTTATCAAGGGAGATCTTCGTTACATTTCAAAATTCTTTGAAATTATTTAAGAAAAGACTAGGTATACAACTATAGGAAATCTGCCACTTAGGCGATAGGCCTAAGTAGAGATTGATTGATTGATTGATTGATTGATTGATTGATTGATTGATTGATTGATTGATTGATTGATTGATTGATTGATTGATTGATTGATTGATTGATTGATTGATTGATTGATTGATTGAAGGAACACTACCTCCCTGATATCTAGTTGCTTAGAACGGTGATTGGAAAACAGAAGAAATTCCGAACATTCTTCCTTATTCCACCAATTGAAAAGTTTAGCGGCTATCATTTCATTGTTGCTGTTACTGTTTTTTTTCTACATTTCTGCACTAATCGACAAGTGGACAGGTCAAGATGTATATTTCAGCTTATTTTCGTAATTATTGGACTTTCTTCTTTTCTTTCCACTCAGTGATTCATTTAATACTATTGTTGATCTTTCAGTTCTTAATCCTATACAAATTTACACTTGTTCAGTATCATGAGGCAGTACAGGTGCTCGGCTATGGATACAGCAGTACTGAACTCGCCTCACGACGCTAGGCCACCTTAACCTTGAAAATTCCCTATAAGATATTAGACGCTCGGCAAAAGTGACATTCACCTCTTTCGAATTCTGATAAGCCATTCTATTCACTAGAATGTTTTCGGTCATTTTTAAGCAATTAATTGTCCGTGTCGCGATGTTTTACGTAAGAGAGGAATTTTTCACACCTTTTCGCATCACAATTTTCTCAAATGTCCATTACTTGCTATATTTTCACTGAATAATTTTTAAACGTAATGACAAAAATCTGAAAAGCGCCTCGCAATACGTACTACCACACCGTAGTGCAGAACTAGGTAGTCACGTAGCACGGTGAACTTACATTACCTCAAGATGGTAGCACTAATGCAATAACTGATGACATCATACAGAGGTCAGACTGGTTTTGCTAGTCTTAACCAGTAAAGTAAAATACTGGACACGGTTGTCGCACGTATTGTCTTGAAACTGTTAAAATTTTCATATAATTGTTACACTCACCGGTCCAAATATTGTTCCGAAACTAATAAGCGAAGTCAATATCGAAATAATGGATCAATGACAGAATCGGCTGTAAACGCTTGAATGCCCCGCCAGCGTGAATCACATAGGCACGCAGTGATTATGGCCAGTATCGCCAGTATCAACGACAATTTTCATAAGCGAAGAAATGACAACAGTAATTACATTACTTTTCTTCCCATCCACTCAGGGAATATGGTCGAGATCTTGGCAGCAGCAGTGCCAGTGAATATTGCGGCCTCGCCTCCTCTCGAGACATGAGCAAAGTGCACAGCCAGGAGCAATCTTACGATTACATTCAAAGTCATTCATATTTCACGTCCCTCACTTCTGTCTGCTGCATGCTGAACTAGCACTCTCCAAGACAAAAGTCTCAAAAATTATTCACTACCTTATACTGCGCTACATTGCGGCATACCAATGTATCTCTGTCGAGAAACGAATGAAATTCCTTGTTTTATTAGCAGTATCCTCAAGAATGCTGTTAATAATGAATGGTCAGAATGGCTCGTAACACAAGTTTTATTTTCGTTAATGATTTTTGCTGGAGAATAGTTATTTTTTGTGTTATATGCTCATATTCGCGAGAAAGTTTATATACGAAGTTGAAAGACTTGTACAGTTGCATGGGCAACGAATCAAACTAAACAAATTTGCTGTATTTTGAGTTTCCATGGTGTCGCATATTTTGTTATTCTGCGTGTTCTTCTTCATGTCGACTAATCTACCGACATGATGGTACCCTCCAATACAACTGGACTGAGCCGGCCTCAAACCCGACAATTTGGTCTCATTGCCAGAGGAAGCTAGCGGTCTACCGACTCAGCTATATTTTATAAGAGTTTTCTAAATTTTCTTCGTTTCTTAATAATGGTTTAATGGTGTGCGAACTAAGACTTTTAAGACTATAGAGTAGCAAAGATCTGGGTCTGAGAAGGAATCGGCTGTAAACTCAGAAACGGTACAGCCAATGCATTCGCCTGGTGAGAAAAGTGGGATACTAAGGAAATACATCTTCACGGCTCCCAATGATAGGATTTGAACGAACATTTTTCCTAATAAAACTTTACAGCTGGATCACGACTAGCTGAAGTATTGTATGTTCCTCACACTTCATATTTGATCACCGGGCGAGTTGGCCGTGCACGTAGAGGCGCGCGGCTGTGAGCTTGCATCCGGGAGATCGTGGGTTCGAATCCCACTATCGGCAGCCCTGAAGATGGTTTTCCGTGGTTTCCCATTTTCACACCAGGAAGATGCTGGGACTGTACCTTACTTAAGGCCACAGCCGCTTCCTTCCCATTCCTAGGCCTTTCCTATCCCATCGTCGCCATAAGACCTATCTGAGTCGGTGCGACGTAAAGCCCGTAGCATATTTGTTCATAATTTTAATTATTGTCAAGGAATGTGCTTTCTATTGGTCTTATGTCGCACCGACACAGATAAGTCGTAAGGCGACGATGGGACAGGTAAGAGCTAGGACCGGGAAATAAGTGACCATGACCTTACTCAAGGCACGTCCCCAGCATTTGAATGGATTGCACTTGTTATGCCATGGAGATTAATGAATCAATTTTAGCATATAATTACTTCTTCTTCTATATTACAACTTACGTTTTGTGTCTATACAAACAGTTATGAAGATCGGCTTCAATTAGATCCTTCCCACTCTGTCATTGTTTGATTAAAAAAAATACATTTATTACCAAAGATAAGTGTAAACTCTTAGAATCCCTGTCATACAACAAATGTAAATGCCTGCCACTTTCACTAATTTTCTCAAACCATTCTATTATAATAATAATGATTTTAGCTTTACGTCCCGCTATCTACTTTCACGGATTTCGGAGACGCTAAGGTATCAGAATTCAGTCCAGCAGGAGTTCGTTTACATGCCAGTAAATCTACCGATCGAGGCTGACGTATTTTAGCAACTATAAATACCCCCGAACTGCGCTAAGATCGAACCCTTTTAATCTACCACACTCACAGTTCATTCCAGTCTCGTGCGTGTGATTTGTGTGTTTTCGGAAACGCACCCATGCTTCTGTGTTTTTCTTTAATTCACATTATATTCTGAAGCTGTGTTAATTGTATCCATAGCAGAAATTAAATACAACAACAGCGATGATGCACAGGTAACATAAAATATCGTATTTCTACGAATCCTTGAAGCATAATAATTCTTCATGATTGAACTAACATTGTCATTTTGTGTAATCAACAATAGCAACACCTATGGCAAAAACCTGAAATAAATCCCAGGATTACCAACACTGAAATCCGACATTACAATCATAATTTGCTAATAACTACTGGATCTCATTATTGTTCGAGTAACCTGATATGACCCAAGATAGTACGGACTTCCTCATACCTTATTGAAGCGTAAGTAGAATTTCCAAAAAAAATGGCATTCATTGGTATTTCCCCTTGTCTTCCTCAATAAAACATTGAATATCATTTCTTTCCCTACCAGTCTTTACTCCTTTATTTGTTTTTGAAGCAACACGTCATGAAACAGCTGCACAATATTTACTTTCACAGTCCATAATAGCTCTGATGATAAATGTAACTGTTGGAATGTCAATACATTCCCGTTCGACCTGCCCCGTTCGGTTCTGCCCTGAACATATCCACGAACCCTTTAAAAGCAAATAGTAACGGAAATGTCAACAGGCATTCTGGCTTGGACAATCCTGCCCTGGGGATCATTCGCCATTAGCATGCGACCCGCTGCAGAGTGTCATTTGTCCTGCTCGCTAGTTCAAACTGCAGAGTTATCGGGAGTGATTTTTCATTACAATAAATTTAAAAAAAAGAGCGGTTCACATTTTAGCGAGGAAACCTATTTGAGCCGCCACCAATTAATTCGGCAGACTGGAATTTTAAATTAGATACATTTTTAGAATATGTCACGGTACGATCAAAACTGTACATCATGCGGATGAAATGTCACATTTTAATATAATTGATTTCTGTGAGCACGTCATATGGATTTAAAGGAATATTTTATATTGGTTGAAAACTTGAAACTGAACGAAATTTAATAGACGAAATTGGAGAAACATCGGATCGGCTACCGGTAACGAATATTAAATATATGGCAAAGTAGCTACAAAAAGTAAAGAGAGATGGAATTAGAGCCGAATAGGTATATAATAATAATAATAATAATAATAATAATAATAATAATAATAATAATAATAATAATAATAATAATAATCATCATCATCATCATCATAATAGAGTGAACTAACATCTAGGTCATTTTTCAAATACGGTAATAATTAAAGATGACAATTTTAAGGTATTGTATGAAGAAAGGTCATTCCCTAAAAATTGTGCAGTCTTAATTTAACAAAGTGTGAGTTGGCCTCGCAGTAAAGGTTCCATAGCGGTAAGGCTCCACTCTGGAGGCGGTGAGTTCAACCTAACTGCCGGAAACCTTTACGATAGTTTTCCATTTTTTCCCATTTCCAAATGATGCAAATGCCGGAATGTACCTTAATCGACACTAGAAATACTCTTCCGGTAACTTTGACAGATAAAAATGTTTTGTAGCTACATGTATAAAACACATTTTATTTTCACTATTCTGCATTTAATGAATATGATAGGATTTTGCCAACACATTTATTACACAAAAATTGCCACAAAAGTAATGCATTAATGAATCAGAATCTTCAAAAACTGACCTTAATGTTCCTCCTCCTTATATTGAATATACTTGAGATATATAATCTAAACAAGCCAGTTCCTAAGTAGGGTAAAAATTTGTTTGGCTTATAAATTACCTAAATTTTCCCCAAAAGTAAATACATTTATGACCTAAAATAATGCTCTGGGATAATCCTGTCCTATCAAGTACCAGGAACTTCCGTCTATCGTACACCTTGATTGCAAGTTGATATGCGCAAGTAGGAAGAATCAACCCTCATAAATCATAATGGGGTTGATCGGAAATACAGATTTGTTAGCACTCCAAATACAACTAGCTAGGCCTATTATCTGAGTTCACTTTTTAATTTCAAGTATGTAAGAAATATTTTCTGCTAGTTTTTAGAAATAAATGACCGCTAATTTTGATCTGGCACACTTTTATATATCTAAGAGCTGTAATCAACAACAACTGACAAAATACGAGCATATAAGACAAAAAATTTCACTAGGTTGTAATTCAGATTTACAGTCTCTATAGGAAAATTCTTCTTCACGCTATAAATCACGAATAGAACACATTGTTGTATATCCTACATTTTCTTCTAAGACCTGTCTGTTCCATCTTTCTTCTCACTTGCACCACGACTTGACTTCGAACTGCCTGTAAGTTGGGCTGAACTCTCTTAATTACAGCAATTTGATCAACAAATGTAGCTCCAGATGCCCACAATATAGTTGAAGTAGGAGACATTAATCCAAAATTTGACTTTACATTGCACAATATTCCTTCTGCTTCGAGGTCAGATGAGAGATCCCGTGCTACTCATATACACACTGCCTCACTGCTGTCAAAAGAATTGACCACATCTTTCAAAAAATGTGTAGTTCTTACAGTAGTATCATCAAGGCCCAACTCATTGGATGAATGATCAGCGTTGAGGCCTTCAGCTTAGAGTATCCCAAGTTCGATTGGCGGCCTGGTCGGAGATTTTAATCACCTATGTTTCTTCTGGCCTGGGGACTGTGTGTTTGTGTTTTTCCCAACACTTTCCCCTTCATATTCTGACAACATACTACACTACTAACCACCACAGCAATACGCAATAGTGATTACATCCCTCCATATAGGGTTGGCGTAAAGAACGGCATCTGGCCGTAAAGTAGCGACATATCCACATGTGCGACACAGTTAGCACCCGCAAACGCACGCATGTGGGAAAAGTGGTAGAAGAAGAAGAAGAAGAAGAACGCACGACTTGGACGCTGTAGTGCATCGAAGTGTGAGAAGGGTGTGCATTCTGCTTATCGTCAAGAAACCCAACAGGAGGAGCACATCACGGTCATTACAAACGGGGTTCGAATTGTGTACCTCCTATTTCACTGCACAGCCTAAATCGGCGGTGCTGAGTCTCACACACATGGCCGAATACGTTCGGTTGTCTTTGAAGAATTTCAATAGTTCCGTGGATCGAGCAATAAGGTCCTCCGCTGGCGTTACAAGTGTATCATGCACCATACTCTTCATACTACCTACGTAGAGCTGTCCAGCTTCTCTTAGTCGTCTCTCGATGGCCACGAACGTGGAATGATGTGGGGAGAAACGTTCTGCATACAATCTTGCACCAGCTGTACCATTCAAATCCGCCTTGCCGTATGCAAGTACCATCTCGGTCATTTCCGCAGATGTATACTGGTACATGTCGCACTGCTGTTAACAACGTTACTGCATTGGTAGACTACAGTACACACGTAATACAGCAGGATGCGCATCAAGGACTGTGTGGAGGAATATAATACAGGCACAGGTATGTTATTAGGCTGAAGTCGTCCCTCCGCAGTGCACAGATGGCTAAAGGGTTGCATACCTTTCATATTGAGACACCATATCGAAACAAATTGCAACAGCCGCTCTCAGACTTCAACGCTCTCCAGCGCCCAAATCGTGCATATTCGGATGGGCTCCTTCTTGGAAACCGATCAGTCCGCAATACCGCACAACATCCTAAGCATTGTCCGTGTTTTCTGGGGACACACTGTATACAGCCCAAAGCAATTCTGTTCACAGCTGGAAAATGGTTTCGAATTTCTCTAATGCGGGGGCATGCATGTGTAAGACATGTTAGATGAAGTATTTTTGAATATAGTGCATTAAGGGAGTTCCTTGCTTTCAACATGTACAATGACGGACCTGCTACAGGAACCAGCATTCCAACCCTCCTTATCTCTTTACCTTCTGACAGGAACTTGGACGTTTTCTCTTCGTATGCGTCCTGTAATCGATTCTTCCTTAATTTAACCTAGCTCTTTTCCTTCATATTCCTTTCTTATTCTCATTTTTGTTTCCTCTATTATACATAATGTAATATTTATTCTTTTTTTTACTAAACTGTACCGGTACTTATATTTTGTATCTGTATTTATCTTGCTGTGTCAAGCTGTAAGTTTTTTCTTCATTTTACTTTCAATATTTAATTTTCCTCGTTATTTTCATTTGCCAGTATTTTTATTGAAAATTGTTGTTTCCTACAATTGATCATGTAATGTTTTAATTTTCATCCGCTACTTTTATTACTTGATTTTTCTCCGTTGTTCTTTCATTTATTTTGTAAATTTTTCATAGTGCTTCCCTATGGTAAATATCTTTTTTCACTGCGGAGCTGTGTAATTCAGTATGTCGCTGTTTTTCATTTCCCGAACGAGTAAATAACTAAAAAATACATTAATTAAAAAGCTACGCTCCTTCGTATTGGATGGCACCAGGTCACAATAGTTTTACCAAGTTGTTGAAAACTTCTTTGATTGTTGAATTTTTTCTTTCTTGTGTTGACCACTGCGTAGGAATAATTTACAGTGTTTATCATCGTACCAATCACTACTATTGCTATTTATCCTCTCACCAAATCAGTAGTTTCGTCTATAGACGCCCATATTCTTCCGTTCAAATTCCCCGGCGAATTCGTGTTATTGTTTCCTGAAAGCAATTGCAGTCATAATACTTATTTGGAGTAAAATAATCAGGTATCAATATCCCCTTGTTTTTCTCCAAAATTGTTCGAAACATTTTGTTGTCCAGTCTACTTACTGCAAGATCAACATAAATGAAATTGTGGCACAATTACACAGAAATAGTGGAATGTTGCGAGAAACTCTCACCAACCAAGAGTTACACCGTCTTCTTCTAGTCTTGAAGTCACTTCACGGTTACCTTGTTGCTCCACAGTAAACGTTTTGTCGGTAGTCACTCTCTCTCGGCAAAGCTGACGAAGTAATACTGACCCACGCTGTATATCTTTGAGCAGTAGAATACGTCGCGTGGTGTTTTTGGTGGCTGCTAGAAAGGAGTGAATGTGCAGAGTTCCGTTGTATGAAGATTTTTATTTTTGGCTAGATTCTCCTCTTATCCCAGCCATGCAATCTGGCGGTAATGAGCCTGCCTTTTACCTGGAGACCCTGTGTGCTTTTCCCGGTCATTTAAGTGATTTTTCCGTGATCTGATAGCTGGTTTCAGAACCACCAACTCCCGCTTGGTAGGCTGAAGCCCCTCATGGCTATAGTGCAATGGGTTTTTTTCAGACTTTTCTTTTGTAAATATTGTGAAGTAAATTTACAATCTCCAGCAACTCGTTAACATCCTCTGGATGTTTTTTGGACTACTATCTTCATAGGCTAGATGGGAGCAGTAAATCAGACGCATTCGCTTGGTAGTTGGGACGCTAGGTCACATCGGCTTTTTCTTACGTTGTACATTAGTCTCTCTTACACCCAGCCTGGGAAATCTTGGGTTTGATCGATTCTCTTTGACTAATTCTGTCTACTTGATTTAATATATTGTAGGCTTGGAACTTCTTTAGAATCTGAGTCTATTAATAAAATAACACAAACTTATCAGATATTTCACAATTTTTCCTGTAGCCAGTCAAGTTTCCACGCAAATATTTATGCACATATCGATAGATCTGGCGAGGATGAAGCGAACGACACCGCACGATACGTGCTACCCTGCTGCAGTCCCGTGTTTCACTCATTTTTTCGTGCGCTCCGAGTTCCGATTTCACCACGAAATTGCGGATTCGCGCACCGCTCACTATTATACCAATTGGCCGTAAAATCTACTTGAGTAAACTCTTCCGGCCTTGCTCTTTCCATGTCAGTTATTATGTTTTCCCTAGCTATTACAGTTAGGTAATAATAGAAGGAATGGAAGGGGTTTTGTTGAGGAAACCAGTAACAAAACAAAACGGAATGAGGGGGATAAAAATGTTTCGGACAAACAAGTGATTATTTTTGTATTTATCTAGTACCCGTGACAAGGTTCACTACAGTAAGGAGCAAAGGAAATGAACCTTCCCCCAACTATGTGACATTTTAAGCTGATAATTATTACAGCTTTGTCTAGATAGGCTAGTAAGATTTCAAGCATCTGGGGTACGTTTATTATAGATGGAAACTAGCATTCAGGTTTGAGAATAACTGAAAAGTCAATTAAATTTAATGAAGGGGACGAGACGAAGACGTGTTACACTTGTGACAGGGAAATTCATCATTCTCTTGTACTGGATTAACAGGAAGCTCTTGTCATTGGAAACTCGTATTATATCCGATAATGTCACAACGACCCGTCATCTGCGATACCCATAGGGTGTTAGGGCCATAAATTAGTATCCACCATGTCATTCATTGCTTGGCTAATTTTGTTTAATACATAGGCCACAGCACACCCGTTTTGTTTTGCCGTGGTCTACGTTCAAATCTCATGTGGCGGGTATAATTTATTATTAAAGGACGCAATTATGTAAACATGCATTTAATTTTAATTGATTGTTCTAATTTCCACCGACATACTTGGTCCACTGAGTGAATAATTAATGAGCCAGCGGCAAACGCGTGTGTTGTGAGTTTTACTGTAACGAACAGCAATACCTGATGGTCTCGAGATAGCAGAGCTTGACAGAGGATACAAAAAAATCACATGAGTTTTTATTTATAAAGTGGAACATGTTAACCATAAAATTTCCATAATACGACGAGTCTCTGCTTCTTTGACTTGAAAACCATGAAAATCTGGTAAGGAGTACAGAAGGGTGCCAAATACTGTACGTAATGACTCATTTAGCTACTGCCATTGCAATCGAGTAATAACGTATACTGAGAGCTACCAAGGCTATCGGTGAAGCCCAAATCACGAACGAGAACGCTGGAAATCTAGAGCACTTTATAATGAAAGCATCTGATACAATGTTCCAATTTAAAAAACTCGAAATCAGTGAGAAAACACGTCGCACGTATTTCTGGGAGCAAGGCATTGGAGACTGCTACCGCAGACCAAGCGCTGCGTCCCTCTCTCCTCACCTCTTCTCACGTGACTTGCTGCTGAATGCTCGATAGGTGCAGGGAACGGTGGCGATAGGTGTGCTGGATTTCGCTCCGTCAGATCGCCACTGCACACCAACAACCATGTGTTAGTCATCGTATATACGAAGGTAATCCCAAAAACAAGGTCTCCTATTTTTTATAAATAAAGAACTCTGTTCTTGTGGCTGTTGGTCACAATACTGTGAAGAGTGTTTCCCGCGCTCGCATTCGTATAAATAAGCGCACGCCACGCTGATGCGCTGATGACCGCATAGAGGGACATCGACAGGAGGAAGAAGATAGCCCCTTGCATGCAAGGCTTGGCTCTAATTCCCCCCTCTCCAAAAGGAGACTTGGCACCAGGGACTGCTGGCTGCTGGACAATGGGACGAACCTGTGGCCCAAAGCCCAGACACTAGCAGACCCGAGCCGACCCGGCAGTGACAAGAAGGACTGGTCCCCATAATAACAGAAAATTGCAAGGAAATGGTTATGATTGCGTGACACCTATTCCTAACTAACACAACCTCTGGACTTTATCCAGCCCACATCCTTGCATGTGCTATCACAAGATGTCAGGTTTTACATGTAGGCTCTTTCTTCTTTCTGCCTATGTGGTTCTTCCCTGACCCTTCAATACCATACTTCAACACCATCTACCTAACACAAACTCTTGCCGTGGTAGCGAGTCTGACTCGGAAACCGGCAGATACTCCTTGTATCACCTCCCACTCCTCCCTGCTGTCTCTTTCTTCTTCTTAGAAATAATAGCATGTCGGAGGCCACGTAGATTGAGTCGATGGTCACGCGGGGGGAGCGGGCTTCGGGGGCCCCTCCCACGAAAAAAAAACTGATGCACTCTGTCTTGGCAGGGCAGCCGTTGAGAATGAAGCTCTCGTTGGATGGTACCGCCAAGTGCATGGATGTCAAAAATGTTCGTAAATGGTGTAGAGAGTTTGCAGCTGGTCGGACTGAAATTCACGACGAAAAATAGAGCGGGAGACCGTCAATTTCCGTTGAGACACTCGTGAAGGTTGAGCAAATCATGCGTGAAGATCAGCGAGTCACGCTGGATGATCTCTGCACTTTGGTTTCTGAGGTTTCCCGAAGCGCCGCTCACAGCATTTTAACGGATAAGTAGAAATACCGGAAGGTGTGCGCAAGATGGGCTCCAGCACCGACGACGGGGTGAAAGATGAGGTTCACAACTTCTTGAACAGCATGGCGGCGAGCTGGTATGACATGGGCACACCAAAACTGTCACAGCGTCTACAAAAATGCATCGACTGACATAGTGATTGTGTAGAAAAATAGCTAAGTGTTCAAGCTGTAAAATGATGTAAACCATTGTACAAATAAACAGGTCTATATATTTATAAAAAGTAGGAGACCTTGTTTTGTTTATTACCTTCGTATATACGATGACTCTCACCTCATACTTCTGACTTAATTATACAGATAACAGGGGCTGGTATTTCACTCCCGCTTACTTCTGCATTCTTATAGCAAGACACTGCACGGCTGCTGTTACAGTAGTAATATAGTTTTCTTTTTATAGGTAATTCTGTTAAAATGAGATGCAATACTTCAGGTTTAGTGTTCTTTTTGTTGGTTGGAACAGAACCCGTGATTTCGAGGAACCTAATAAATCAGTGACCGATGGGTACGACCACTGGTAATGCTGTAAAATTCTAAATTTTAAAAATAATAATAATAATAATAATAATAATAATAATAATAATAATAATAATAATAATAATAATAATAATAATGGTGCATGGCATGTGTATACGCTTGGTAGTGACCTAATAAGGATAGCGAAGACTTCATAATCACCCAGTCCCCAAACCAAGTGAATTAAGAGTACGAGGTGTTTGATTCTGAAAATTGAACCGGGGCCAACAGACCAAATGCAAGCATTTATCCATTTACCCACAAAGGCGGAATTTAATTTTTTAAACCTTAGGTTTCCATCTCTACAGATCAGATGTTGATTATTGACAGTAGTAAAGGCCAGGGCAGTAGCTTGTGAAACAGTGTTGACAAGAAATCAGGCTACTTTGTTGGCCATTGACTGCAGCTCAAAACGCCTAAGGCTTAATATTCACTAAAACAACTATCGAAAAGGGGTAACCTAAGGGTACATTTGTGCTTTTGCTTCGCTGCTTGATGCTAGGCGATGATGAAACAAAACCAATGGATATCAATCGGTGCTCTTACCCTGGAGCTCGGCTTATCTCTACGCTGCTCGCTGCTACTCTCGCCACATCGATGGTCTCAAACATGTGTTTTTCCGAGCCTGGCACATGACCGGCTATCCTGTAACTTGGACTCTGATTGGCTCATCCAAGGTCACCCGCTCTCTCACTCTTTGTTTTTCGCACTCTATACAGACGTTCTGTGACCACTCGCTATCTGAACTGCCTTCGAAAGAAATGCGATTTGGAACCAGCGGCATGCGGATCATCATAAGAGGTTCAAATGGGAAAAATGGAGTGACGAAATGACGAGCGGCCAGTAGACCTCGTTCTCTCTTTTACGAGGGATAACGGTCCGATTCATAATGTTTAAAGGTGAGGTTTCTATTTGTTTTTATTTTTTTAATGGTTACTACTCTATTGACTATGTGTTTATCTGTTTTCGCGTATTTTAAATTTGAATTAAATTTATGATTTTACTTCTATGTCAGTGCCTTATTAAATTTTTATAACTTTACCTCTTTTAATTTTAGAGCAAATATTGCGAATTAGATCCGCTGATTATTTTAAATTCTTTATAATTTTCCTCATCGTTATCATTTTATCTTAGTCGGTGGCTTAATTATAACTTTTAATCCTTTTAGTCCTATCTCGTACCATCAGGGGCCGATGACTTACATGTTAGCCCGCTAAAACTAGTATAATCAAAATAAGGAGTGAACTGGCAAGGGAATGCGGAACGATTATGTCAACTTTTTAAAAAATTCTAGCTATTTAGGGGAGCTCTATCATTTCAAGCAATGTGATTTATATGAAGTACGTCTTTTTTCATGGAAAGTTCGACAGTTACTTTTTAAAACTGCAAATGCATTTTTTCAGGTGGCCTAACTAAAGTCAAAATGAATGTACTTCAAAACACCTTATTTTACATTATTCAAAAGTACAATATTAAATTACGAAGTGAAGCATTTGTAACTCATATTTCAATCTATTGCCGCAGCAGAAAAGCACTGAAAAATCTAGGGGAGGCGTTTTAAACTTGTTATTACACATTCATTACACCAAATTATTGTAGGATACACTCGCCAACAAAACGTTGACTCATTCGTTAAAAAAGAATCTCAATTTATTCCGCACTTCGAAAGGTTTAGCTAGAGGTGCGTTGTTCCTCCTTGAAGGGTTAGATCTTGAAAGCACGTCTTCGTAGTCTAAGTGTTCAGCCTCTCTATATCTATAATCAAATTAAGCAAGATATAAACAGCCTTAACTATCAGTGCCGCTGTTTTGAAATTTTGACTACAACTGAGAGGTGCCGGCAGCGTGTGCGCGGGACTGCTGCAGGGTAAAAGCTCCATGGCGAGCAGCCCGGCTATAGCCAGCAGCGAGGTGCTAGGGCGAGCATCCATGTGCCAGCAACGAAGCTGCAGCATAAACGTACCCTTATAAGTCTAGTGGTAGCCCACGTCTTCATCCCAGCATACGCCACTGCAGCCGAGTACATTCTGTTGGTTACGTAACTCTGCTTGAATTTGTATTTCTGGAAACGTATGGGTGTACTATCATATATTATTGAGGTAAAATGTACAATTCTCTTGGGCACTGTAAAGCAAATATTGATAATTGGCTTTGCGATAGTAAAGAAACAGTTTAATCCTCGAAGAAATAATCCCTGGGGGAATAAATTTAAACAACGGTATAAATGTGTTTCGGCTTTTCAGGCATTAATCAAAGTACTGCTCCTTCTGATTCATAAAATATGTCCGTCTGAAGTTCTATCTCCGCACGAAAATCGACGTTATCGATTCCTTTACGAAACAAATTACTAATTCTAATAATAATAATTATTGATAATTTTAAAAAAGTTGCCTTTAATAACTCTTGATATTTCACCGTAGCATTTCATACTACATATTTCACTTCATTCACGTTGAAATGAGTACATAAATTACAGTAAATAAATCATCATAATCTTCCTTCTAATTATTGGGCCATGTGCCCCGTTTCGGTCTTGCATTTTCCCTCCATCTCTTCACCGGACGTCCTACTGATCTTTTCCTCTCGGTTGGTATTGAAGAATCTCTTTTGGCAATCTGCCAGGTCCCATCTTTTGTATATGACGTTTCCAGCTTTCCTGATAACTGTAGTTGTAGTCAGTTATCGGTTCACCTCTTCATTCCTTTTACTGTTCCATTTCGTATTCCCTACTGTACGACGCATGAATGTCATTTCTCGTGTTGTAATTCGAGAAATGTCTTGAGATCTTAACGTCCATGCCTCACATCCATAGCAAAGTGTTGGTTTAGCTAGGGTATTATATAAGCGCAATCAAGTATGTTTCTAAACAAGTGATGGTTTCATGATGCTGTTCATTATTCCTGTAGTTTTTGTGAAATTATTAATTTTTGCTTGTATATCTAATTTTGATTGGTATGGTAAATTGAACACATTTACTCTTTCCATTGTTGTATTATATAAATATATTTTACTAGAAATCGGTTCTCTTCCCTTGAAGGCCATTATTTTTGTCTATTTTGTTGAAATAATCATATTGAAATCTGAGGAAACATTTTTTAATTAGAAAATAAATAAATAATATATACAATGCATTAGAGAATAAAATATTGTTGATATGTAGGGGTAAGACTGAGATTTATCTTTACGGGTGATCAAGTTCCTTCATCTGGAGCACTCGGGACTCATCATTTCTCCCTCAAGGATATACGTGAACTTTAATCGCCTGATGGCACCTTATTTTGTCAAAAATGATTCATTCCGTAGACCATGAACAGCTACCTATTAGGCGTGATACATCTATGGCTGTTAACACGTGCTATTCCTAGAAAGAACGCACATTGGAAGAGTTGGGACATACAAGCACAATTGAAGTTCGTGATATCGGAATATATCCATCAACAAAGGTCAACATTGCAATGGAAGGACAATAGAAAAAAAACGGGAACCGGACTGGAACAAGGATAAATCTCATATTTTGTCCCGTATTGGCTCAACAAACCAAGGTTATGTTATAAGGTGGTTCCCACCTTCCAATACTTGTCAATTTTTTTAAATAATTTTATTGTTTACATGACATAATCCAGCTTTAGTATACACCTAGAGATTAAGCTGGATTATATCATGTAAATAATAAAATTAATATAAAAAATTGACAAGTATTGGAAGGTGGGAACGTCCTTATAACTTAACCCTAGCTTAACAAGGATTAGGTAAGATGCGGAAAAGATACATTGGAAAGGATGCATGTGCGTCCCAACATGGTTACAGAACATGACGATGCTGGTGATGGCAACGTAACGGTATCCTTTGATAATTGAATATCAATGTCACTATTAACAGCTATACAGATAAATACGAAAAATAAATTTAATGAACTTGAATGTTGAGAAAATAAAAGGAAAGAGTCATTAGAAGAAAGAAATACCTTGTAATTTTACCATCGGTGGGGTCGGAGAAGAAAGTCAAACAACTGAAGGAAATTAAAACTCACAGCAAAGATCTCTTCATAAGTTAGAAGCCGTGAGAGAACGCATCTGGTGCAATATGATCGCAATACATTACATCTCTCAAGTTGTAACACACAGGGAAAAATTAATACAATTTTGTGTTCTCCTGTCGACCTCAAACACAGAATGTGTTAAGAATTGTACTTCTCTTTCAAATATAATTAGTTCAGTATCGGATGTGACAGGGATAATTTGAGAGACGATAATGTTACAATACGATCGTTTCACCCTGGCACATCGGTGAACCCCGGCGGAACAAAATTTCGACTCCTTAAAATATATGGCAATTACAAAGCGTCGAGGAGGAGGAGGAGGAGGAGGAGGAGGAGGAGGAGGAGGAGGAGGAGGAGGAGGAGGAGGAGGAGGAGGAGGAGGCGAATTGTGAGTACTGTCCTTCAAAAGAAGATGTTAAAAGTCAATAATTGATATTTATGTTATGTTGATGTTCATACATAGTACAAGTAATACACAGGGGTGTGCCTTTAGGTATTACATTGTAAAGACTAGTCTATACAAAGCAACAAGCGAATTATCAGATGCAGTGCAAAACATGAATGCTGAGTTGATACAACTAAGTGAATTCGCACGATGAAATAGGCTTCTCATAAACCCATCAAAAACACAAGCAATCATTGTCAGTTCTCGAAAGTTACTACATATAATGAACAGTGATCATAGTCCACCTCTGCTAATAAACGATAAAATCATTCTTTACAGTGAGAAACATTGTCGTGACTATGACTGAAATTCTAAATTGGACGGAACATACCAAAAATATATGTCAAAATGTTTTTTTCTTCGCTTCATCCATTGAAAATGAACAAAGACGTCTTGCCACCCGATATGCGACAAAGACTAGTGCAGACTTTAATTCTTCCTATCCTCGACTACTGTGACGTAATCATTGTTGACGCATCCAAGAAACAAACGATGAAACTACAGCGCGATTTCAACTGTTGCCTCAGATTTATTTTTAACTTGAGATGTGATGTGAATATAATTCCTTACTATCAAGAACTTCTCTGGCTAAAACCTGACAAAAACGTAAATATCACATACTTGTAATAATATATAGACTCCTACATAGTAACTCGCCTCAGTAGATTTCCTCTAAATTTCAATTTCTCCCCTCATTGCATAACTTTAATAGTCGCGCTGGATCTACCCTTGCAAATCCTCTTCACCATTCATCTGCGTATAACAATTATTTTACTGTGACCAGTTCTAGAAATCTTGCCGAGATTACCTGTTGAAAACTACCGACTGACGTGTGCACTGTACAGCTGGCAGTGAGAATGGTTATGGACTATGTTTTTCTGGTGTATGTAGACCTAGTTGGTAGTTGTGTGACATGTGCATATATTTTGTGTGTGTTCGAGCAATATAATTTCCTATTGGTTTATGTAGAGCATAATATTTTAATTCCTTTGTAAATGTTAGTGATAGTGATAGCTTGTGTGTTAGCATTAAGTAATTATAATGAATTTTAACTTAATATATCTGCGAAAAAGTATTGTACGTGTGGTGAAGTGTGAGAGGACCATGCGCCCTAACTTCGCCACTTGAAAGAAGACAAATAAATAAATAAATAAATAAATAAATAAATAAATAAATAAATAAATAAATAAATAAATAAATAAATAAATAAATAAATAAATAAATAAATAAATAAATATGTTTTTCATTAATTATATTATTTCATTTTTTACTGTTCTTCAAGCTGCTGTAACCAATTTTGAGTGATAAATTTATAAACTACCTGAAAATGAAAAGCATATGTAACAGTAATGTACTTGAACAGAAACAACTTAATTAAAAATGTTCAGGTATAATACTGTTAAGATACCACATGTTTTTATTTTTCATGTACTTTAAGAATGCATTTCTCAAAATTAGTTTCAGCAGATTGAAGAACCCAACTGTTATAAATTAACTGATTCGAAACTGAAAACAGATAGCTATAGATATAATAAATTACAAACCATTAATTTATTCTAAATTACGTGGCTCCATTCACATGTTTAATCGGGCGTGTTAAACTCATATTATTTTCCGGAAACATTTGGCATTAGTGTGAAATACGATAAGCTGACAGAATGGGGAGGATTTCCGAATGTGTAATACGGTACAGTTCCTTGTTCAGAGTTGTGCGAAATTGCTTCTTCTTCTTCTTCTCCCTTACATACTGAAAGTTTATCTGCCCGTTGGCGTAGCACCACGACTGAGACTCTTAGTATCTCTCTTAGTATCTGGTTCACTTGATAAAGTAAAATTAATGTTTTGTTTTCTTGTAAACCCTACTTGAAGTGACCCCGAAGTACAACATAATATCAATCAAGCAACAAATCTACCATCATTGATCCACATTTTGGCCCGGGTAGCATATTCTCTGGCATATTCTGGCTCACGTTCTGAGTTCTTGCCCTACTTCACCACAAGGTAAGATCACTGACTGCAGAAGAACACCGCAGTAAAAGCTTCCGTGTACATGAAGAAATCCACGGTTTATATAAGATAGGAAGTACAAGACGAATTGATATAATTGCCTTTAAATATAAAGACAAAAATGCTTCATTATCGATCCGACTATCCCATTCGAGCACCATGCCGGCCAGCCTACTGAAGTCCACCATGGAAATCAGAACATATTTGCGCCCACCATACCGTTCTACAAAAACAAATACCAGTTGAATGAAGTAGAGATTATCGGCCTAGTGGTTGGTGCTCGTGCAACAATACCTGAAATGTTCACAGAATTCTGGAAGAAGTTCGAGCTGCCTATGAACAGCATTGAAAAAAATAGTTAACACCACCATATGTAGATCTGTTCACATCCTGAGATCTCATTTGTTCGGACCTCCATAATTTAAAAAATCCATATTACCGATATATTTCTCTATGAAAAAACATTCTGTATCCTGATATGCTTTAGTTTGTCCATTGTGACAACGCGTAATTGCGGTAAGTCGTTGATTCGTTCAATAAATGTATCGTGATCTTGTCTTTTTTTAAATTATATCAAAGAACTTGGAATTTTATCCAACATTTCTCTCCAAACTTTAAAAGCCCCAAACAAGCTTATTCATTTATTGATGTAATCATATGCCATCTATCCACTGACAGCTCGGATCATACTGCCTAGTAGATCAGCCCGTATCTTTAATCCCCAGTCTTCCCCGTCCATAGCTTGCAATATTTCCGTAACACCACTCTCTTGTCGGAAATCACCCAGTACAAATCATGCTGCTTTCCTTAGCACCTATTCCATTTCTCGTATACAGTTCTCCTTGCGAAGGTCCCATACACTGGAGGTCTTAACAGTGATGTATACGCCCCTCACTTCTACATATTTGCTATAACCTCTGGATATCCTTATAACCGGATGAAGCGATCTATAACCTTTATTTAAAAATAATTATGGCCAACGGGTCACATTTTTCTGTCAAATAATCACATACCCATAAAGATTCACATATTCTTTGATCATATGCTGGATATTTTCACTGTGTGGCAAACATAAGATCTATGGAGCGAGTGGAAATAATCATGTTTAATAATATGTGTGGTCATCGGTACGTTCTGACAGATAGGTCGTCATTTATTAAGAATTATTTCAATAAATCCGCCTAGGAAGAAGAGAATTAATCGCAGAATCCAACATTTTGCGCTTTATTCCACGTGTTACAATCTCGAAAGGTAACAATGAGATTTCTTATAAACGAAGTGTAATGTCAAAATATTACCTTGAGTTTCAAGATATTATTTCTAGCAAGTATGAACAATATGACCCAGAATCACTGCGAATCTAACGGGCTATCGTCATTTACATATCACGTAACATGTTTCAGAGGCAAACAGCCACTACACCTGGACCAATGACAATTCAATGCCACCCATTACATAAATGATGAACACTAATACTTTTTCGAAAACACAGACGCTGATATCGACCCACTCATAACAATACGCTACTTATGAACACACGTGTTTTAGCTCACTTTTGTTATTCCCTACACCTATCCAAGTGAAATCGCGATTTCTGACTAATGAAGGATGATTATATGCAATATATTTACTGTACATATTAATATAGTCCCTAGTAGGGTCATGGACAGACCATGTCACAGATCCCTTTAAGGATGAGAAAAGATAAGAAAGTACTGACCACTGCAAAATACAGAAAGCTTCAATATCAGAGTCACATCATGAGAAACAGAAGAACTACTGAAATATAACTCTGCAAGGAAAGATAGCCGGAAAGAGACATGTTGGCAGGAGACGCATCTCCTGACTAAAATACCAGCCAAGACGGGCCTCTCAAGACATCGGCAGAGTTACTACAAACAGCGAACAGAAAAAGCAAGGCCAAGATGGTTGAAGACATCCGGAATAGATAGAGACTAGCAAAAGATGGAAAAGAAGGACTGGAAGCCATAGTTCGACAACCCTGAAGATAGTTCTCCATGGTTTACCATTTTCACATTACATGAATGCTGGGGATATATCTTAATTTAAGTCTCGGTCACTTCTTTCGCATCGCTAACCAGTTCATATCCCATGTGATGAGCAGGGTTAGGATTTTAGGTGCGCAGCTTTTTGTTAGGATAAATTAATGCTGTTAGGAAAGATATCACAGAGTAAATGTTTTTGTTTCTAGTTGCCAAAGAAGGCATTTTTCACGACCTTTTTTCCGTTTTTGGGACCTTTATCTCTTTTTTCTCCAACCATGCCCATAATCCCTTTTCCCACTTTTTCTTTTAAGTTTAATTCCAATTTATTATAAAAGATTTCTAATCAATATAAAATATTTAACATTCAGTTAACATCTCCTCAGCTTGCTGTGTACGTGCGAACTGTAAGCCTATCTCTTTCAGTAACCACCGCGCGGGAGTTGAAAGTAAACCTGCAACAATGGAAAATAATTGTGTGTTCGACAAAACCTCTTTCTCACGCTTTACCGCTATAATGTAGTGCGCAATAATGCAGTTGACAACGAGTGATTCTATCCCACCAGAATCAGTAGCCTGCTGTTCGTAAATTTGAGTTTGTTACTGTCAGAGACGTCATCTGTTCGCATGGAGGCGGACGCTGGTGACGTAGAGATGTCAGCAACAGCACCTGCGTAGTTCCGAGAATTGAAAATGGGTTCCCCTCGAAGCTACTAGAAATCGCTGAGACTGCACTTCCAGCATGAATGAGAAAATTCTGGGAAAGTCTCGCGATGTTATAAGAGAGTGTGGACAGCAAGTGAGTGAACGAGCGCAAGAGTGAGTTGTATGATAGTCTAATTGAGTTAGCAAGTGAGCTGGTGATAGCACTTTGTTATATTATTAAACGGGTGTACTACTAAATTGTACCATGCCAAAGGTGGCCAGTGCCCGATTTATTGCTCTGGCTCAGGAATTCAAACAAGATTTCATAGACACTGATGGAACTCTTATGCGATGTACTATTTGCGATTCAAGAATATTTTTACATGAAAAACACCAGCGAGATCGCATCAAACAACACATTTCCAGCTCTGTGCATCAAATGAATAAGACTCTTCAAGCAAACAAATCGCAGCAACCTCTATTACGTAATGCGTTTCAACAGAGTTATTAAAAAAAATTCGAAGGAATTAAACATTGATTTGTTTGCAGCTCTTACACAAGCAGGAATTACACTCAATAAGGTGAACCATCCGGCCTTCAAGGGATTTCTTGGAAAATACGAAAAGATGTCAATGTCCGATGGGAGTACTTTAAGAAAAACGACATGGAGCCTGTTTACCAAGAAACCATACAAAGAATCAAGGAGAAAGTGTCTGATTGCGATGTGGGAATCATTGTGGATAAAACCATGGACTCGATGGAACGATATGTTTTAAACATTTTAGTTTTCTCCTTAGCAGGGGAGAACGTTAAACCCATGTTAAAAATGTATGATCTGCAGAAAGCCAATGCCAGTACAGTAATGCAATCAGTTATGGACTTCTGGCTAAAACTCTGGCCTACTACTATCGTGTTTGAAAACTTCTTCTTCTGGTTACGGACCAAGCTACATACAGCTGTTAACCAATTAAAACCTTTATTTCCTAAGTTGAAGCAAGTGACATGCTTGGTTCATGTCCTTCACAGGGTTTGTGAATCCATAAGGAACGAATACGACATGGCAAATGGGTTCATCTCTGCCCTGAAGAAGATTCTACTGAATGATCCGAGTCGTGTTGTTGTCTACAGGGGAACCACTGGCCTTCCCTTTCCAAATTTCCAGGTCAATACTCGCTGGGGTTCATGCTGCTATGTTGTGTGAGAATTTTGAGAAAATTAGAGAGTTTGTGTTTTCTTTTGATTCAGTCGACCGACGCAGGTGCAATTTCCAATGCACAGCAACTTCTGTTACCGGAGAAAATACATAATTCGTAGACAGATCTATATTGTGTTCATTGTTACAAGCACCTGTCCGCAGTCATTAAACGATTAGAAGAACAAGGTATGGAAAAGGAGGAACAATGGGATATTTTATTTCCGAAAGAGAGCAGTTAGATATCTTTGCCAAAGGGCAAACTTGAGTCTAGTCTTTAGAAGAATTCGCCACCTCCGTAGAGTTGCCATTCCGACTGAATATAAGGTTTGCCCCGCTGGTTTCTGTGGATGTCGAAAGAAGCTTTAGTATCTACAAAGACATTCTATCCCATAATAGAAACAGACTCACTGTACTTTAAAAAATGTAGAGATTCATAATGTCTTGAATACAACAGCTTCATGCTTTTTCCATCTTTTGGTGAGTGATAATTTGATGTACTTGTTTGTAATTCAATAAACTATAATAGAGGAAAGGGAAACCGTTGAATTAGTTGAATAAACCAGCACCTTTTGTACCTTTTTACCTTATTTGAGCCCATTTTCGCATCGGTTTTACATCTGAAATTTGCACCTAAAAATCCTAACCCTGATGATGACTGTACTCGGTCTACAGACATGCCTGCCACTTACCCCACTGTCATCACTGAACCGCGATAAACAAACACTAGCATCGCTTCCCCCAAGCGCAATGGTATTTTGAGTAAGTAACCGAATACTGAAAAGTGTAATATCAAATGAACTCTGTGTTAAAATTTACCTTGGAATCTCTGCAAAAATGCTACACGCAAATTACGAGATACTATGTTAAAATTTTTGGCAACAAGCTCCCGAGATAGAGACGGACATCTCAGCTAAAAGCCGGAGGTGAGTTCGGGCAACGCTGATTTTCTGCTGACCTCAACTGGTCCCAGTAATTGATTTCTGCGATGTCCCTTACTATACTGAGCTGATGCAGAGATGTCTAATTCATTTGCTAAAAATCTCGCGAGATTTATATATATATACGTGACATTGCTGGTGAAAATTGGCGCTGAATTTTAGTATAACACTTTTCAACGTTCCTATAGGTAATCAGTGAAAATTACGTGGTGCGACGGTATTCTTATTTTCAAATTAACATCATTTATTATTATTGTAGAAAAGTTATAAAATATGTTCAATTTATAAACACATCACGGCTTATTGAAGTTATGAAGTATCAATTCTGAGTGATATGCTGATATTCAGTAAGAATAAATGTTGACAGTTGTCATGTAAATATTTACGATTTACATTAAAATTTGTTGTGAAGAATTCGAATAAAATCAGGAGTCTAGTGTAGGTATGATGTTCATTCCCTTATGTAACGTAGAGTACATTCTGTGACGTTCTATACTTGATCATGTAAAGATAAACCATAACATCATATCATAACCACACTAACGTCATATATTTACTTGATACTCGGACAGAATACTGAAAGGCAGAGTCCTATAGGTGTACATGAATATCGTTTGTACTGTTTGATGTCATCAAAGCAATCATTGCGCGTAACTTACACATGGGATTGCGTGCGAATTCGTGTAATCAAAGTAAAATACTCCCTTTGGTCTTCATAGAGTTCCAGTTTCAATTTGATGGTGTTGTGAAAGTTAACATTCAGAGACAATCACTGGTATACGAGGACATGCAAACAGCATATACACCTTCAATTGATTGTCCAGTTTATGATCGGTGTTATTACGTTAGTCAACAGAAGAATTTGAGACCTTCTCAACATCCAGCGTCACAAATTTCATCTCACGTCGAATTATCTTACTCGTACAGGTATTAATGTTCCAAACGTAGAATAGTATTACGTATGAGCACTGCAGTAGTACCATAAATGTACTAGTAATCACCATCAAAACCACAAGTTTCAAACGCTTTGATCCATAATCAATTAGAAGCGACAATAGAGTGACAATATTGTGCTCTGACGATCGATACTTCTTAAAACTCCTAAATGTGATACGATTGTGTCAGGATTCAAACTCGTAACAGATCAGACAAACGCGAGTATGTAACCTTATGTCAAATACGGCTGTCATGAATTAGATCTCCCGGAGCATTTACGACTTTTTCCTAATCAGTGTGGCAGTGGAATCATCTGTTGGAATGCCACACCTCTCTATGGTGTTGGCTAGTATACCTTTGAGACACTACAGAAAGCCTGCTTCGGTGCACAATGCAACAACAGTGCCTCAAAGGAAGCTTGGATACTACAATGGAGAACATACCATTTTTCTTATGGTATTAATATTTCAAGTGTCAGAAAGTTGGAAAATTTAGAAAGAAAATTTACATTTCTGACATTCAACGTACACTGGAAATGAGCACCCGATCAATTCTCATAGGCAGCATTTCGATACATTTTATTGTTATAGCAAAAACTTAAAGTAGTTCTTGAAAATACTGATTAACGAGTGTAAGTAACAAAGCATCGAGATCGACTTTTACGGTGCTGATATTGAATTCAGTTCGATATCGTCTTTTATTGGTGGCTGCCTTGTTAATGGGGTATAGGCATTCCCACGTCGATCGAAAGGTCGCGGGTTTTATTTCCACCCAGGAAGTCGAGAAATTATGTAACAAGATTTCCTCTTCTGGATAGGCAAATGGCCCTATGATTCACTTAGCCAGCGCGAAAAAAGGAGTACCAGATTCATTCCTGGGGGCAATGGTAGCCAGGGGTAGATAACTAAGGACAGTAGAAGTCTTCAACTTCTCCAAAGAGCTTTATAGCCTGTGTGCAGATCGTTTGCTTTGTTTTGTAATTTTTTGACGTGAAAATTCTATTCGGTCCGGCTCTGAGCGTGTACTAATTCTGAAACTCCCGCACAAAACGTGACGCTTTATTCCAGCGCTGATATCTCTGTATCTATTAAAGATATCGCCACTGTAATCATAATAACTTCCAAGCTATAATTTGCCACCAAATAAATTTGTTGTGATGTCACCCATCACACAAGGTGGCAGCGGAATAACATGCCCTTCTGGCGGTACCGTGCTCAGTGGCCGTCTTATAACTTCAGAAGAGTCATTTGGATTTACTAAAACAATTATTTAATTTGGCGAATCCGTTAGCGACGGATGTCTCTTTATTTGAAGAAATATATTTTGTGAACTTTCTATTTTGTTCTACAATGTCCAATTTTAAACCACAACAAAGCAAGCGATTACTTCAAGAGGACTATATAACGAACAAAATGAGACCAAAAAGAGCTCTGCGAGACAAAAACAGAGTGCACAGTGATCAAAACAATATCGTCAGTGCAATAATAAGAAGAAGGTTCCACAAATTAATTAATTCATTATAATTTTACCTTCACCCTTTCCTCCCGCTGTATTATAAATGAATTGAAAGGTACTTCAATATCAGTTAACAACTGGAAGAAAGGATGGAATAATAATATTTTAATCGAAACAGAATTTCAACGTATTACGTCGTGTTACGTACATGTAGTACGTGTTGAAGAGATATTAAGTACAGAACAAAAATGGCCAGCCGGACACCTGTGGGATCCGAACCCACAACCTCCCGATTTCGCGTCGGTTGTGGGAGGTTGTGGGTTCGGATCCCATTTTTGCTCTGGCCATTTTTGCTCTGTACTTAACATCTCTTCAACACGTACTACATGTACGTAACACGACCTAATACGTTGAAAGTCTGTTTCGATGACAATGCGGTCGTGAAAATTCAATATTCAATAATATTTTATTTAAAAAAATTTCACGCCTTTAACACGTTGGACGCCAAGTTTATTTTGAGTGTGTGTGTGTGTGTGTGTGTGTGTGTGTGTGTGTGTGTGTGTGTGTGTGTGTGTGTGTGTGTGTGTGTGTGTGTGTGTGTGTGTGTGAAATGTTGCTCTATGGGCCGACATTTTACTTTTAACTTGCGGAAGTGGACACCCCTGTCCGCATGGCCTAACGGAAAATCCTAAAATAGTCATCGGTGTCCCCTCAGTCGCACAAAGAGTTAAGGTTACGGCTCCCACCGACTATTTTTGTGTGCATGATTTGAAAATTGCCACCCTACTAGTACGTGCTATTGAACCTCATCTTGAAACACACCGTAGATGTAAAGTTATGTGTGGATGTAGAGATCATATTTGTGAACTATAAGATAATTAGTTTATGTTTAAAGGACCATATGCGAGTTATTACACCGTTGTTTGTTTCCAAGTAATTCGGGAGTTAGCGGGTTCGTACCCCACTGTCGGCAGTCCTGAAGATGTTTTTCCGTGGATTCCCATTTTCACACCAGGCAAATGCTGGGCCTGTACCTTAATCAAAGCGACGGTCGCTTCCTTCCCACTCCTAGCCCTTTCCATTCCATCTTCGCCATAAGACCTATCTGTGTCGGTGCGACGTGAAGCAACTTGCAAGTGTTCTCAAGTAACAAGGTAACGGCTGTCAAATAATTTTATTTCAAATTGCATTTCACTTTGGTTATATCTCGCCATTCCAGTTGAATGAAACAAAGCTTACCACGTCTCTCCATTCCCTTTACAGTAGAAGCAACACCGCATCGCAGTCTTGGTGTGCAGATTGCATCCGTGTCTTGACGAGGCGCGGAGTTGAATGGTACAATGAAACGACATTTCATTATATAGAGCGCATCGTCGGAAGGAGAATGATTTCTTCAATTCACGCTGCAGGAGATATGAGTTAGGAGAAATGAAGTGTAAGCAAGTGCGCTCAGAATGCTACTGTGTGAAACTCGTGTAATGTTGTTTCGCTGGGAAACTTAATAACATATCATTCAGGAGATTCTTTTCTTTGAATCATTATGGATTATATTGAGAACAATAAAATAAAGTATAACAAATTCTGTTTCCAATCACTCCGAAAACCGAAAAAGTAGTTAGTGGGACGTCAAGCCAATGACATTATTATTGTTCCTAATCTGCGGTTGGAGGTACAACTAGAAATGGAACAGAGAATAAAATAATCACCTTTGATTCAGGCTGGGAAACATTACCACTGAATCCAAGAGTGGCAGGGAGGAACCACCACATAAAATCTCGAGGTTTGAACCCAGGATCGCTTTGTCACGCTCGCGTCAAAAATGACAAATAATAATTGCATTATGCTTTTTGTCCAAACAACTAAATTTGACTGTTTTCGGATACGCTCAGGTGCTGGATTTCTTCCCGCAGGTGTTCCTTCACGTGCCAGCAAATCTACGGACACAAGGCTGACGTATTTTAGCACCTTCGAATACCACCGGACTGAGTCAAGATCGAACCTGCCAGTTTGAGTTCAGAGGCTAGCGCCTCAACCGTCTGAGCCACTCAGCCCGGCTCAAAAATAACTAATGACAACCTTGTTTTCATAGGAGAAATGTTGAATGACTGAAAATGAAGCTATAGTCATGTACTAATATGTGTGAGACCCAATATGTTGAAAGCAGATTCAAGGATTTCGTATGCATTGAGATAAAAGCTGGTACTGGACACTCGACTACCGGAATAGTGAAGGTACAGCCTCACTAAATCAAGTTAGTGAGCGGAATTGCTATAAAACATTAATACAATTACAAATAAATATCCAAAGTCGCAAAAATGATTCCAAAGAATGAAAACATATCAATTTTTTTTGGAAACGATTCTCAAGACTAAAAGTTATGAAATTCTTGTCAATTCACTTTGGATAGCATCTAGCTAGAGTAAGGCCATAAAAAGTGGGGGTCATACGTCAAACTATATCTCAAACATCCAGTATATACAGGTATGTTTATAAAAAAACATAACACATTGAAAGACTAGAGATAGGAAGTTCATATTCACAGGACATTATCATAAGTATGTTTTGCAGAAACGATTAGCATTTGAGTCACCAGGGTTTCGCACGTGTCCTGTTGCCCTCCATGGGCACTGTAAACTTGTTACATGCGTCATAGTATCGACGCGTATAAGGCACGAATGGCATCCTGGGCTATGGCCATTCGTGCTGTAATCACCTGGTTCCACAGTCCATCTTCGGTGGTTGGCATTGAGTCACAGCGCCGCACCCGTCCTTTCACCATATCCCACATATTTTCGATTGGCGACAAATCCGGTGATCGGGCGGGCCAGGGCAACAGTCTGACATTCTGTGACAGGAAGAAGGCTCGTGTTCATGCAGCAACATGTGGTCGCTCATTGTCCTGCTGCAATATGGCGTCTGGGATGTCGTGCAGAAAGGGTATGGCTACGAGTCGCAGGATGTTATTCACGTAGGTAAAACTGGTCGGTGTGCGCAGTGATTTGTGGTTGTACCCAACAGCACCCCACACCATAAGGCTTTGAGTTGGCGCTGTATGTCTTGTGCGGACCAGATGTACGGTGATTGCCAGGGCTCGCGAGGATCCTCACGAGACTATAATAATTATGGACTAAAACTGGGGTAGTAGTAGTACTCTTCCCAGCAGTGCTGACTACTGTTGAAACCTGGTGCTGACCAGTTCTCTGGGAAATGTTACGCAGCCTGCTTAGGTTACGTAACATATAGATATAGAACTTGCCATAAGGTGCAGCTCATGCTCAAGGAAGTTATAATTTACTGTCCATGAGGAAATACGAGAGTGCGAAAGATCAACATCTGTAAATATCATTGTGTGTACTGGCAATATTTAATTGTCACCGCGAAGAACGCTGTGATAGGAAACAAGGCATTTGAACTCAAAATGATAGTTCGTTCATATTAGGAAGCCTAAGGAATAGTCTTACACGTTGCCCACTCTTTCTGAAAACATAGCTTCTATTAAGTTCTTATGAAGTGCTTTGTCTTCTTATGTAGAAGGGCAACTGACGTTTCTGTGACAAGTTGTGGAGAGGAGGGACATTAAAATTCAGCCTGTGTTGGATTATTTCAGGTCTTCTCGTCCATGTTGTTTATACAAAACTAAGTCGTTGCGATTGGCTTGGTACATAGGGCTACTGGATTGTGACGTCCATAAACAGCCTTCATTAATTTAGACCAGGCGTGTTCGATACAGTTCATGTCCGGGCAACGCGGTAGCGTCTTTTTTCGTGCGACGCTGTGATTTACGAACGAGAATCTCACGATGGATGCGTGCATTATTGTCCAATGAGATAAATTCTCTCTCGAAATGTTGACGCTACGGTGACCAGTGGATGTCGTTCCTTCATGACATTGCCCTGCAGGTCTAGGATTCGTGTACGGTATCCTCACATAATGCTACCGTCAAATACCAGGGAACCGCCACCTTGCTGAACTTACCTAACAGTATGTCTGAGACGTCAAAGCTGACCGGATTGCTCGCAGTTACGTTGTCGGCGATCGTCAGGAACAAGGTTTATGCGGCACTCATCGGTCAAATTTTTTTTTTGACAATTCTGAAGTGGCAATTCAGCATATTGTTGGGCTAATCTCTACTGCGTCTCATGGTGTCTAGGTTTGAGAACTGGGCCTTGCTATGGGCATCGAGGGTGAAGGTGTGTCTAGTGCAATCTGCTTCTCATAGTTTGGCTAGAAACTTGGTGAACTGTGGCTGTCCGGCGATCATTATTCAGAATAGTAGCATTGTTTCGAGGGTTACTACGAGCTGAAATTCGAAGAAAAGGGTCATCGACTGCAGATATAGCCCTTGGACGTCCTATGCGAGGCAAGTAATTAACCGTTCCTGTGTCCCTACACCACCTGCACGTTCGAACGACATCACTTAGATTACGGTTCACTCGTCGAGCAACTGCCCTTGGTGACCATAATTTATGACATAATGTGATTATGATAGTCGTTCATATGTAGGCAATGCACGTTGTGCCTTCGTAGATGCTCACTACACTGCCTCATCAGTGCTACAACTTCAACTGAAATATTACCTTCAATTTGAGCGTGGAGTTCTGTCTATGGGTGAGGTACGTGCAGTTGTGAGCATGTTTTCAAACATCATATGAGTCGTCCTTCCGGTCTGCATAATACAGACCAAGGTAGCAACACAGTTAAAAGACACTGAGGGGCGATGGAAAAATTATTTTGATGTGTGTATTTGCAAGGCATACGTAGAATCATTTTTATTTTTGGGTTATGCTATACGTACTGCAATGGTACGGGCATGCCATGGTAAAACTAAATGTTTTTCAATAAGTTAATACTATAGGTAAAAACACGCGCCACAGTACAATGGATTGCTTGTGCATGCTGTCAGTCACTCCTCTCACAAAGTCAATTGACGTGTTGTGACAAACACAATACACCTAGACGAAGGTCAAAGTAGTAGAGTGAATCTCAACAAGCACACGAAATGGTTATTGTTAGGACATGGTCTATCTGTGGAACGCAAGCACAGTAAAACTACAGTCTAATAGTGATGGAAAAATTGGGTTTTCTACAAACGAGTTCAGAGATATGCTTCTTATTTACGGTCAACCAAACCAAACCTCACGGTGCAACAGCCCCGAAGGGCCATGGCCCACCAGGCGACCACTGCTCAGTCCGAAGGCCTGCAGATTAGAAGGTATCCTGTGGTCGGCATGACGAATCCTCTCGGCCGTTATTCTTGGCTATCTAGACCGTCAGATAGTTCCTGAATTGAAATCATGTAGGCTGAATGGACCTCAAGCAAGCCCTCCGATGCAAGCAAACGTCCTCCTTGAGTTGGTCAGGAATAGAACATGGGGTCTCCGGGATAAAAGACAGACACGCTACGCCTACACTACGAGGCCGGCTATTTACGGTGAAACACATCGTAATTCAAAAGGTGCCATTCAACTGCTGAGCAGAAAAACTTTGCTGATTGGCGACTTGAAAGAGGCGAATGTTCGTTTTTGCGTGCCAGTGAGTACAAGATACGGGCAGTGTTTACCGTCTTATCGGGACAGTAGTCGGCAGAGGTCATGGCAAGTGTTAGTAGTAGATTTCGACATTCCCGACATAATTGAACAGCCTTCGAAGCACTCGAAGTGATGCGCGCGATTTTGTTGTGTTCGTATGGATTGTGCATCGTCTGCGATTGCGACTATGTCATATGCAACGTGTCCAAAGTTTGTAAGATGTATTTTCGACAAAGGCACGAATTCTGTTCGCGGTTTCCAAACGAAGCGATACAACTGCCACTGTTCGTTTTCTAAGTGCTAGACACACACAAAGCCTCTTTTACCGGAAATGATGTGTTAAATTTCCATAATACCCATACATGGACTGTCTATAACCAACATACAATTTGGAGGCGACATATTCAGCGGAGATTTATAGTGATGGTTTGGGCAGTATCATTTATGATCGCCTAATTGGGTTCCACGTATTACCCACGCGTGTGAAAGTTTCAAACTACTTAACAATCCTCAGTGATGAACTCCTTGGCGTATCTTTAGAATGTACTGTTACCAATGCGCATTAACGTGTGTTGTTTTCATGATGATGCACCAGCTCATGTGAGCTTCGGTCCACTTGAATACCGCGACCGTATATTTTCACGCTGTTGGATGAGGCGCAATGGACCAATCACATGACCAGTATGGTCTCCTGGTTTAATTCGCTGCACTTTTACCTATTGGGTCATAACAAGTCTAGTAAAAGCAAGTGAAATTGATACGGTGGATGAACTGTGTCCACGTATTTTTGCTTCAGCAGAATTCGTACGGGTGAACCCACAAGCGTTTGCATACGTTACGGCATTGTGGTGTCGTCGCTGTGGAGACTATCTGTAGAAATATGGTGGACATACCCAACACCTTGGGCGTGGTCGGTGTCCGTTGGGAAGTGTCTCCACCATCACCACCATCGTGCGTTTTATTGTCAGTGCGATTTTGAGCGTACACACTATGTAACTTGATGTTTACAAACATTCGCTGTGTGTTATAGAAACAGACTCCAGTGGCATGGTTATCAGTCCGATGATCACGCGCGTGATGGAAAGCATTGCCTTATGTGCATCCCAACAACAAGACATTTACCGTCGTACAATTTAGCAAATTCGTTACATATACGCCCCTCACATTTTCGGTATAACTTCACCTTACATCCTGGGGTTTAAATATAGATGAGACGAACACCATAAGTCAAACGTTATCCACTAGTTGTATATAAATAAGCAAGCATTGTACGTATCTATTCTATATTACACTTCATTTTCACCTCAGGTTTTCTAATAAAATTGGTGTTTTGTTCATTATTATGGCATATCTTATATAACAAGTAATTTTCACTTCAGACTGAATCACATGAAAAGGTAATTGTTAGATTATAAGACTTAAACATTATCCTCTATCACTGTTAATTTTAACTTCACATACAGTCAAGAAAAAACGGTGCTATATTATAGGACAACATTTCTTGTACCACATCTAATTTCCATCTCAGGTATTGCCATATAGGGCGTTGTGTCTAAAATACGGGTTCATACTTTTCTTATCACATCTAATTTTCAACTAAGTTTGTGGCATGAGTTGCGCTGATTGTCAAATTTTAGTTTTCCCAGATCACATAATTTTCATCTCAGCTAAAGGCATGAAAGTCTGTGTAGCTGTGGATTAAGAAATAGTTATAAACCTGCATGTTGTCACGAAAACCTAGTTTCTTTCCGTGTGTTAAAAATCTCTCTCTTCTGTTGAAGTTTGAAGACAAAGTTTCAGACGTTGGGATCAGGAGACCTGCTGTAACATAAGGTGTGTTTTGACGTTGCATTGGGTCGTAGAGAACGTCCATCTAACTTTGTGAACAACTTTTCTAATATATCTGAGGAGTTTGAGAACAGAGCGCTAATGGTATCTAGCCTAGCTAACCTTGCTATGGCAAGCAGCCAGAAGGTCAGATTGAGCACCCGGGATACGTAGCTTACTGATATGCAATGTAACTGCAAGAGAAGAATACGTAGGTGACAGTTGTGTTATCCAGTTTATATGCAGAATATTATAGGTCAATTACAGACAATAATAATAATAATAATAATAATAATAATAATAATAATAATAATAATAATAATAATAATAATAATAAATAATAATAATAATAATAATAATAATAATAATAATAATAATAATAATAATAACTCTACCGGAGGTACACCCGCCCCGTGCATTTAAAACAAGCGCCTTGTAGAAGCTCATCTATAACATAAACTGTGAAATTAATTTCGGAAATAGTTTGGACATTCATCGATAGATGTCTCTACTATCAACTTATGTGCGCCCTCTGGAGCCAGGATGAATAATTAATTTTCAAAATTATTTTGTGTGTCAAGGTTTTCTAAACTGAATTGTTTATTGATGACTTTTGGTGTTCAAAGTTTATCAGCACTTATTTCTCTTTCCGCTAGCTTAAAATCCTAGCAAATAGGAAATTTGTGTATTTAATTAAGTAACCAATCAGAGTTTTTGATTTTTATTTGATTGTCCAATACACATTTTGTATGTGTAAGGACTTCGCCGAGAGTAATGTGGAACCTTCCTCTCCGCTATAAAAGCTGGGACATTTCGGATCATGTTGGTTTTTCATTGCTCCAGTCAAGAGGTTTAGGGTGTGTCCGTAGCGGATGTAGGGGAAGGGCTGCCTCGTCCATCGCCAGGAGGTCCTTCAGCTCAAGATAATGGCAGACTCCATGTAATCATGTAATAGTCTCTGAAAGATAGTTCGAGGGGAAGGTTTCAAGTTTCTTTTGAACTAACACGCTATAGGAATTTGATATTCAAACCTTAGGACATTAAGCTTAAGACAGTTTAAAAAATAATTAAACCAAGTTCATACCTGTATGATTTAATGTAACTCTGATTTAAATCCTTAAAGAAACTTACATTTAAAATTACAGATTTTGCTTGTTCATTTATACAAGGAGGTATATGCATGTTTACAATACTGCAGACTCTTATTTACAGATTAACTTCTGCTAAACTGTACGTCATATCGACAAACGGATTGTACCATAATACGCCGTATTGAACAGTCTAAATGGCTTGTCCTATGATATTTTCTCGTATCTCAACTATTCATGCGCTAGATTAAGTTGGAAACGTTGAATAGGATGAAATTGGGGTAAGATTGCCTTACAGAGTATTACTTTCCGGATAATTTTGATACAGCTATAAACATAGCATTTGGCTCACATATGTCTCCTGGGTGGACCACTGTTCGTGTAGAATTTCGTGATTTTATATTTCCTATAAGTGATTCAAAGAATGATTAATGCGTGTAAAAAGTGCAAAATCGGCTTACAATCGAGAAAAGGTACCAAAGTTGTATATCACTCCAAATTGAACGGAGATTGTGCCATCCATTACCGTTTAGCCACGAAATACATCGAAACGAAGGTCTCCACCGTCATTAAAATTGCCTCCATATTTCGATATTCTTTGGGGTTATACGTAAATAATTTTAAGGTCTTGGAATTTTTCTGTCGGTTACAGGCTAAATAGTATAATTTTGACGAATTTCAATTTTCTAGCTCGTCTGGCTCATTGTGCCGTTATCTTGATTTGCTCCACGTGCAACACCTTTTGGGCTATGTCCGCTGGAATTAGCCTGCAAGACCTACCGTTCATGATATCTCCCTTATTAATCCTCGCATTGAAATTATGCATATGAGAAAATAGTTTTAGGGATTGATTTCCATTATGTATGCTAGATTTCCATTAATTTTGGATGTGCATATTTTGTGGGAGTGCAAAATCGTGATTTCCGTTTCGGATAAACCCCCAGTAAATTTATGTATTCAGATATAATATTGAGCCTAAAACCTACCCAAGGAGTGTTGGATTCTAAATATCAAGTTTGGTAGAAATATATTTAGTAGTTTTCAAGTTATATATAAGAACTCAGAAAAACAGACATACACCAAGGCTAAAAAAATATACAGGTGGTCATTATTGCACCTGAAACGGATAACTATGTGGAAATTTCACCCAAATAGTCAATGTGCAGACACACGGTTGTTACGATTTGAATTATATAGATACATATTTTTAACACGTTGCTTTACGTCGCACCGACACAGATAGTTCTTATGGCGCCGAAGCGACAGGAAATTCCTAGGAGTGGGAAGGAAACAGCCGTGGCCTTTATTA
Source organism: Anabrus simplex (assembly GCF_040414725.1). NCBI lineage: Eukaryota > Metazoa > Arthropoda > Insecta > Orthoptera > Tettigoniidae > Anabrus > Anabrus simplex. The sequence goes on along the minus strand of NC_090269.1, from coordinate 213,132,592 downwards.
AGATACAGCCCCAGCATTTTCCTGGTGTGAAAATGGGATATCACGGATAACCTTTAGGGCTGCCGACAGTAGGGTTCGAAGCCATTATCTCCCGAATTCTAGAAAATATTACGGAAGTCATATTATTATTTTTCTCCCGGACTTTCAGTAGCTTAAAAACACTTAACGATTTTGAAATTGCCCTATTAGAGGACTGAGGTTAATTAGGAAAGATAATTTACCAATGAAATCTACAACTCCTTGGCTGAATGGTCAGCATTGAGTCGAATGGTTCGATTCCCGGCTGGGTCGTGGACTTAAAATCGTGTCTGATTAATTCTTCCGTTGCGGGGACTGGGTGTTTTATCCAACACGCTCTTCTTCATAATCAGACAACACACTTCCCTACCAACTAGTACAGGAACACTCCATAGTAATTACACTGCGCTACATAGGCTTGGCGACAGAAAGCATCCGACTGTAAAAGACGGCCAAATCCATATGATGTGCTACGCAGTCACACCCGCGAACCCACAAGAGTGGAAAAAGCGCTTCAATCGCAGATACATCAGAAGAGTTTTAAATAAATAAAAAAAGAACACTAGTACCTTACAGTGCCATTCAGAAAAATAATACCTTTGACTTCACTCTGCCAATGCGCGAGTTTTTAACTGAATTTCATCGCGCAATTGTATGAAGTCAAAAAATGGGGTAAATCTAAGAACTACAGGTGAAATTCTATAATATTATGCTGTACGTGAATTGCTTAATTTCTTTTGTACTTTTACTTGCAGAATGGTTTTCACAATATCAAAATATGGCATTTTGGTTTTTAGAAAAATACTTAAATATTTATAGGTGATTAGATAAAATTCTAATATAGTTTAGGTATAAGTACCGCCATATTCATTGTAGTTTGTATTACGTAGTTGCCACTTTAATTAGGGCACTAAGTCTGTAATATATAATAAATAAATAAATAAATAAATAAATAAATAAATTAATTAATTAAACGAAGTTAGCCATATGACAGATCCCCTCTGAGAAACTTCTACCACTTTTTCCCCGCACCTGTGAGGTTGCAGGTACGAGCTTTGTCACATATAGAGATTTGGCCCTGTTTTATGGCTGGATACCCTTCCCGACGCCAACCCTATCGAAGGATGTAATCACTATTACGTGCTTCCGTTGTTTTTGGTAATTTGGTGAGCTTCTGAATAGGAAGAGGAAAGTGTTGGAACAAACAAAATCATCCAGTCCCAGACGCAGAAGAATTAATCAGACGCGATCCCCGACCCGGCCTGGTATAGAACCCGAGACCCTCTGAAGCGAAGGCCTCAACACTGACCATTCAGCCAAGGAGTTGGACAGATCCCCTCTGAGAAAGTTTCTTCAACATTTAATGAAATTCCGCCCGGTGGTTCAGACATGATGCAATTTCGGAAGGAAGACAGACACACATCACTCCATTTTTATATACACAGAAAAATTATACAGTGGTGAAACAAATATGATTAATACTATTGAAACTAGTGTGGTATGGTTTAGCACTCCTTACTGAGGTAACTGAAATGTCGTATGGCTTTTAGTGCCGGGATATCCCAGGACGGGTTCGGCTCGCCAGGTGGAAGTCTTTCGATTCGACTCCCGTAGGCAACCTGCGCGTCGTGATGAGGATGAAATGATGATGAGGACAACACATACACCCAGCCCCCGTGCCGTTGGAATTAACCAATTAAGGTTAAAATCACCGACCCGCCCGGGAATCGAGCCCGGGACCCTCTGAACCGAAGGCCGGTACGTTGACCATTCAGCCAACGAGTCGGACACTGAGGTAACTGTACAGAACTGATAGGAGTTCTAGGTGAACGGGAGGTGCATGTGTCTGTTCCACAACGTTGAAATTCCAGAAATCTGCTTAGATTTCGCCCACTGTTCGTTTATGATACTGTTTCAAAGTTTCAGCTATACCAATGGCAGAAGTTCTTTTGTAATTGCCAGGCAGTAATTTCCAACTTCATTTTCGCACGTTTCCCAGAACGAGCATTAAGTAGCAGAGCATTTTAGGAATTCAATACCTCCTTCACAGACACACGCTAATGAAAGACAGTAGTGTAGCAAGTCGGATGAGATGTAGAAGTTTACAGACCATCATTAAGAAGAGGTTGGGTTAACGCAACGTCACATCAAAGTAACACGAACTTTCAACCTAAATCAGAAAGCTACAAAAGCTGAAATTTCTCAAATATTTTGGGATCGCTTCGATTCCGAAGGAAAATATTTTCTGTTACACATTCCGTCACGTGATGTAACGTAGGTAAGTCCATATCTCTTAATCGAAGAGGTCCAATATGAAGTTGCGCACAAAAAGTTCAGGTGAACGTGAAAACATGTTTTATTCGCGGTAAATTTCTCTTGACCGTCATTTGGGATGTTAATTGAGTCGTGAAGATTTATTTAAATACATTCATATTCGTATTCGTAATTATATTGAATCACCGTCGTATTATTAAGAATAATTATGTTTACAGTTCAATTCGTTTTCCTATCTATAGTAGAATTAGGAGAAATTATTATATATATATTTCAGGTGTAACAGTCACATCGAAATGTTTGAAAACAGGGGGATTTTTGACAAATACTGTCTCCATTTCCTTCCTTCGCTGTCAGACGCAACTTCTCCAGCCAGGTGGTCCGGTTCCTTCTTTACTGCCTCAAGAGGTGAAGAAAGTACGTATTTCCTTTGACCAAGTTAGAGGAAGTTTGTATACCCATATACCACTCGTTAATCCAGTCCGAATGGTGGCTTTGAAAATCTTTTAACTGATGAATCGTTCCGATTGGACATGTATTAACTGTTAACTTCTTCCATCTACCAGAACTCCAGTCAACTTCTAACGTTTTCCTCTCAACATATTACAAACAACACTGACCACTTTTTAACTATTATGTACCTTCCATCTATAAAATACTTGTTCCATTCTATTTACAATCGAGTACGTAACGACTTTCAATGTCAATATCCCAGGTTACTAGTTGTTTTGCTTCTATTCCAATGTAGTGGGTTCCATTCCACCAAAGGACAGTGGTATTAGAGGATAATAATACTTGTTTAGCCACAGCTAATGTTTGCAATTATTTAGATTTCACAATATTTAGGATGCCTGTGAGTCAATTTATACGTCCTGCTCTGTGCTACAAGGTGGGTAAGAAAGCGCAACGCTATCGTTCAACCTATAGTTGAGTCATTTTCTCGAATAAACACCAAATGTATCTCGACAGAATTTTACATATCAACATATTGAGACATGGAGTCCAGAAAGGACTTTCTCCACCCTTAAATGATCAGACTACCCCTGCTGAGATCGAACTCATGACCGTGGGATCGGAATGCTGTCCTTGACTTATACGGTTCACAGAGACGCTGGGGTACATGAAATTTCTTCTTACTTCGTGCCCGCAAGTCTATCGGCCTCGAAAACACTGAAGTTGACATCGATGTTAAAGATCTCTAGCGACATGCATTATGTTTACAGTACCTGACAAAATAAATCAAAACTCTGCGATTCCCTTTTCCATGTTGATAATTAGAACCGAAATTAATTTAATTCCGTACATTTGGATTTTCTTTTAACATACTCTCGCAAGGAAAAACAACAGTTTTTATTTAAATTTGCAAATGTATATTCTGATGGAGCCCTTATATTGAATGGGCCTTGAATCCATAAAATCTTATTGCTGCTTGAAAGTATTTGAAGTCAGATGATAAACCGTTCAAGTGTTCTTCAAAACGGATTTCATGCCGCATAGTCAATCAAGTGAATCAACATTTTACAGCAAGGTGAAAGACGTTTTGCCTCAAAATTTATTTCTCTCCCTCACAGTTTTAGTTATTTTATGAATTCTGGAATTTCACAAATGCTACAAACGGGGCATATTATATCCCTAAATGAAAAAAATGTATACCATTCAACTGTTCAAAATATCATTAAAATAATCAAGGTTTACTAAAAATTTGTTTGGATAATATTTTGAGCATTCATTTTTCTTCCTCTTCAGGCAATACAATTGTCGTACTTCAAACACGTGAGAAAAAATTACCCCGAAAGAGCCATTACGAATTGCACTGGAAGAATAAAGACCTGTGATGTTTCCATGAAAAATAATCCCTTCAATGGCCTACTTTTTGTAAAGTACGCTACAATATCTTTGCAATCTAATAGTAGGGTCAGTGTAGCACCAGGATGATTCGGCGAGAGTGCTTCTCCGTGAATAATATATGGGTCCACATTGCATACGGCCTTTGATTCCAGTGAGTGCCTGTAATCCTCCATGACAGCTCAGCTCTATAGCTGAGATGATTGAGTCTTAGCCTTCGAGCCTCGACGCCCTGGGATCTATTCCCAAATGGGCCGTAGAATTAATCGTAACTAGATCATTGCCTTGATTTGGGAAATGGGTGTTTATGTTGTCCCCAGGACACCTGACACAAACTACAATTAAAATTAACCCTCGTTCGAACCCCACTGTCGGCAGCCCTGAAGATGGTTTCCCGTGGTTTCTCATTTTCACACAAAGCAAATGCCGGGGCTGTGCCTTAATTAAGGCCACAGCCTCTTATCTCGCACTCCTAGCCCATCGTCGCCATAAGACCTATCTGTGTCGGTGCGACGTAAAGCAACTTACAAAAAAAAATTTTTTCCCTCCACCAGACAAATGCTGGGGCGTTCTCTTAATCAAGGCCATGGTCGATTTATTCACACCTTGAGCCATTTCCTGTCCCATTTTCGCCGTAAGATCTATCTCTGGTAGACCGAGCGAGTTGGCCGTGCGCGTAGAGGCGCGCGGCTGTGACCTTGCATCGGGGAGATAGTAGGTTCGAATCCCACTATCGGCAGCCCTGAAGATGGTTTTCCGTGGTTTCCCATTTTCACACCAGGCAAATGCTGGGGCTGTACCTTAATTAAGGCCACGGCCGCTTTCTTCCAACTCCTAGGCCTTTCCTATCCCATCGTTGCCATAAGACCTATCTGTGTCGGTGCGACGTAAAGCCCCGAGCAAAAAAAAAATATCTCTGCTAGTGTGACTTAAAGCAGATTGTTAAGAAAAGTAGTCTCCACCACGATAATAGTACTTCCCCTTATCGTAGAATCTGTCTTCCGAGGGCTGTATCCAGCTATTGTCGCAACTCCAAACTTTATAGGGGTATACGAATAATATTGAACAAATAGACGCCTTAAAGATAATATGAAAATAATTCTATGATAGTTTCGCTGTTGATGTATACGCTGTTGTGTTTGTTTCTGTTCCCCCAAAATGTAAATAAAATACCCTGTTATAATTTAAACTTTAAATGAAAACTTAAAAGCGTTCCACTTTGCCGAACACACAATTTCTATATAACATATATTGCAGGCAGACAGCTATGCTCAAGTGGAAGGTATAGTATTTCAATTGAAGTTGTATCACTAGTGTGGAAGAAATAGATGAATGTTCTCAGCAGTGGATAGCATGACGTGCAGTATCGATATGTGAACGTGTACCCATCGTAATATTACGTCGAGAGGAATGATCGAGAAGAGAACTTGCTCGACGTGTTGACAGCATCAAAGTGATGTGTTTCGAACTTTGAAGCAGTACAGGAAGACAGGAACTGTTGATGGCTTGTCTCACACAGGTCGTACAAAGGCTACGACTGGAGTCGATGTCCGTTACCTTCGAGCATCATTACGGAGGAACCATGAATGCAACGCCCCCATTCTGAATAATGATCTTGGGGCAGACACAAGGGCGCCGCGTTTTAGTTTAATCTGTGAGCAAGAACTTGCACGAGGCTCGACTTCAATCTCGTCGCCCATGGCGAGGCCCAGCTCTCAAACCGACGCATCATGTGACATGGTAGAATTGAGCCCAAACTTAAACTGAGTGGTCTGTTCAGAATTGGCAGCATGTCCTTCTCATCAATGAGTGTTGCAAAGGCCTTGTTCCTAACGACCGTTGGCAACGTGTTTGCAGGCAATCTGGCCAGGTTTCTCGTTTCAGACAGACTGTGTAGCACGTGCAGCAGGAAGGTGGTGCCCTAATGTTTAGGGTGGTATTATGTGGGCCTACCCTTCGCCACTCCTAGCCATGCAGGGCAGTGCTAATGCTGCACGACAAGGGAACGACATCCACCGACTCTTAGTAACGCCAGCAACTTCGAGGAGAATTTGTCTCAACGGACTGTAATGCGCGATTCCATCATGGAGTTCTCGTTAATGACTTTCTTCGTGATTGCAAGTCCGACTCGTTGTCTGAACGTTCAGCGTGCTGGCCTTCGGTTCAGAGGGTCCCAGGTTCGATTCCCGGCCGGGTCGGGGATTTTAACCTTAATTGGTTAATTCCAATGGCATGGGGGATGGGTGTATGCATTGTCTTCATCATCATTTCAACCTCATCACGACACTCAGATCGCCTACGGGAGTCAAATAGAAAGACCTGTACCTGGCGATCCGAACCCGTCCTGAGATATCGCGGCACTAAAAGCCATACGACATTTCATTTCGTGATTACACTGTCGTTTGACTAGTGTGGCTGCCGTATTATCCGGATATGAACCCTATTAAACATGCTTTGGGTAAATTAAAGAAGGCTGCTCATGAATGGCAAGACCCACCAGCCACTCTACGAGATATACGCCGAATCACCATTGAGGATTGGAAGACTTTCGACTAACACTTGATGAACTAGTGCGCAGTGTGCCAAGAAGAATCCAGGCGTGCACCCATACAAGGGAACGTGTTACACGGTTTTAAAATACTGGTGTGTGCTGTGCACAGTAACTCGAATTAAGAAATAAAAGTTTTTTAGTAATAAATAACTTTGGCATGGTACTTCTATAAGTATCTCTCTGTTTCTTTTCAAAATCAGGAACTCTTTGTCTTAGGTGATACAAATCATTTCGAATGTGTGAAGGTGTGTACTGTGATAAGTTGTATGATCGTTACATGGAAATATAATCGTGAATAAATTAATTATGTAACAGAAAATATTTTGTAAATCCGTACAACTAGAAATAATATGACAAACACATAAAGCTTACGGACATTAAATATCAGTTATCTACAAGCATGCTATATGGCCAGAAGATTGCTGTAAATATTTCGAGTCCTGTGTGAAGTGTGTCTGTACCAGTACCGTGGATTAGTATCCAAAGAATGTCGGTAGGAATTTAGTTCACTTTTAATATTTTTGCCGTTCATGTAACGTGTGGCCTATTACTGCTTTAAAATCTTCAATATGAATTTTATTCTCTACTAGGAGTTTCGCGCTGGCTCCGCCCGCAATGTACAAAGTATGGTGTTCGTTACTATCCTCGCGGATGTATTTGCAAAGTTTCGAGTTAATGAAATAAATCACATGATCTGCTGTGGTAACAGAATGTAATATTATGTCAACAAAACACTTGAAAATACATCACATAAAGAAATTTAATTAAACGGTCCTTGGAACAACACTACGCGCCGAACTGTTAAAAAGTCCTTCAAAGATCTTCGTCATGGAGACAAATGTACTCATAACTTTTCTCAGAATCTACCAATTGAAGTAGTTATTACCTCAAAAGAAACCGCTTGATCCACTGAGTGTTTTAGACCAAAACGAACTGGGTACCTCAATTAGAACGAAGGATATGATTGCTTCAATGAGAAAAAAATGTTGAAGAAATGATACGTCAGATTGAATGTGCACTCATAACTTTCCTCATAATCAACCAATTTGAATAGTTAGGATCTGAAATGAAAGAGCTTGATTCACTAAGTGTTCTTAGACCAAAACTAACTCCGTACTTCAATTAGAACGAAAAATATGATTGCTTCAGAGAGACAAAAAATTTTAAAAATCAAATAATTTGAGGAAGGCGGAAGTTAAGTGATTTATAGTACTTGATGACAAATCTGTACACGGATACCTTTCAGTTAAAAAATGAAGGAAATCGACTCGAGAGAATGGCCGGACTGGCTGACTTTAGTTTCCATAAAACAATTTAGTATCTATAGATATTTATACATAAAATACACGTTTAGCTATACATTAACAAAACTTATGATAGCATGTACCTATTTTAATTTGTGCTGTAGCATTTAGAATTTTGTTTATTTTAAACCATATTTATTCCAATTCAATGTATTCCAATGACTGTTGTCGTCTGTAGTATTCCTTAACCTACACGTTCCTCCTGGGTGGTGCTAAAGAACAGTCAATGCGGGCGCAAAGCAAGTGCTATCACTTTCTCCGAAAGTCATTCTGCTGCATTGGTTATCCGGGCCTACCTCTTGAGCAACCGGATGAAGCGATACGTGCGCACATTAAAAGGTTATTATGAGAGCCGCACGAAAGATTGCCGAAAGGTTCGATTCCCTCGAGGAGCTCTCCATATCTGCTTCTCAACATCGAAGCAACAGCACATCAAAATGAGAAATATTACACAGGATTCCTAGAGACCACGAAGTAGATGTTGCATTGCACGAGATGCATGCGGGCAATGCTAACCAGAACCAGATACGTGGTTCAATCCCAGGATATTACATAATAGGAGCCTCATATTATGACCAGTACAGCACAGCTACGTATGTCCGAAAGTCAACACCCAACGCCCAAATCATTGCATTAATATCTCACAATGACTCCTCAGCAATAACAATGAAAATGGGCAACATCGTCATTATAAATATCTAAAAGTCACCCAAAGCATCATGGCCTGTTGGTTTTCTACCAACTTCTCACATCCAGCTACCATCACCGGCGATCTGGGGATACAGACAAGTTACTCAGATAAAGATGAAGTGATCAACAGGGCCGAAGCACACAATCAACACAGCCTATATGATCCTATTGATAAATGCACATTCCGTTCAGCCAGTTGGAAATATGAAACGAATCCAGACTTGAGCTTCGTAACGACTGACCTCTGCAACGTCTGCCAATCACCAGACACATTGTTGATACTTCTCCAAACAGTCAACCCACACCGATCATTCCTAGAAGTAAGAATGCAGATACCACACATTGAAGTTCGCCAGAATGAAAATTTCAGTTCCTAAAAACTCACGTACCCATAGGGATTCGAAAAGAACACGTACCGTGTTGGAACGACACTAGTAAATTTATGTATTGCGATGTTCTACGGAGTGGTGTGACAGAAGTTGCACAAAATCCTATAAGTAGTCTGGGTAAGGGTAAAAGGGAATGATGGACAAAAAGTGTGAGGAATAAAATGTTAAGCATTTGAGCCTTTTAAGGACTAGGAGGCCCATAAATCGGAGGAACTTCAGGAAGTCGAACCAGACAGGATAACAGACCGACTCATTCAGATGTGTAGGGCTAAATAAGACAAGGCAAACTCCATTAAAACCAGTAAAAGACCTCTGAAACCTGAGAAAAACATGATCCTGTATACCGGAACTAGCATCACCATTCGCCGTAGAGGAAGTAAAAACTGCCCTTCAAAGCTGCAAAATGTGTAAGGCATCAGGCTTTGACGACATTCACAATCCGTTCTTCGTTCACTGTGGTAAAAAACACTAGTAAATGGCTTGCTGACTTCTTTTCACCCATTCAACACACACAACTAGTGCCACCAGAGTTCAAGAGATCAAAGACCATTGATGTTCTGAAATATGGATATCCACCCAGTGCTTCCGAAAGCTACAGACCCATTGTATTATTCAATTCAACCTACAAGCTCTTGGAAATAATGATCTGTAATAGTATCAGTCAAACAATTTTCAAGATCCGCCCAGCATAACAAGTGAGGTTTAGATCGGCAAAAAGTTGTGAAGATCAAGTACTTGCTCTGGTAACATTCATTGAAGTCGGATTTGGAAATAAGATATGAACCGATGCAGTGTTCATTGATCTTACTGCTGCTTTTGACACTGTATGGAGGAACGGGTTACTGTAATTCCTAAAAATCTTAAAAACACTACAAATCTAATCAATCGCATAAATATAGGTATAATAGTTCAACTATCATGAAGATTGCCCGGAACAAACCAAGAAGACTAAGCAAAGGAATCCCACAAATTTCCATATTAGACCGTCTGTTATTCAGTGATTATCGCTCAGACACCCCAGGAACGGTGCCAAGATCATTTGCCTATGCTGATCATATCTGCATAATTACCCTACACATAATATTAAACAGCCTTGAGGACACAATAACAAAATAACTCTGGATGCTATCGAATTTCAAAAGTAGTAACTGACGCCTAGCATAACCAGAGTAGAAATACCTTGCTTCCATTTGAGTAACATACTGATCCAGACTATCTTGAAAGTGACTCTCCATGACAGCATTTTACCGTATAACCCAAATCCAAAATATCTTAGTGTAACACTTAACCGGGTACTGTCATATAGTAGTCATCTCTCCAGCCTTGTAGCCAAGCAAATGACTGTACAAGAAACAACATCCTATCTAAGCTTTTTGTAAGCATATGGAGATTCAGAGCGGAAACTTGACGTAAGTGTGATGTATACAACAGGTGAAAACTGATCTCCGTCCGACTGAATAGCACCCACACCAAGAAAATTGAGACTGTCCTGAATCAGACAATGCGGATTATCACCGGTGTCATCAAAACAACACCACTGCACTGACTTCCAGTCCTTAGCTACATCATTCCTCCAGGTTTGTACCGGATAAACAATCTTGTACGAGAAGCAAATAAAATATAGACCAATAAATCACTTCCAGTTCACCAAGAAAAGCCATAGAATCGCATCAACCTGACTGAAATCCAAACATCCTCCCCTGCTCCAGGCTCAAAAACTGTTGAAAGAAAATTAATGTGGACATCGAACCTGGAATGAACAATGTACTGCTAAGGCTCCCGATGAATGGTGATCGATTTTCAACTCCACGCAGCCTCCGCCCGGATTTCATCTTCCGCTGAATACATGGATCCCACAAACCAAGAGTACGCACTGGACAGGGAAGAAGTGGCTCTGCGATGCATACTTCAAGCCGAACGCCTTCTCTTGAAGTTATCGACGAGATCTTGACAGCTTCAACAACGGGTATTCAGTGGCCGCAATAACTAGATATCCTACTTTAGTTCACATTTTTCATTGTTAATTTATCTATTTTTTTATATCTTGCATTATTCCTGTTTTGATTTCTGTATTGCTCGTATATCTCCCTCAGTTTCTACTTTGTGTTTTATTTTTCACTTTTTATATTTATTCTGTTTTGAAAATTATTCATTGTGTTTGTCATTTTAATCATTTGGTGAGCGGCTCAGCTTGTACCATAAACTAACTAACTAAGGCTCAGCGGGATAACGGAACAAGATGTCCTAGATAGAAAAATCTTTAAACAAAAAATCCAGGCATGGAGGATGCCTACAGATGAGGTCAAACCAGTTAAACGACTTCCCTGGTCAGAGGACAGAAGAACGCTCATATTAAGAGAATGAAGGACATGTAGGCAAGGATACGTAAATATAGTTGGAAACCTAAATAAACGTGGTCCAATGGGGCCGTAACGGAGTTTTCAAAAATATAAATAAATTAAATAAGCAAGTAAATAAGTAAAAAGATTCAATCTAGACTGCCATTCCCGTATACATGTCCAGCCAAACGGTTTAAACATACACAAAAAATATCAATTTGAAAGTAAATACGAAATATTGACTGAACATATTCCAAAGTGCATACATGCACAACGTGTTATTTATTGGACCAGTGAAATGCTAGAGGTGGTTTCCCTTTAAGCAATGTACATCAAAGAGGCAGCCACTCGCTCTGAATTGCATGTGTAAACGGATGACATCAGTCAGACACAGGTCTGGAGTCACTTTGATATTACAGTAATAACTCTCAGAGTATCCCTAGCACCAAACCAAGTGACAGTGATTTGGAAACGAGTAAATAATAGTAGCTTGTCATCACAAGAACCTAAATTACGGGAGGAAAGAATTTATGGTCGCAAAACATTGGGGTAAGAAATGATCTAATTATCTTGATCATTGAACCACAATTACATATACAATAGCCGGACGGTGGAACAAGAAAGGAAGCGGCCGTGGTCTTAAATAATGTATAGCCCAAGCATTTGCCTGGTATGAAAATGGGAAACCACGAAAAACCATCATAAGGGCTGCCGACAGTGGGATTCGAACCCACTATCCACCGAATACTGGACACCAGCCACACTTGACCGACTGCAGCTCTCGAGTTCGGTGTGTACGGGTTCTAAAGACCTGATCGCACAATAACATTTTCGTATTTTAGGCATTCACAAAAACCGACTCCAACACCGTCGACAAAAATATAATAATTTTCAATAGTGATCAATTTTGTACACTAGTTGGCTTGTGTTAATCTCGTTCAGTTTGGTTTTAGCTCCTACCTAGGTATTGAGAACTCACAGCTCACGGTTAATATAATTGTTACGTACGGCAATTTCTTAAAACTTTTTTTTTTCTATTTGCTTTACGTCGCACCGACACAGATATGTCTTACGGCGACGATGGGAGAGGAAAGGGCTAGGAATTGGAAGGAAGCGGCCGTGGCCTTAATTAAGGTACAGCCCCGGCATTTGCCTGGTGTGAAAATGGGAAACCACGGAAATTTCTTAAAACTAGTTGCACACTAAGTGTTAAGCATTCATCGTATAAGTGCAAGTAGTCCTGAACTAAATGAAACCACACACCACTAGATGATTTCTGACTCCTAATCTGCAACTGGGTCAGTAGTTTTGACCTTCAAGAATATCCTACATGCCGCTTCCTGTGAGAAGTGAACGCCACCTTGCAGAGTTCGCATACCCACCAAATAAAGTAAAATGGAAGAGCTGCTTCGTACGTCCCTCTTCAGCAGATAAAACCAATACTCTATGCCAGGGCCTCTCAAACGCCCAAAATCTCACGCGTGCAAATCGAGGCGCAAGCGCTCCGTGCACTGTGCATCGGTCCCGCTCGACTGGCTCCGACCAACGCTTCGTCTCTGGGTTACTCGGCTAAGCTCGGCTCAACTCAGCTCGGATATGGAGCGCTACGGGGCAGGTGGGGAAGAGGGAGGCAGTGGGAGCGAGTGAGACAGGCGTGAGGAAAGAGAGAGTAGGCGCTATCGCACCAAATCGAGGAGTGGGGGTCTGCACTCTGGTCAACCAAGCGAAGTCTTCTCTTGCACCGTGCACAGTGCATGCACCACGCGCATGCACCCTGAGAGGCCCTGCTCTATGCGAAACCTTGCAGAAGTTCGTATTATAACACGCTTGTGCAGAGCCGTATTCTAAAAACTACGTTCCCTGAAATTCGGATATGAATTTGCCGCTGTACTTCAAAACAAACATAATGATACTTAAGCCCTGATATGCTTTGATCTAACAAGTGACTGCCGCTCAGCCCGCAAGCTTGTAGATTAGGAGTTACCTTGAGGTCGGCATGATGAATCCTTTCGGCCGTTATACACACATCAAAAAAGATTTGTATCACCCACGTGTGACATATAAATGTGTTGCTATCTTGGCCTGCCCTATTGCAGACCAGACCGACGATCATTGGAATGTTCGTAAAAATACTCACAATTGAACATACCCACAGGCAGAACGCCACGCTCAAACGGTATTTCAGTTGAAGTTGTAGCACTAGTGTGGAAGCATTAAATGCGTGCTCTAAGCAGTGGTGATGGTGGTGATTATTGTTTTTGTTGCTGGTGGTTTTTACGTCACATCGACACAGATGGGTCTCATGGCGACGATGGGGCAGAAAAGGCCTAGAAGTCTGAAGGAAGCAGCCGTGGCCTTAATTAAGGTACAGCCCCAGCATTTGCCTGGTGTGAAAATAGGAAACGACGGAAAACCATCTTCAGGGCTGCTGATAGTGGGATTCGAATCACTATCTCCCGGATGCAAGCTCACAGCCGCGCGCCTCTAACCACACAGCCAACTCACCCGGTGATTATTGTTTTAAGAGGAAGTGCAATTAGGCAACTATCCTCTATATAATACTAATCAGATAGAAAATATGGAACCGATCCAACACTTCAAAAAATGAAGGTATCAGCCAAAGAAAGTTAAGGGCCACGAAGGGCGTAAAAATGAAAGACTCCCTAAGCCACGAGTGCTCTAATACCTTCGGCATCGAAAAAAAAAGAGTTGATAAAGAGAAGTCGAATAGGATAGATGAAAGTGAGGAGCCTGGAACAAATTTGTGGAAGAAATGCCAGGACTCAGTTCATAGGTCCGTGGTCGAAAACCCACGCTCTCAAGTTGAGAGCCCCTGGGGCCACTTTCAGTCACCTCTTTTGACAGGCAGGAGATACTGTGGGAGTTAGTCTACCGCCTCCACCCACAGGGGAATTCTAAGCAATGGATGAGCGTTTAGGATAGCATAACTTGCAATGACGAAATGTAAGATGAACCGTTGCTCCAGGACCCAAGGAACATAACCAGGTAATCAAGCTAAGATACACGAAAGGTGGCAGGAATACATACATTTGCGCCGTGGTAGCATGACCCGTGGACTCTCCCGGAACGAACATAGAACCCTTTTGAAGTTGAACCCGATAGAGAAAATACCACATGATTCAATGTACTACAATAGAATACTAAATACGAAAAGCGCAAGAGAAAAGCAAGGAGCTTATTAATTAAAATCAAAGGGTAAACTTGTTAAACAGTTTTCAAATTAAGTAACGTAAAAATAAAGGGAAATACTCACAACGTATCCTTTTACAGCATGAAAAAGGAATTGGCTTAAACAATCTCTAGCAACATACATATAAGACTCTTCAACGCCGGCCTGTGTGGCTTAGAGTGTTGAGACACTGGCCTTCTGACCCCAACTTGGCAGGTTTGATCCTGACTCAGTCCGGTGGTTTTTGAAGGTGTTCAAATATATCAGCTTCGTGGTGGTAGATTTACTTACGCGTAAAAAGACTGCGAAACTAAATTCCGGTACCTCGGCGTCTCCGAAAACCGTGAAAGTATTCAGCGCGACGTGAAGTAAATAACATTATTATTTAGACTCTTCAGCGCACATAATGAATCCGTCTATGAGAGTGATATACATAAATAAAGCTTCGTCACTGTATCGCAAACACTCAGCATGCGGGGTTAATAACATAAGTTGAAATATTAAACAAATCACAACAAACCATTTCGTAAGTCCACCAAGAGAATCAACCCATCCATAAACAGAAAAAGGAAGTCACCAAATTCCCAGACGAAAGCAAAGGAGCGAAAGGGAAAACATGACGTAACAGAGACGTACAGTAACGCCAAGAAGGGAAGGCGATGCTCAGCGCCCAAAATGAAATTTGAATGCTGACTGACTGAAAGGAACACATATAGATACCGTGACGCTATGCACAAATAAATGTCGGAGAATAAGGGAACACCTAAGGTAACACGAACTTAAGAAAAAGGCATTAAAATTAGAACAATAAATGGAATAAAATTAGAAAAGTAATCTCCCTTCCAAAACAGAAATGGCATGCGAATTACCATCCATGTTCACCAGAAGCACACCAAGAACCAGCAATATCAAGGAAAAGGTGCAGTAAAAGGAATCGCATCATGAGCAGAGCAGAAAGCTCATTATCCAGTGGCAGTGCGTAGTGCGAATAACCCATCTCACATTTCGTACACTTTAATGTCCTTTCATAAGACATTACAATCAACAAAAATTACCATCCCTCACGTAACCATAACAAACAATATTGCCCCAAGCAAGCAGTTTCGAGAGGCACGAAACCACTCTTATGTAGCCTGAGCTTTAGGAACAATCATAAATATGAGCCATGGACAGCTCAAGTAGAATTTCCCCGGTGAAGAAAAAAAATAATAGCACCTTATAGTCTGATACAAAACACGTAAACATACCTGCAGGCACACAACAATAATTTGAGTGGCAAGTGCTGGGGAGGCAAAGAAATAACTGAAGGGAAATGCAATTGTACAGGGTGAACTTTAATAAAACCGACAAACTGCACGGACTTATTCCTGACTGGAAATGGAGGCAAAAATGTCCTTTGAACATGTGTCCGGAAAAGCATCCTTGCGACGGCAGAGGGCACGGATGAATGGAATTTTCTCTGACTACTTGCAGTGTGTTTCTTCTGTTGCAGGTATAGTTTGATTGAAGCAGCCTACTGTCGGAAGCAGAATGGTCCGGTGTTCATGTGGGGAACAAGCCGAGATGGTGTTTGTGTACGGCCAAGCCAATGGAAACGATCGCCAGGCAGCACGGCTATACCAAAACAAGTACCCTCACAGACAGCAACCACACCACACAACGATTCAAGCCATTTTTTGGCGTTTGTGTGATCATGGGTCCTTTCAGACAGACGAACGTGCAGGGAGGCTGCGGACTGTGCGTACACCAGATCTGGAGGAACAGGTTCTACAGGACATTGAGACGAACCCTAGTACAAGCTCAACATAGTGTAAGCCAGACTACGATTATGTGTATCCTGCATGACAACCGCTATTATTCCTACCACCTGCAACGAGTGCAAGGATTATCAGCAGCGGATTTCCCTCTACGGGAAGGATTTTGTCGATGGCTTTTGCACCAGGCCATCACAGTTATAGGATTTCTGTCGTCAGTCATATTTGCCGATGAAGCAACCTTTACCAGAAATGGCATCGTCAGTCTACATAATCTTCATCTGTGGGCTACAGAAAATCCCCGGGGAATGGTTGAACGTCTCAACAGCATCGGTTCAGCATCAATGTTTGGGCAGGGATTCTTGGCGACCACATACTTGGACCAGTCATTATTCCACAACGCCTCAACGGAGGAACATACCTGGACTTCCTGCAGAATACTCTGCCTGGATTGCTTGAGAATATACCTTTGGTAATAAGACAGGTTATGTCGTTTCTGCATGATGGAGTACCCCCCACTTCCGCATTACAGTTCGCCAACACTTCAACAACATCTTCCCCAGGTGCTGGATAGGACGCGGAGGCCCTGTTGCATTGCCTCTCAGATCACCGAAACTAAACCTCTGTATTTTTACCTTTGGAGATATCTGAAAAGCGTTGCGTATGCTGAACTAGTTCCTGATGTGCAGACCCTTGAACAGCGTGTTCACGACGCCTGTGACACTATTCGGCGAGAGGCCGAAACGTCCGGAAGAGTGAGGCAGTCCATGATACGACGTCTGAACGCATGCATTGCAGCCCACGGGGGCCACTTTGAACATCTGCTGTGACGTGAATGCGATTGAGCTATATACTGTGTTCCGGGACTATTTGTTGTCGTACACACACCGTCCATTTCCGGACACATGTTTGTAGGACATTATTTCCTCCATTTCCAGTCAAGAATCAGTCCCTGTGGTTTGTCTGTTTTATTAAAGTTCACCCTGTATACCAAGACGTCAATTACTTTTACCATATCAAGTAGGTTTGCGAGACGTCACGACAACCAAGTTAAAACGAAGTAAAGAAGAGTGTAACTCACAACATTGCCGGCCCATATACACACCCAAAGTCTGGTAGTAGATGCGTTTTAAAACGCGAAAATATTTGAAAATACAGGTAGAAAGCCATACACCCAGAGTAAACCTCAATTTTAAACGAGTCAGGGCACATCAACAAGTCGCCAAAGGTAGTATAATCATAACAGAGAAAGAAAAATGGAATCATACAAGAAATGGGAGCCTCGATGCCCCCTACCGATCGGGAATAGTATGACAATAGAAGGCACATTGCCACGTGAAATTGCGTATCATATTATGTCAAGAAGGATGGTCAACAAGGGTAGTTGTTCGACGCGTGGGTCGTAATCAATGTGACTTAGTTCGAACAGGAAAGTGGGACAGCGAAAGAGGAACTATTGATTACCGTACTTACCTCACACTGGTCACCTAAGGGCCACGAATTCAGACGATGGCCGTTCCCTTCGAATTTCGCATATTTTTCAAATATTTTTCTGGGAGTGCTTGGGTTTCTGCCGGCTTCGCGGTGTAGTATTGCGCTTGCATATTACTCGGAGGCCCCAGATTCAATTGCCGGCCAGGTCAGGTTTTCTTTTTTACCAGGATCTGAGGGCTGGTTCAAGGTCCACTCAGCCTACGCGATAACAGTTAAGGAGCTCGCTGACGGTGAGCTGGCAGCCCCGCTCTATAAAGCCAAGAATAACGTCCGAGAGGATACGTCGTACTGACCACTCTGCACCTCGTAATGTGCAGATCTTCGGGCTTAGCATTCGTCACTTTGTATATCAAGGTCTTTCGGGGCTGTTGCAACGTGAAAAAAAAAAAAAACCATGGCGCAACAGCCCCCAAGGACCATGGCCTACCAAGCGACCGCTGCCCAGCCCGAATGCTTACAGATAACGAGGTATCGTGTGGTCAGCACGACGTATCCTCTCGACCATTATTCTTGGCTTTCTAGATCGGGGCCGCTATCTCACCGTCAGATAGCTTCTCAATTGTAATCACGTAGGTTGAGTAGACCTTGAACCAGCCCTCAATATAGGCCGACCGGGAATCGATGCCGGGCCCTCCGGGTAAGAGGCGGGCACGCTACCCCTACACCGCGGGGCCGGCTACTGTAGCAACAAGGGGTTTGATTTTTGGTTTTGGAACTTGGCCTTCAATACCAGGACGCTATTTTGCCGACAAGTATGTATATTGGCTATTCAACCCGAAGGCTGGTTGGATTCTCAACAGCTCCGCCATCAACAGTCACAGATGGCCCATGCATTACTAATGAGGTATTCTAAGGAAATGTGTGATGTAGTTTCAAGTTACCTTCTTCAACACAGTCAGGTAGCTCAGCAATTTTGTTCTCACTTAGCCTATGTGGATCTTGAACTAACCCTCAACCCTCATATCCCGGTCAAAATTTCTGACCTGTTCGGGAACTGTTTCCTATTATGTCCATGTTCATGTCTTATTTATGTATTTATTTTATTGTTTTACAAATCCCATGAGCTAATGTTCGTATTGGGATAGTACATTAAAGAACAGGCACAGTTACAATATTAAAGACAAATTGAATTATTGATAATACAGAGCTGATGAAATTTTGTAATCATTTATATCTAAAATACAACATTGCTTCAAGGATAAAATTGTGTGTTAAATGTTTATATAAATGGAACTATATAGCTCAAAGTGAAAACTCGTAGTAATTTCATCTTCTTCTTCTTCTTCATTTCCCGTTTACAAATTCCCGGGTTGGGTTGTGAATCAAGGACCTCCATCGCTCCTAGTCTCTCCATCACTCTTCTCCTTCTTTAAGTACATCTTCTGGTTTACCTCCCCTCTTCTCTATGCACGCTCACTCTGAATCTGTCCACCCCTTTTCCCACTCTTCTGGGATCTATTTCTTCCTCCAGATTATTCTAAATAATCTATACAGCCACTGTAGCTCTATTGGTTCTGCTGCTTTTATCATCTCCTCTTCTTGTTCTTATTCTTTCCCCTTTCTTTCTTCTTACTTCTTCTGATCTACCGGTTCACTGTATTAAATATTTAGCCATTCTGAGAAATTTTCTTCCCATCTTTTTAGCATGTAATCTCATTGCGTCATTATCTACCCTGACTCAATTTTTTACATTTTTTTTGCTATTTGTTTTACGTCGCACCGATACAAATAGGTCTTATGGCGACGATGGGATAGGAAAGGCCTAGGAATGGGAAGGAAGCGGCCGTGGCTTTAATTAAGGTACAGCCCCAGCATTTCCCTGGTGTGAAAATGGGAAACCATGAAAAACCATCTTCAGGGCTGTCGGTAGTGTGGTTCGAACCCACTATCTCCCGAATACTGGATACTGGCCGCACTTAAGCGACTGCAGCTATCGAGCTCGGTTTTTACAAATTTTGTATCTTTCCTATTTCGTAAAATATTTTTCACCAAACCATACAAAACCTTCTTTCTTCCCTTTATATCCTCCTCTAAAGTTTCTGTGAAACTTTCCCAGCTCTTCCGTTTCTCATCTTGTACTACTTTCTTAATACCTTTTTGGCGTCTTTATATTTCTGCCAATTCTCTGTACTATTGCTGCCTATCCACTTCCTCCAAGCCATTTGTTTCTCTTTAACTGCTTCCTTCACCCTGCTGTTCCACCAAGGAGTCACATTTTACTTTTTCCTCCCTGATAGCCTTCCATAGGTGTTTACTGCACACTTTACAAATCCATTCCCGAAACAAGTCCATACCTCTTCCACACTGTTTCACCATTTTCGGGAATTTCTTTCTTCAGATCCTCTTGAAACGTTTCCCTCATTTCCTTCTCCTTTAACTTCAATCTCTTTATATTTCTTTCCCTTTATTCTAATGTCAGCCTCAGTACGCAGATGACAATGTTATTTTAGCTAAAACAGGGGAAGATCTGGAATCAATCCTAAATGCTGTTAATCAAGTACATGAAAGTATCGGACTGGAAATTAATATTAATAAGACTAAGATCCTTTACCAGCCGGCACCAAATTCCAATAAAAGAACTCCGGCTATTACAATCAATGGCCAATCTCTGCAGAACATAAATAATTTTCCTTGCCTTAAAAGCCACTTCTCAGCATGTGCAAACATTGATGCAGAAATGCGATATCGTTTCGATGTGCTACTGCGCCTTTAGGTCATCTCATAAAGAAGAGTGTTTGGCAATCATGATATCAGTATGAGAACCAAACTCTAGGTTCACAATGCTGTTGTAATCCCTACTCTTATCTCTGTTTGCGAGACCTGGACAACTTACAGGAGAAACCTAAAATGCCTGGAAAAATACCATCAACAATGATTGCGATGTCAAGATCGTCGAATGAATATTAGAATCATCGAGGAAGCCAACCAAGCACGGAGGCAAAGACAGTCAGGCATCAGCTACGCTGGGATGCCCATGTCGTCCAGATGCCGGATACACGCATCCCAAGGAAAATCGTGTACTCCCAACTAAAGAATGGCCATCGTAACCATGGAGGGCAGCCTAAACGATATAAGGATGTTCTAAAGTGTAATCTCAAAATGTGTCATACTGATACGGTCTACTGGGAAGCTACAGCCGAGGATAGGCCCAAATGGCGTAGAACTGTATACAACGGAGTTGAACACCTAGAACAAGATAGGAGAAGATTTGAAGCTCAGAGGAGGAACACCAGGAAAGAACGAGCCAGTGCGAGAGATGGTGATCTGGCACAACAATCTGCTGCAACAACTAGTGTGTGCTGTCACTGCAACAAAAGCTGTGCATCCAGAATAGGACTGTTCAACCATCTGAGACGACACAATTAATACGTCCAAATGGCATTGTATTTATTTACTATATATTCGTTTACGAATAAATGTCTATAATGAGTTCCATACTTCACTGTATTCATTCAAGAGACATGTAAGTTTCCAGATTGCCGTGTTGCATGATCATGAATAGATGCATTACTGATGAATTTGAGTTTTATTTTCCCCCGAGCCAAACTATGTTTAATTTTTAAGGTATGTGTTACCAAAAAGTGTGCAATAGATAGTATCGTCTAATTTTGTTCAGAGATCTTACACATGTTCCATAAGAGTTCGTTACTTGAATTCTACTCTCATCTTGTACCTTCTCCTTTTGTTCCCAGTATTTTTAAGATAATTTTTCTCTCGTCATTCTCCAGTTTTTCTGCCCACATACTAACAAATAATAATAATAATAATAATAATAATAATAATAATAATAATAATAATAATAATAATAATAATAATAATCATAATAATAATAATTGTACCGGTAGGTACACCCCAACTCCGCACATTCAAAAGATGCTCCTTAAACAACTCTATCTATCTAAACAAACGTGAAACTGCTACTACATGAAGTTGGAACTTTAATCAGAAGATGTCCCTACGGAAGTATTAAGCAATTGTGTTTTTGTAAAGTAAGCCTAAACTGACTGGATTTATTTGTTTTGTGTTCGTTTACTTCAAGAAGTTTGGACATTTCCTCATAGATGCCACTACCGAAAACTATGGTCATGCACTCTGGTGCAAAGTAAAAGAATCTGTTACGGGAAGAAATTTTGTGTTCATGGGTTTTCTCTAGTAAATCAACGTTCGTTTGTTTTTTGTATATATTTCAAAGTTTGCAACACTTCTTTCTCATTCCGCTAGTTTTGAATCTGGCCAATGGGAATTTTCTGTAATTATTTTTCAGCCTATCACAGGCTTCTTCTTGGTTTTGGGATGTAACTTTTGAATTAAGCAATAAAATTGAGAGGATGTGTCCCGATTAGTCCAGAATACTCTCGAACTTTACGTTCGTTTATATAAACTGTGGCTGCTCTGGCTACCTTTCCATTTGATCGCCGAATTTGTAAGAGTATGTGTTAAGACAGGAGGCGGGGCGCCTCATTCTTCGCCAGGCAGTTCATTAGCCCAGGTAATGGCCATCAGTTTTATCTCTCTGTAGCCACCTCCGCCGACATACACGAGGGGAAGGTCCGAATTTCTAACTGTGTAACCGTTCGATGTAAACTACTTCTTTTTCATGTAAAATTTCATAAGTTCTTAAAACTGTAAATTAGGGATAGAGAGTGCGTTACCCTCTCGAGCTCCCATTCAACTAGGTTTGAGGTGATTACGACTTTGTACCTGTTTTTATTCCTTTCCGTAATGCATTAAATTAACCTTTATTCGTGTCGCCTCAGTAGCTTGGGATTAGCCCCTGTATCTCTGGGCCAAGAGCCCGGTTATGATTTTATTCTTCATTATCTAGGAGTGCAAGTGTACGCATCCATTCATTTTGTGTTTGGGCCAGTAATTTAACCTGTTTTGTTTTATGAAGGCCCTGTAGGTTGGGTAATAAATACTCCTGTAAAAGTAATTTAAATTGTAAATAGGTCCTAGAGAGGCCAGAGTGTGTAAGGTTTTGTAATGTTGCCTTAAGCGGGCGGTTGAAATAGGATGAATGTTGGAGAGCCTGTAAGCTCTTTTCTAGTTTACTGTAATATTGAGGAGTGCCTCTGGAAGGCTGTAAATTTGTTGGAGTAAAGTGCTCTTGAATTGTGGGATTTCTGCCCTTGCCTAAATTATACCACTTTGAAATTGTAAATTTGTAAACTAGGGGCTTGAAGCCCAGAATCTGTAAAATGCACTAATTTTGGAATTTCCTAGCCTTGTTTCAAGACTGCTATTTGTACCTGTCATATTTTTATGTTCACTCAGTGAAAGAGATTGTTAATTTTGTTTTTGGAAAGGAAATATAACCTTTTAAAATTTTAATTCAATTTTGGATGTCGTAGTTAGACCCATTCAAGCCCACACATTCTTTCACCTCTTTCTGCTTCACGGATATCTCCGTAATAATAATAATAATAATAAT
This sequence comes from Anabrus simplex, assembly GCF_040414725.1. Classification (NCBI taxonomy): domain Eukaryota; kingdom Metazoa; phylum Arthropoda; class Insecta; order Orthoptera; family Tettigoniidae; genus Anabrus; species Anabrus simplex. The sequence continues at coordinate 213,109,313 of NC_090269.1, read as the reverse complement.
AATAATAATAATAATAATAATAATAATAATAATAATAATAATAATAATAATAATAATAATAATAATAATAATAATAATAATAATAATAATAATTGTACCGGAGGTACAATCGCGCCCCGTGCATTCAAAATAAGCGCCTTTTAGAAGGTCATCTGTAACATGAACAATGAAACTCTGTTGGGAAGACGTTTGAACATTTATCGACAGATGTCTCTACTATCATCTTATGTGCGCTCTCTGGCGCGAGGAAGAACAATTAATTTTCAAAGCAATTTTGTCTGTGAAGATTTCCTAAACTGAATTGTTTATAGATTGTTTTTGTGTTCTAAGGTTACTAGCACTTCTATCTCTTCCCACTGACTTAATAGTGTAGCCAATAGGGAATGTGTTGCACTTTTTAATCCACCAATCAGAATTTTTTATATATATTGGATTGTCCAATGGAAATTGTGAGTGTGTCAGGGCTTCGGCCCAGAGAAATCCGGAACCTTCCTCTCGGCTATAAAAACTGGGACCGTTTGGGCCATGTTGTCTCTTGATCGCTCCAGTCCGCAGTAGAGTGTGTTGGTAGTGGAGGCAGGTGATAGTCCTCGTCCATCTCCGGAAGGTCCACCAGCTCAAGGTAATGGCAGACATCTTTTAATCATGTAATAGTCTCAGAAAGCTATTTTGAGGGGAAGGTTTCACAATTCTTTCTTAATGTAATCTTGCAATGTAAATTTTCAATCTGGTTTAAGACCTTAACTAAACTTGATATTGAAGTGGCTATGATTTGTAATATTTAAAACCTATCTCGCAATTTTGTAAATTATAAATTTCGCTGCTTCTAGTCACCTCCGTAGTATAGGCTTAGCCCCTGTGACGTCCGGTCATCAGCCAAACTAGTGTTTTAGGTTTTCTTCTATGTAGTGTATTTCAGAGGAGTGAAAGTGTTTGCCTACCAACACTTTCATTTCCGGCCAATTTTAACCTTTTTTCTTACTAAGGCCAAGTAGAATAGGTACTTATTACCCCTATTAAAGTATACTACTATTATTTCTTTCCATATAAATTCGAATGTTGAGCCAATAAGACAGTGAATACTATTTGTTTTAGGTAAAAGGTGGATTGTGTCTTTAAGAGGCCTGGACCTTGAAACTTTTCGAGGATAATCTCCTAGAGAGAAATTGTGTGGAGCAAAGACGCTCTTCTTACTGTTGTAAATTTTGGAGCTCAGTCTCCTTGTAGATTTATTGAAGAGAGCCGTGGTGCTCTTGTTAAAACTGTAACTGGGAATCTTCAAGCTCATATTGTTAAATCATGTTGTCTAATTGCTCTAGGAGTTTCTAACATTGTTTCTCGAGCTCACGAGCTAAGCCTTTGTACTTGATTATTTGCTATTGCTTAGCATAGCTTAGAATCACATCAGGCACTAGTACGGGGCGAGTTGGCGTTGCGGTTAGGGGTTCGCAGCTGTCAACTTGTATCCGGGAGATAGTGGATTCGAACCCTATCGTCGGCAGCCTTGAAGATGGTTCTACGTGGTTTCCCATTTTCACACCAGGCAAATGTTGGGGCTGTACCGTAATTAAGGCAACAGTCGCTTCCTTCCCAATCCTAGCCCTTTCCTATCCCATCGTCGGCATAAGACTTGTCTGTGTCGGTGAGACATAAAACAAATTGTAAAAAAAAAGCAGACGCTTGTAAAGACTGACCACTTAAAACCTGCTGATAAATTATACAGAGGGGAATCATTGAACTGTGTATCCCAACTTCCTCAACTGCTTTTCAGATACTTCTTACCAAGCTAGACTTCGTTCCTCACTTGTTGCGTCCGCCATAACTAGTAACACATTTAATATTTTTCTACCGTCCAAGGTTCGATAAATTATTTTCGACTCCACGAACAAAAGGGCTACAAACCATTAACTTGAAACGCAATAACCGTTGATTTTTCTCCAGGAATTCAAAATCTCTGCCGTTGTCCTTAAACTGTCTATAAATATTATTTCAATATCTTAATTTCGAGGAGCAGTTTTGTTACTTAACTAACGTATTGCCTTGAATTGAGAGACTTCATCTGTATTATTTTCTTCAAATCTTTCAAAATGCAAGTTTTTAAGTAAATCAACTTTAAATGGCTTCCCTGCCATTGCTAGGTCATGAGCTACTTGAAAAATTGTCACGACAGACTGGCTTTTGTGTTTCTCCTCGGTGAAAATACTGTATGCTGTTGAGAAGTCAAAAATTATTTCCAAGGTACAGGTTTCTTTTGTTTGTGCATTTGTCCACTTAGGTAAGGTAAGGGTGTATTCTGCCCGAAGGCAAGTCCGAACCTCCGCAGAGGTGTGCCTGAGCCGGAATTCACGTACGGTAGGTTGGCCAGTTCCTTTCCGTTCCTCCATTTCCTTACCCCCCACCAACAGCGCGTGGCAACCCATCCAAATCTTGACCACGCCCAATGTTGCTTAACTTCGGAGATCTCACGGGTTCCGGTGTTTCAACACGGCTACGGCCGTTGGCTTTGTCCACTTAACACTTAATATTTACTACGATGTTGCTACTTTGGTGCCTTCAAGTATTGCATTATGTAATGACTGCTGTCATCTAATTACATGAAACATAACGCCTTGCTATACTGTTAATGGCAAAATATTCTACCGTCCACTATTCTTTATAAACACGACCTGCCAAATCCACTTTTCTATTCGCAAAAAAATGGCAAAATATTCTACCGTCCACTGTTCTTTATAAACACGACCTGCCAAATCCACTTTTCTATTCGCAGCACAATAGTTTAATTTATTTACTTCAACAACGTACATCTATAACAACTCAGCTGCAGAAAAGACAAAGAATAATGTTAAATTCCACAAACAATATCCTAACATTAGTGCTTCCAACGTCAGAAAAAGTGCACGTAAATATATCGTCGCTGCACCGGTAAACCCTCATATCTCAGAATGGTCTTTTTATCCGTTATTCTCCTTAAGGCTGGTCACGCCTCCCAGTCGCACATGGATAGGTCTATGCAGTCCATCGGAACAATTTTCGTTGTGTTCGTTTTTCTATGCTGCTTGGTAAACTGTAATGAACTCTAATTTCATTATACTGTAGGAGTGCGTAAATACTTCTTACAGCCATCATCAATCAAACGAAGTTGTTCAAGGGGTGAATGGGTGTGTGGTCTTCGGCCACCATTGCGAGTTAAGTCTCTTTACAAATTCTGGCCGATCATTCCTGTTCTAACAGAAATACTTCACTTGTCAGTGTCACCCGTTAAAACTAAAGAAGTCAGTCATATGGACTCTTCAGTAGAATTCCACATTCACTGCTAGATAGCAGCACGACCAGAATGGCACGTGTATTAGATAGACCACCTAGATGGGTCTATTTCAGAAACAAAGCAGGTTGGCCATGTGTTTAGGGGCGCGCAGCTGTAAGCTTGCATTCCAGAGATCATGGTTCGAATCCCCACTGTCGGTAGCCCTGGAGATGGTTATTCCTTGGTTTCCGTTTTTCACACCAGTCAAATATTGGGGCTGTACCTTCATTAAGGCCACGGCCACTTCCTTCCTACTCATACCCCTTTGCTATCCAATCGTCGCTAAAAGACCTATCGGTGTCGGTGCGAAGTAAAACAACTTGTCAAAATCTCATCATCATCATCATCATCATCTGTTTACCCTCCAGGTTCGGTTTTTTCCCTCAGACTTAGCGAGGGATCCCACCTCTACCGCCTCAAGGACAGTGTCCTGGAGCTTCAGACTCTTGGTCGGGGGATACAACTGGGGAGTATGACCAGTACCTCGCCTAGGCGGCCTCACCTGCTTTGCAGAACAGGGGCCTTGTGGAGGGATGGGAAGATTGGAAGGGATAGGCAAGGAAGAGGGAAGGAAGCGGCCGTGGCCTTAAGTTAGGTACCATCCCGGCATTCGCCTGGAGGAGAAGTGGAAAACCACGGAAAACCACATCCAGGATGGCTGAGGTGGGAATCGAACCCACCTCTACTCAGTTGACCTCCCGAGGCTGAGTGGACCCCGTTCCAGCCCTCGTACCACTTTTCAAATTTCGTGGCAGAGCCGGGAATGGAACCTGGGCCTCCGGGGGTGGCAGCTAATCACGCTAACCACTACACCACAGAGGCGGACTTGTCAAAATCTATTTCAGAAAATTTGCAACTCGCTAACTGAGGACGTAGTACTATTCTTATTCTTATTCTTATTCTTATTCTTATTCTTATCCTTATCCTTATTCTTATTCTTATTCTCATTCTCATTCTCATTCTCATTCTCATTCTCATTCTTATTCTTATTCTTAGATTACGACGAGGGTGATGCCTAAGACGTAGATTTTCACGACCGCCAAATTACATTACAATACTTAATTTGGGGGATATGAAATCATGTAAAGCTTGTAATATGCTGACATGTTTCAAACCTGCGACCAGGATCGTCTTCAGAGCAATAAAAAAGATTTTATTGGTAACTGTCCTTCTACACTAACAAGACGCGAGATAGAGAGGCCCTGTTAGAAATGTAATTCATTCCGGGGCCTCGAGAGTCAAGGAGAAAGATGTTGACGAGTTAACTAAAGAGGGTAGCCATGATCCACTGAGTGAACAACCGTCACCTCTGTTAAAGCGCCTATTGGTTTAAAATGCGCTGGCATATATATGATTCCTTTCTCTTGTGGATCGGCAAAACATGTAAGAAGGTAGCAACGATGGTTAGGGTACATCGCAGGCACTTACATCTTTGCCAGCCAGAGAAGGCAGAACATTCCATATAATATAATGATCACCAAAACATTTTTCATGCAACTTATGTTATTTATAAACATTTTATGCCAAGAATCATTCGGGAGGTGATAGAAATAGCTAAACATCCGAATAATACCAAGATTGTCATGAAGACTCTCCATAGTTAACTCAACACCTTTCTCCTTGACTCTGGAGGCCCTAGAATGAATTATTCTAACAGAGTCCGTCTATCTTGCGTCTGGTTACTATAGAAGGACAGTTATCAATGCAATCTTTGTTATTGTTCTGAAGACGATCCTGGTCGCAGGTTCGAAACGCATCAGCACGTTACATGCATTACACGAGCTAATATCCCCAAAATTAACGATTCTAATGATGATGCTTGTTGTTTAAAGGGGTCTAACACCTAGATCATCGGCCTATTATTATTATTATTATTATTATTATTATTATTATTATTATTATTATTATTATTATTATTATTATTATTATTTTAAACTCCGATTACATATTGCTGGTAGTCTGTACTGTCTGTACTCTGACTCATACAAGAACTCGGATTATCTTAAACTTATTAACGAATCATATTGTATGTATTGTTTAGAGTTAACTTTCCACAGGTATGCACGGAAAATTTGACTTTACTAAAATTAGCCTGGTTTTCACAGGTTGTTTCTGGCAAATTATAAGTGGTTATTCTGATATCGCTAGGTGAATCAAGTTCTCAGATATATTTAGGGCAATGATGCAACATCATCTCTCGAGGGCCATGTGCTGTGAACGCTCATTTGTGCGCCTTCAGCACGCTTCGAACCATGCAGCGAGTGAACTCGTCGACTGATACTTATGATCTCGAATCATTCACAATCAGACAGGATAACAAATATAAGTGACATTGTGAATAAGTGACTGTAAATTTTGAACATTTGCAATAAAATATTTGAAAATTCGGTGACTTTACGTCCATTATAAAAATTTGACCCCCCCTGTGTGATACCATTAGAAAGGATTCCTTGTTTCCAAGATTATGGAACTACAAAGATTGTTGTACGACCGTTGGGGATAAAAAAAATCTGAGAATTTTTAAAATTTGTTCCACGTTGACTCCTTTATACAAATTCCGACCCGTGATTTGTGTTATCACTGAATATAGAGTTTTATCGTAGACTCAGGATAATTAGGGAAGTTGTTAGATTGTGTAATATATTTTGAATATTACGAAATTCAGTATACAGTATATTGAATGAAATCTTCTTTTCCACCCTAGTTCAGGGGTCAGCTGAAGTAATGTGTCTCCTCCAGTCTTTCTGTTTCTCACGTCCTCTTCCTTAAGTCCTTTGTTCCTTAAATTATCAATTTCTATCGTCGCCATATCTATCTATCTGTGTCGGTGCGACGTAAGGAAAATTGTTATTTTTTTATCCATTATCCTCATCTTCTTCCTTCCTCTTGATCTCTTTCCTGTCACCGGATTATCCCATACTCTGTTCTCACCCTCTGTTTTCGTATAACCTGCCCATACCTATACATTATATTATCTTTTCTGCGATGAGAGTCACACCAGCTCTTAGTCGAATATCTACATTTCTTATTCTTTCCCTTTATGATACCCACATCAATCGCCTCAACATAATGTGATTGGGCCAACTACGTGGCCATTCCTTTCACTAGGCAACCAGCCATATTAGTTAGTTCGCAATTAGTAACATTAAGAACATAACAACCGTAAAGATAAAATCAATTAATCGGTTTCTATTTAGTTCATTTCTGAATTGATATGTCAGTTGCCCACTATACGATTCCATTCATCTCTTACAGTAGTTATAATCGGTCACTTGGAATTAAAATTGTATGGAATTTAACGTGTCTTTTATTTCACCTCAGGTCCGATTTCCGCCTAGACGCGTTGTCAAGAAAACCCACCGGGACAGTATCTCACCTGTCCACACCCAAAATTTTGTGCTAATTATTTACTTGCCTATGTCTTCCAATTCAGTTTACTGTCAATATTCTTACCATGTATGTGAATAAGCAAAACGTTTGGAACATCGCCACCGATAGAAGAAACAGGTTATTATATATTACCTCAAGCAGTAAAAAGAATGGAAGTTATGCCTTTTGAATAAACCTTAATGTAAAGAAAATAATTCAATTTACAAATTTCTGTTGTATCGCAAAACGAAACAGAGCTGAAGTGTGTATGACAGGATATACTTGTTGGACGTAATAACGGGGCTAGTCTTGTGGAAGCAGGAAGGAAGAAATTGATACTTGGTTCTTAGAAGGGGTTAGGAATGACCGTGGGAATCTAGCCATTGAGCGCAGACAGTGATGGAGAGAAGTGGGGATAGTAACGTCTGCAGAGAACTCGCGTTGTATTCACGTCCTCCAATTATAAGTATTGAGTGAAGAGAAAACAAACACCTGGAACGAAATAGATTAAAGGATTTTATTTTACTTTTGATGTGTGTAACGTCAGGTCATGATTTTATCGTACAGTTTACACTGTACAATTATAACCATTTATTGTAAGAACTTTAATGTTGAAACTAAATTTCATAAAATTCAGAAATGAGGAAATTGCGGTTTTCCCTTGATTGTATGAATTTCATCTGTACTATTGGAGCAGACTGACCTGTTATAAAACAAAACTGAAATATACTTTCCATCTCCATGAGTTTCAAAAGAAAATATATATGGATGATTGAAAGTATAGCATATTGCAGGTTTCTTAAGTGTTTCATAACATTTCAAACGTCGAAGTTCAATTACTACCAAACCATCGCTTCAAAGCCAAGTTACAGTTTCTTTCTACGAAAAGTACGGGTATGAAATATTCATTAATGCTAATAAGTAAATTTAATTTCTTTAGCATTTGAATGAGGAATATAAGTTCTTATTGAAAACTATTGGTAACCAGAGACTGAGAAAAGGTACAATATTTTACACCCTATTATAAAACTATTATTTACGGCTAACAAATGGCTAACAAAACAACCCTTAACCAAAGAAAAGAAAATAAGTACATTACTTGCTTGTACATTATTTTAAAAATTGTAATCACACTATAGGCCTGGAGAATTACGACCACCCATGTCTAGATAAATGGCCTAATTCTCTCCTGCACACATCCTTGTGGTTTTGTCATACTGTTATAAAAATAAAAATATTTACACAAAGTTCTGGGATGTTCCATTTTGTACTGAACATAACATTTCGTTCCCCTGTTTGAACTTTTTCATCAATAAGCTTTATCCTAGGATTTTTTAACCCTCAAGTACACGCGCCAGATCTTAGGACGCAGACACACGCGTGGGGGTGCTTTCCACCCCACATATCATTGTATTGTAAAATATGAATTACTGTATTAATTAGGGATTTTAAGATAGTTAATGTAAGAATGACTCTTTCTATGGGGATCCAGCCATAAAGGTACAAGAGCGGGGAGAGCACAAGAAAGTTAGTTGTACATTTCACTAGGAAATAAAATGACCTGGGGTGGATTCCACCCCATACGCGTGTGTTTGAAGGTTAAAGATGTGATTCATTCACCTCTCCACAATGTGAGTACGTACCTAAACCAAGGTCTTCCCTCCATGCCTATCTCATCAGATAAATTCAGGAATAGAATTGCTCAAAAGTTCACATATCTGTAGGAAATTCACGCTCTTCCTGGTTCTCGTATTTCATTTAAAGTGGTCGATATGTGTGAAACATCACTTATGTTTATAAAAACCAGGACACCCTGAAAGACTAAAGTAGGAAGTTAAAATTCACAGAACATGTGTATTAGTATGTTCGAAAGAAATGGTTAGCATTTGAAATATGTCGATCCTCAGATTCAAGGTCCACATCGATATCTCTGCGCACCACCATCGACTGGTAAAATGTGCCTGCGGCTCTCGTTGTCGCTACAAACCGAAGAACACGATGAGATGGGTCTGGTTGCACCACTCAGACACAACACCCCCCCCCCGCCCCCCGAGAAGATCGACACTTAATCTGAATGGCATTGCAGGAGAGATCTGAGACCCCCTCGGCTCTGGCGCAACAGTGGAACAGTGTAACTCATCGTACACTATCAGGAGTGACAGTCCGTCACCGTTTATTATGGTCTGCGTTACCGGCGCGTCGTCCACTTACCCGCGTACTTTGACTAATGTGCATAAATATGCTAGACTGCAATGGTGTATGGAACGACGTCACTGGGGACAGGAATGGCAGCCAATAGTGATTTCAGACGAATCCAGATTCTGTTACTTTGAAAATAATGACCGCATTTTCGTTCGCCGCAGACAGGGCGAGGCATCACATTGCCTGCGTTCGCACAAGACTTATAGTGACAACTCAAGGCTTTACGGTGTGGGGTGCTAATGGGTGCAACCACAAATCACAGATGGTGCGTGTTCCAGGGCACTGTGACCAGTTTTACCTACGTGAATGACACCTTGCGACCCGTAGCCATGCCCTTTCTGCACAACACCCCAGACCCCATATTTCAGCAGGACAATGCGCGACCACATGTTGCTGCACGAACACGTGCCTTCTTGTTGTCACAGGATGTCAGACTGTTGCCCTGGCCCGGCCGATCATCGGACTTGTCGCCAATCGGAAATGTGTGGGACATGGTGAAACGACGGGCGCTACGCTGTGATCCAATGCCAATAACCGAAGATGAACTGTGGAACCAGGTGAATGTAACATGGAACAAGTTATCAGTGCCCATGGAGAACCCAGTGCCTACTAGGCAACAGGACACATGCTGAACCTAGGTGACTAAAATGCTAATCATTTCTGCAGAACATAATAATAAACATGTCCTGTGAATATGAACTTCCTATCTCTAGTCTTTCAAGGTGTTCTATATTTAATGAACTTGAGTGTAGTGCTTATGATATGGGAAGAAGGGTAATATCTATACTAATATTATAAAGAGGAAAAATGTGTATGTTTGTTTGAAACGAATAGACTCAAAAACTACTGAACCGATTTTAAAAATTACTTCACCTATAGAACGCTACATTGCCAGTAAGTAACATGGGCTGTATTTTATTTTCAAAACAATTCTAGGTGGGGGGCACTGGGGGGAGATATAAAAATAATAGGCTAATATAGGCGAAATATAGAATTTGTCGTATAAGGACGAGACAAACCTGAATTTAATCCTCTTGAGGCAAAGAAAAAACTCGGTAAGCCCTACGGGCCCCCAAACCACGTTTTAAGGCCATAAAACCAACCGTTACGGAGATATTGGCACCAAACTACCCATGCTCTAGGAATCGGATAAAGTAATGAACTGCCGTAACCATGGCAACGTCAGCACCAGGATTCTACAGCTGCGAAATTATCTACAATAAATTAAAAAACTAACATGTTACAGGCATGAAAATTGATATTTGGTATCCCCTTTAAAAATAAAAGAACACAAATATTCGTTTTCAGAAAATCCACTTAGGCGGGGGGGGGGAGGGGTGCGTGAAAATAAGTGAGGAAGGAGTTGAATTATTTATATGAGGATACATATATTTCAAAAAATGAAGATGTTACAGACTTTAAAATTGTTACTTGGAATCCCTTTAAAAATGAACACACTCTTTTTGGAAAATCCACTTAAGGGGGCGAAAAGAATAAAAAAGCGGGTGAATTTTTAAAGTGAGTATCTTCTTCTTCTATCGCTATACCCACACCTGTGGAGTTGCGGGTGCGAACTGTGTCGCACATGTGGATTTGACCCTGTTTTACGGCTGGATGCCCTTCCTGACGCCAACCGTGTGTGCAGGGATGTAATCCATACTTCTATACTAATATTATAAAGAGGAAAAATGTGTATATTTGTTTTTAACGGATGGACTCCAAAACTACTGAACCGATTTTAAAAATTACTTCACCTGTAGAATGCTACGTTACCAGTGAGTAACATGGGCTGTATTTTATTTTCAAAAAACTTCGAAGGGGGCGACGGGGCGAAATATATTAAAATAATAGTCTAATATAGGCGAAATCGAATTTGTCGTACAAGGACGAGACAAAGCTCATTTTAAGCCCCTTGACGCAAAGAACACAACTCAGTAAGCCCTTCGGGCCCTAAAACCAACCGTTATGGAGATATTGGAACCACACTACTGCTCTATGAATCGGATAAAGAAACGAACGGCCGTAACCATGGCAACGTCACCACCAGGATTCTACAGCAGCTAGATTATGCATGTACGTTTGGGCATAGCTGCCAACCAAAATTGATACACATATGACTTACTATCTGGAAAAAATAAACTGTTGTGTAAGACGCTCATAGCACTACTTTGGGCGGGGATGGAAAGGGAGTGAAGTATAAAAATAATAGCCCCGGGGATCTCCGTAGTACAGTGACCAGCGGTTGCCGACGGGCCTCCGTTTTTACGTACTGGCTTAGGTTTCAGATTTTGCGGAGTCTGTTACCTATAGTTTAAACTATTTTCTATCAAACCATGGAGTAGTAGGATCACTGATATTATTAGTGACGATATTTTGGTCCACTTTTACGGTCATTGTAACCATGAAGACAACCTATATACTGTACACAATTGTCAAGATGGTGCGCTCATGACTTGATAAAATTTCTCAACATTTATTCTCAGATTCATTATATGATGTGCGACATGAGTGACAAGCCCTGAAAATTATAATTCTCGATAATTATAGTAGTTACTTTTATGCATCGCGTATTTCCTTGATCATTTATAATAGTTATGAAGTGTCGGATCAAACAAATACATTCAATAATATTTATATTTGTGGTACTATCTAGCGGAAGTATACTTTCACTAAACCTGCAGCTTTGTGAAGGGAGCAGGTATATCTAGGCGGGAATGAAGGTAAAACATGGTAGCAAAAGATCTTAGAGGTCGACGCTAATTAGGGACTAATATTTAGAGGCCCCCATGAAGAAAAGAAGAAGAAGATACACTATAATTCCAAACATGACAAATAATTATATGTACTTGAGTAAATACACCAGTGATATAAATATCTAATGAAGTCAGTCACACCGATAGTATGAGTACTAAAGTCAGTTTCTGATAACCCGTACGAAGAACGGGTACTTCTGCTAGTCAGTAATATAGTTAATATGTACCGTCCTTTGCATATCCATTTCTTTAACCTGCCGGGAGCCAAAGATTGTGGTTTCGTGTTTAATAACCCTTAAGAGACAGTGAGCTAGTTGCTAGAGTGAACTTTAATGTGAACATTACGAATCTACGAACAAGGCACGTGTTTTATTGTGAACACACTAAAGCAGTGACCCACAAGAGTCCCCAATAGTTAGAATGTGTCATTTTTCAACAAAATTGCTACATGTAATCACAAAATTGATTTTACTATGGCTGATAACATCTTATGATCAAAAATAAAATATTGTATCATTATTTAGTACTTAGTGTAAATATAGAACGGTTATAGGCTTAATAAGTATTTGTTAAAATATTATATTAGAAAATACATACTTCTGTATAATAAAATATTTAAATTAAATATGCTGGTGAAACAACAAGCGTACTACATTTGTTGTTGTATTATTTATCGTGTTTGTTTTTTCTCTTTTCTCCATTTTTGAATTTTACGTTATTGTTACTTATTTATAAATTTTGTTCGTTATAGTGTGCATTATATATACTTACTACTACATAGAAAAGAGGTAAAATTTGTTTGTATGTGTCGGGAGAGTTGGCCGTGCGGTTAGGGGCGCGCAGCTGTGATCTTGCATCCGGGAGATAGAGGGTTCAAACGCCACTGTTGGCAAGCCTGAAGATGGTTTTCCGTGGTTTCACATTTTCACACCAGGCAAATTCTGGTGATGTACCTTAATTAAGACCACGACCGCTTCCTTCCCATTCCTAGCCCTTTCCTTTCCCATCGTCACCTTAAGACCTATCTGTGTCGGTGCGACGTAAAGCAACTAGCAAAAAAATGTTTGTATGTAATGGCTAATCACAGAAACTACTGAATCAATTCTAAAATTGTTTTTACTAAAGTACATATTCATTATCCGTGAGGGACATGGGCTGTATTTTATTTTCAAAACAATTGGGGTGGAAGGGAGAGCACGGGGGGAGATATGAAAATACTAGGCTAATATAGCCGAAATACCGAATTTGTCGTACAAGGACGAGACAAAGCTTAATTTGAGCCCCTTGCAATAAAAAACTAAACTCGGTGTGCCCTACGGGCCCGAAAACCATGTTTTAAGGGCCTTAAACCAACCGTTATGGAGATATTGGCACAAAACTACGCCTGCTCTAGGAATCAGATAAAGAAACGAATTGCCGTAACCATGGCAACATCAGCCTCAGTACTCTTACAGCAGCGAGATTATCTACAATATATCACAAAAACCTAACATGTTAAGGACATGAAAATTGGTATTCGAAATCTTCTCTAAAAATAAAAGAACACACATTTTTGTTTTCAGAGAATCCACTTAAAGGGTGAGGGCGGGAGGTGAAAAGAAGTGAGGAAGGAGTTAAGGGATGTAATTTTTATTGCGTGCTCCTGTTGTGGTTGGTAATGTGGTGTGTTTGCGAGTGAATATGAAGAGGAGAGTGCTGGGATAAACACAAACAGACTGTCCCCGTGTGAGATGAATTAATCACACGCGATTCAAATTCCCAACCTAGCCCAGAATCAAATCTGAAACCCTGTGAACCGAAGGCCTCAAAGCTGACCACTCAGCCAAGGAGTGGGGCAGTTTTTAAAATGAGTATATCTATAGTATATCTCATAAAATTAACATATTACAGACGTGAAAATTGGTATATGTAATCACCTTTAAAAATAAAGAAACGCGTACTTTTTTTCGGAAAATCAACTTTAAGCTGGAGATCGAATATAAGTGAAGAAGGAGTTGAATTTTCTTTATGAGGTACTTATATCTCAAAAACGAAGATGTTACAGACGTGAAAATCGCTATTTGGAATCTTCTTCAGAAATAAAGAAACCCTTTTTTTGACCCTAAGAGGGACTGTTTCTCACATGTAGAGTTCCATGTCGCATGTTCCAGATTTAGCTCTGCTAGTAGCCTGGTCATCCTAGCCCCAAAAGGCAATGCCACGAACGTGGTTTACAAAGAAGTTCTGGGGTAAGTGAAATGCAATTTTTCGGTGATTTTTTATACATTAGGGATTTTCAGATAATGTCTTAGTGCAGTACCAGAGGAACAATTAATTTTTATCAACTTACCAAATCCTCGAGAGCGGAGCCGTGGGTAACAGCTAGTGTTTAATAAAATCCACCTGTAAATGGAGGACGTCTCTGTTGGTTGTATAAATAAATAAATAAATAAATAAATAAATAAATAAATAAATAAATAAATAAATAAATAAATAAATAAATACACGCCACTTACGGCAACTGGGTACGAATTATGGGTTGGGAATAGAGTAATAACTACTAGCCCACTGTACTACTGAGCTTGGAATTATGTTGTTAAATGAGTACATCAAGAACTTGGTACGCATATCTTATAGGATTATGCTTGAGTATGAAGAGAACACGAGAAATCCTTAATGGCCACTCTGAATTGGCTTAGGACTGTGAAGAATAATGTCGTACCCTACTCGCACACGAAGACCGGTCAAAGCTGCGTTGCGTCCCGACTGTCGTTGGAAATGCAAACCGCAAAGCAGCCTTCGCAGCCAGATGTGATACACTCCCAACGAGGCAGGAATGTTTCGAAGCCTCGCAGCATAGCTGTGTACTGCTGTCCCAATTGATATTTCCATTCATTTTAAATTATTTTATTCCATTTTATTTCTCCCTTCTCCCCATACCACAACATAACTATTAGTTTCACACATATCGAGCACGTAAGTGAAATACGAGAACCAGGAAGAGCGTGAATTTCTTTCAGAGATGTGAATTTCTTGAGCAATTCTAAACCACAATTTGTACACGCCTGCACCTGGTCTATATTTTGTAGAAAATTACGATAATAATAATAATAATAATAATAATAATAATAATAATAATAATAATAATAAAAATCGACAGCCTGTTTCCAGTCATTCAACCGGATCATAAATGAAAAGAATGAAGCCCCAATCTAGCGGCGAGTATAGGAATTGTGTCGGGCTGGCGAAGCTTGTCACACTCCGCTGGGGCAATGATTAATGAATGATAGATTAAATGAAATGATATTTGAGAGTATTGCTGGAATGAAATATGACAGAGAAAACCGGAGTACCCGGAGAAAAACCTGGCCCGCCTCCGCTTTGTCTAGTACAAGTCTCGCACGGACTGACCGAAATTTGAACCACGGAACCTAGCGGTGAGAGGCCGGCGCGCTGCCGCCTGAGCCATGGAGGCAATAACAATAATAATAATAATAATAATAATAATAATAATAATAATAATAATAATAATAATAATAATAATAATAATAATAATAAATCACACTGCCGGCAGTTCTGAAGATGGTTTTCCGTGGTTCCCATTTTCACATCACATCAGGCTAGTGCTGGGGCTGTACCTTAATTAAGGCCACAGCGACATCCTTCCCACCCGTAGTCCTTCCCTATCCCGTCGTTGCCATAAGACCTATCTGTGTCGGTGCAACATAAAAGCCAATTGTCAAGCCTTTTCCTGTTACTACCAAAATCTTCCCAGGAATTCATCCTGGATTCAACATTGATTTGTTTTGCTCTGTTACTTTCACCTACCTAAAATTGCCTGTCAGCATCAGTCCTCCTCTGGAGCCTTTACTGATGCGCCTTCTTTTTAAGTTTATAAGCTGCTTTCACTTCATCATTCCACCAAGATATTCGCATTTTTCTTATTTACACACAGTTGTTTCCTTTCTGTTTCTACGACAGCATCGCTCTATGCCCCCCATTCCCTTATTATATCCTGAACTTGCTTACTGTCTATTGTTTGAAAGTTTTCACTAATCATACTCATGTAATAAAATCTGATTTCCTAGTCGTTCTGTTTTTTTTTACCCGTATACGTCTGCATACTAATTTCGCATTCACTATCCCAGGACTACAGATGCTTGGCTCACTACAGACTGGTCTGTATCATGGAACAATCCCGGAATACCTGCACATTCCTAACCGAGTTTCTGAATTCAATTCTGTTATAGTTAGAGGGCGGATTTCTATGTGCTAGAAAGTGTAAAATATTATTTTTTTGTGCTAAAAAACCTAAATATATTTGATAATAATTTTAAAATAATCTGCTTTAAATATGAGAGAGGACCATGCGTCCTATCTTCGCCACTACTAAAGGCATATAAATAAATAAATAAATAAATAAATAAATAAATAAATAAATAAATAAATAAATAAATAAATAAATAAATAAATAAATAAATAAATAAATAAATAACCACTCGCGTTGAAGAGGAATATAAATCTAAAATCTTATATTAAATAAGATGCTACCAAACGTGCTCCTTAAGACAAATGGATATGTGTTTATGGAAACATACAGTACGGTATATTAACTTTTGACGTGCCTGACTAGATATTACGGTATGTACCGAAATGGTAATGTTTTGAGTAACTACAGCAAGATCAACCTATCATCTTTGAAAAAATTGTACCAGTTCGTACTGTCAAATCACACGCTGGAATATTAGTTGCTAGAAGTAGTCTCAGAATTGCAGTGAACTACAAAGTTCATCTCCAAATTTTCTATCAAAAATGCATGCGACTATCTCTGAATAACACCTTATACTATGAAAACGATCACTCTACATCGCAGGACATGATGCATTAATAATGCAAAAGACACCAAAATATGATTTTGACTATGAACAGTATACGAGACATATACTTTAATTGCGTGCCTCGTGAGCACAGCTCATCTTCCGTCTACAGTGCATTTCCAACTGATGCAAAACTTTCAAAAGTTTCTGCGCAGTATACCACTGCGCTAACCCAGGTACTCTACCGCGTGACAATAGGCGGAGGAGGAAGTGAAGAACCTTTGTTTTTGTCTTCAAACAGATCGATTCTTGAGGGTGCTTTTACAAAGATTTTGTTTTTGCCATTAGTCACATATTTATCTACTTTAGGTTACTGAGCCCTTACAGTTTCGCATAACATCTACGCAAGTTAGGAAATCTTAAAGAAAGGCTTTCGGATGCTTTTTTCGTGTAATCTACACTATCAGTAAGTTTAAGCAATACATTGTTGTAATTACACCTTTTTTGGCCAAAGTAAATGCATGGCTTCATGAAACAAAATAGCTACAGTGTAATGGTTTGCAGCAGGCAATCCTTTACACGCTAGCAAGTAAAAATGTTCACAAGCAGTTTTGCCAGTCTTCAACACACTAACATTTCTTACTTTACTGCCACTGGAATCAGTGGTTTCGTCAATGCACACCCACAGTTTTCCGCTATCGCACACTTCCAGAATTCTTTGTAAAGTTTCTTCCTAATATTTTGGAAGATAGTTTTTCCTTAATGTCGATTCGTCTGGAGGCTCAAAACTGATGTAGTTTGTTAGGAAATTTCTCAGTCCCGGATTATTTATTATGCCAAGAGGAATGTCGGCGCCAACAAAAGCTATTCATAAATCTAGATAATACTGGGAGTATTGGGATACGCCTGCATTTGAAGTAGCTGGTACATCTATTAGTAATTGTCGCGAACGCACACGCGAAGCAGCCGAATGTGCTTATTTCCAGACAAATGGTATGTTACTTGAGAACGTTGAACTGCACTTACTGTTTTACTACATGGTTGGCAAAACAATACTTTTCTATCGGTAGGGAAAATGTTTTAAAATTCCTCTACGTATTGCTGAAGACGCGATCTTGTACTCAACTTCACTTTTGGCATTGTTTTGCAGGTTACGCCCGCATTTACGGTGAATCACTATTTCATTAAAATATAATAGCAGCAGACAGAGAAAGACATATTTATTTCTTAGATATTCAGAAAGAATCACACGACCACAGGAATGATATATGGAGCCGAACAAGTAATCTTACTCTTAGGAGCGACACAATCCCACTGAGAATATCTTCCCAGTCCTCGCTAGTGATGGGACATTCGATTCATTTTACCGAATCGATTCATTTGATTCCGTTCATGTTACTGAATCGATACGGTGATCCGATTCACGGCTCATTGGTCACCGCTCCTACTGCATCTGTGTAGCATGTGCTGTTAAGACAGCAGCAACAGCATTCAGTGCTCGCAGCTGCCATCTGGTCTTCATACTATGAACTCCTTTCTTAGAAAAAATGCTAGTTGCTCTAATACATCGAAGGTTTCCGCCGACGCAGGGTGGGAAAGGTTAGGATGAGGAAGGTAGCAGCCATGACCTGAATTAAGGTACAGTCCCAGCATTTCCTGGTGTGAAAATGGGGAAACTACGGAAAAACCAACTTAACGGCTACCGACAGTGGGTTTCGAACCCACCATCCCCCGAATGCAGGCACATAGCCACACGATATTAGCCGCACGACAACTCGCTCAGTCATGTTTTTTTTAAAAAGTATTTTTCTATCAGCTGAGGATTTTTTTTAATAGTCATATTTTGTATAGGCTACCCGAGATGTACAGTAGTCCGCTGGTTTTCTGATTCAACATACTGTTATTGCGTCTGTCCACATATGATTGAAGTCTTGTGCAACGATGTGACATATGAAAGAGAATACTGAGCCGTTCTTCCCAATATAAAACAGGTACTTTTGAGTGGTCATGAGCATGACTCATAGTCATAGGGCAGGCTAGAGTCGAGTTTAATTGTCAAATGTCAACTTATAATACTAAGATTCATTAAACTAATAAATAGTATAACCTAATAGCCTACCTACTTACTAGCTACTTCAGAATTATGTTGTGACTACCTTTTTAACACTGCAAATAAATCCATCTATTATTTAAACCTCCCTGTAAGAAGAGGACAGTGAATGCAAATGGGTATTATTTTCAAATTAGCTGAGCTCGAGAGTCCATTATAGCATACGATTCTTTCAGTGTAGCATGGCTCACTGTATATCACGCTGCAGTGAGCCGATAAGGAGCCGTGTGTATCTTGTGTTTCACTGAGCCGCGCTCGTTCACGATTCTTTCGATGTGCCATGGCTCACTGTGTGTCTCGCTGCAGCGGAAGCTCGGCTCTCCGCGTGTCCAGTGAGCCGATAAGGAGCCGTGTGTATCATGTGTCTTACTGAGCCGCGCTCGTTCACGATTCTTTCTATGTGCCATGATTCACTGTCTCATTGCAGCGGAAGCTCGGCTCTCCGCGTGTCCAGTGAGCCGATAAGGAGCCGTGTGTATCATGTGTCTTACTGAGCCGCGCTCGTTCACGATTCTTTCGATGTGTCATGATTCACTGTCTCGCTGCAGCGGAAGCTCGGCTCTCCGCGTGTCCAGTGAGCCGATAAGGAGCCGTGTGTATCATGTGTCTTACTGAGCCGCGCTCGTTCACGATTCTTTCGATGTGCCATGATTCACTGTCTCGCTGCAGCGGAAGCTCGGCTCCCCGTCAATGTCCAGTGAGTGCGCCACTCAGCAATGTCCGCTGGGAGTAAGCTGAATCGTGTGCCGTGAGCTCGCCGTTCCTGTGAATCGATTCATTCGGGCACTTGAATGAATCGATACACTGCTTCGAATCATACATTCAGTAGCCAACACTAGTCCTCACAGCGCAGTTTTATTTACGGTATTCCCTGTCACCTTATCTCTCTGTGACTGCGTTTCGCTAACATTCTATAAACAAGACCAGAGATGGCTGATTAATACGAGCCAGTTAGAATGATAAGGTATATTTAGTCAGTGACCAGGAAGTCTTTGAACTTACGGAGGGAAGTCCATAAATAGCCAAAACATACGAAAATATCACGTAAGATACAGTGTTAAAAAGAAGACCGTAATCGTAAAATGATAATACGAGCACCCTTTTATAACACGGTAGAATTTTAAATTGTATTGAATAACACATATTGCCGATATGTGTTTATCATGGATCTTCTTAAAATATATATTTACATAAAACAAATTATGAAAACATGTGTTTTATGTGAAATAAGATAGAAATAATGAACGTTGTAAATTTTGTTAAAACATGCGCAAGAAACTATGTAATTACATAAAAACCCGCTCCTTAGTTATGATATAGTCCATGTGTAGCGGTGAACAGCCTTATGTTTCAAAAATGTATTCGCAACTGCTAAACACATACACAGAAGTCCGGTAAACGCATCCCGTTCCTATTAGCTTCCATATATTCCCCACATTTACCCATCAACTTCTCATTCCCTTCAGTTCTAATGTCAAGTCTCGCATAGAAATAGCCCAATTAGCACTATCCTATCTTTGCTGTTGACCCTGAATACGACGTCATTCAATGCTTCTTAAAACTTGTCTACTTCCTCCTCATCTGAACTCTCACATGGTGAATAACATGACAATTCTCGTCCTAATTCCTCCAGCAACCATATCTATTCACGTCATTCGCTCATTTACGTGCCTCTCAGGAACTATGTTGCATGCATTGGTATTCTTGATGAACAGTACCATTTCATACTCTGCCCTTCCCCTTTTTAACACCTATTTGAACATTTCAGAATTTTCTGTTTATTTCCTTACCCGAATATCATTAACGCCTAACACATCCAGACGTGCCCTCTTTGCTGACTCGGGAAGTTCTACTATCTTTATCCCATAAGGTCCATTGATACTGTAAGCTCCTCATCGAATTCCATTTCGTTCGCCAAGTAGTTTCCAGTGAGTCCCTCGCCTGTCAAATCGAAGTGGGACACCGTTACTCCCATAGGTCCGAGGCTTACTTAAAAAGTTCTGATGGTGCTCGTAAAAAGTTATGTGGAACAGGATGCTACCGTACTTACACATCATAGTTCCAGCAAAAAACCTCTTCTCTATCGGTTTATGGACCACCGGTGGATTGTACAGTCCTAGCCGTTGGAGCAGAAGGAGAGTCGTGACTCAGAATATGCCCGACATACTCAGTTCTATTCCATAGCAAGTAGTAAACCGACTCTCACCACTAATTTCTAGGCCACTCAACCATTGTCCATGGTTCACGATCTAGGACGTGAATACAGAAATCCACACCACGAACCATGCGATTAAGATTATTGCTGGTATTTACTTTCGACTCCTCCAGGGCCCCTTATGACCTGTAGTCGTAATACGATGGCTCTGATTTATTACTATTTATTTTCCTTATGAACAAGTACTATCTAGGGATGGTAGATGGAGAAAGGGCCTTCCCCCCACCCCCAACGGATGCGCCACCATCCCCACAAGTATGTTTTCATAAACTCTACTGAATATTTACATATGAATAGACAATTTTTAAGTTTAAATATTTACACTCCAAAGACTGTAATTATCTTTATTTATGCTCTACATATTAGAATAATAAGACCCAGTCATTTATACCTTCACTCATACCACTGTAAACACACTCATTCACAATTACTCACACACCCGCACGCATACAAATTCGCACACATTCAACTGTACGTGCACACATCATTCTTGGAATGTCAATTTATACAAATTACATACATCACATATGGGTTTCTATTTACATATACAATTTCTTTACTGCGTGGAGAAAGTGAGGAAGAGGAAGCAGATTTCTTCAGATGGTAGAAGATTCCAGAGACGAGCAAGTGACTCAGAATATTGCAGCATGCTCAGTTATAATCCATAGCAAGTAGTACCCCAAATCTCAGCACCAATTTCAAGGCCGCTCAGCCTTTACCCAGATCGTACGTAAAATCTATTTAAATATAAGGTTGTTGTGGAACAAGAGTAAGTCCTTGGCCTCTTTAACAGAATGGTAATTAAGTTGCAGGCGGTGGAAAGGGGAGAGGTGTGTGTTGTCTGTCACGGACTTCTTAAGGAAGGCTGCGTCTATTTGTTTACATAACGAGTTCACTGCTGGTTGTGTTTAGAGTGGTGTGTTTGTTAATCATGACACCAATGGGGACATCAAAAGCGCAAGCATCTAGCCAAGACACCGTTAGCCTGGGCACTCCAATAACACCATAGGAACATGAGGTTTTGAGAAGGAAACCGAAACCGTAAAACTCTTGATAAAGCCCAGATCTGAAACGGGGTAACGATAATCGTATGGCCTCAGCTACAAAGTTTCTGATCTACTGAAGTGCTTTCACCCAGGCGGCCTGTATATCAGTACCAACATTCCGATTTGTTGTTATCTCAAATCGAAGCAGGATTCTACGGGACGGTTTCTATTACTCACTTAATTTCGTCGTATAGATGCAGAATGTAGTACCAGAGGTCTTTAGCACGCTTAAATTCATGACATGAAGAGCTAACATGTAGAGAAAACAAAACCTCTTTTGTTTCAAAATCGAGAACCTAACACGGGATCGAATCCGTTAGTTCGACAGTCCACCTCAGATACTTCAAGGCAGCTCCAATTGAGCTGTATCGTTTGCAAGAGTTTACTGAACGAAGATGAGTCCAATAGCCAGGCCGTTATAGAGAATACGTATAATGTGCGCAGGCAAACTTACTGGGGAGTTGTTTGAAATTTCCGCTCTGTGTGGAGTACAGCCACTTACTGAAGAGAGCTCTTTTATTTGCGCTCTGAAACGTAACCAATTTATCTCTACGGCAGTCCCAGACACATACGTCAATGTAGAGAAAACAAAACCTCTTTTATTTTGTTTGTGTGTGTAAAGGAGTTTCTAATGGAGGCCACATTTTGTTTTTCAGCAGTTGGGAGACGAAGACG
The DNA here is from genome assembly GCF_040414725.1 of Anabrus simplex. Taxonomy (NCBI): domain Eukaryota; kingdom Metazoa; phylum Arthropoda; class Insecta; order Orthoptera; family Tettigoniidae; genus Anabrus; species Anabrus simplex. The sequence goes on along the minus strand of NC_090269.1, from coordinate 213,086,843 downwards.
AATCTCACGTCGGTCGCCATCTGGGGACATCCCGTTGTGTCGAACGTTTCTGCATGTCTCTCTCTCCTGTGATTACCGAGGCAAAGGAAATAGATACATCCACTGTTTAAATTGGAATTGATCGAGACGTAATACGTCCCGCACTCTGTGCAGGAGAGGGACGAACAATGAATGCCTTGATCCTGGCATATGAAAAGGCAAGCTTTCTGCACCATTAGACGATTATCCTTTTAATGCACGGTCAATCAAAGATGATTGTCTCTGAAATGAGCTGTTTGAGACTACATCTGGTCACGAGGATTTATTATCTCTTCTTTCAAGCGGGAATCCTGAAATATTATAAAGCGCTTCAATTCAATAATTATTCAATATCAATGAAATGTGGACTGTGTGTACTGATGTATAGACTTCTGGCACCGCGGTCTACGGCTAGCGTGCCTGCCTCTCAAGCGGGTTCCATTCCCAGCCAGGTCAGGTTCATTTTTACCTGGACCTGAGGACTTGTTCGAGGTCTCCTCAGCCTAGGAGCTATATGACTGTGAGATGGAAATTCTGGTTAAGAAAACTAAGAAAAATGGTCGAGAGTATTCGTCGCACTGACCATGTGTCACCTCGTCATCTACAGGCCTTCGGGCTGAGCTGCGGTCGCTTGGTGGGCCGAGGTCCTTCAGGCTGTAGTGTCATGGGGTTTGTTTGTTTGGTTCAAAGAAGGAATAGTGGAGGGTTAAAATCATGTCCCGAGGATTGGCACAATAAAAATCATGCTAGCGCTTGGAACATTGTCATTCACATTAGGGGAATCAACATCTTCTGGAATAAATTATGGACTTTAATAAATGTCAAACTTCCAGGCGTAGAGGCTCAGATGACCGACTGCTTGGTGCGCAACTTTAAGTAGGCAAGTACGATCCCAGTTCAGTTCGGTGTTCAAACTAGCCCCATACCGTGAATGTACGTGCAGGTAAATTAACACCTACAGGTCAAACTTTAGGTGTCTCAGAAACTTGCAAACGTAGCTAGTGGGTCGAGAAACATTTGTTGAATCGATATTATTCAATTTTCTTTGTTTATTTAGTTTTCTTTAGCAGAAACAAAGTAAACCGAGGTATTATCATCTGAAGTGTCAAATGGTAAAAACACGAACTTTTGCACAAGAAAATAGCTATTAGAAATTGGAGCAAAGTTTGAAAATTAATGTTTTCTAAAATAGCTTTATGAAACACTTTATAACGGAAAATCATGTACCGTTAGCATCAGAGTGCCAAGGAAAAGTTTCAAAATAGATTGGTGGTGTTGATAACTGTCTTAAAAGGAAGAAATAACAGACAATGATCCCCTCTTAACGCTGTAAAGAGCAAAAATGGTGAGGTTTCCACCCTTCGAAGAGTGAGGATGTCAGCCAAAGGAATGGAAGGATCATGAAAAACGTGGACTCCCTAGGGATCGAAAAAGAAGGAGAGTTGTCCAAGGAAGGTCAGATAGGAAACAAGAAGTGAAAAATCTGGTACAAGTAAAGGTAAGCAGACTCAGCCGGAGGCCCCATGATCATCAACCCACACCCCGAAGCTGTCAGCCTCTCAGATTATTAGTAGACTAATTTTGTCGTTGCTGTGCAAAAACTGCGAATGTGACAATGATCTTCCTATCCATTATTTTCCTTAATGCTGGTCACCCCTCTCACCCACATATTTATATGTAGCCCATCAGAACAATTTTCGTTAAATCCATTTTCCTATGTGAGCGTGTAAAAGAAAATTAACCTTAAGTACATCATACTCTAAGAGTAAGCAAATATGTCATGCAAACATACATTAAGGTGCGGTACGATTCATAAGGACAAAGGTGACAATCTAGCAGATTGACCGTAGCCTGCAATGCACGACAGCCACACAAAACAGAATCCACCGAATATCTCCACCTGTGCAGATAGGTCTTGCACCTAGTAACACCCTAGCGCAGTCTATTTAGAGATCTCCAAGTCGTCCAGTTCTCTGCATGTCCAGTTGATAAGTCTTCACAATGTGTTTTCCATCGTCCAAGATGTTCAACCCCAGCTCGCCACAAAGTGAGTCTCCGTGTTGTTGTGTTCCTTCAAATTTCTGTGTGGTCTTCAATAAACGTCTGCGTGAGCAAAAGCTCAGTATGATTTACTGTCATTTGCTATTTTCACTTCCAGGTGAACTTCGGGACAGTTTCCATTCATTGGGCAGAACCTATTTCTTCCAACTTCTTACCGAGTTTAATTCACGATCATTCATTTGATCTTCATCACTTCCTCAACTGAGGAGTGTCAGGAATGGCATCATCATCATCATCATCTGTTTACCCTCCAGGTTCGGCTTTTCCCTCGGACTCAGCGAGGGATCCCACCTCTACCGCCTCAAGGGCAGTGTCCTGGAGCTTCAGACTCTTGGTCGGGGGATACAACTGGGGAGAATGACCAGTACCTCGCCCAGGCGGCCTCACCTGCTATGCTGAACAGGGGCCTTGTGAAGGGATGGGAAGATTGGAAGGGATAGACAAGGAAGAGGGATGGAAGCGGCCGTGGCCTTAAGTTAGGTACCATCCCGGCATTCGCCTGGAAGAGAAGTGGGAAACCACGGAAAACCACTTCGAGGATGGCTGAGGTGGGAATCGAACCCACCTCTACTCAGTTGACCTCCCGAGGCTGAGTGGACCCCGTTCCAGCCCTCGTACCACTTTTCAAATTTTCGTGGCAGAGCCGGGAATCGAACCCGGACCTCCGGGGGTGGCAGCTAATCACGCTAACCACTACACCACAGAGGCGGACGTGTCAGGAATGGCACCAGACAGTAATGACATGACTGACCTCGTATCGGAAAACCTGACTATGAGAACTGACTCATAACTCAGCTAGGCAAGACTATTATCTTAAAATAAGTAGTTCTTATGTCAGTAAGCCAACGGCCGTAGCCGTGTTGAAACACCGGATCACGTGAGATCTCCGAAGTTAAGCAACATTGGGCGTGGTCAGGAGTTGGATGGGTTGCCACGCGCTGTTGGTGGGGGTAAGGGAATGGAGGAGCAGAAAGGAACTGGCCACCCTACCGCACGTAAACTCCGGCTCAGGAACACCTCTGCGGAGGTTCGGATCTGCCTTCGGGCAGAATAATCCTTACCTACCTACCTATGTCAGTAATTTCCGAATTGAATGGTTTACATCTGCATAAAAACTGATTATCTGCACGAAGTGAATTACGTGTAACTTACAAGAAGTGCATGACAACATGCCTAAGGCTTCGATCACATTGGAGGCACCCTTGTGCGCGCGCGTGCGCAAGCTGGCGTGAACAGCAATGTGCTCATACTAAATGCAAGCAGGTGCAAGCAAATATTGGTGCAAGTTAATTATTATAAACAGGTCAGTCGATGAGCACATTGTTTTGGGAAATGGTGTTTTAAAGTTTTTATTTTTGGATGAGCAGGAAATCATGGAAGAGTGGGTGAACGAGTATTTTTTGGACAGAGAGGAAGATGGAGAGTATGCACGAATATTCAAAGATTTGCTTAGACAGCCTGATAAGTTTTTTGAATACTTCAGAATGATACCAGACACTGTCTGCTATATACTGGACAAAATCACACCTAGAATAAAGAAGCAATCTAATTTCCGAAAGTGTGTATCACCTGAAGAGAAGCCTCGGTGGTCAGAAATCAACTGAGATCATGCACGCTTGCAACTACAAAACAAATATTTCTGTTTCGAAGTGGAGTTGGATCAAGCTTGCGCAAGCGTGCACTTGCTTGTGGCCGGCAGTGTGAGCGACGATGGACAAGTCACCACTTGTTTCTGTCGCTCTCCTGCAGATTTTGTTTTATATGTGCACGTTTGCGCACGCGCGCGCGCCACCAAATTACTTGCACAAGCGTGCCTCCAGTGTGATCGAAGCCTAACCCTATCTACAAGCGTACGGAGTGAAGCAAGCACTCGTACAATAATGCTGGAACTCTCGTGCTGCCTTCATTGTCTAGTCGCTAGTCATGTTTTACATTTGATAACCTGCCGTAACGGTGATCGTGAACTTATTTTGAAGAAATGTTGATTTGATTGTTCAAACTGAACCTCCCCGGATTCTCAGCAAATGTAATGAATCACTCAGTACTCATTGTTTCACGTCAGTTATCAGCTCATTAGGTCCTCGTCCCGCTTAGCAGATGACAGCCTCACATGAGGTCAGATGGTGTGTAATTAAGCTCTTAATAACATTGCAGGTCGTATGTGATGACATATGGCAGCTGTGTATGGCTGTTCCACTGAACACTACTTAATAACAGATAAATGGACACTACTACTGACTCCTTAATGCGACGGAGCATCAGTGGACTGATGGATCGTTCGTTAATTGCTTCAGTCCACACATCATAACCACTGCAGCAGATAGAATTTTGAGAGTTCACCCGCTTTGCCATCTTCATGAAATATTGTTTTTCACTTCCATGTCATATGATACCGTCACCGAAGTGCCAAAACCGTGAATGTGATCATGCAAACGAGCTGCTTGAGGCGACAAGGAATGCACTCAAGGTTGCTGATTTCTGGTGCACCACTATACGAAACTGAAGTGCAAATTTATTTATATTTATTTTGTTTAGTCATTGTTTTTACATCTCTATTCGCAATTCTGCTTCTGACACGATATAAATAAATAAATAAATAAATAAATAAATAAATAAATAAATAAATAAATAAATAAATAAATAAATAAATAAATAAATAAATAAATAAATCCCGAGGACAGCCGACGGTGAGGTTTGAACCCACTATTCTCACGAATACACAGCTTGGCTCCATAGCCGTTGCGTTATAAATGGGGCAACCACACCACTCGGTCATATCATTACCTATTTCAGTCTTAAATCATTATTTTATAAAGACGTTATCTAGACACGTTTTGCCAGATGTTTTTAAAAAACGTATCTTTTAATATGTTTTAAAATCAGCATGAAATGATATTTCAAGAGTGGTAATACGTTATACTGAAAAAACTATTCACTGAGCATTATTTTACACTTTGATTTCGCTTCCAACTGAGAAAACAGCCATAGATTAAATAATACGTTTTTACTTTTTGAGTTTAAAATATATAAGGTTGTACACACTTTAAATGGTTTCTTACTGCTCCATTTCAATCTTTTAAAATGTATTGTGTACTTTTACATTTTTGAAAATGTTGAAGGAAGCCTGGTAGGCATAATTTTGAGACACATGATTTTCTTCCCTAAGGAACCAGTACTGAAACGAAATGATGGAGGTTTTTATAATGAAAAATTAAAAGAAGCCTCATATTTTGAGTGTAACTTCGAAGAGTTCTAAAAGGAAAGCATTTCTATGCTAGTTCAAATAATTCTGAAATTAACTAATCCCGTTAGCTTCACAATCACTTACATAATTAGTTACATGTATAGGTGAGTAATTAGTTCGTGTCTGCTTCCAGATCACAAGGTCATGAGCTGAAATTCGGCGTAGGTAGTCGTATTTTGGAAAGGCGGAGTAAGTACACTTAACCATCCATCTCGTACGATGTCGGTGGTTCAGCGGCACATTGGAATGGAAAATAAAATAATACACAATATGTGGGAGGTCTTAATTACCCAGCATTGACTCAACCTATATGCTCCGTCGATTCCTAGCCAGTCCAAAGATTTGAAATCAGTATTCATTTCTGGAATGGGATTCACTCAACCTCGTGTGAGACCAACAGAGGAGTTATCTGATATGAGACGCTGTAGATCTGGTCGCAAAAGTCAAGAAATACGACCGGGAATGTCACCACGCCGATCACGCGAATAACTACAGTCTCACAATTAACTTAAAACTTTAACAAAGGTTACATTTCTTTAGAATTTCAAAAATTAACAAATAACAACATAACAGATACAATTAGCGATTTTGAAACAAGTCAAGGAAAATACAATATTAGTAAATTAACAGGTCCTGGGCTTCAAGCCCCTCGCCTTACAATTCTTGAGCCCTAAGCTCAAATTTACAAAAGAGCACAAATTATTCGAGAGAAGAAATCCCCTAATTCAAGAGCAATTGCTCTCCAAAATACAATATCTAGCCTTCCAGAGGCACTCGTTACAATTACAAAATTTGAAAACGTAGTCACCTCAAAACAAGATGAAGGGGAGGTCGAGAGGATACATCACTCTCCATCCCCGGTTTACAGTTAAATATTTTATGGTGGTTTTTACATTAGCCGGAAGAAAGTTACATTTTAGAAAAGCTTGGTACGTAACTAAAGAGTTTGATCGTTCCCTCGGGTTAAAATGCGGAGGTAGCAAGAAAGAAAGAAAGAAGTTATGTGGCCATTACCTTGTAGATGTTCTGTTGACCGATGAAAGAGGCCGATCGCCTCCTACTTTGACACACACACTAAGACGACGATTTGAGATCATTCAAGACTAAACTAGCCACACCCTCTCAATTTTATTGGATGAATTTCAAAGTTACACTTGGAATCGAACTAGAAGGCAGTGTTAGGTTGAAAATTAAATACAGAAATTACGGATTGGCTAGATTCAAAACTGGCGGAAAGAAAAAGAAAATATTGCCAACCCAAAAATAAATGAACTTCTTTAAATTATAACTTCTTACAACTCGCACCAGGGTTCATGATCCTAGTTTTTAGTGGTGTCCTCTGTGGAAAAATGTCCAAACTTCTTGATGAATGTCAAACAAACAAGTAGAAATTCACTCAGGTTAGGAAACTGCACAAGAACAAAATTACTCAATATTTTAGTGGTGACATCTTCTGATTAAAGTTCCAAGTTGGTATAGTTTCAGTTATTATAATTATTATAATTATATTAATTATATTAATTATAATTATTATTAATAGTTATTATTATTATTATTATTATTATTATTATTATTATTATTATTATTATTATTATTATTATTATTATTATTATTATTTCCGCCTTCGCAGCGTAACGGTTAATGTTATTAGCTGCCGTCCTCAGAGGCCCGGGTTCGATTCCCGGTACTGCCAGAAATTTAAGAACGGCAGAAGGACTGACATGTTGTTGAAATTGTTCGTGCAGCTCACCTCCATTGGGAGTGTGTCTAAATAGAGCTAAAAAACTGATTGATCGAACATGTTGTTGGAATCGTCTACAGATATTTAAAAAAACGAATTCACAATATATAACTAATCCCGTTAGCTTCACAATCATTTACATAATTACTGTAGTTCCATTTATAGGTGAGTGATAGTTCGCGTCTGCTTTCGGATCTCAAGGCCATGAGTTGAAATTCGGCGTAGGTAGTCCTCGGGATGAGGACACGAGTTTACTTATTATTATTATTATTATTATTATTATTATTATTATTATTATTATTATTATTATTATTATTATTATTAGGCTATTATTATCTAAGACTGGCCCGTCTGGTGGCCATTATCGTTAAGGCGCTGAAGTCTAAATGGTCTGACACCGTGGTTAGCCGGTTCGAGTCCCGTTGGTCGAAACAATTTTCACCATCAGAATGTTGGCCGGCAGGGTAGGGGTGGTGGCGGTAAAGCCTGGATTAAATTTCAAACCTCTCCGCAGTGCTCATATGGAGTGAGGGCATATGACGCCGTTGATGGTGATTCGTCCGTCGGATGGTGACGTTAAGCCTTGAGCAGACACCTTGGCGCCATTCGACAGGAGTAGGCTATGTGCCGGCACCGGGTTTCACCCTCTCCTTACTATCATATATCACGTCATTCATTTCATCTCATCAACTCCTCTGATGAGGTTGATGCCAGGAAGGGCATCAGGTCATAAAAACCCGCCACGACAGATTCATCCCACCTCATACCCGACCCCATAGAGAGAATCGGGATAAGAGTTGGACAAACAAAACAAACATTATCCGAGACTGGAAAACCAACAAACGAGCATTTCTAATACTACAGAGGAGAGTGTCTTCAGTTATTTGAATTACAAATGTGAGTAAATATTTATGTGTTTAGTTCAATGATAATAATTAACATGAAATACAAACTGAACACATCCATCTGCCCGTGTTCAATTACATTCACATAAAGATAAACATTTGTTAAAGTGCCAATTGAACAAAATTACATCCTGTGATGTATGTTTTATATAATTACCACATTCACATTTAGGCTAAATAGACAGAGGCTGACTCATTATTGACTAAGAGCTTGATACACATATAAAATAACATACTCATATATTAACTAAAGTTTAACGCTAGTAAATGTGCGCATGTGTACATCTATGGATAATACTCCAAAATAGTGGTATCGTACAGTCAAGGTAAGGATTTGGTTGATGATGGAGAATGTTGTTTTAACTTATACGCTATCAAGTACACTTATATTGAGAATTATAATGAAGGAATACTAGCTAGTACAGAAGTTAGAAAAAGATTTACCGGGTGAGTTGGCCGTGCGATTAGGGGCGCGCAGCTGTGAACTCGCATCCGGGAGATCGTGGGTTCGAACCCCACTGTCGGCAGCCCTGAAGACGGTTTTCCGTGGTTTTCCATTTTCACACCAGGCAAATGCTGGGGCTGTACCTTAATTAAGGCCACGGCCGCTTCCTTCCTATTCCTAGGCCTTTCCTATCCTATCGGCGCCATAAGACCTATCAGTGTCGGCGCGACATAAAGCAAAACAGCTTAATTGATTAAAAGAAAAAGCTTAAGCCACATATTGACGTCCTTTTACACGAATTAAGTTACTTTTATTTCAGAGAGCACGAAAGTTATTCAGTGAGACAATATCGCACAACAAAACCATCTGCCACTCCTAAGCTTCAGGATTCGCCTGCATTGCATGAACACTCTCTAGACAACAGATGGACCAATTAGGCGGTAAAAATACAACCAGTAGCACGCACTGCTGAAAACGTCCTTTGGTGACTTAGATCTTCTACAGCAAGGTCAAAATCCTACTGAGGTTTTGAACAAGAGCCACCATGACTATAAAATGGTGTGCCGGAACCATTGTGAACACAGCGAAATCTGGTCGTTATTTCATCAACAAGGAGGTTTGGTGGTAGAATGATCATGTACAAGACACTTAAGGTAAGCTCGACGAGAATCGCCAGATGTATGAACAGTTGAAGTTGATGGAAAAGAGAGAAGTGACATAGGGAAATCAGGACCGTTATAATAGTTTCTACGTTCAGCTGGACACATCAGATGATGCTAAAGAGATTTATCAGACATCATTAATTGCCATTGCCATTGCTCTACGCAGAATATTTAACACATCATGACGATAAAGGAAGGAAACTAGGAACTACTGTGATGCCAGGCCAAGACCCTTAGCTTTTGGAAGAGGCATTTTGAGACCATCAGCAACGATGAATTCCCGCACCCATTAAACCAACGATGGACCCTCTGTTTGGACCAGCCGCAGCCCCAGCCATCACTACTGAAGAAGTTGCCACGGCTATCAGGGAAATGAATAATGGAAAGCCGGCCAGTTGGCCGCGCGGTTAGTGTCACACAGCTGTGAGCTTGCATTCGGGAGATAGTGCGTTCGAGTCGCACTGACGGCAGCCCTGAAGATGGTTCCCCGTGGTTTCCAATTTTGTCAGAATGATCCGGGTTTGTTTCATGTTAGGCAACAGTGCAATGAACGATAAGAAGGCACTAAATAATAGAACAATGTCTGATATCGTTGGCAAATTCCGCCATATGAGACAACAGGACACCCAAGCACCTTCAACACAAACAAGAATGCTTGACGTGGTACAGTCCGCAAAGTGTAGTCTACGAGGAAGATCACCGAAACTAGTTTTGAGCGACGGAAGTGTTTGGAGAACGTTCAAACGGCTGGGTGAGTTTTCATACCGCACTCGAGTAACTCAGCGTCTAACAGATTGGAATGAACGAGCCCAATTACAGTATTTCAGCCGAGTGTTATACATAACGTATGAGGTTCCAGATTTCTTCTATAACATATGGTTTTAATACACTTAAGAAAATGGAAATTGCAACACCATGAAGGCATTGGTCGTTTGCGTTGATTTTCAAGATATGGAACGATGCCATGTAGGTATGTAAACGATCAAAGTTTCAGACCCATTGGATTGTTGCTACTGGTCTCCCCACGTGATTGGTCGCGGAGGAATCAACTCCAGTATATGGACTCTGGTGTAGCGTAGTTGACTTGCAGTCAGTGCAGTGAAGTGTTCCCCGTCAAACATGCCTCAACGACAGAGAAGAGCACGCTATCAACAACTGTCTCCATTTGAGAGGGCTCGGATAATTGGGCTGTGTGAGGCTGGATTATCGCTAAGAACTGTCGCTGCACGTGTTGGCCGACAGGCATCTACGGTACAACGTGTATGGCAGCAGTGGTCAAATGAAGGTACCCACACTCGTAGACCTGGAACAGGCCCAGCGCGACGGACAACTATGAGAGAGGATATCCCCATCATTCGGATGGCCTGGATGGAACCCCATGCAACAGCAGTGCAAATTCGAGCAGATGTGGCACCCCACGTTACACAACAAACAGTTGGTAATCGCCTGCGTGCAACTGGCTTACGAGCCCGTGTCTCTGCAGAAGGTGTTCCATTGATCCCATAACAGCGACGTGTAAGGCTGGCCTGGTGTCGAGAAAGATCGACGTGGGTCGACGAATGGCATAGGGTCGTCTTTAGTGATGAATCGCGCTTCTATCTTGCCCGCAGTGATCGCCGGAATCGTGTGCGCCGATGTACCGGAGAGAGGGCCGCCCAGGTCTTATTGTCGAGAGGCACACAGAACCAACACCAAGCATTATGGTCTGGGGAGCTATTGGCTTTAATGTGAAATCACAATTAGTGCTTGTTGAGGACACTAAGACTGCTAGACAGCACGTTGATAGGGTACTCAATCCAGTGGCTGTCGCTATGATGGCGAACATTGCTAATGGGATGTTTCAGTAGGACAATGCCCGGGTTCACACTGCACACATCTCCAGAGAAGCTCTCCACGACATCACAACCTTATAATGGCCCACCAGATCCCCGGACCTCAGTCCTATTGAGCATGTTTGGGACACGATGGGTCGACAACTGGCCAACCGTCCTCAGCCACCCACAACTCTGGAACAACTGACCCGTGCAGTGCAGCAAGCGTGGGCCACAATTCCTCAGGAAGCGACCCAGGGCCTTATTGACTCCATACCTCGACGAATTCATCAGTGCATTGCAGCTCGTGGTGGGCACATCCTGTATTGATTGTTGTCCAGACTTGCGGTCAGAGGGACCTGAAAGTTTAATCATCGAATCACAACCGAACACTCGTCCTGCATGTTAAATTGCAGCAATGCAGCACCACTCTTCTGGGTGTTGCAATTTCCATTTTCTTCAATGTATGAAACCTATACATAATCACATTTATGACTACATCAGCAGAGAAGCAACTCGTCCCTTTAGGGTTTGAAAGAGTATCACAGGCTTCTTGTTCGATTCTGAGTGTAACTTTGAGGTTAACCAATTAAATTGAGAGGGTGTGGCTGGTTTAATCTTGAATGATCTCGAACCTTCCATGAGGGTTTACAAACTGCGGCTTTTCACGTTTCTTGGACAATTGATCGTCGTCTATCTGAGTGTGTGTGCTTAAGCAGGAGGCGGGCGGCCTCTTTCGTCGGCAGCAGAAAATCTATAAGGTAATGGCCACATAAATTCTTTCTTGTTATAGTTACCTCCGCAACCTAACCCGAGGGGAAAGGTCCGAATAATCTTCAACGATGTAAATGACTTTTCTAAAATGTAAATTTTCTTCTGGCTAATGTAAACATTTCAGAAAATCTTTAACTGTAAACCGGGGATAGAGAGTGAAGTACCCTCTCGAGCACCCCTTCATCTTGGTTTGAGGTGACGACGTTTCGTAACTGTTTTTCTTCCTTTCCGTAATGCATTAATTGAACCCTTATTCGTGTCCCCTCAGTAGCTTGGGATTAGCCACTGTATCTCTGGGCCAAGAGCCCCGTTAGGATTTCATTCTTCATTATCTAGGAGTGTATGTGTACGCCTCCATTCAGTTTGTGTTTCGGGTCGTTTACTTAACCTGTTCTTTTTCACAAAGGCCCTATAGTTTGGGTACTAGATACCCCTGTTTCAAATTATAGTTGGGCCATGGAAGGCCAGAGAGTGTAAAATTTTGATGATTGCCTTGAGTGGGCTGTAAGAAACTGAGTGCCTGTTGGCTCTTTTTCAAAGTTTTGTAATTGTGAAGGGTGCCTCTGGAAGGCTTGACTATTGTAATTGAGCGACCAAGTGCTGTTGATTTGGGGGATTTCTGCCCTTGACTTAATGGTTCCCGATTTTAACTTAAATTGTGTAAACTGGATCCGGTATCTCTGGAATTGTAAAACTAGGGGCTTGAAGCCCAGAATCTGTAAATATCAATAACCTTGGATTTTCCCAGTCTTGCTTAATGATTGCTATTTGTACCTGTAATGTTGTTATGAAAAAGATTGTTAAGTTCGTTTTCGGAAAAGAAATATAACCTTTTAAAGTTTTAACTCAATTTTTGATATTGTAGATAGACCCATTCACCCCAGCACCTTCTTTAATCTCTTTCTGCTCCACGGGTAATCCCGTAACAATAGTTATTATTATTATTACTGTATTATTTGTCATGAAGATTACGTAGACTTTGGTTAACGTTGCTTCAGTTGCGGGAGTTTCATCCTGTTTACTGCTCTGACTATAACGCAGCTTCTGTTAAGAAACCAGGAAGTCCAGCGACCCTTCTCTATTCACATTCTTCTTTCACCCAAGGTAGTTCCGCTGGCTTTGCAGTTCTATACTGTAGTCTAGTGATGGGTAGTTCGCGAACGAACTAGTTCTCGGGAACTACTTCACTCCCACGAACTGTGAAGTGTTTACTCGTCTCTGGAGAACTACTTCGCGAACTGTAGGATTTCACGAGTGTGAAGGAATGGGTTGGAACTTGTTCGCGGACGAACTACTTCAGCGATTGCAGAGTGCTCTGGTGGGAAAATTACACATTTTGAAGTAGTTCGTGAAGTAGTTCTTTCTTGGCAGCGAGAGTGTTGGAGTCTGATGTTTAGCGCCACCGGCGAGGAAAAGGTTGACCAACGCTCAGATGTTATAAATTTATGTTTCAGTCAGGGGATGAAATCACCACCAAGAAAAGGGTTCTCCTGCGATAGCAAATCCATGTTTAAAACATCTCATTTTCAAGTCGACAATATTTAACAGAAATTTTGATTATCTTTGAAAAGAAATCGATTTTCCCTACACTTACATTTCTGAGGGTTTGAGGGCGGGGGAGAGTGTGAACTGACATTACCGGTAACAGGAACGTTCACCTCTATAGCATTTATGAATGTTACTACAGAGAAGTGCACCTGCGTGCTACCTGTTGTCCGCTTTGTGTACTTCCTCGTTCTGGAAAGCTCGCGAAGCGATGAAGCCTTGTGTGAAGGGAATGAGAAAGAACTTGTTCGCGGACGAACTACTTCGGCGGTTGCAGAGTGCTCTGGCGGGAAAATTACACATTTTGAAGCAGTTCGCGAAGTAGTTCGTGAAGTAGTTCTTTGTTGGGAGCGAGAGTGAATGAACTAGTTCCCAGAGGTGAACTGCTTCTTCCCATTACTACTGTAGTCCCAATGCGTTCCTTACCCCACTGCAACATGAACTACCTACTCATAACGGTACTGTATCTTATGTTATTCTTATCCTACCATCCAGGCATCTGGACAGGGTTCTTTTGAAATACAGTAGCAAGGTACAGTATACAGTAGTCAGTTGTGTTAAAAGTGTAGTGGCAAGTGCGTGTTCATTGGGTGATGACAACTAAACGGAAACACGTTGTTGTAACCATCGAAAAAAACAAGCAGTGGGAGAAGTGGAGAATTGCGATATTGCGAAATGTTGCTGCGGATTATGGAATTGGTGTGCCAGCAGTGGCGGATTCACTAAAGACAAAATCTAAATTAATTGAGCATTCCTCTAAAATACCGAACCGCAAATCTATGAAAGAGGATGGGCATGAAAAGGTAAATGTAGCAGCATTTCCTTGGTTTACACAACAACGTGAAAAAGGAATACCGTTATCCGGTCCTATAATTCAAGAGAAGGCTAAATTATTGGCTACAAAGTTAGGGGATGATGGAAAGTATTTCAAGGCTAGTTAGGCATGGCTGGATATATTTAAAAATAGATATGGAATATATCAGTTACATCTAAATGGCAAGAAGCTTTCCGCAGACCCACTGGCTGTTGATGTTTCTAAAACAGAATTTGAAGAGATCAGTGAATGTTTGACAAAGATCAGGCATATAATGCTGACGAAACAGGGTTACATTTAAAATGTTGCCAAAAACATCCTTAGCATCAATAAAAGAAAAATCTGCACCAGGTCACAAAAATAATAAGGAGAGGATTGCGGTTTTAGCGTGTGCTAATGCTTCAGGCACTCGTAGGGTGCCACTAATGTGCATATGAGAATAAAAAAATCCTAGAGCTCTTAAAAAATTATTGCCACTGCCTTACTAGTGTATTATAGAGCTCAAAACGTGTCTGGATATCGTCACAACATTTCGAAGAGAAGTCCATGCAAAATTTTGTACCAAGCGTTGAATATTTTTTGAAGCAATTTTGTTGATTGACAATGCCCCAACATACCCAGGGAAGTTGGAAAGTGGTGACACTGTTGTTTGACTTCTGCCCCCTAATGTGACTATCATAGTTCAACACATGCATCAGGGTGTTCTGGAAGCATTCAAACGCCATTATCGTGCGTTTCTGCTACAATCTATTCTGAGTGATTGTGAATTATCCGGTGGATAAACTGTATGATGGGATTTTTCGGAAGATGAGGAATATGATGAAAACTTGCAGGAGATCGTGAAACATATTTCAATATGTGACAATGTTAACCAGTGTGAGGTGAACAAGTGGTTACAGACAGATGATGCTGAACTTGATCAATAGACTAAGAAATAGTGGATTCCGTGTTACTGCCAAGGGTTGAAGCAGACGACTCCGACCAAGACAACAGCAGATCTGAGAATCGAGTTACTGCAGACGATGGATTTAATGCATAATGGTAAGACTGATTTCGATTTTTTTAAATTAAAATACAGTACCACACGCTTTATTTGCAGTACTGTAATAACATTAATATATACAATATTCAGTTCAGTAGTAACAAACGAAATTGTTTTATTATTTCAGATCGCTTTGCGCTTTGTTGAACAAAGCAATAAATCTACACCAGCTGATGTACAGTGGATTAAACGGTGGGGAGACATAGCTGCACGACAGCGCTGCACCAAGAGAATACTGAAGACAATCATTGATTTTGTGCAATGAGTGATATTATATAAACATCTTTATGTTAATATACAGTATGCATCTTTGCTTAACAGAGTTTATGCATTTTTATTTCAACATTTAACTTCAGAAAATATTTACTATGTGTCGTCCGAAAATGCGTGTAAACGGAAGTGGCTCCGCTCCCTTTATTTCGGACAAATGGTGTTTTATTCTATGTGGAATCACGTGTTCCTCTCTTCAAGAGGAAAACTTGTTTCTAATTTTCTCGACTTCCTAATGCTAGATAGAACCCACGTCCTAAATATGAGGCCTGCAATATAGTAAACTCATAAAACTGATCATGGTTTTATGACCTTGGTTGAGTGGCGGATCAACAATAACAATACACTGACCACGCCGCGGATCGGATGTCCACGACCTAATAAGAAACGTATCATAACGTAAAGAATTAAAATAATATAATAGTAAAATGCCTAACACTACAACATGTAACAGAGCCTTATAATATAGGGCTGGTGTGCATGTCTCTTGCATGGGGAACCTGGGTTCAATTTCTGGCAAGTTCAAGATTGTTAATTCCAGGTAGAGGTCTGGAATGTTGTTCAGTCAGTCTCGGGAGACCATTTAAGTAGCTGTCTCAACACACTATCTCAATTTTACACGTGTAATTACTCAACTTCCTCATCCTGTGGTTAAGGAAACAAGGATCCTATGAAATGTCGTATGGCTTTTAGTGCCGGGATATCCCAGAACGGGTTCGGCTCGCCAGGTGCAGGTCTTTCTATTTGACGCCTGTAGGTGACCTACGCGTCGTGATGAGGATGGAATGATGATGAAGACAATACATAAACCCAGCCCCCGGGCCATTGGAATTAACCAATCCCCGAACCGGCCGGGAATCGAACCCGGGACCCTCTGAACCGAAGGCCAGTACGCTGACCGTTCAGCCAACGAGGATCCTATAATTCCCATCAACGTGTAACAAGTGTCTGTCTTCCTCCTAAGTGTAACGTAAAGATGTCTAAGTAATCTCTTACTATGCCCCTTACTTTTTTGTTTTCCAATACGTAAGAACCCTCCCTTTTCCCCTAGGTTTACATTAACGAGAATGTCCGCTTCTATGGCTAAATGGTTAGCGTGCTGGCCTTTGGTTACTGGGGTTCCGGGTTCGATTCCCGGCAGGGTCAGAAAATTTAACTATAATTGGTTAATTTCGCTGGCACGGAGAGAGTGCATGTGTCATCTTCATTCTCATCTCGACGAATAGGTCTCCTACGGGCCTCAAATCAAAAGACCTGCATCTGGCGAGCCGAACTTGTCCTCGGACACTTCCGGTACTAAAAAATCATACGCCATTTCAGTTTCATTAACGAGAATGATATAGTCACCTTGATTTACTCGTTAAAACAACGGTCATCACTTTTCCATAGCATATTCGCGTTAGGATAGGACGTGTTTCCAGACACAATGACCGGCACTTTGTGATAATTAGAGGACGGATTCATATGCACTAAAAGCAGCAAATTATGCATTATTGCATCTCTGAAAAATATTTGTTTTTCCTCTATGTATAAGGGTGTTCCTCCAAATATCAACTGCTGAAGCAGAATTTTTTAACTGCTTTTTCTTTACTTTATTGCCACTTGTAAGCCTCCGTGGCTTAGACAGCAGCGCATCGGTCTCTCACCACTGGGTACTGTGGTTCAAATCCCGGTCATTCCATGTGAGATTTGTGCTGGACAAAGCGGAGGAGGGGCAGGTTTTTCTCCGGGTACTCCGGTTTTCCCTGTCATCTTTCATTCCAGCAACACTCTCCATTATCATTTCATTTGATCTGTTAGTCATTAATCATTGCCCCAGAGGAGTGCGACAAGCCTCGGCAGCCGGCACAATTCCTATTCTCGTCGCTTCATTCATTCCATCCCTGACCTGGTCAATGACTGGAAAACAGGTTTTCATTACCACTTGTAATGTTAAGCTAGTAGTAAGCTCAACCTATAGTATTTTAAGCCGTAGTGTTGAGCATAGGAAATACTTAAGTTGTGTGTGAATTTGTTTAAGATGATGCTGGACTTAGAATGTTAAACTAGTGGTGTTTCTTACAATATTTTCTTTCCATAGAATTGCTTGTTGTACTCTTGTTATTGTTGTTGTTGTTGTTGTTGGGCAATTATGTTAACTTTACCTTATTAATACACTACTTTAAGTGACTATAATCACCGGGATATTTCCCATTTGCGTTTATTTTGTTAATAATAATAATAATAATAATAATAATAATAATAATAATAATAATAATAATAATAATAATAATAATAATAATAATTTTTAGTGCTTACTGGCCTTCATACAACGAACAGAAATGAATGTTTAGGCTAAAGATCCAGCACAGCGGTGGCTTCGGCGAGCTCGCCATGGACTAAACAGGCTTGCCAACGTCGGTGCATTACCCACAGATACTGAATAACACGGAAGATGAACGGTGAGGATAGGTTAGAGCTAGAAAATATTGGTCTGGTCAAGACAATTATTGGTCGAGACTGGTTACGTCCTGCTAGTGACACGATCATAGGTACGAAGAAAATTGTGGCATTATTTAGTTTCAGGCAGTATCTGTTTTAATTCTCTATATAAGAATACTTTTTGGGGCGAGGAGGTATCGAGGAAGGATATTTCCTCTCTGTTATTTCGGGTCTCGTATCACATTATTTTGTTGTGATTCTGACATCCAAACCGAATAACAAAACGCCACAGGAAAATCTTACACATTGTCAAGCTCTTGTTACTGTCGACTGTCACTGCATTGTAACGACTTCTGGCAGCGAATGGAATTTTACATACTCATTTCTTTGCATTTTCGTACAGGTTTGAATATCAATATACAATAATATACGTTGTTTTTATAATACTGAAAACTGCAATTATGCATTTACATGCACGTATGTCAATAATATGCGCGTGTTGCGTAAATATGAATTTAACTTAGCCAATCGATTTTAAATGCTATGAATCGCCTTAGTTTCTTGTGGGCATATTATATCTTTAAACAAAAGAAACATGAAAATATGCCAAAATCCGCCCTCTACTCTGTGTCTGTTTTTGAGGTCGGCGTTCTGATGTGCAGCCACTTTCATTTGAGTCCTCCTAGCATGGGCTTCGAGATGATAGACTGAGCTTATCTCAGTGTCAGGTGCTGATTACAGCTGCCATTTCAAAAGCTTCCCACCGACTGTAGCAACGCCAGTCAATTGTCTGATAGTAGTGCTACTGTCATGATGGAGCAGACAACTTCTAAATGCCCTTCACTATATCTGCATTTCAATGACGTGCAATTAATACCCTCACCAACGAAAGAGCAAGTCAGTATTTTGCTGGTAAAGGACTCTATACATGCAGTAACTTAACTTGAGAGTGGTGGAAACAAGAAAATAATTCTAATTATCCAAACAGCAAGTACATTGCATAAACATTACTAATAACGTGGCTCGCCAACGGCTCATTAATCAAGTAGCTGAGGGAAGGACCGGTTATAAATCAGACCGAGAGACATATATCAGCGCCAACACAGCCGATCTCACTTTTCTTATACGTTTCTTAACATTGGGCTCACCTCGGCCATAACAGCTGCAGAAAGGAGAGCAGTGAAATCTTTAGCACTAACGATCCTTCTCAACTTCGTTTCAGAGCACTGCTGAGCAAAAAAATGGAGAACATTGCAGTGGAGCGAGCTTGTGTGGACATAGGCATTAGTTACGACAGTGGCAGGCGTAACTCGGCAGCCACTTGCTATAATCTTCTTCAAAAACATACGACTGACTTGTCGGTAAAAATATGGTACATTTAGATTTATTGATGGATGGATAGATCAACTGTGTTGATGAACTGTACATCTGCGTATGCAACAAAGCGATAATTTGTTCTCGTAAAGGTATGTCTATTTGGATGGCTCCTTGAGCTAATGGTCAGCATCGCGGTCTATGGTCCAGAGGGTAACGGGTTCGATCCCAAGCTGGGTCCGAGGATTTAACCGCACCTGAGTAACTGATGTCGGGGAATGGGTGTTTGCATTTGCTTGAATACATGTACAGACAACACATTACACTACCACCCACCACAGAGACAAGAAAATAGTGAATACACCTCTTCACACAGAGTTGGTGCCAGGAAGGGCATACTGTCGTGATAGTGGGTCAGGTACAAGAAAATAAGCAGTCATGGAAGGTTTGTACTTGAATGTCCTCCTTAGACCTCGCGAAACTAATGAAACAGCGGTAGGAGAAGAACAGAGGGAAACTGAGTGATGTCGGACTGAGAGATTAAAACCGGAAAACTGGATCAACCAAGCAATATGATACCTCCCAAATTTATATTGCTATTCGATTTCCAAATTCTGAAGTGAAAAGTTGCGTATAACTCTTAATATAATTGAAAAGGGGGAGGTACACATATACATTAGTCCACCTTGTATCATGACACGATCACGGATTCACAATTGGCAGACGTTATCCAATGCTTGAAGGATCTCTAGTCTAAATCGAAAGGCGTTAGCACATAAGAGTTCTTTCGTAACATGTTCGGTAATTACCCATCGATCCATTGTTCCTAATACGTCATGTAATTCAAAGAACTGTTGTCCCCAACAAATGTTTATTCCCGAGGAAAATATTTGCAAACACGCTTGTTTCACATTTCATTAATTTTTGTAATTTGGGAAACAATGTTTAAAATGTTGGATTCTGTAATTTATTAACGGCAGCATCGAAATTTTCTCATTGTATGACCAAGTTTTAGTTGGTTTAGTATTGCTCCAGTGCCTGTGTGCTCCTTTTGTAGTCCGATTAAGAAATAAGGACTTGGTTGACGGCGTCCAACGGTTATTAGTCCTAAAATTTTTTCGAAGTAGTGAATCGTATTGGTTCTATCGATCTACTGGACATCGAGGAGGTATTGCTTGTTGGCGTCCCCTTGTTCTTCTTCTGAGAATGTGAATAATTTCAAAATATTAACCGATTGGAAGGCATTCCTGCGAATGATCATAAGGACAAGTTTTGAGAGTGCTGGACAACTTCCGATTGGAGCAAAACGATAAATTACACATCATTTTCCCTCTATTTTGTTGATTACCAGTAGAGCAACCTATCATTGATGGGAAGGCACAGACTACCACACAACATAGCTGAACTGGATATGCATTTACACTATGTCATGAATATGCTGAAGTGGGGAATCATCAGTCTCTATGAAGATCCCATGTTGATGGTCAGAATACTATCCACCGCACTCGTGTGTGCTTATTTGATCGACATTCATGAATACCGCTTTGAACATTGCTCGTCTTTCATATATGGCTAGCGCCACTTCAAAGTACTCCATAGCTCATGTACTATAGTATGTCATTTATAAGAAAGGTTGGAAGCTCTGCGACATCGCATTTTTCTGACAATTCTGCGTTGATGTCCTAGTCAATGTCGGCAGTTAGTGTTGTAACCTCTGCCTATAACAATACAGGCAACCTTCGAATTTGTAACTCAAGCGAGGTAATAAAACAAAGAGCCTGCACAAATATTTGACTTCCGTTTATTAAGTCCATGAGAGCTTTCAATTTCAAGTGAAATACACATTAGGTGATGTTGTGACGATCATTATGTGACTGACCGTATTAGATGACATTTCCACCCCCTTCGGGTAAATTATATTCGTAATACAAAGGCCGGATAAGGAATATTTACACATGTAACATATTGAGCTTATTCGTGTTACTTAGAAAGGTCCAAGGTCCACTTGTAACAGTGAATTTATCAATGCACTCGCATCTATCAAATTCGTCCGGTTTAAGTGTTTGAAAGAAAGCCCACTTGTGCTGACTTATATTTAAGCTGAAAGTATCCATCAGCCCTTTTCGTGTGTTATTATATAGAGTGACCTAACAATTTCTATCTTCGCAACCATGTCTTCCCAGAACTGATCAGGCAGTTGACCAAACAATTCCAAGTTGATCATATCACCTTGCCTTAATATACATTTTTAAGAATAGAGAGGGACATATATTTTCTTTAGAGGAGTCTTTCGTTCTCAGGAAAGCCTTGCATATCATAATGATCCACGCCAATAACACGACTACCTCATCCGTTGTCGACTAATTGCAGTAGCCTCAATATTCTTGTGGATCCAGCATAACTTCTATTCATCTTAACCTCCTTCACATGCGGGCAGCCAGTTATATGTTCAAAGTGGACATGTATCCTTTTTAGGTAGGGAAATTTGAGATCCTGATTAATTAACCAAGTGATCCTATTATTTTTGCCATAGAAATATAATATTTCTCCTGATTCGTGCTTCCATTAGAGACCTAATTCAAGATGCTAAATGTCATTGACGAGAGCAATATATGCCAATGTATTTCGCTGTCGTTCATGTCATGGGACAATAAGATATATAACTTCAGTTGAGGGTAAGCTTAATTTTCTAAAAATTTCAGGTCCTGCTCCATCCCCTTTTAAACGTTTATTACCTTCTTCAGTGCTTTCTGATCTGTCTTAACGAGCTGGCCGTCTTTCTTACTTCTGCTGAACAATATGAACTTCGTTTGACGACGTATAACTAATTGTCTTTCAGCTAAGGCCAGCAAATATTCCTCAGTGGTTGGTTTCTTTCGTTTAAATGAATAGACCCTTCTACCAGGTTTATTGGATCCAACAAAAGATGTTTCACTTAAACGGTATTGTATAATCCTCCGGAAGCAGAACTTCGGCTTACGATCAGCATCACACACAATAACGAGCAGCACTCTTCTTAAGTCGGCCGTCAGATAGCCTAGCTTCGGCATCTGAAGCATTTCTGTTGTGGGCTAGCTCTCCCCAAGTTATTGGGTTCGATCGTACCTTAGTTCGGTGGAATGTGAAAGGTGCCGCTCGTGGAAATATGCAAAGCTCATGTAGGTAGATCTGCTTGTACATAAATGAACTCTCGTGTCACAAAATATCCGGCTTCTCGGCGTCTTCGGAAACAATGGGATGTAAAACCAGATTATTAAAAGCAGACTCAGACTTCCTAGATTTACAATGACGTTCACTCTGCGAGCTGAACCTGGCCTACTATCAGCATCGCTCTCTGAATTTCCTGAATCTCTCCGCATTCAAAATTCGCCTCACGTTCAGAAGCATTCCCAGACGCCCCAGATGTGAACGGTTGTTTTTCAGCTTTGAACGATGATTTTCCATGGGAAGGCCAACTTTTAGTGGTTATAGTAGAAAACACCAACTCTCTAAGTGTCAAAACCAACCCTCCGACACTAAATACCAGTTAACAGTATGTTTAATCAGCGAAATCATAGACCACGAAGGAATAAATGGGCGAAAAAATAGTGCATAACATCACTCAAAGAAAGGAGAGTCCAGGTTCGGGATTAGCATTCCCATACGTAGGGAGAACGCACAAATTGAGACAGTTAAGAAAGTTGATTCTAACTGAAAACAGGATAATATCTGAGGACATTCGAATATGAAAAATGTAACTAAACCATGTGGATATATTGGAGAAATTAGATGTCCCTCATTAAATGCTGATCATGCGAGTTATGGATTTTTGAAAGCGTTAAAAGAGGACAAATTTAGGCGTAGGCCATGTTAAGCATCCAGATCGAAAAATGAATTATGATGTTATTATCTAAGCCTAGAGAGGCGAAGCAGAAGTAAGAAATTAAAAGAAGAAACCGGAAGTAGAGGATAAATACAGTAACAATTATAGCAATTGCCATAAAACCATTTACAGTGCGAAATATCGGCCTACACTCCGGGGTACTGTTTAACAGTTAACAGCCACGCTTAGCACTATTCTAAGACGACTGTAACCTCCAACAGTATTCCACAAATGTCCTTCAGAATGGCGGCTTGACTCCTTTGTGACCTTCTGCCCAAAGAACAACCATGAGTCTACTTGAATGGTGACGAAAATGACATTAGGGCATATCCCTGCTAGCAAGCAGACTGAGACGTTGCCGTGGAAACTGGTAGTTTCGCTGTCGGATTGCGAGTGTATCCATACCTTGCTACAGATCATGAAACCCATAGAAAAGAGTAATTCTCTCCGTCATTTGAAGAGTAAGCGAAATTATTTAAATAAAAAAAGATTTAAAATGAAGGGACGTTTTGTATATAGTCCGCAAATTTAGCAAAAAAATGAATAGTGTAAGAGAAAATTAAAACATATGTTATGGTCTTCGTAAAACCCCCCAGACTATTCTGTGATTTTTAAGAGGTATGCATATCAGAGCCTGCTCTTCGATGAGTTTGGTTGAGGTCTATTCATCCGTTTACAAGTGATGGTGGAATAAACAGTCAGCAAACAGACACGAAAGCTAAAAAACTACTGATAGGGTCTGAATTCACCTAAGGCGGATAATTATATCAACATATGGCCAAATAAACTAAATTACAGACATCCGATCCCCTACAACTTTCTTTATATGACTAGTTGTAGTAATGAAATGAAATGATGTATGGCTTTTAGTGCCCGGAGTGTCCGAGGGCATGCTCGGCTCACAAGGTGCAGGTCTTTCGATTTGACACCCGTAGGCGACCTGCGCGTCGTGATGAGGATGAAATGATGATGAAGACAACATATACACCCAGCCCCCGAGGCAGCGAAATTAACCAATGATGGTTAAAATTCCCGAACTTGCCGGGAATCGAACCCGGGACCCCTTGACCATAGGTCAGCACGCTAACCATTTAGCCATGGAGCCGGACGACTCTTGGACAATGCCAACCCAAAAAGAACAATATTTTCATGTGTAATACTGTTACCATATGTTTTCCATTTCAGGTACTTTACAAATTAATTTACACAAAGTTGTTTCATCTAACTGAAGATCCTAAGAGTTATAAAATAACTGAGTCGAAACTGAAAAGAGAAGGCTTCAAATATTACAAATTAAACTTTAGTCCTTCCCCTAAACTACCATCTTACCAAGCGTGAACATGCTTAAGGAGTAGTCTGTATTGTTTTATTCTCTGACTGTATATGCCTTTTTCAGTAAATTCTCTTCAGGCATTTTCTCGTGGCTCGGCGCTTGTATGGACTAGGCAACAAAAATTTACACTGCCGGGAAGAAAAGTAAAATCCTCAAGAACATGTTCATTTCATACACAAGTGATGTGATAGGTAGTTCATAATTGCAGCTGTATTTGATTACAAATTCAGACCAAATGAAACACTCGTCACAGTAAAGGGCGCCCAAACGTTGCATCAGTACACAGAGTACTCCCCCTCCCCCCACTCTGGTGGCAATCCAGGCGTATATTCGTGCATGCAAACAATCATAAAGGTGCCGAATGGCATCTTGCGGGAGATAGTATTAAGAATCTTACACTTTTGATACAATTCGGTGATGGTTCTAGCAGGCTCTGGAGAACTCGTTAAGTTCCAGCTTCATCATGTCCCATTCGTGTTCAATTGGCGAGAGATCCGGTGATCTTGCTGGCCATTACAGTTATTGTACACCATGTAGAGCAAGTTGCATCGCAGCAGCTGTATGGGGACGTGCACTGTCCTGCTGAAAAAGCACACCACCTTTCTGTCGAAAAAATGGGTGTAGCACGAAGACAACAACCTGTGCAATATAGCGGGTACTGGTTACGTTGCCCTGCAGGAGCGAGGTGTGACTGATGGCCTCCCAAACCATAAAGCCTGGGGTTGGACCTGGATATCATGGGTGAATGCACTTTGGAATTGGCCGCTCACTATGTCTACCCCGTACACATATATCCATTACTTGCACACAGACAGATCCTATTCTCGTCACTGAATACAACAGAGTGTCATTCCCCACAGCAGTCGACTCTTTCGCGACACCAGAGCAGCCATGCTTGACGGTGTCGTGGTGTCATTTGAAGCCTGGCTAGAGACATACGTGATCGTAATCATGTTGCAAACAGACGGTTTCCAGTGGTCCTTGGTGACACAGCAGGTGCAACTTGTGACCGGATTTCGTTCCTGGATGATGTTCGGTGGCCACCGCTGCTTACACAATGCGTCGATCTCGACGTGCGTCTGTACCACGTGGGGGTCCCGAGCCTGGTCTACGGGTGTGGGAATGTTCCACAGACCACTGCAGAAAGCAGCGACACACAAACGATAAAGTGTGCCCATCATAAATAGCAAACCATAGATACGTCTATCCAGTTTCCCGCAGGCCCACAGTACGACCCTGCAGTAATTCAACAGAAGGAAACACTGCTCACCTCTAACTTCAGCAAAGTTACTGCCTGCAGAGTGCATACGAACAGGCCTCCTGAGCGCCATCGTCTTTGAGGATGTTGAATGTTTTACCGGAAGTGAAAATTAATGGATATATCTGTCACCTGAAATAAAAGCAGATAAAATACTCCCAAATCAGATAAACCACATGCTCACAGCATAATGCAACGAGATAGAGAGAAACAAATTTTTAGCTGAAGAAAAAAGTCGATTGTTTACGAATTATCACCAAAACGGAATTGAGCTACAGTTTCCCCTGAAATATTTATTGAGACTAGAATCGACAAACCCTCTTCGAGTGAATCTCTCCCTCTCTCTTTCTTTCTCTCTCCACTTCGCACGGAATTATGTAAACGTAGAAGACTCTGTGCTACCTTTATAAGGCATTTAAACCGATGGAATCTGTTCGTAGTATGTATAACATGGTTCACTAAGAGAACTATTCAAATTACCATACACCGTTCCACAAAACTTGGAAAAATGTTCCGTTTGCAGCTATCATCATCATTTATGCCCATAATTTGGAGTAGATCATAAAGAGCCAAGTGATCTTTTAAAGTGCAGTAAATATGTTCGGTCTTTGAGAGGCTAACTTCCAGCCTATTGCCTTCTAGAAATTTTCGAAATTTTTAAAATAACTCCCCCAAAATTATTAAGTTTGTCGTTGATAAGTGGCCCATCGCCAGCAAACACTAATGTCTCAAAAAGCTGATCTGTGATTTAAATGCCACGAAACTCATGACAATGATAAAACCGAGCGAAAGAGCTGAGAACCCTGCGCTGGTGGACTCCAATTTTGACTGGAAGAGGCAATTCTATAGAGGTATTGCTTGGGATTAGAAATGTTTTTGAAGACTTTTATTTGGAGCGTGGCATTGTATGGAAGTGAAACATGGACGATAACTAGCTCAGAAAGAAAGAGAATAGACGCTTTTGAAATATGGTGTTACAGAAGAATGCTGAAGGTGAGATGGATAGATCGAATCACGAATGTAGAGATACTGAATCGAATTGGTGAGAGGAGATCGATTCGGCTAAATTTGACGAGAAGAAGAGATAGAATGATAGGACACATCTTAAGACACCCAGGACTTGTTCAGTTGGTTTTTGAAGGAAGTGTAGGTGGTAAGAACGGTAGGGGTAGACCATAGTATGAACATGACAAGCAGATTAGAGCAGATGTAGGATGCAATAGTTACGTAGAAATGAAAAGGTTAGCACAGGATAGGGTGGCATGGAGAGCAGCATCAAACCAGTCTATGGACTGATGACTCAAACAACAACATTGCTTAAATCACGTATAACTAGTGTTTCTCAATCAGAAAACTGGACGTTTCTTGAGACAATTGTCAACATTAGCACTACAATGCACTAAAATTTAGAACACCTGGAAATGCAATGTGGATTTTGATCCGAAGACAGCATAGTGCACCTGGGGTACAGTAGATTTACTGATTATGGCTTCAGCGTCGCCCGACGGCAGATAGCGTAGTGCTATAGCTACCAGAGCGTCATTTGTGCCTACCCTTTAAAAGGGAATGCTCGCAGCAGGATGATATTTTCGGAGAATTGCTACAAAATTTGGACGTGCGTCGTCGGTTGTGCAACAATGCTGGCAACAGTTGACACGTGAACATTCTCATACCCGTAGACGAGGTTCCGGACGTCCACGCAGTACAGAAGCCCGCCATGATCATCGTATTGTGAGATCAGCAGTGGTATATCGTACAGCTACCATAGCACGGATAAGAGCGAATGAGAGCCCAGAAGTGTCAACACGATCTATTGCGAACCGGTTACTAGCAGTGGTTCCTAGCATCTCTCTTCTAGTCATGCCACAGCATCGACGTGCACAGCTGGACTGGTGTCGTCAGAAGATCACCTTCAGAATCGAATGGCGCGCCGTGATCTTCAGCGATGAAAGCAGATTCAGGATCTGAATAAAATTATCAAACGAGCTTGTAAAAAGTTGGAACAAATTAAAAAATGAGTTCTGTGAATAACATGGAACTTATATACTCCTCCCAATTCTTTCTAGCACGTTGTTTATTTTTTTCTTTTTTTTTTGCTAGGGGCTTTACGTCGCACCGACACAGATAGGTCTTATGGCGACGATGGGATAGGAAAGGCCTAGGAGTTGGAAGGAAGCGGCCGTGGCCTTAATTAAGGTACAGCCCCAGCATTTGCCTGGTGTGAAAATGGGAAACCACGGAAAACCATTTTCAGGGCTGCCGATAGTTGGATTCGAACCTACTATCTCCCGGATGCAAGCTCACAGCCGCGCGCCTCTACACGCACGGCCAACTCGCCCCGTAGCACGTTGTTTAAAGGTGGGGCATATTTATTCTCTATCTTAATGGGATTTCTTTTGTAATCTCCAACCTGGTGTTAGTCATATGAACAGAAAATTGGTGGCTAACGGAATATAAAATACAGAGGTGCTAACCAAGCGTAGATACAAGCAAAATTATCAATTTTCTATTTTTCCATGTTGCAGGCGAAAGTAGGAATTTTTCAATCTTCGGAATTGGTGAGTTATATGTGTGGTTGTGTAATGCTTCAACCTTCTGGGGGAATCTAGTGCTATTTGTATTTACGAAGTTACACGTTCTGTTCGTCCGCAAAAGGTGATCCATGTTTATTCAAAAAATGAAAGAAAAATGGCAGAGCCTGTGAAGGCGTGGTTTATTGGATGTTTCTCTTTCACTCGCTGTTTCTTCATACACTTCAGGCGCTTATTTTATCTATCTCCAAATAAGGTAATTGAGTTTCCAACAGCGAGCACGTTTCTCCACTCCAGATGCCATAGAATATGTTCCGTGATGCATATAACGTTAGATAACACAGTTTTCCATTGCACATCTCATGTCCTCTAAACCAGTGGTCACAAAATGTGGTCTTCCCAGACAAGCCCATGAACATAGACGAGATGAGGTAAGACGTCACAACATATCCCTCGTTACTCAATCACTTCACATGGCTCAAGAGAGGTATCAGCAGGTGATTCATCCCGTTATACAGTGTTGTTCGAAGACATCTGAAATTTCGGTTTCAGGACCACAATAACGTCCACGAAAACGTGTATTTTGCTTGGACTGGGAGGATAAATATTTTTGTCAAATCCTTATGAGGAAGTGACAAGTTTACCAAGCTCTAAATATTACTGTATTTCAACATTAATTAAATGCAAAGACATTCGATATTTTCAAGTTTCATTGGGAAATCAGTGAATTATTATTTTTCTGTTTCAGAGATGGTGGGTACGATACCGTCTGAAGATGTCAGCATGGGAAGACGGTTGAATATGAAACCAAATAAAATTAATAATAACTAGAGGACTAGTGAGCCGGCCTCGTGGTGTAGGGGTAGCGTGCCTGCCTCTTACCCGGAGGCCCAGGGTTCGATTCCCGGCCAGGTCAGGGATTTTTACCTGAACCTGAGGGCTGGTTCGAGGTCCACTCAGCCTACGTGATTATAATTGAGGAACTATCTGACGGTGAGATGGCGGCCCCGGTCTATAAAGCCAAGAATGACGGCCGAGAGGAATCGTCGTGCTGACCACAACACACCTCGTAATCTGCAGACCTTCGGGCTGAGCAGCGGTCGCTTGGTAGGCCAAGGCCCTTCAAGGGCTCTAGTGCCATGGGGTTTGGGGTTTGGTTTTAGAGGACTAGTGCTGCTCATCAGCACTCGTCTTGATATGCCTGCTGTAGTCATATTGTTCTGGCTACCCTCTTCAATGCTTTTATGAATGTTTAATAAGAAACGTGTTATGGTGTGCCACAGTTCGTAGTCAGAATTCATCCATTCTGACGTCATCATGTTGTCTGTCTGGTAAAAATATATTGATGTATTCGCTTTTTATATCATATACTTCTTGATGTAATGCTTGGTATTGTGTGGTTGGAGGCAATGGTATTTTTAATCCCAGTTCTTCTATATAGAACGGTTGTCTTGTGACCTCATAGTTAGTCTCGAAGGAGCGTTATTTACCAGGCATAGAACTGTTTTATGATACATGGCCTTCACTCTTTCTAGTATAACTAGGTTGTCCTTCGATAGGTGTTCCCAGATAATTTCTAAGGCTGTACGTAGACTACTTTCTCTTAGCAGTACGTAAGTTATTAGGAACGCTCTGCCATCTGTTGAATAATTTTTGGAACCTGAGAAAGGTTAGAGAATCAAAGAGTATCTAACAGGGAATAAATAGCATTCTCCCGTATTCCGATGAACTGTATACTCTCTGGTTTGACTTGACAGGTAGTAATCAAACATGGCTGCATACAATGGCATTACTAAGGATGAAAATCACATATCAGAGTATTAATGACAGTGTTAGTCGCTTAGCAACCTGCTAAGTGCAGAATCTATTGCGGGTCAGGGTAAGTCTTTGCCTGCAATTATTGGAGTGATCATTTAATGACATGATTTTATAATTACTCAAAGTTGGCTGACCTTAGAGACCTATCAATGTCTTATGATTCACCGGCAGGTAATTCCGGAGAGAATATCAGAAAAATGAAGCAAACTGGTCCAGTAGAATGGACGAACGGATTTAACAAATATGTTTTAGGTAACTATTTTAATATAATAATAATAATAATAATAATAATAATAATAATAATAATAATAATAATAATAATAATAATAATCAGTACAAGTAGCTGAGTGTCTGACCCTGAATACTAACAACAAAGCAGTTACCGAAGGAAATACGGGGAAAATGGATACTACCCTTAGGTTACGCATGAAGACATTGTACAAATTCCTCTCGCATCCGGCCAGAAATAGACTTTATTGGAGTGCTTCTAAGTAACAGAACTAAGGAAAGAAAAGTGGGACTCGTATAAGTACATTATAAATGAAGAAGAAAAAGAACTCTAAGGAAGATCTTGGCTTGAAATGCAACAGAAAGTTAATTTACATACTGTTTGAGGGCAAACCACGAGTGATACGAAATGTTTAGAAATATTGCAACCCAAGTGAATAGATGAAAATCGGTCTTCTCTGGAAACATAATCTGAAGAACTGAACCAAGACTTTTGGCAAAAAGTATCCCCTTCTTCAAGAGAAACATAAGATGCAAGTTTCGTGGGCGAACGTCATTTAATTGCACGATCGAGACAGAAAATGAAGGATACAGAGTGAAAATTGTAAAGATCAAGGATCTGTCGCGAGGAAACATCACGGAGATAAGGAACGAGCCAGAAAATTAAGAAATACTGGTGAAAGGAATACAGAAAGATCAATTTGCTAAAGAGGAGAAAATTTTGGAACCGCATCCCTTAGATTATAGTCGAGTATATTTTTTGCTGCATATTTCCAAAACGAGACGGAAATTTACTACATCATTTATTATATCATAATTTCTCAGGTATAAATCAATAAATCAATCAATGCTGATCTGCATTTAGGGCAGTCGCCCAGGTGGCAGATTCCCTATCTGTTGTTTTCCTAGCCTTGTCCTAAATGATTTCAAAGAAATTGGAAATTTATTGAACATCTCCCTTGGTAAGTTATTCCAATCCCTAACTCCCCTTCCTGTAAATGAATATTTTCCCCAGTTTTTTCTCTTGAATTCCAACTTTATCTTCATATTGTGATCTTTCCTACTTTTATAAACGCCACTCAAACTTATTCGTCTACTAATGTCATTCCACGCCATCTCTCCGCTGACAGCTCGGAACATACCACTTAGTCGAGCAGCTCGTCTCCTTTCTACCAAGTCTTCCCAGCCGAAACTTTCCAACATCTTTGTAACGCTACTCTTTTGTCGGCAATCACCCAGAACAAATCGAGCTGCTTTTCTTTGGATTTTTTCCAGAATCAGGTAATCTTGGTGAGGGTCCCATACACTGGAACCATACTCTGGTTGGGGTCTTACCAGAGACTTATATTACTTATATTACAATAATGAGTAATTCTAATATATATACATATATTAGAGGACGACTATACTTACAAGTCACACGATGTTCAATATATTAATTCCCACTGTAAGAGAGGTAGGTTCGTGGTGACAATTATTGATGTTTTAAGCGGAAGTACAGGCCACGTATCCATACACAGAATACGGTTTCGTAGTATAAAGTATTCCCCACCTATGTTTATGTTCTTTCGCTGTAGCCCTGATGCAGTCGGTTGGCATTTCAAAGTGTTCTAATACGAGAAGTCTGACTGTTAGTAAATTTATTGGCACTCTGTGAAACCTTTACAGGATGAATATCCAAAACTATGACATATTAATTAAAAGGACAATAAAACTGTACCGGGGGTTCAGTGTCTCTCTTTGAGTATTCCATGAGCTTTTTCTCTACTGTGTCTATCGCTGCCAAAGACTCTGAACTTAGAGATAATATAATAGTTTTTATCTCAATGTTTAAATGGCTCTGCCATCGATATTTAAGAGACAACTTATGGGCAAAACCTTAATTAGTCCTGAAATAAAGTACTTTTCCACCCAAACGGATGACAGCGCAGAACGGGCAGCCTAATTACGATCCACGACGGGAGCAGATAGCAGATTCGATGCAGCTACAGCAACTGGGCAACCAACAGGATATTGTGAGAGGCAGTGATAACGGATCGGGTAAGTTTCTTAGCTTGTTACAGGTAAACAGCGGAAGTATCGGTAATAAAATCGCAATATTCGAAAACTTATTTGATGCCCTGATATAATTGTGGGAACGGGAAGTTGGTTATCGGATAATATATATAATTCAAAATTATTCAGGTCAAAATTTCTAACGTTTATATTGGATGGAGGGTCGAAAGCAGGGGAAATTTTCATTTATGAGGTAAAAGCTAAGCAGTACATTAAATTGGGTTCTCGATTACTGCGAAGTAATTGAGGTGTAGGTAAACAATGCACTCAATAAAAAATATAGTCATTATTGGAGCTCATCGCCGGCCTAAATCAGGTTTAAATACGACCACTCGTATTTCAGAATTGACATGTGCAAATATAAGATACGGGAAGAGAACTATAATTGCAGGGGCTCTAAACCTACCGTTAGTGAACTGGGCTGGGTCAACGACGAGGGGTGGGGTATCGCAGGAAGCAGTTAACTTATTAGTGTGGAACAATGGCTTTTCCCAAGTCGTTACAAAGAACACACGTAAACGAGCACTTTTAGATGTTTTTCTAGTCAGACCGGATGACATAGTTATATCTTGTGACGCAATTCAAAGAGATTAGTAACCACAGTGCAGTGGTACACGCCTCTGTTGGGAAATTTGAATTACGAGGCATGTGAGAATTTCTAAGACTGCTTGGTGCTATGCGAGGGGACACTCCGTAGGTTTTCGAAACTATTTGAGATTGTGTTACACTAATTTGTTAAGGGAGGGCAAGGGGATGGACGATATTTGGGAAAATTTCAAAACATTTTTAAATACCTGACTGAATAAATTCGTTCACGAAAGGATAATTAGGGAAAATTCAGATCCGCCTTACTACACGGCGACTATTAGGAAGCTTAAACGTCGGTTCACCAGAAGAAATAATAATGATGCGTGAAAAGCGGAGTATAGACGTTTGATGCAGAAAAGAAAGTGGCTGGAGAGAAATAGCTTGACAATATCCTAAATAAAATTGAAATTACTGGAACCCTTTAAAAAAATATATATATACGAAGGTTGAAGGCAGAGAAGAAGTTAATTCTGTCTTTTTACATAGGAGGGGATTTATTAGCGACAGCAGATATGGATAAAGCGGAAGCATTAAATAAGCAATATGGAAAGGGTTTTAAACCGGTGGCACAGTTATTGCGGGACAATATTCCAAAAATTAATAACGATTTCCAAATTAAAGCTTCATTAATACGTAAATCTATTTCTGAACAACGACAAAAAGAATATTGTGGGCAAAATTCTATTTCCTGAGAGGCACTTAAACTCGGGGATTAAGCGATCCTACCGTACTTAATAAGAATATTCAGTACATCACTGAACAATACGAAGTTTCCAGAAAATTGGAAATCGGCCATTGCAGTTCCTATTCACAAAGGCGGTGACAAGAATGACTTGAATATATACAGACCGGTAATTTAACATCAATCGTATGCAAATAAATGGAGCAAACAATAGTAGATTATTTGAGGTTAAAATTGGATTCTTCTGGAATTGTATTTAAGGAGCAGCAATGGTTTTAGGAAAGGCTTCTCCTTCGAAAGCCAGATATGTCCTTTATGTCAAGATGTAGCGGATAAGCTCAACAATGTATCAAGGACTGATGCAGTAGTAATTGATTTTGTTAAAGCATTCGATCTTGTGCAACATGACATCCTCCTCAACAAGTTAGCGAGTACGATCATTGACATAAGAGTTGTGAAAAGGATACGAGAACTCCTCAATTGAAGAAATCAGAGGGTTCGTGTGAGAAAAAACGTTACCTTCTCCAATAAACGTTACGTCTGGTGTGGTTCAGGGTAGCGTTATTGGGCCAATTCTTTTCATACTTTTCGTAAATGATATGCCTGATACGATAAAATCGGAAATGTGCACGCATCTTTGCTGATTATTGCGTCATATACCACGAGATAAAGACAGAGGAGGACGAACTATTGCTTCAGTAGGATTTAGATACGATTGAAAAACGGGCGCGCGAAAATCGAATGAAAATCCACAGCGGAAAAAGCAAGAAATTGTGTTCCATTAAAAAGAAAATGACAGGATTGAGTTATTACGAAATTGGAGGGGAAAGTGTTGTTGAAGTTGATAGTTGTAAAAACTTAGGTGTTACTATTAGAAAATATTTAAACCGGTCAGAACAATTGAAAATATATTTAAGAAATCCTGTTGATCGTTACATTTTATTGGCATGAGAGGACGTATCGCATCCATCCGAGAAATTGCTGCTCGTGTGGGACTAAGTATGTCGGCAGTGCAACGGGCGTATACGGAATAGTTCAGAGAAGGGCGTAGAACACGACGAGATGGGTCTGGTCACACCACCCAGACCACCTCCGAGGAGATCGACACCTCATTCGAATGGCATTGCAGGAGAGATCTCCGTCGTCCTCGGCTCTGGCGCAACAGCGGAACAGTGTAACGCATCGTACGCTATCAGGAGTGACAGTCCGTCGCCGTTTATTACGGTCTGGGTTATTGGCGCGTCTTCCACTTCTCCTCCTACTTTTGACTAACGTGTATAAACATGCTAGACGACAATGGTGTATGGGACGACGTCACTGGGGACAGGAATGGCAGGAGGGATAGTGTTTGAAAATGAGGGGCGCAATTTGGTTTGCCGCAGACAGGTGGAGAGGCATCACACTGACTGCATTCGCACAAGACATACAGCACCAACTCAAGGCCTTATGATGTGGAGTGCTATTGGGTACAACCACAAACCACAGTTGGGGCGTGTCCAGAACACTGTGACAAGTTTGACCTACGTGAATGACATCCTGCGACCCGAAGCCATGCCCTTTCTGCACGACAACCCAGACGCCATATTTCAGCAGGACAATGCGCGACCAAACGTTGCTGCACGCACACGTGCCTTCTTGTTGTCACATGATGCCAGACTGTTGCCCTGACCCGCCCGATCACCGGACTTGTCGCCAATCGAAAATGTGTGGTATATGGTGAAACGACGGTTGTGGCGTTCCCAATGCCAACCAGCAAAGATGAACTGTGGAACCAGGTGAATGCAGCGTGGATGGCTATACCCATTCGCTCCTTATACGCGTCGATGCCGTTACGCATGGAACAAGTTATCAGTGCCTATGAAGGACCCAGTGCCCACTAGGCAACAGGACAGGTGCTGAGCCTAGGGGACTGAAATTTTAATGTTTCTGGAGAACATACTACTGAACATGTCCTGTGAATATGAACTTCTTATCTCAAGTCTTTGAAGGTTTTCTATTTTTTTCTGAACAAGAGTCCAGTTATCGGCCTATTGTAAATATTTCCTTTCTACACCTTTTTTTTTCTGTGGCCAAGTCGTATAGTCCATTGGCTCTGTATGTATATAGCCAAGCAAAAGCAAAGTCATCTCCGTATAGGCCACGAAGGGCCCTTGGAGGGGTGGAAGGTAAAGGCTTCCACTATCTGTAACCTCGGCATTTGATGGGGTAGCGTAGTTGACTCTACGCTCAGCCGCCTTTGTCCCCAGGAATTAACCTGGTACTCATTTATGGTGTAGGCTGAGTGAACCTCAGGAACATGTGCACCTCCGGAAGTAGACATATCGTTTCTTAAATTTTACGAATTCCTGACGGAGATTCGAACCCACGTTCTTCCGGGCGAACCAAGCACGCCTTTAGCGCCTCGGCCAGACAGCCCATATATATACATATATATATCCTCCTCTGCGAACCATGTGACCTTGCCGCGGTGGGTAGGCTTGCGTGCCCCAATGATGCAGATAGCCGAGCCGCAGGTGCAACCATATCGGATGGGTATCTGTTGAGAGACCAGACTAACGAATGGTTCATCGAAAGGGGGGTAGCAGCCTTTCGGTAGTTGCAAGGGCGGCAGTCTAGATGATTGACTGATACGGCCTTGTAATAATACTCAACATGGCTTAGCTGTGTTGATACTGCTACACGACTGAAAGCAACGGGAAACTACAGCCGTAACTAACTCCCGAGGACATGCAGCTCTCTCTGTATGAATGATGTACTGATGATGGCTTCCTCCCGGGTAAAATATTCCGGAGGTAAACTAGTCCCCGATTCGGATCTCCGGGTGGGGACTACACGAGAGGGGGCGATCATCAGGAAGATGGATAATGACATTCTGCGAGTCGGAGCGTGGAATGTTAGAAGTTTGAATCGTTGTGGTAGGTTAGAGAATGTGAAAAGGGAGATGGATAGGCTAAAGTTAGATGTAGTTGGTATAAGTGAAGTACGTTGGCAGGAAGAACAGGATTTTTGGTCAGGCGACTACCGAATTATCAACACGAAATCAAACAGGGGAAATGAAGGAGTTGGTTTAATAATGAATAAGAAAATAGGGCAGCGGATAAGCTACTACGACCAGCATAGTGAAAGAATTATTGTCCCCAAGATAGACACCAAACCAATGCCCACCACAATAGTGCAGGTCTATATGCCTACTAGTTCAGCGGATGATGAAGAAATTGAAAGAATATATGAGGAGATAGAAAATTTAATACAATATGTAAAAGGTGACGAGAATCTAATTGTGATGGGAGACTGGAATGCAGTGGTAGGCCAAAGAGGAGTAGGTAGTACAGTAGGAGAATTTGGATTGGGACAAAGGAACGAAAGAGGAAGTCGGCTGGTTGAATTCTGCACTGATCATAATTTAGTCCTTGCCAATACTTGGTTCAAACACCACAAACGACGGCTGTATACATGGACGAGACCTGGAGACACTGGAAGGTATCAAATAGACTTCATTATGATTAGGCAGAGATTTAGGAACCAGGTGTTGGATTGCAAAAATTTCCCAGGAGCAGACGTGGACTCTGACCACAACTTGTTTGTCATGAAATGCCATCTGAAGTTGAAGAAATTGGAGAAAGTAAAAAATGCAAAAAGATGGGATCTAGACAAGTTGAAAGAAAAGAGAGTGAGGGATTGTTTCAAGGAACATGTTGCACAAGGACTAAATGAAAAGGCTGAAGGAAACACAATAGAGGAAGAGTGGAGAGTCATGAAAAATGAAGTCAGCAGGACTGCTGAAGAAATGTTAGGAAGGAAGAAAAGATCAACTAAGAATCAGTGGATAACTCAGAAGATACTAGACCTGATTGATGAACGACGAAAACACAAGAATGCTAGAAATGAAGAAGGCAGAAAAGAATACAGGCGATTAAAGAATGAAGTGGATTGAAAGTGCAAGATAGCTAAGGAAGAATGGCTGAAGGAGAAGTGCAAGGATGTCGAAGGCTGTATGGTCCTTGGAAAGGTAGATGCTGCATACAGGAAAATCAAGGAAACCTTTGGAGAAAGGAAATGTAGGTGCATGAACCTGTATAAAAATCAGTCTGCAGTGATAAGAATCGAGGGCTTTGAAAAAGAAGCAGCAATCCAGAAAGGAGTGAGACAAGGCTGCAGTTTGTCCCCTCTCCTTTTCAATGTTTACATAGAACAGGCAGTAAAGGAAATCAAAGAGTAATTTGGAAAGGGAATCACAGTCCAAGGGGAGGAAATCAAAAACCTTGAGATTTGCCGATGATATTGTTATTTTATCTGGGACTGCGGAAGATCTCAAGAAGTTGCTGAATGGTATGGATGAAGCCTTGGGTAAGGACTACAAGATGAAAATAAGTAAGTCCAAAACAAAAGTAATGGAGTGCAGTCGAACGAAGGCAGGTGATGTAGGAAATATTAGATTAGGAAACGAAGTCTTAAAAGAAGTAGATGAATATTGTTACTTGGGTAGTAAAATAACTAACGATGGCAGAAGTAAGGAGGACATAAAATGCGGACTAGCACAAGCAAGGAAGAGCTTTCTTAAGAAAAGAAATTTGCTCACTTCAAACATTGATATCGGAATTAGAAAGATGTTTTTGAAGACTTTCGTGTGGAGCGTGGCATTGTATGGAAGTGAAACATGGACGATAACTAGCCCAGAAAGAAAGAGAATAGAAGCTTTTGAAATGTGGTGTTACAGAAGAATGCTGAAGGTGAGATGGATAGATCGAATCACGAGTGACGAGATACTGAATCGAATTGGTGAGAGGAGATCGATTTGGCTAAATTTGACGAGAAGAAGAGATAGAATGATAGGACACATCTTAAGACACCCAGGACTTGTTCAGTTGGTTATAGAAGGAAGTGTAGGTGGTAAGAATGGTAGGGGTAGACCAAGGTATGAATATGACAAACAGATCAGAGCAGATGTAGGATGAAATAGTTACGTAGAAATGAAAAGTTTAGCACAGGAAAGGGTGGCATGGAGGGCTGCATCAAACCAGTCGATGGACTGATGACTCAAACACACACACACATATATATATATATATATATATACAGTGACTTAGCAAATATCATGGGATAGTCACCTAATAGCGTGTGTGGCTCTTCTGGCCCTGCGAACTGCAGTGAGACGCCGTGGAAGTGAGTCTACAAGTCCCTGGTAGTCCTCTGGACGCAGCTGACACCAAATCATTTGCAGAGCGGCCGCCAATGCTGGTCTATTCGTGGCTGAAGGATCCATGGCACTGAGCCTGCGTTCCAGGACATCCCAGATATGCTCGATAGGGTTCATATCGAGGCTCCTGGGTGGCCATGGCTGCATGTTCCTGGAACCATTCCCGGGCGAGGTGGGAGTGATGTGGCGGCGCGTTATTATCATCTTGAAACACCGCAGTACGTCTGGGCGCTGGAAGGCAAAAATAGGTGGAGAATGTCTCCGGGCAGCTCAACATACCGACTACCATTCAAAGACTCTTCCAGAAAAACTAGGGGACTCATTCCATGCCAGGAAAATGCACCGCAGATCATAACAGAGACACCAGCACCCTGGACCACACCTTCGAGGCAGGCGGGAGCCATCGCTTCATGTGGTCTGCGCCAAACACGGTGCCTCCCATCGGCATGGTGCAGTTGAAATCGTGATTCGTCCGACCATATCACGTTACGCCATTGTTCCAGTGTCCATCCCTGGTGACTGGCGAAAAATGCGCGTCGTTGTGCCCGATGACGTTGGGTTAACAGTGTCACCCGTGTGCGGCGCCGGCTCCCATACCCCATAGAACCCATGTTCCTACGGATTGTCCCCTGGGAGACATGTCTGGCACGGCCTGTGTTGAATTGAGCCGTGATTTGTTGCACGGTTGCCCGTCTGTCACTATTGACAATCCGTCTCAGATGTCGCCGGTCACGGTCATCGAGGGTGGCTGGACGGCCGGTCGTTCGTCTGTTGTGGACGGTGACACCCGCATTCGACCATTCACGATACACCCTGGATACGGTTGATCGTGTGAAGCCGAATTCCCGCACCACTTCCGAAATCGCACTTCCCATCCGTCGGGCACAGACCACCATACCCCGTTCGAACGGTATCAGCTCACGACGACGTTCCATGTTACACCTGTCACTGCTCACAAGGTCTCCTATACAACTGCCGCTGGCACAGGGGGCGTGTGGTGCGCAGACAACACACCTGCGCATCAGTGCTCCGCTATCCCATGACATATGCTCAGTCAGTGTATATACATATAGGTGAATTTTTACCACTAAATTAAACTGAAGGATTTAATCATAAGCCCATTTTATCATGTAAAATAATTGTGAAATGGGTTTTGACCCCTGTTCGGAAGTGTAAAAATGGAGACGTTGTCTCCTCAAATTTTAAGGCTAGCCTCCAGTTGAACTGAGATTGAATCAACTCAACCTTATCATTGTCATGTTAATGAAGTGGGAACTCAATCCCTTGATAATTGTACTTGTTAGGAGCTAATAGGCTCATGTTGTACCGGTGTCAGGGCTTCTTACTCTTATTTCGTTTTCTCGAGCTGACGAACTCCCGTATTGTTTCATTTAAGGGTTTATCAAGCAACCGTACCCTTTTAATTATTGTAAACATACTGTGGTTAAATCAAAGCCTATTATAGAAGAATGAAAATATTTTTAAATGTTATTAGATACTTATACTTTGAATATTGCTTGTCTGCCCATTCAACTCAGGTGCTTCCTATTTCTCTGTGAGCCACGGAAAAACGGTAACAAAAACTATTAAACAACAACAACAACAACAACAACAAAATAACACAAAATCCGTTGCATGTCATATCCGTAGGTCATATTTTCATCGTCATAGGCAAACTCTATATCTTCCATGAACCTTTTTCCAAAACACCAATAGCAACAATGGGTATGACTTTGACAGATAGTCCACCAGCTCTTCAAATTTTAATCTTTACGGAACTCAAAATAATAATTCTTGTAGTTTCACAATTAACTGCTATGGTTCAGAATTCACATTTATGTCAGATATTATGGTAACCCTCTGGAACACATCAGCATATGAACAATGCGAGGTCTAGTGAGTGAATCTATTGTTCTATCCGGCACTGCTCATTGTGTTCACGAGCACCAGGGCACAAGGAATAACGGGAAATTCTGTCCTAATTGAGTAACGAGAGCAACTTGCTCGTCGAACAAGCCACACATGGACAAGTAATGTGATTACTCACATCACATGCCCTGTTCTACCTACTTGCTCCTGTCCTGGGATATCTACTGTAAATATTGCAAATCTAATTTAATCCGTGAATCAATCACTGCACGTACAGAACACGAGTCAGATATACAGTACTCCCTGGTCATTTCAATAGCACATTCTGTACCGGAAAAGAAACTTGTTAAGGGCACAGTCTTCAGATAAAGTAAAAATCGATACTTTGGTCATTTTGGGCGAAAAAAAATGATATGGTTGAAACTGAAAGGATTGATTTTTTCTTTCTTGTCATGAAGTTATACTGCTGAATTAAAAAAAATATCACTTTAATAATGCTTTGTTTGTCAGTATACACATAGCAGATACGGACGTGGCATCCGCTTTGCTTTCATTTAATCATCAATTATAACTGTATATATTAATTCCATTTTTCTCCCATAATGTTCTGCCAACTGTAACAAAATTTTTATGGTGTATATGTATCACAGGTATATTAGAAAACCTCGATACGGAATTTTTAATTGGAGAATTTTTTCAAGAAGTTTTCAATACATATTTCTTTTTAAAGAAGTATATATCTACCTAATTCCAAATTTTATAAACGTCTCAATTACTGTAAATTTCAGGAATAAAATTTAATTAAAACTTTTTAAAAAATATTTTCAAAATATTTTTGAAAACTATTAATCGTATATGAAATAAATACTTTTATTTAGTTGACATTTCCACAAAGTATCGTGAAAATCTATGCATTAGGTAAAAATATATGTTTATCTCCAGACTGTCCCCTTGAGATGACAGAATAAGTTGATTTGCAGCAGTGCTTCATTTAAAAGTAGCAATGCCAACCAAATATACAGATAATAATCTCCACCTCAGATGTCCCCAGATCCATTAAATATATTGATATTATGTTTTAATGTGTGTACTTACAAGTTATTAAGTTCCAATGATCGTGCGATTGATAACAACGGTGTTGTCGATACCGGATTTGTTTTCTTAAACGAAGCTACACAGTTTAGCTCCATCTGCCACCGAGGTAGACACCTCATTTGCAAATAAAGAGATCTTGATTTGAGTTTTGATTTGATCCTGTGTAAACGAGAAAGCAGGTCGTGCAGCAACATTTAGTAGCGCATTGTTCTGCTCAAATATGGCGTCTGGGATGTCGTGCAGAAAGGGTATGGTTACGGGTCGCAGGATGTCATTCACGTTGGTCAAACCGGTGACAGTTCCCTGGACACGCACCAACTGTGATTTGTGGTGGTATTCAATAGCACCCCAAACCACAAGGCCTTAAAATGGTGGTGTATGTCTAGTGCGAATGCAGTCAGTATGATGCCTCTCCACGTATCTGCGATGAAACAAAGTGCGACCTTAATTTTTTAACAAACAGAACCTAGATTCACCTGAAAGCACTATCTGCTGCCATCCCTGTCCCTAGTGACATCGATCCATATACCATTGTAGTCTAGCATATGCATTAGTCAGAGGTTGAACTTCTCGGGATTGTGGTCTGGGTGGTTCGAGCAGACCGATCTCGTCGTAATCTACGGCCCTCAGTGAGCCATTCTGTACACGCTCGTTCCACTGCCGACGCACTTCGTCCGACACGAGCAGCACGGGTGGACACGACACGGGTGGATGCATCACGTTCTCTCATGCCAATAATGAGCCTTATTTTAAACTCATTCTTTTGACAGTACGGTTCTCGCATACGTCTGCGAGGTATCCAGGACGTCTGCTCAAGTCACACTGATCCGTTACCTTCGATTCATAGCGACAATGTAAACCGCCGGCACATTTTGCCAGTCAGATGTGGCACGTCGATAAATCGATGTGGACCTTGAACCTGAGGGCCGACTTGGTTCAAAATGCTACTCATTTATTCAGATCATTATAATGCACATATCCTGGGAATATGTACTTCCTATTTCTAGTCTGTCAAGGTGTTCTGGTTTTTATGAACATGAATATAAATGAATGAAGGTGTGACATTCAGAAATGTTACTACGCTCACAGTTACTCTAAAAAAGAATTATTCTACCAATATTACCAGTGTATTTGAAGTTTAGCAGATGAAAACGTAAAGTCTTCCTCGTTTTCAAAAATTAAATGTACTGATACTGCAGGTATTTTTTACGTATTTACTAGGAAATGTACCTTTGCTTGGCTACGGTATTCTACATGGTTTACGGATATCAAAGTAAATTGCTGTACATCCAGTGAATGAGAATGTTTTAAAATTCCAAGTGTCTCAGTGTTATCCGAGAAACAGCGTAGGGTGGTCCACATGGGTTGTTTCCAATGTAAAGTGTGAGTTGTGGAGTTGTCATGATAACACAAATTTCAGTACGACATATCTCCTTATATAAAATATGTACAGAAAAATCTATACATAGTGCTTTTAAAAGAAGTATTATCTACCTAATTCCAAATTTACATTAACATGTTAATTAAATTTAATGAAAAAATTAAATTAAATTTAAAAAATAAAAAATGGAATACCTAT
Organism: Anabrus simplex; assembly: GCF_040414725.1. NCBI lineage: Eukaryota > Metazoa > Arthropoda > Insecta > Orthoptera > Tettigoniidae > Anabrus > Anabrus simplex. The sequence goes on along the minus strand of NC_090269.1, from coordinate 213,043,681 downwards.
TAATTGTATATGAACGAAATATTCGTGATATCTATATTTTTACGTAGGTGACATTCTCACAACGTTTCCTGAAAACCCATGCATTAGGTAAAAATGTATTTTTTCTCCGGAGTGTCGCCTTCATCCTCGTATCGAAATGATGCACATGAGAGAAAAGGTTTAGAAAGTGATTTCCATTAAGGCAGGTAGATTTCCAGTAAGTTTGGTTGTGTATATTTTGTGGAAGTGCAAATTCACGGTTCCGGTTTCGTATAAACCCGCAGTCAGTTCAGGTATTTAGAAACGACATATACCCTAAAACGTACCCAAGGACAGGTTGATTCTAAACATGACGTTTGGTAGAAATATATCCAGTAGTTTTCAAGTTATAAGAACTGAGAAAATCAAGCAGATAAACAAACAAACAGACACCCAAGCTAAAAAGTATGCATATGGTCATTATTACACCTGAAACGGGTAACTGAATGAAAATTTCGCCAAAATAGTCAATGTACAGACACACGGTCGTAATGATTTAATTCATACAGAATATGCATAAAACTGCATACTCTATTATCAAAAGTTAGTTCATGATAAAAAGCAAAACCACCAATATTATACGAGACAAATACCAATTATTGAAGAAAGGAACATAGGTAAGAGATGGCATCAATACGTGGAATATCTTCAAGGAGGATAATCAGAGCATCCAGTCATCGAACAAGAACATGATATTAATCAGGTGAATCTGGGCCAAAAATTTTAAAGGAGGAATTTGAGGAAGCTCTAGCAGAATCAAATAACAAGAAAGCACCAGGAGTTCTGAAATCTTAAAGATCTTTGAATATAGTGAAAAGTCAGAAATATTTTATACATGGATACTTAACTCAACAGATCTCTAAAATGAGAACTTGGATGAACTCCTTGCCAAACAGGAATAGAGTTTAAGAATGCAAGCATTGTTAGATTAGTACCGGTACGTCGTTTTATCAAGTCAAACGGTATCTGCAATCAATTCTTATAATTTATTAAAAAAGAGTACACACTTTTTATTGACATAATTTTTCAACATAGTCACCCTGCTTTTCAATGCACATGGTCCACAAAAAAAGAAGATTTTTTCGTTGCTCAGCAAGTCACGTCTGCACCGCTTCATTCACCTGATGATCGGAGCTGAATCGACGGCCCATTACAGCATTTTAAGTGGACCAAAAGGATGGTAAATCGAAGGGACAAGATTGGGACTGCGCGCAGGATGCTCCAACATCTCGAAACGCAGCATCTGAAGAGTTCGAGCGGTGTGGGCGGCGGTATATGGACGTAGATTTTTATACAACAAATGAACTCCTTCCGACAATCGACCTCTGCGTTTGTTGCGAATTGTAGGTTTCAGCTTGTTTCGCAGCATGTCACTGAAACGTTCACTGTTTACTGTTTCCCATTTTACCCGGTAATGTTTCAGGATTGGCCCTTGAGAGTCCCAAAACACTGTGAGTATCATTTTTTCTGCAGAATGTTGACTCTAGAAATAATTTTTGACTGAGGATCCGGGATACTTCCATTCCATGCTCTGACATTTGCTCTCAGGTTCGAAGTGGTGAACCCATGTTTCATCTCCAGTGATGCTCCGAATAGACTTTGTGAAAGTTAAGCCTGTTATGCATGGTTTTACATGCAGAACTATGGCTAATGTGCATATGGTTTGCCTCGTCATCAACAGTAAACCGTCTCTTCTTCAGGATCTTATCACTCACTTTTTCAATATTGGCATAAATTACGACTACACGTGCGACCTGTTTTGAACTGTTCAATCCACTGGTAAACACTTCGCTGAGGCAAAATAATGCCCCCGTATTGTGCTGAAAGTCTCCTGTAGCTTAGGTTACTTTTAATTAATTTACGTTGTGGTGAAATAACGTGGGTTATAACTTTTCTTCATATGAGACCTGCATTTTCCAGAGTAGTCCCTTTCAATCTATCCAGATCTAAATAATGATGAATATTAATAATTATTGCCTAGGTGTGAATTAAATAATTTGTAAATAACGTGTACCATATATTCTGCTTTGTATTTTATATCTTGCAGATTTTATGGATATTATTTAATTTCCAGTGCAACGTTGATTGTGTTTTGGTGATTTACTTCAATGACTGTCTTGTTGTTTCAATGCGTAATGACAGCGTTGAATAGTGTTGTTTTCCGAAGTGGAAAGGATACTTTTATATAAATTTGATTTTATTGAGAGGAACGTTAATTTATTTAAAGAACACTAGTGAATTAATAACGTATAATGAAAAGGACCAAAATTAATTTAAATACTATTGAAAATGAGTTTATAAATTATAAGTGTTACCAATGGGTATTAATAGATTCAATTTTGTAAAATACATTTGAGGTCAATGTTCATAGGAAGACTTTTTCAGAACTAATTTATTTTATTTGAACACAAAGACGATGGAACGATGATGATTGTTTATGTTTTGTTTCCTTGCCAACCTGATTTCTCTTTCGTCTTATTTTGTTTAATAAGGGTAGGCTGCCATTTTACGTATTTTGTTATTTATGTCACCCTGGTTAATACATGAATTTCTCGTATCCCTTCTGAAAGCATCGGACTCCCGAACAGTCCACCCCTCTGGATTCCTCATGACTCCCAACTGCTAGTCTGGGTTTATATATATACGGTGACAGTATGTATGTATGTATGTATGTATGTATGTATGTATGTATGTATGTATGTATGTATGTATGTATGTATGTATGTATGTATGTATGCATGCATGTATGTATGTATGTATGTATGTATGTATGTCCCATAGTTCCGTTTCCTTATACGGGGTCGGAGATGGGATGAAATTAAATGCCGTATTTTACCGCCGGATGCTCCTCCTGACGCCAAACACAGTGAGGGCCTTAATTAATATGAAATGATTGATTTCGAAATGGCGAAAGGTGGTTGATGGAATCAGCTGTGTCCTATGAATAGGAACTTTCTCCGCATTTGTCTAAATGTGAAAGTGGCAAACAACAGAAAATCATTCTCAGAACAGCCGACGGCGTGATTGAAATCCACTGATCTCCAAATTACATAACTTGGCTCCATAGCCATAGCGCGTTTATACGCGCGACCAACCTGCTTCGCGTTGTTCCTCACTAACCTTATTAACGTTTGTATGGCACAAACGATAAATGAAAGAAAGGCTTAGAACAACCGAAACAGCAAGAAAGAGTTTATCTGTAATCTGGTGTTACCAAAGAATGTCCAATGTGTGTTGTGTAGGCTGGATCATAAATAAGGAGATATTTACTGAAATTCTTGAGAGGAGAACGACTTGTGAAAATGTGAACAAGAACATGTAATATTGTCTTCCCAGGAATTGGTTGTTGTTGTTGTTGTAAGTCATACTGTAAAATGTTGAAATACTTAAGGTTCGTGTGAATTTGCATATGCCGGTGTTGTAATGTTAGGCTGGTAGTAATCTCAACCTACATTATTATAAGGCGTAGTGTTAAGCACTGTAAATACTAAGTTGTATGTGAGTTTGTATTTGATGATGCTGGATTTAGAATGTTGAAATAGCAATATTTCTTGTAATATTTTCTTTCCAGGGAATTGATTGTTGTTGTTGTTGTTGTTGTTGTTGTTGTTGTTGTTGTAAATCATAATGTAAAGTTTTGAAATACTTGATGCTCGAGTGAATTTGTGGCTGGTAGTAAGTTGAACAAACAGTATAGTAAGCCGTAGTGTTAAGTACTGGAAATACTTAAGTTGTGTATGAATTTGTATATGATAATGCTGGATTTAGAATGTTGAACTAGTAGTAATTCTTGTAATATTTCCTTTCCGTGGAATTGTTCGTTGTACTCTTGTTGTAGATGTTGTTCTATTGTTCTTTTGTCGTTGTTGAAATGGCGTATGGCTTTTAGTGCCGGGAGTGTCCAAGGACATGTTCGGCTCGCCAGGTGCAGGTCTTTTGATTTGACACCCGTAGGTGACCTGCGCGTCGTGATGAGGATGAAATGATGATGAAGACGACACATACACCCAGCCCCAGTGCCAGTGAAATTAACCAATGATGGTTAAAATTCCCGACCCTGCCGGGAATCGAACCCGAGACCCCTGTGACCAAAGGCCAGCACGCTAACCATTTAGCTATGGAGCCGGACTTGTCGTTGTTAATGTTGTTGGTTGATTATGATTTAACTTTACTTTGTTATCACGCTACTGTAAGTGATCATTGATACAGGAATATTTCCCAATTGCGATGTATTTGTTATTAGAAAAATATTGATAGCACACATGTTGAAGTACCTAGGAGCTCTTAAGTTGCTAATAGTTAGGCATGGTATTGGAAAGCTATTTAATACTTACATACGGACAAAATGTTAGAGTAAGTACAGTAAACACCAGTTATACTGATATAAACAGGTTTATGCAGAGTAAAGTGGCATGGAGCATTATATAAAGCAGATTGAGGTCGGATGGTGCAAATAGAAAAACGTGAAAACTTACAATCTTTAATATACGCTATCTGAAATACACATTAATCTCAGAAATACAAATACTGCATGGCTTCAGTGTGTCAAAGCATCCGAATCAAGCTCACTATTGGAATTCTTTTAGTTATATATTGTCATACTGTGTTTCTAAGCAATTCTTAACGTGTAAGTCTTCTTTGGTAGCAAGATTCTCCAGCGACTGTAGTCTCTAAGCATAACGGAGACATTGCGAGTCGTTGCAAAGCTAGTTGCAAATCCTCTACTAAGGCGAGTTCTAATTGTGGTTTAAACTCAGATCCTGGCTTTCTCTCTTCCTCTCTCTCTCTCTCTCTCTCTCTCTCTCTCTCTGAAGTCAATTGGCTTCTCCCAGAGTGCTCTGTTGTGGTTTGAATTTTGTATGTGAAATAGATCACAAAGAGTTACGTTCGTTGCTAGACGATCCTCTAGCTGGGAATCAGTAAACTGTGGCGTACCACAAGGATCAGTTCTCGGTCCTTTATGTTTTTCTATTTATATTAATGATATATCTGAAGTCTTTAAAAACAGTACCTTTCACATGTATGCTGATGAATGACAATCTTACTTCCACTTTTGTCCCACTAACGCATCTTCTTATATAATATATTTTAACCAAGACATCTCTCGATTGATCGAATGGAGCGCAAATAATAACTTCCAATTAAATGTGGCTAAGACCCAGCTTATTTGCATAGGTTACACAAAACTCCTGAAAACTCTTGACCTCATCTCCCTCCCAGCAATAACAATTCTAGAGACAGATATTCATTATAGTGACCCCGTTAACAAACTAGGTCTAATTTTTGACAGAACCTTATCCTGGTCTGATCATACGTCAAATGTAATCCGAAAAGTTGTATCATCCATGCATATTTTGAAACGTAACGTGTCATGTACACCACCTTTCATGTGAAAATTGATTATGGTTCAGTCGTATACAACGAGTTAACTGAAACTTTGAACATAAAACTACAGAGGGTACAAAACGCATGTGTTCGTTACGTGACAAATGCCAGGCGTGATGAACACCCTGTTACATACAGCTGCAATGGTTGAAACACCATGGACGTCGGGAAATCTCAGTAGCCGTTGCTACGCACAAAATTCTCAAACTTAAGACACCATCCTACCCCTATAATGCATTTAAACCTTATGGAGTCGGTACATAACAGAGATAATAGGTTTACAAAAACCACCCTTCAAATTCCCCTTCATCGTACCTCTAAATTTAACAAATCCTTTGCTTGCACTGCATCACGTAACTTTAACATATTTAATCTTCACCGTTTCGCAAATAACACTAACTGTACCAAACTAAAGCAGCCCTCAACATCTTTCTTTCTGGAGGAGTACGCAAGAGGTAGAGATCAGGCATTCTTGTGTCTAACAATCAAATATGTATATTTCGAAGAAAAATTGTTCCTCTGCTTTAGCTTTATATTCTTTAGATCCATGTAGCCTAAAACATTAAATGGGCTTAATGATTTACTTTCCTACTTATTATATAACTAGCGAATGTACCCGTGCTTCGCTACGGTATTCTACATTGTATTCGAATATCGAAGTAAATAGTGTGCATGCAGTCAATAAGATTGTTTTAAAATTGCATGTCTCTTAGCGTTATCCGAGGAAGAGCATGGGGAGGTCCCCGTACGTTGTTTCCAATGTAAAGTGTTTGTTATGGATTTGTGATATAACGGCAGGCTCACTGGCCTACTGCCATTCACAATCGAGTTGGGAAGTTTACATTATAATTTCAGGCCCCATTGCCTACTATGCGGACAGAATCGATTTGGAGAGTTTTCGTTAAAATGGCAGCCCCCCTTTCCTACTTCCAGACAGATTACAGTTTTTATTATAATGGCAGGCAATTATCCTACTATCACTCGAAATTGAGTTGTGCAGTTATCATTATAATGCCAGGCCCATTTTCCTACTTCCAGCCAGCTTACTGCCAGTCACACCAAGTTGGTGAGTTTCCATCAAAATAGCAGGCCACTATGCCTAATGCCAGTCACATTTTAGATGAGGACATTTCTTTATAATGGCGGGCACCCTTGCCTACTACCAAACACAATCGGGTAGGGGAGTTTTAAACAAAACTGCATGCTCACTTGCCTTCTGCAAGTCAAGTCGAGAAGTGAACTATTCATTACAATTGTAGACCTTCCTTACTAATGACAGTTACACAGGAGTTGGAGAAGGAACCCTTTCATACTGCCAGTCAAAGTCGGTGTGGGGAGTACTGATTACAATAGCAGACCCACCCTTTCTCGATCGCTAAAAATCGACATCAGTAAATATATACAGATCGACATACGAAAGTATATGCGTGTTTACAATATTGAAGACCTTCATTTACAGATTAACTGCTACTAAACGTACGTCATATCGACAAAGGATTATACTATAAGACACGCCGGATTTAGTGGCCTAAATGGCTGGTCCTATGATATGTAATCTATTCTTGGGTCAGATTGAGTTAGAAACGTGGAACAGAATAACGTTCTTGTAAGATTATCTCACATTACATTAATTTTCGAATAATTATGTGACGGCTACATACATAGCATTTGGCTCATATATGGCTACTGGGTGGGCCAATTTTCGTGAAGAGTTTGATGATTCTGTATTTCATAGAAGTAATCGAAGGTATGAATTATGCATGTGAAAATTCCAAATTGACTTAACATCCATTAATAGAGAAAAATCAAACGTAAAAGTGATACAGATACGGCAAAAAGTCACAAGACCAAGGTTGTAGATCATTCCAAATTGAACGGAGATTGTGCAATCTGTTATGTGATAGGAATTTCCGAAGGTCTGCACCATCATAAAAATTGCCTGCATATTTCGATATTCTTCGGGGATAAAAAGTGAAAAATTTAATGATCTTGGATGTTTTCCGTTCGTTACAGTCTAAAACGTATAATTTTGTCAAATTTCAATTATCTTCATTTCCTTCTGGCAGATTATGCCGCAATATGGATTTTGGGCGAGGCGGGTAAAAATTAGGACTTTCAGGAAACTAAACCAAAAATTATGCAGATGGTCATTATTACCCCTTAAACGGAAAGCTGTACGAAAATTTCGCCAAAATAGTCATTGTAGAGGCACACAGTCGTTACGATTTGATTTATGTAGATAAGGAATCTGCTCCATGTAAAACACCTTTTTGGCTATGTCCGCTGGACTTAACCTGCAAAACTGACCATTCATGATATCTCCCTTATTAATCCTCCTGACGAAAAAATGCACATGAAAAAAAGGTTTAGAGGTGGAATTCCATCACGTTTGGTCGATTTCCAGTCAGGTTGGTCTTGTTCTCTATATATTGTGGAAGAGTAAAATCACCATTTCGGTTCCCTATAAACCGCCAGTCCATTCCGGAACATGAAATGTTATTTACGTTTAAAACCTACCTTTGGACAGGTGGATGCTAAATATGAATTTTGGTTCGAATATCTTCAGTAGTTTTCAAGTTGTAAGGAATAAGCTTTACACGCACCCGCTCGTGTGTTAAGTCCGATAGGACTTGTACAAAAAAACGGTCCGTTAATGATATCTCCCTTATTAATCCTCGTATCGAAATGATGCACATGAGAAAAAAGGTTTAGAAATTAATTTCTACCGAGGCAGGTAGATTTAAATTAACGTTGGTTGTGTATATTTTGTGGAAGTGCAAAATTCTGTTTCTGTTTCGTATAAACCCCCAGTCAGTTCAGGGATTTAGAAACAATATTTGCCCTAAAACCTATCAAGGACAGGTGTATTCTAAATATGAGTATTGGTGGAAATACATCCAGTAGTTTGTAGCACTCGCGTACATACGGCGTAATTAAGGAAGAAATAATACAGTTAAGAAAGTTGAAAGTAATAGAAAATGGATTATAATTGAGGGCAGCCGGAAAACGACAAATATGTAAATGCCAAGTTAATGTATTGGAAAATCAAATGCCCCTCAATAAATTATGCTAGTGTGAGTTACGGATATAATAAAGCGGTAACAGAGGAGAAATTTAGGTCCATTGATTCCTAGGTAAACAAATAATAAGAAGATGACTAATGGTGTTATTACTTAATCTATTCGAAGGCGGTTATAACATCCAACGATATTCCGCCAATATCCCGCAGATAGGCCGATTGACGCCTCTCTTGCCTTCTACCTAAGGAACAACCACGAATTTAAAAGCATGACGAGGAAAATGGCAATACGTTACTTCCCTGCTGACATGCAGTCAGAGACGTTGCCATGGTAACCTGTAGGTTCGTTGTCGGTCTGTCGGTCACTCAATGCAGAGCATGGTACCAGCAGAAAATTGTAAATTTCTCCGTCATGTAAAGAGTAAGGTAAATTACGAACATAACGAAAGTTGTTTATAATTAAGAGACGTTTCACGTACGGTAAACGAAGTTTACAGAAAATCAATAGTATAAGAGAAAATGGAGGAAAACCATTCTGGTTTTCTTATAAACCCCCGTCTATTCAAAGATTTTAAAATGATATGCATATTGAAACCTTCCCCGGGATGAGTATACTCTAAATATGAAGTTTAGTTGAGATCTATCGAGCCGTTTCGACGTGATGGTGGAAAAACCATTCTGCTTTTCGTATAAACCCCCGTCTATTCAAAGATTTTAAAATGATATGCATATCGAAACCGTCCCCGGGATGAGTATACTCTAAATATGAAATTTGGTTGAGATGTATCCAGCCGTTTCGACGTGATGGTGGAAAAACCATTCTGGTTTTCCTATAAACCCCCCGTGTATTCAAAGTTTTTAAAATGATATGCATATCGAAACCTTCCCCGGGATGAGTATACTCTAAATATGAAGTTTGGTTGTGATCTATCCAGCCGTTTCGACGTGATGGTGGAAAAAACATTCTGGTTTTCCTATAAACCCCCCGTGTATTCAAAGATTATAAAATGATGTGCATATCGAAACCTTCCCCGGGAGGAGTATACTCTAAATATGAAGTTTAGTTGAGATCTATCGAGCCGTTTCGACGTGATGGTGGAAAAAACATTCGGGTTTTCCTATAAACCCCCGTCTATTCGAAGATTTTAAAATGATATGCATATCGAAACCTTCCCCGAAATGAGTATATTCTAAATATGAAATCTGGTTGAGATCTATCCAGCCGATTCGACGTGATGGTGGAAAAACCATTCCGGTTTTCCTATAAACCCCCCGTGTATTGACTGATTTTAAAATGATATGCATATCGAAACCTTCCCCGGGAGGAGTATACTCTAAATATGAAGTTTGGTTGAGATCTATCCAGCCGTTTCGACGTGATGGTGGAAAAACCATTCTGGTTTCCCTATAACCCCCCGTGTATTCAAAGATTTTAAAATGATATGCATATCAAAACCTTCCCCGGGAGGAGTATACTCTAAATACGAAGTTTAGTTGAGATCTATCGAGCCGTTTCGACGTGATGGTGGAAGAACCATTCTTGTCTTCCTATAAACCCCCGTCTATTCAAAGATTTTAAAACGATATGCATATCGAAACCTTCCCCGGGCGAGTATACTCTAAATGTGAAGTTTGGTTAAGATCTATCCAGCCGTTTCGACGTGATGGTGGAAAAACCATTCTGGTTTTCCTATAAACCCCCCGTGTATTCAAAGATTTTAAAATGATATGCATATCGAAAGCTTCCTCGGGAGGAGTATACTCAAAATATATAGTTTGGTTGAGATCTATCCAGCCGTTTCGACGTGATGGTGGAAAAACCATTCTGGTTTTCCTACAAACCGCCCGTGTATTCAAAGATTTTAAAATGTTATGCATATCGAAACCTTCCCCGGGGTGAGTATACTCTAAATATGAAAATTGGTTGAGATCTATCCAGCCGTTTCGACGTGATGGTGGAAAAACCATTCTGGTTTTCCTACAAACCCCCCGTGTATTCAAAGATTTTAAAATGATATGCATATCGAAACCTTCCCCGGGAGGAGTATACTCTAAATATGAAGTTTGGTTGAGATCTATCCAGCCGTTTCGACGTGATGGTGGAAAAACCATTCTGGTTTTCCTATAAACCCCCCGTGTATTCAAATATTTTTAAATGATATGCATATCGAAACCTTCCCCGGGAGGAGTATACTCTAAATTTGAAGTTTGGTTGAGATCTATCCAGCCGTTTCGACGTGATGGTGGAAAAACCATTCTGGTTTTCTTATAAACCCCCCGTGTATTCAAAGATTTTAAAATGATATGCGTATCTAAACCTTCCCCGGGATGAGTATACTCTAAATATGAAGTTTGGTTGAGATCTATCCAGCCGTTTCGACGTGATGGTGGAACAGACAAACAGACAAACAGACAAACAGATACAATTTTATTTATATAGATGCATGTTATAATCTTACTGTGTTTGATATCTGTAATATAATTAATTTTAGTTTCATGTTTATTTTAATATTTTAATATTATAAAAATGTAGTTAGTGTGTTCATAAACCTGTATGGTGTTATAAGAATACGCTATATAAAGGGGCTTTTCAGCCTCAGTGGCATGTAAATTATCTATATAAATAAAATTGTAGGGGGTCCGCTGTCTGTAATTTCTTCTGTTTTGCCAATTTTTCAGATATTTATCCGTTTTAGGTCAACTCAAGACCGAATCGGTGGTTTTTACGTTTCGTGTCTGTTTGTCTGTTTGTCTGTTTGTCTGTTCCACCATCACGTCGAAACGGCTGGATAGATCTCAACCAAACTTCATATTTAGAGTATACTCATCCCGGGGAAGGTTTCGATATGCATATCGTTTTAAAATCTTTGAATACACGGGGGATTATAAGAAAATCAGAATGGTTTTTCCACCATCACGTCGAAACGGCTGGATAGATCACAACCAAACTTCATATTTGGAGTACAATCATCCCGGGGAAGGTTTCGATATGCATATCATTTTAAAATCTTTGAATAGACGGGGGTTTATAGGAAACCCTGAATGGTTTTTCCACCATCACTTCGAAACGGCTGGATAGATCTCAACCAAACTTTATATTTAGAGTATACTCATCCCGGGGAAGGTTTTGATATGCATATTATTTTAAAATCCTTGAATAGACGGGGGGTTTATAGGAAAACCCGAATGGTTTTCCTCCATTTTATCTTATACTATTGATTTTCAGTAAACTTAGTTTACCGTACGTGAAACGTCTCTTCATTATAAACAACTTTCGTTATGTTCATAATTTACCTTACTCTTCACATGACGGAGAAATTTACAATTTTCCGCTGGTATCATGCTCTGCATTGAGTGACCGACAGACCGACAACGAACCTACAGGTTACCATGGAAACGTCTCTGACTGCATGCCAGCAGGGAAGTAACGTATTGCCATTTTCCTCATCATGCTTTTAAATTCGTGGTTGTTCCTTGGGTAGAAGGCAAGAGAGGCGTCAATCGGCCTATCTGCGGGATATTGGCGGAATATCGATGGATGTTATAACCGCCTTCGAATAGATTAAGTAATAACACCATTAGTCATCTTCTTATTATTTGTTTACCTAAGAATAACTGGACCTAAATTTCTCCTCTGTTACCGCTTTATTATATCCATAACTCGCACTAGCATAATTTATTGAGGGGCATTTGATTTTCCAATATTCACTTGGCATTCACATATTTGTCGTTATCCGGCTGTCCTCAGTTATAATCCATTTTCTATTACTTTCAACTTTCTTAACTGTATTATTTTCTTCCTTAATTACGCCGTATGTACGCGTGTGCTACAAACTACTGGATGTATTTCCACCAAGACTCACATTTAGAATACACCTGTCCTTGATAGGTTTTGGGCAAATATTGTTTCTAAATCTCTGAACTGACTGGGGGTTTATACGAAACCGAAACAGTGATTTTGCACTTACACAAAATATACACAACCAACGTTAATTTAAATCTACCTGCCTTGGTAGAAATTAATTTCTAAACCTTTTTTCTCATGTGCATCATTTCGATACGAGGAATAATAAGGGAGATATCATTAACGGACCGTTTTTTTGTACAAGTCCCATCGGACTTAACTCACGAGCGGGTGCGTGTAAAGCGTATTCCTTACAACTTGAAAACTACTGAAGACATTCGAACCAAACTTTGTATTTAGCATCCACCTGTCCAAAGGTTGGTTTTAAACTTAAATAACATTTCATGTTCCGGAATGGACTGGCGGTTTATAGGGAACCTAAATGGTTATTTTACTCTTCCACAATATATACAGAACAAGACCAACCTGACGAAATCGACCAAGCGTGATAGAATTCCACCTCTAGACGCTTTTTTTTTCATGTGCATTTTTTCGTCAGTAGGATTAATAAGGGAGATATCATGAATGGTCACTTTTGCATGTTAAGTCCAGCGCACATAGCCCGAAGGGTGTTTTACATGGAACAGACTCCTTATCTATATAAATCAAATCGTAACGACTGTGTGCCTCTACACTGACTATTTTGGCGAAATTTTCGTACAGCTTTCCGTTTAAGGGGTAATAATGATCATCTCCATAATTTTTGGTTTAGTTTCCTGAAAGTCCTAATTTTTACCCGCCTCGCCCAAAATCCAGATTGTGGCATAATCTGCCAGAAGAAAAAGAAGATAATTGAAATTTGACAAAATTATACGTTTTAGCCTGTAACGAACGGAAAACATCCTAGATCATTAAATTTTTCACTTTTTATCCCCGAAGAATATCGAAATATGCAGGCAATTTTAATGATGGTGCAGACCTTCGGAAATTCCTATCACATAACGGATTGCACAATCTCCGTTCAATTTGGAATGATCTACAACCTTGGTCTTATGACTTTTTGCCGTATCTCTATCCCTTTTACGTTTTTCTTTATTAATCGATGTTAAGTCAATTTGGAATTTTCACATGCATAATTCATTCTTTCAATTACTTATATCAAATACAGAATCATCAAACTCTTGGCCCACTCAGTAGCCATATGTGAGCCAAATGCTATGTATGTAGCTGTCACATAATTATCCGGAATGTAATGTAATGTGAGATAATCTTACAAAACCTTTACCCTGTTCCACGTTTCTAACTCAATCTGACCCAAGAATAGATGACATATCATAGGACCAGACATTTAGGCCACTACATCCGGCGTGTCTTATGGTATAATCCTTTGTCGATATGACGTACGTTTAGTAGCAGTTAATCTGTAAATGAAAGTCTTCAATATTGTAAACACGCATATACTTTCGTATGTCGATCTATATATATTCACTGATGTCGATTTGTAGCGATCGAGAAAGGGTGGGTCTGCTATTGTAATCAGTACTCCCCACACCGACTTTGACTGGCAGTAGGAAAGGGTTCCTTCTCCAACTCCTGTGTAAGGAAGGCCTACAATTGTAATGAATAGTTCCCTTCTCGATGTGACTTGCAGAAGGCAAGTGAGCATGCAGTTTTGTTTAAAACTCCTTTACCCGATTGTGTTTGGCAGTAGGCAAGGGTGGCCGCCATTATAAAGAAATGTCCTCATCTAAAATGTGACTGGCATTAAGCATAGTGGCCTGCTATTTTGATGGAAACTCACCAACTTGGTGTGACTGGCAGTTAGCTGGCTGGCAGTAGGAAAATGGGCCTGGCATTATAATGATAACTGCAAGACTCAATTTCGAGTGATAGTAGGGTAATTGCCTGCCATTATAATAGAAACTCCTCAACTGTAATCTGTCTGGAAGTAGGAAAGGGGGGCTGCCATTTTAACGGAAACTCCCCAAATCGATTCTGTCCGCGTAGTAGGCAATGGGGCCTGGAATTATAATGTAAACTTCCCAACTCGATTGTGAATGGCAGTAGGCAAGTGAGCCTGCCGTTATATCACAAATCCGTAACAAACACTTTACATTGGAAACAACGTACGGGGTCCTCCCCATGCTCTTTCTCGGATAACGCTAAGAGACATGCAATTCTAAAACAATCTTATTTACTCCATGTACACTATTTACTTCGATATTCGAATACAATGTAGAATACCGTAGCGAAGCACGGGTACATTCGCTAGTCATCAATAAATTCAATTCAATTCTCTCTCTTCCTGTCTCTAATATGTACTGCTCGTACTTCTCAGGGTGATGAGATCTGGATCCTTCTTAAACTAGGCGATATTCGTAACTGTTAGTTCATTTGTTGTACTTTGGATTAAAATTTGAAGGTATGTTTTATGAACATGTGTAACTGCGTTTGTTCATGAGTTGATTTTAAATGTCATTAGGATATGTGGCTAAAGAACTGCACAAGAAACTTAGTCTAAATTGGTTCTAATTATGTTATTAATCGTTATCACTTATATATGTAAAGCATGAATAACTTCCATGATTTCCTAATCAAGGTCGAAATGTCAGAGATCCTCTATGCTAGCAGAAAACTTCAGGGTAAGAAATTTTTCATATAAGCTGAAAAATAATTTTGAAAATTCGTTGCCATTGCCTAAATCATGTGGCATACTTTTTCTGTTAAAAGACTTGTAACATCCCCTCAAGCAAAATCATAGACATAATGTTAATTCTGCTGATGATAATGAAAATGGAGATAATCATTTGTTCGTTATAATAATAATAATAATAATAATAATAATAATAATAATAATAATAATAATAATAATAATAATAATAATAATCTTATTCCATATCGAAGATATTCGTGGACTGCATGCGATCCTTCCCTTGAACGTACACATCGCGCTCTAGACTCCTAAATCCACTAATTTTTCAAGTCAAGAAGGCTTTAAAATCCTGCATTCTTGACCTTTGACATAACGGCCCCTTGCCCTTGCCGCCATATCCAGGTATTTACAATTTCCGTAGTACCGGTTATCATGAATGTATAATTACTGCAGTTTATTTTTCATGCTTTACCTTAATATTGTTTTCGCGTAAAGAATGCAATGGCTGAAGCAATTCCAACACCATGAACTCACATACCAGGAACAACAGGCAGAATCAGTTTCAAGACTATCTACTCAGATGTTACCAACCACAGCGAAAGACCGATCCTATTTCCCAGGCGTTTGCAGGTCTTCCGGAACTGCGGTATAGGTGAACATCACGTTCATCTTACATATCGAGAGCTTGCAAATAAATTTGTAAATTTGGCACAAGTTCATCAAAAACATTTCACTGATTTTATATATACCGAATGAGATGGTCATGCGGTTAGGGGTGCGCAACTGTGAGCTTGCATCCGGGAGATAGTGGGTTCATGTGTCACTGTCGACAGCCCTGAAAATGGTATTCCTTGGTTTCCCATTTTAACACCAAGCAAATGCTGAGGCTGTACTTTAATTAAGGCCATGTCCGCTTCCTCCCCATTCCTAGGCCGTTCCTATTCTATCGTCGCCATAAAATCTATCTGTGTCGGTGTGACGTAGAAACAAATTGTAATTGTTTTATATTTTATATAATCTTCACTCAGCCTCCTGAAGATTCTTCTCTCTTCTCTTCATTTGTAACCTGAAATAAATAGTTAAACACATAACACAGTTTCTTCTACTTTTCGTTTATCTTCTGCTGAACATAACCAAACACGTAAACTGCATCATTATCTTCGCTTCTGTCGATGCCTTGCATGAGGTCATCAGTCATTCCGACAGCAAATACACAGCAATTTAGTACGTTACCATGACGACTGAACACTGTTTCCACGTCAGTGACGGTCGTCGTTGATAGAATTAGCAATGTTTGTTTGTCCAACCCTTCTCCCGTTTCCCTACGGGGTCGGGTATGAGGTGAGATGAATTTGTCGTGGCGGTTTTTTTAAGACCGGATGCCCTTCCTGACGTCAACCTCATCAGAGGAGTTAATGAGAGATGAAATGAATGACGTGATATATGATAGTAGGGAGAGGGTGAAACCCGGTGCCGGCACATAGCCTACTCCTGTCGAATAGCACCAAGGGGTCTGCTCAAGGCTTAACGTCCCCATCCGACGGACGAATCACCATCAACAGCGTCATATGTCCTCACTCCATATGAGCACTGCGGAGAGGTTTGGAATTTAATCCAGGCTTTTGGCACGCAATCTAGTGATTAGAAATTGTATACCACCACCTCCCCTACCCTGCCGGCCAACATTCTGATGGTGAAATTTTTTTCGACCAACGGGACTCGAACCGGCTAACCAATAACAACCAAAATTCACGAATATCTCCGTTATTAGAGTGCATAGGTAAAAATGTATCAGATACAAGAGGCTGAAAATTGCGGGCCACTTAGATTTTTTAGACAGAAAAAAACATTTGTTTATAATATTAGTTTGTGAAAAACTTGATATTTGGGAACACTACCATTATTATCCCTCCTGTGGTCAAAGCGCATGAAATTTAAAAATGGTAAATAATAATTTGTGTAACTTTTAGTATGTTTTGTGTTTCAGGACGGATAATATTAACGGAAAATGGTAATTTCTCCCTTTACTCACTCAATATTGCTGTGCTGTTGTATATTAACGAAATAATGTATAACACAGTATATAACTCGGCTATCAATGTACTTGCATTCCGAATTTCGAGAAATTGTGTTGCATCGTTTCCCTGTGATTTTTAACAAGCAAACAATCACACAAACAAACTGATAGACAGAAAGACAAAATTGTAAGTATATTCATAAAGATCCTGTCAGTGATTTTACTGGCGTTTCACTTTGTAGATTAGGAAATGTATGCCTAACAACCTCGTGGGCTGAGTATATCTAATACCTGCATGATAAACAGCGTAGTTGTGGTGGCTGTACTGGCACTAGGGGTAGAATTACTTCGTGTCGCCAACAAATGTCGACTGACCATATCTTAAGCACAGAAGAAAGATGATAATGTATTCAGTACAAAAAAGCGAGGAAACTGTCAATGGGACAAAGAGGGGGTGGAACATTTTTGTAAAGATTTCTCAGATATAAGTTTGAATGGAGGGAGGAAATAATTGACCCTCGTTTATTTCCGTTCTCCGCTCGTGAACGGCGCTGTGAAGAGAGAAGAAGCAGAGAAAGAGAGAAATGATTGAACAAGAAACGAATATCAGAGCTCATCGTATCAAGAACGGAAGAAGGAGAGTTGAAGCTGAAAGAGGAACCTCCCTCGCACTGATATATAGCCCCGGGCTGCACTCTAACATCCATCCCATACGACTAGCTCCTTGCCAAATCGTTATACACATACTGAACAATGTGCGGATGAAAGGGGAAGGCAAACAAAAGGAAGTACAATGTATACTGGAAAAATATTGCCTGTAAGGTTCTTGAGGGGGAGTTAAGTCAAAGTGCTACTTATTTCCAGTTTGAACCGAAACTCACAAAACCTGTGTTCAGGAAATCTTGATATCATTTTCAGTTTATGCAACATACTGTACGTGAAACGTGACAGCCCTTGAGTAAAAAGCGGCCTCTAAACGTTATGCTAGGTAATTGAATGTCATGGGAACGATCAGTATTTCTTTCCGTTTAGGCTTTCAATTATTATTAGGCGTGTTTAGCTCAGTGGCTTAGCTGCTGGCTTCCCACTCGGAAGGGTGAGGTTGAGAATTTCATCTTAAAACCCACGTGGCTTCGGAATGGGTATCCGGCTTAAACCCCAGTCAGAACTACTATGAGTCTAGGTGACTCCAGCGACCCCAGAAATAACTGGAGAAAAATTTAGTAATTTTAAAATTTAGGCTTTCAAATATTGGATCATATGGAGTGTGTATAATACAGGCCAAAAGGTGCGTAAACTCAAGGACTGCCGCGTAGTAATATATGCGCTTCAGGGAGAAATTCCGTATAAAGTATCAACTAACTTAAATGGTTATAATAATGATAATTATTATGCTAGGTTTTACTGTAAATTACCATTATTGTTTCGTTAGATGATTTAAAAAGCCAACTAAATTAAATATCGAGAAGTATAGGCATAAAATAATTCAAAGTGTACTTGTACATATAGAAATTAACCCTCTACCCATCACGCAATATATAAATTTTCACCTCTGTAAATGGATACCTGCGCCTCGCAAAACGAACCCATGACCATTAAGTAATGTTCGGTCTTTGAATGTTAAAAGCTTACTGTAAAATCGCGAAGGGTCTCATATATGTCCCATTGTGACAAAACACATCAAATAGCCCCAGTTAAGAATTGTTGGTATATCTAAAACACTGAAGGTAAGTTGAACTTTAAAACTTGAAATATTCTTCAACAAATAGAAACGAAAAATAACTCATGCAGTAGCGGGTTAAGTGTCAATTACCAAGAAATGAAGGAAAAGTAAACAATCTGATATGTAAAAAAAATAATCATTGGTTTTCAGTTTCCGAGTTTGAAAGCAATATATAGAAATTTAGAGGAATGGAGTCTTTCTGCATCACCCAATCTTTTTCTTCGCCTACCACAGTTTTCCTAGCTTCTTCTTCAACCTATTACTCTGAGACTACTCCCTTCTTCTTGGCAGTTCCTTCCCTTCCTCCGTATGTTATATGAGCTACCTGAGTTTCTTTTATCGGTGGAAAATTGAAATCTAAAATTTGATCGCTGGTTATAGCCCAGTTCGGCCATTTGTCACTATTCATTGTCAACTAATGAACATTATTACCCTAAGAAGTTGAATAACGGATTCACTGTATGCAATACTATCACCCGTATCCTGATCTGAAATCTATATAACTTAAATAAAGTTGTAGGGGGGGGGGGCAGCTAACTGTAGGCCTAATTTCGTTTAATTTGCCAGTTTTTCATATTTCTCCGCTTTAGGTCAACTCAAGACTGCATCAGTAGTTTTTAGCTTTCGTGTCGGTCTGTCTGTTTGTCTGTTCTATCATCACGGTGAAACGGCTTGATAGATCTCGACCAAACTTCATATTTAAGTTATACCCATCCAGGGTCAGGTTTCGATATGCAAATGATTTAAAAATCATTGAACAGATTGGTGGTTTATAGGGAGATCAAAGGAGTTATCTGATATCTTCTCATACGCTATTGATTTTATGTAAAATCTGTAGACTATACGTGAAACGACCCTTAATTTTAAATAAGTTTTGTAATCTACATAATTTGACTTGCTATTCAGCTGACGGAATAAAGTACTATTTTATACGGGTTTTTTGCTTTTAATCGATTAACGGACACCCTTGCAGAGCAACAACGATTCTACCGGTTACCATGACAACGTCTCTGGCTGTTTGCTATCAAGGAAGTACCGTAATGCCATTTTCGTCATCATTCCTGTAAACTCGTGGTTGTTTGTTGGTTAGAGGGCGAGAGAGAAGTCAAGCTACTATTCTATGGTGTATTTACGGAATAGAGTTGGAGGTTACAATCACCTTCGAATAGGCGTGGCTCTTAAAATTCCGTTAGCACCGTGCAGTGTAGCCCATTAACTCACACCGTAAGGGGTTTACTGGCATTTGCTTTAATTTTTGCTGTGTTTCTCTTCTACTTCCGTCTCTGATTTAATTTCTTGCCTCTGCATTCCCTCTTTGGGCTTAAATAATTGGATCATAAGCCATCTACTTATCCGAATTCCTAAGAATCCTTGGGCCAAAATTTCCCCTCTGTTACCTCTTTCTCAAATCCGTAGCTCATATCTTCGGAATTTAGTGAGGGACATTTCATGTTTCCAATATATCCACATGGTATTTACCTATTTGTCATATCCGGCTGTCTTCGCTCATAATCCTACCTTCAATTAATGTCAAGTTTCTTTACTATATTACTTCCTTAATTTCTCCGAATATATGTGAGTGTTAATGCCCAAATATGGAAATAACTTACTTCGAATGATACTACGAACTATTTCATTCGAGAATTTTTCCTTCGCAGTCTATGATTTAGGCAATTAATTCGCAAAACGTACCTTCCGTTAACTGGAACTTACTTAGAGTCAGCAGGTAGGTTGTGACACATTTGACAGTTGATGCCTCGTTCTGTGGCAACTAAAAAATGAGCTTCGTTCAAAGCCTAAAAGTACAGGTCTACGTCTAAGAATTATGAGAATTATCCTGAACGTGAGGCTGGTTAGAATGTGGTCAGATTTAGGAAGACATTTGGGGAAAGATTCTTATAACATACCAGTTTCAGCTGGCAGAAAGAACATAATTGAAAATCTAGGACGTTTGAGAGTGCTTTTAATAATTTTGTACATCCTAAGGTTTCTGAAGACACCGAGAGCCGAGTATTTTGCGCGGCAAGAGTTCATTTATGTACAGGTAGATCTATCGACAGGAGATTTGGAGATTGCCAGTTTCCCACGAGCGACACCTCTCGTAATACCATCTAACAGAGGCAGGATTAAACCCACTGTCGGTTTGGAAAGTTCTCGCTCAGCGTAAGACCGCAAGTGTAAGCATTTCTTTCACCCATATTTTCGCCCATATTTTTCTAAAGCGATGGCATACAGTTTTCATTCTCATCAAAATTCCCCAACTCATTTGTGAACAACACTAGGAAAGAGGCCTGTGATTATAATTAAAACTCCTCAACTCGACTGTGAATGGCAGTAGGCAAGCGACCCAGCCGTTGTAGTAGAAAACTCCCGAACTCGATTGCGAATGGCATTAGGAAACGTGGCATGCCATTATCATAAAAACTCCCCAACAGTTTCCTGAACAGACGGAAAAGTTCCAAGATGTTCAAATAATTAACATTTTACCCCCGAAAAATATCGAAATATAGAGGAAAGTTAAATGACGTCGCATACCATCGTTTGGAGGTAATTGGTGGCTAAACGGTATGTCGTATCAGAAAGCAGATAGCACAACCTCTATCAGTTTGGAGAGATCTACAACTTAGGTTCTCTGACTGTCTGACGATCTTGATCCCGTATACTTCAGATAAAGCTTCATTTCTCGATTGTAGGTAAATTTTGAAATGTTTAAATGCATATTTTGTATTTTGGCATACTTATAGAAAATATAGAATCATCAAATTCGGCACGCACTTTGGCATAAACCGTGGCTATATGCGAAACAAATTTTATGATTCTAGCTGCCACATAAGTATGTAAAAATTAAAGCAATGTTTGAAAACTTTACCCAAATTTTTCTCTATTCAAAGTATCTAACGCATAAACAAAGGGGATATGAGAAAATGTCACAGGACCAAACATATACACCACTAAAAGTAGCGACTGATGGAGCAATCCGCCTGTCAATATGATATACCATTCAGCAGCAGTTAATCTCGAAATAATGGTCTGGAATTATAAAACTTACATATACCTTCGTATACCCAACTATACATATTCTGAATTCGATTTGTAGCGATCTAGAAAGTGGGAGCCTGCATCATAATTAAAAATTCCCAAATCGATGGTAACAGTCAGTAGGATGATATTTGTGATAATGCTTGTTGTTTAAAGGGGCCTAACATCGAGGTCATCGGCCCCACAGTCAGTAGGAATGTGGGCGTGCCAATATAAGGGAAATTTCTTAACTCCACTGTAACTGGCATTAGTAAATTTTGCATGCCATTGTAATGAAAAAATCCCCTTCTCCATTTGACTGGCAGTAGGCAAAGGAGCATGCAATTTTAGTCAAATCTTCCCTAACCTATTGTATCCGTCAGTACGTAAGGGTACCCGCCATTATACGGAAAATTCCCCAACTAGATTGTGACTGGTAGAAGGCAAAGCGGCCTGTACTATAATCGAAGCTCCCCAACCAGAATATGACTAGCAGTAGGAAACCTTGCCGTTATAAAGACCACTTCTCAGCTCGACTGGGATTGGCAGAGGAAAATGTGCCTTCCATTGTAATGAAGATACCCGAATTCTATCGTAACTGGTAGTACACAATGGAGCCTGCTGTTGTGACTGGCAGTATGCAAGGGGGCCTGCCATTATAATCAAAACTCGCATTGTCAAATGTAACTTGCAGTAGGAAAATGTGCATTTCATTCTCATCAAAACTCCCCAATTCGATTGTGAATGGCATTACGAAAGGGGCCTGTCATTATAATGAAAACTCCCCAACTCGATTGTGAATGGCAGTTGGCAAGTGAGCCTGCCGTTGTAGTAGGAAACTTCCGAACTCGATTGAGAATGGTATTAGGAAACGTGGCCTGCCATCGTCATCAAAAATCCCCAACACGCACCTGAAACCGGAAACAACGTATGCAGACCTTCCCATTGTGCTTCTTGGATAACGCCAGCAGACATGCGATTTAATAAAATCTTACTCACTACGTGTACAGTAATATACATAGAAATCCGAATACAATGTAGAATACCGTACCGAAACACGGGTACGTTTGCTAGTAGGCAATAAATCACTTACTTCCTCTAAAATACTCAATTTTATCTTTCCCATCTGACCTCCCACGGTCAACAATGAGTCTTATTCTTTACCAACCCCAACGGTGTTAGGTTTTCAAGGCTTAGGGAGTCTGTCATTTTCACGCCTTTCGTGGCCCTTGCCTTCTTTTGCCGATGCCTTTATTCTTCCAAGTGTCGGACCTACACCATTTTCCTTCCGGTTAGTTTTAACAAAGGATGGTTGCCTAGTTTTACTTCCATTTAAAACAATAATCACCACCACTACCATCACCAATGTTTATTTACTTAATATTGCATCGTCTTGTCCTTTACAGTTTATGGGCAGAATAGTATCAGAGAAATTAACTACAGCATGAAAACTTCTCTTTGTAAACTCCTTGATGATGTACTGTACGTAGTTACATGAGCTATTCAAAAATTGGAATTGGCGCTCTGAAATCGCGCTTACGCAAAAACGTCCATTTTCTCGACGCTGGCAGTACAGAAATGGAATGTTTTACCCATTGAAGTCCTATGGTTATGTACAGTGCCAACACACTACCAATTGGGTGACGGTGGCCCTAGCCATTTCACTCTATTGCCCACGATCAGAGGTACATATGTCACACTACTTACAGTAAACTTTACACACTGTACGTCTATCGTAATTGCATATTTGGGTGAAGAGAGGAGATGGAAAACCAACACTCTAATGAAATTTCACTTGCCATTTTCATAAGTGTCCTGATTTGTGTACTAAGCAGTGAAGGCAGTGTCGTCAGTCTACAGTTTGATCGACGTGTACTAGTGACAGAGTATGACGAGATGGGATACTCCACATTAAATCATTTGGGAGAGCTTACCGGCTCCTCCAGAATGTGCCTTGAAACTAAGAAATTTGCCTACACTTCAACGCAGTGATCAACCGTGGATATTCGGGTCACCAACCTGACAACAACCCCTCTCAGTTATCTTGTAATACATTATGTGCAACTTCAGACATTTAAATTACATACTGATGTCTTCCGTATGGCTATAATAATAATAATAATAATAATAATAATAATAATAATAATAATAATAATAATAATAATAATAATAATAATAATTTCGTGTGGTAATTTCTATCCGAGTGCAGCCCTTGTAAGGCAACCCTCCGGGCCATTGGAATTAACCAATGAAGGTTAAAATCCCCGACCCGGCCGGGAATCGAACCCGGGACCATCTGAACCGAAGGCCAGTACGCTGACCATTCAGCCAACGAGTCGGAATTCCGTATGGATGAAACGTGAAATAATCCGGTGAACAAAAGTCACTGGGCTCTCTGATCAAACCAAGATTATCTCTTCTTCTTATTTTTCCTCTTCTGCGCGAATGGTTCACTTACGACCACGTGAAATCAACATTTTTGAGCTTTTCTCTTTGCCCAATAGGTTTTCATTTTCATTGTTTGTTGTAATTTCTTCTTCGACCAGGCACTTTGTTTCTTCTCACCTCGTCAAATCCCGTTGTGTGAATAATTTTCCCTATTACATTCTATCCTGCAGATTTGGCGATTCCTAGGTCAGTTAGGTTTTTCTATACTTATACCATTTTGATCTGGTACGTTTCGTTTGCAGAAATGTGTGTATTCGATGAGTAAGTCTGTTGTTATTCATTCTTTCAAAATGGTTTAAAAGTTGAATTCGTCGCAGCTTCATTGTATCAGTAAGTTTAGAATTTTAAAAATTTTAAATATATATTTCCGGGTTGGGTTTGGGGTAATGCAATCCATTTTTATTTCTGGGCTCTAAGATTTTCTCATGACTCTTGAATTGTTCCTTTTTTATAATGTAAACTGAGCATTTCTGAAGTATAAATAGCTTCAGGTTTGATCACTATCAAGTAATGACGAATTGTACTGTTCCAGTACATGCCTTTCTTGTTATAAAAATTCTTTGTGTGTTCAAAAGCAATTTCCATTTTCTTAATTCTTGACGTTATTCTGATTAGTTTCGAACAGTGGGCAGTAATCAGGCTCAGGATATACAATGATAATGGGTGGCATACAGAGATGGTGTAGTAGAAACAGCAAGGGAATGCCTAGGAACAACTGTGTGTAACGATGGGAAAAAGTGAACAGCTTGGTGGAATGGTCAAGTGAGAGCAGCTTGTAAACGTAAAAAGAAGGCTTATAAGAAATGGGTCCAAACAAGGACTCATGCAGATATGGAATTGTACGTAGATGAAAGAAATAGAGCGAAACAAATAGTTTTTGAATGCAAAAAGAAGTATTGGCTAGATTTTGGTAATGACGTGGAAAGGATACGTCAAGCAGCAGGGAAACCTTTCTGGACAGTAATAAATAATCTTACGAAGGGAGGTAAAATGAAAATCAACAGTGTTTTGGGTAATTCATGTGAACTAATAATAGATCCCAGGGAATAACTGGGCAGGTCGAGCGAATATTTTGAAGTTTCTCTATTGAACCCATGACCTTTGTGCCCTAAGAACATTATGCATAAATCGACAATAATTTAAAAGTTGGATTCTTGATAGCATGGATTTGACACGTGACGAGGGGGTGATTACCTTCGGTCCCACGCTCTGGGGTACGTGACGTCAGCCACACGTGTCAACGGCGGAAGAATCTCAAGTCATTTTTATGAACTATTTCAAAGCGCGTGTACATGGCGTGACCCAAGCCAAGTCAAAAAATATAGTGCCTATCAAAGGGGGTCAATCATCTCACAAATCGAACCCGTATAAATTTTAAATGTCCATGAATACTACCGCCAGAAATGTAGCAAGCATGTAGTCACTTTAAAAACTCTTGAAATTACAGTTTAGTTAGTCAGAAAATTTATAGAAATTTTCTTGGCGGCCAAGGGAGATATCCGAAGAGAGGGGGTAACTGCTATAAATATGAAGGGACACCATGCCGAAGTCTCCTTCTCCGGCATTTGTGATACAAAGCGGACGAAAAATTGTTGAGCAGCTCTGGGAAATCAAACCAACGAAAGTAGACTGAGTTCAACTGCAGATTTTAGCCATTGTGGCTATGTCTTGTCTCCATGAGGAGATAGTTTTCTTGAGTGAAATAATTGTACCAGATAGGACGGTCAAAGTACTGAAATTCTAATGTGATTAAGTAATTCGTGTGCGGAAATAATTCTAGTCCATCGTGTGCGCTCAGCAAAAAAGTGAAGGGTATTTTCCTTTTTTTAATGCTTTATTCCAGGAAACCTGAAGAAACATAATGATCTGTACAGCCAGGAATGTAAAAATGGCTAAATAAAATGCCAGGGTCGCAGGTGAGCCCTATGACGAACGATGGTGTGACTACATGAGGTAGGTGACTTTCCATCTTACTACCTCTTATATCTTGTCTCATGATCTCTAAAAATGTATTTGAATGGGGATATACGACGCAGTGGTCACCCCTACTAAGTTTTGTAAATGTGAGAATACGACTAAAAGAGTCATTTGTTTTATTTTCCACTTGGATAAAAATGTTGAAGTCTTGCGAGTGCCGTATAATGTTGTAAAAGTTATTGAATAGGGTTCCGAAGTGATATCACGTCCAATGTAGATCGTCATCCGTGTGAGTGTACTGCCTATATTTTGTGATGCCAAATTAAGATGTTCATTCGACGTAAATTTTTTCTGTCTGCAATTTGACGTTAATAATGTAGAAATCCATGGTCACTCATTTTCAATCTAGTGGAAGCGCGCTGTCGGGTGAGAACCTAGGGTGATGAATTTGGTCACGGAGAGAAACGTTTTTCTAGGCCCATTTTAAACTATGTCTGACTGACAATAAAAAGATCTAGTAGAATGTTTCAGTCATTTTGTTCTTAAAAATCAAGTTATTAAATACGATATCCTTTATGCGAAGTTATTCATGATTAATGCATTGTGCGATATTAGACGTCGAGATTTCTAGTGAGGATTTTATTCCAGTTCTTTGTCGATGATAATTGTGGAGCTGGGAAACAGAGGTTAGTTTTGTTGATATGAGATTTGTGAATCAGGTTGGACCTGTCATTGAAGCCGGGACATGGAAGCCCGAGGAATGTTTTATATGAGTTGAGATGAGATGTGCGAATCAGGTTAGAGTCCAGTCATTGAAGCCGGGACACGATAGCCCGAGGTATATTTTATAATGTTGTGAATGGAAAGAAATACATAGAAATCCATAGCAGTGTTAATTTGCGACGCGTATAATTAGTGTGGACATCTTGAAGCATAATCTGTGCATTTTGTTGGATAGAATATCGTATTTGTTTAATTATGTCGACAGAGTTTAAAAGATGAGCATTTTGAGAAGCCAATCAACTGGAATAAACCAGGTGTTTCATGTTACTGCCAAGCGAACTTGGGGACGAGAGGCCTCAGCTGTGATAACGGGACAGGCGTGGAATTGAGATTGTACTGTATTCTCGGCCGGGGAAAACGTTAAAATGCTGGATTTAGTTGAAATTCATAACCGGTAATGATCTGAGTATTGTGAAATACTGTAATTGGGGACGTAATGAACATTTGAAACCACGAACTTTGAGTATAAGGAACAGAGTAACCAAAATTCAGGGTTGTCCAAAATATAGAGCGATGGTTGTGATGATCGGTTTGTCTGTGAGGGGTGTGCAAAATTCATAAATGGTATGACGAGAGATGACATCGTAATTATATGGCGAGTTGTTTGGTTTGTACGTAGATTATTAGGATATCCAAGTGTTAACAACGGTTAGGGCTAGATTAGATTTTAAAAGTGTGAGATCAGGAGACAAGATATATAACTGGACATGAATTATGTAACAATTCTTTTCCAGCCAGATAAACATCACAAGATTGAATTTACATCACAGCTGCGTAGAAATTTGTGAAGAAACCAGAGTCCGCGGAGATAAAATTTGTTGTTCGTTAACATTTCGTCAAATCATTTAAATTTATTAAATTATTAAATTCAGTGAAACCGCATTTTGAAATAACTTTAATCAAGCGAATAACTTGGAGATGCATTCTGGAAATTTTAGTTTGTTTTTCTGGGAGAATATTTAAATATAAAGTAACGATTAAGGGGACATATCCGAAGGAAATGGATTTTACTGCCACAAAGTTTGTGAGCATTGCTATTGTTGTAATTATTGAACTTTGATTGATTGAGCAGTGAATGTGCTGGGGATAGTAAAGTGGAAACTTTGGTCATCAACCGATGTAACTTAATTGTGTTTAGCCTTCAGCCTAGAAAACTGGATGGTCAGGGGGTCATCAACATCAGTGACTTGGATTAGGGCCATATGCCATTGTAGCATCATTTCCTTGCGGTCATCATCCACAATGAATTTAAAGTAACTTAGAAGATTAGATGTCGGTCCATGACATAGACGCAGGTCATATCGATTCAATTAAGGGTCCATGCCGTAGAACCACTGTGTGGCACACACCGATTGGACGGCCTTAATTATACCCAGAGTCCAGAGTTCGTGTTACGAGAGCTGGACCATAACGAATCACTATGATGGTACATGTGGTCTCACATGGAAGCCGAATTTAAGGATTTCCAGACTTTCCTTTCTTAAATGATTAATAATTGAGACAATGGTTTCTAGTATGAATGCCCGTCAGGCAGTTACGTTAAAGTCTCACACCAGTGTTCTGACGTTTATGTAAAAATGATTGTGGTGTCCAGTGGACACAATTGACTTCTATGATACCGTTGACATATCAGATTGCTTCAGAATTTCCTGAATAAATAGGAATCTTTTAAACAGACCTTTCATTCCAGCATATAGATTAGAATTACTGAACCCTACCTTTACCTCAGCAAGTGACAAAGAACCCGATACGACCCAAGAGACAGATCTCATGAACTTTGCTGATAGGTAAGAAAGGTAGGTATCCCTCAATATGGACCTAAAGGGTTCACTACGTAAAAGAAAATTCTGCTGGTGGTGCGAATAACCGAGCTGAAGGGGAGGAGGAAAATGATATTTGTGAAATTACGCTTAAAGAAGTGGAAAGGATGGTAAATAAACTCCACTGCCATAAAGCAGCAGGAATAGATGAAATTAGACCCTAAATGGTGAAGTATAGTGGAAAGGCAGGGATGAAATGGCTTCATAGAGTATTAAGATTAGCATGGAGTGTTGGTAAGGTACCTTCAGATTGGACAAAAGCAGTAATTGCACCTACCTATAAGCAAGGAAACAGGAAGGGTTACAGTAATTATCGAGGTATCTCATTGATTAGTATAACAGGAGTATTCACTCGCATCTTAGAAGGGAGGATGGGATCAGTGGTTGATAGGAATTTGGATGAAAACCAGTGGGGTTTCATACCACAGAGGGGCTCTCAGGATCAGATTTTCAATATGCCCTAGGTAACTGAAAAGTGCTACGAGCGGAATAGACAGTTATGTTTATGTTTGGCAGATCTCGAGAAAGCATATATTCTCTTATGGAAGTGAAAGCTGGGAGGATTCACGATATCTAATGCATGAGTTAGAAGTTACAGGGTACCGAGGGAAAAGATATTCGCCATACTGGGAGACTATGGTATTAAAGGTAGATTTTTAACATAAATCAAAGGCATTTATGTTGACAATTGGGCTGCAGTAAGAATTGATGGTAGAACGAATTCTTGGTTCGGAGTACTTACAGGAGTTAGATAAGTCTGTAATTTTTCAACTTTATTGTTCATTGTTTGCATGGATAATACGACTGGGTGTTAATGGCAGATTGTGCCGAAAGCCTGCAGTCTAATATCCTGGAACTTGAAAATAGGTGCAATGAATATGGTATAAAAATATATCCTTTCGAAGACTAAATTGATATCAGTAAGTAAGGAATAAAAGAGAATTGAATGTTCAATTGGTGATGCAAAGCTGAAAGAGGTAGATAATTTCAAGTATTTAGGATGTGTGTTCTCCCAGGATGGTGGTATAGTAAGTGAGATTGAATCAAGTTGCAGTGACCCGAATACAGTAACCTCGCAGTTGCGATTAACTGTATTCTGTACGGAGGAAGTCAGCTCCCGGACTAAACTATTTTTATATCGGTCTTTTTTCAGACCAATTTTGCTTTACGAGAGTGAAAACTATGTGGGCTCAAGATACCTTATTCATGAGTTAGCTGACATGAAAGTAGCGAGAATGATTGCTGGTTCAAACAGGTGGTAAAAATAGCATTAGTGTAATTTAGGAATGAACTCAATGGATGAAGCTGTACGCATAAACCGGCTTCAGTGGTGGGGTCATGTGGGTCGAATGGAGGAGGATAGGTTGCCTGTGCGGTGAATAGTCTCTCTTATGGAGGGTAAGATAATTAGAGGGAGACCAAGACGACGATGGTTAGTCTCGATTTCTAATGATTTGAAGATAAGGGGTATATAACTAAATGAGACCAAATCACTAGTTGCAAATAGTGGATATTGGCGACGTGTAGTAAATCACCGAGACTTGCAGACTGAACGCTGAAAGGCATGACGGTCTATAATGATGATGCATTTATGATGTTGAAGCTACTGGTTTATTTTCATTGCCATTTTCTTGCAATTTTATTCATATCAATGGTAAGTTCAGGTGGAGTATTTTTGATGTTTGATACTTTTATATTTTTTTAATCCGATTCCTCCTATAGGACGTGTCACCTCATGTGTGGCTTTCAGGATGAATTCCTTTTTAGCACTGTAAGATAGGCAACAAATTGGTGTGTTAATTAACTTCTTCCCCTTCTTCCGTTTTTTCCCATGCCCGGATGGAGTTACAGATGAGTTCTGTGTCGCACATATGAATTAAGCTTATTGTACACTCAGATGCTCCTTCTGACGCCAAATATACGTCGCGGGATGTACTCAAAATTTATGTGATTCGGTGGTGTTGGTAGAGTGGAATGTTGTAAATGAAGAGGTATGTGTTTAGATGAAAGTATGCACGTAGTCACGGAGTTAGAGGAATTAACTAGAAACTGTTAAATTATCTGGTGCCCTCTGAATCAAAGGTCTCCACGCTGACATTTCAACAAAGAAGGTGGATAATTATTATATTCGTTAGCATTTGAAATAAATGAAGCAATATAGTGAGCATTAGTATGGACAGGTGCGATCGTGTAGAATATCAGAACGTCTTTCTTAGCTTTCCGATTCACTGAAATGAAATGGCGTATCGCTTTTAGTGACGGGAGTGTCCGAGGACAAGTTCGGCTCGCCAGATGCAGGTCTATTTACGTGATTCCCGTAGGCGACCTGCGCGTCGTGATGAGGATGAAATTATTATCAAGACGACACATACACCCAGCCCTCGGGCAGCGTAATTAACCAATTATGGTTAAAATTCTCGACCCTGCCGCGAATCGAACCAGCGAACCCTGTAGCCAAAGCCTAGCACGCCAACCATTCAGCCATGGAGCCGTACTTTCTGATTCATTGTATTTCTACATTACCCCCTAATTTGTAAAATTCACTTATAAATTTCACCATATTTGTACCTATGACCTTTTTATATATAATAACATACGGTATACAAGATGTCCTTGAAAAACTTTCCATTACTTAGAGAGGAGGTAGCACGCAGCAAATAAAGGATTAAAGGTCATATAAACACAGGTCGCAAACCCAATATACTCGGAGTTGTGGTTCGCTATTACTACAAACAACGATTACGGTGTTATAATAACTTACGGGGGGTCGTATGCAACAAGGGGCGGATAAACGTTCCTACCTAAACATTGGTCGTAAACGTACTAGCGTGTCATAGTTTTATTATGATGGGACACCGGCCCATTTTGATCGTAGTGTTACGCGACACCTAACACGGGTCTTTAATGAGCGATACCTTGGCCTGCCCGGTCGACTTTAACCCTTTCGCCTTGTGGCTTTGGAGACATGTCAAGAACATTGTGTGTGCGGTCCCCATAAATGATGCGGATACACTGCGAGAATGCGTGTTCAATGCTTGTGATACAATCCGGAAACCGTCAGGGGTGTTCCAACAAATGCGTGATTCCGTGCGACGTAGGTTGGAAGACTGCATTGCCAGAGATGTTGGTCACATCCAGTACATGTTGTGAAGAATAGAACAACAACATTGTGATCATTGATAGTATTGGTAGGAGGCTAGTAGCAATCCGTAACTCCGAAGATATTGGGTTTACGACCAATCTTTATAGGACCTTTCTTCCTTCGTTTGTTGCGTTCTACAACTAATACCATGGCACTGCACCCCGGAAGGGCCTCGGCCTACCAACTGACAGCTGCTCAGCCCGAAAGCCTGCAGATTACGAGATGTCGTTTGGTCAGCACGACGAATCCTCTCGGCCATTCTTGGCTCTCTAGACCGGGGAAGCCATCTCACCGTCAGATAGCTCCTCAATTCTAATCATGTAGGCTGAGTGGACCTCGGACCAGCACTTAGACCCAGGTAAAAATCCCTGATCTGGCCGAAAATCGAACCCAGGGCATTCGGGTAAGGGGCAGGCACCCTATCCCTACACCACAGGGCCGGCTTGTTGCATTCTGCCTCCTCTGTTAATATTCGAACCTTTTTCAGGTATACTCTGTATTTAGGATCTCCAGTTGTAATCGCTACAGATATGAAACCGGCGTTGAGGCATAGCACTGACAGAATGAAATCAACGAAATATGATGGATATGCGGCTAATTATATATCTTTCTTGTAAAATATTATTCATAACTAGTGCTTAGGTTATCCTAGGCATAAAACGGAACTAAAAATAAGGACGGCGAAGTTTCATGAAAATGGCAGACAAGTAAAATGTGCATTCCTACTGAGCAGACGGGTTAAATAGTTGAAAAACAAATGAGTGTCCACTTGGAAGTCTGCCATGAATTAATCAAACTCTCTCCTCCATAAATTAGCATACCGAATTCAATGCAATTAGTTTGCTGATTGATTTAAGGTCTTCGTTCTTCGATATGTCGCAATGAATAGGGGTTTGGTAAGTGAAGATTAATGACTAGAAATCGCCTCCTGGAAACATGTCACATTTCTCTTGTTATAAAATATAATGTCCAGCAGAATCTCACGAAGAGTAGGAAAACAATTTAGACTTTCATTCTCAAAAGTAATTCAATAACTTCATAATCAAATTTATACATAACTTCCTAGGAATCTCATTCCTGAACCACGAATTTCGTATTAAGTTTGCTGTGTTGACATTAGCTTGCCTTTAATGTGCTCGTATTGAAATATATTTATTTCCAAAAGGAGTGAGCATAGAAGGCTGTTGTTTACACTAACTTATGGAGTAAACTTCAATCCATACGTTGGTAGCATTTTAGTAAGACGTATGGTTGAGTGAAGTTCGGAATTTTCTTTTTGCTTCATGATATTGTTTCGTACGTTTTCAAATTGGATTACTTTGACTTCAGGGTTTAAAAATCAATATGGACATTTAACGAATAAACCTCTAATGTTTTCTTTTTGCTATTTGCTTTACGTCGCACCGAAACAGATAGGCCTCATGGCGACGATGGGACAAGAAAAGACTGGAAGTGGGAAGGAAGCCCCAGCGTTTGCCTGGTGTGAAAATGGGAAACCACGGAAAGCCTTCTTCAGGGCTGCCGACAGTGGGGTTCGAACCCACTATCTCCCGGATGCAATCTCACAGCTGCGCGACCCTAACGCCAACTCGCCCGGTGAACCGATAATCTTAACATTTTCAGAGATATATTAAAACTTCCTCTTTGTCTATCGATTTTCACACACTGTGGGTTTGGGGGTGTTACCTATGTCGCACATTTGGATATGACCCTATTCAATGGCCAGATGACCTTCCTGATGCCAAATTTATATGGAGGGATATAATCAGTATTGCGTGTTTTTGTAGTGGTTCGTAATGTGGTCTGTTGTGCAAATATGAATAGGATAGTGTTGTACAAACACAAATACCCAGCCCCTGAACCAGACTAATTGATCAGACGCAATTAAAATCCCCGACCTGGCCGGCCCAGAATCGAACTCAGGACCCTATGAACCGACGGCCTCAACGCTGACCATGCAGCCAAGGAATCGGACAGATAAGTAGTAAATCAACCGTGAGAAATCATCGAACCAAATTCACTTAAAAAATTCACTTCTTGAATTACAACAAAATAAAAATCCTTCTTTCAAATACTGTGCGTGATGGCTCATTTAGTAGCCCTAAAATCCCACACCCCCACATACCGTTATTACACATCTAAAGGTAAGGGGACAGGACATGGATAAAATACGTACAAAGTTAACGAATCGAATTTAAAAATCACCTAACAATGTTGTGTTTTGTATGGATAATAGCTCGAACATCTTGGAATACGATCTCATGGCACAGTGATAGGGTATGCCCTAATATTGATGACGAACGAGAGTGAAGAGTGACGGTAAGTGGAATTCTAATCTTCTAATCATTTCTGGAACAGTCCCAATGGTGGTCTTAGAATAAGTGTGGCAAAATCTTCGTGATACATAAAGTTTGTTAGCAGTCTGCCTTTTCCGCATGGTATAGCTTCCTTGCTTTTTCTTTCCATGTATGTTAGGTTCACCAATTAAAAATCAGAAAACACCCCGCTGAAATCATATATTTTTACTATTTATTCAGAAGAAAAAACAAGCACTTCTCTATGTCAGCCATTCACATTTTTTTCAACACCCACACACACTCTCTAACCCAGACATCTCTCTACTGCCAACCCTATCATATTAAATTTAATTTCAAATATGTTACAAACTCAATATCCTCCCACCTTGAGTTGTGGGAACAACTCAACACATCATTTATCCATATTACAATACAGAACTGAATTTACTATACACAATACAAAACAGCAAGATCACCTCTCCCCTTTCTTGTCTCTTTTGGAACAAAAAAAAAAACCACTTGAGATAAATATCACATAGAATAAATGAACACTTGTGAAAAAATATCAGTCAATCCTCAAATCTTTCGGGTTAATCACCAGTCTCCCACTACTAGTCTTCAGTTTGGAGCTATCGGTCGATGATTTAATTGTCCTTCGGTCACTTTCTTTCTTTTCACACAGCTTAAATTGTCTGAAGGCGTGGTCTTCTGCAGATGTCACTTCGAGTGGGTATACCTTGTGCACCGGTCTCACGAGTACCCCTCTTTCAGTCTTCAGACGAACAAGTCTCACAACACCACCTTTGCCAGGGATAACTTCCATCACTCTTGCCAACGGCCAATTCAGTCTCTTGGGGCTGTCATTGTCTACTAGTACTACTTCATCCACGAAGGGTTTGTACTGACTTTTTGTATGGTGGTTCTCCTGAATTAGTTGTCCAAGATATTCATTCCTAAACCTCAACCTTAAAGTTTCTTTTATTTTCTGTCTATATCTGTATCTTTTGTCGAATCTTACACTTTCTATCATGTCGATATCGGGCATTCCAACCTCCTTGACCTCTTGCAGAAACATTGCAGGGGTTATTGCCATCAGGTCACTCCCATCATTGGACAGGTAGGTAAGCGGCCGAGAATTCATCACAGCTTCGATGTCACACAAGACTGTCATCATTTCTTGGTACGACAAGCACGAATTTCCCAGAACTTTCCTGAGCATTTGTTTGATAACACCAATCAACCTCTCTCACCAACCTCCCCACCATGGTGCAGCGGGAGGATTAAATTTCCATTCAATTTCATTTGAAGAACTGTATTCAACAATTTTATCCCACTGAATCTTCTCCAAGGCATTACAGACGCCATGGAAATTCGTCCCATTATCACTGTAGACTATCGCTGACCTTCCACGTCTGGATACAAAGCGTCGAAAAGCTTCTAGGAATGTTGAGGTAGCCAAAGATGTCACAAGCTCCAGATGGACCGCACGAAAAACAGCACACGTGAACAAACAGACCCAGGCTCCCTCTCCTCCTCTCAAAATCAAAGGTCCTGCAAAGTCTACCCCTGATATCTCAAAAACCGAAGCCTCTCTCACTCTGTCAACGGGTAGATGAGCCTGTTCCGTTTCAAGATGTTCTCCATGGTATCTTCGCCAGACAACACATGACGCGATTGCACTCTTCACAGTTCTTCTTCCACCGAGGATCCAGTATTTCTGTCGGAGCCCGCTGAGCAGAATCTGTGTACCACCATGACATAACTCTTTGTGTTTTTCCCTAATGAGGGCACGAACTAAAGCATGTTTTGCAGGAAGGATAATAGGACAGCGAAAGCGTAATCATCCCGACGTGCTATTATCTATTATCTTTATTTTCAGTATCATCACTCCCTCGTCATCAGTGAAAACACAGAGTGTGCTAAATCTCTCGTACTTTACATCTACAAAACACTCTTTTTGTATGAACTTCATCACAATTTTCTCCACTCTGGTCGTCTCCTCAACTGATAGTTCTGCGTATAATCTAGTAAATTTTTGCTGTCGACAATTGTGCAGAAATCTCAAGATCCACCCCATCATGCGAACTGTTTTCCGAAAACTCGAGAAATAGTTGAGGTGCCACTCTTGCGTATTTGACTTATTTTCTATTGCGGTCATATTGTTGACTTTTCTTCTTTTTTCTTCGAACACTTCTTCATCGTTTCTTGTAACTTCGGAGCAGGGCCATTGAGTAGGGGATTATTTGAGCCATTTCGGACCCTCCCACCATCTCTGTTCCAGTAAATGCTTTGGATCACATCCTCTTGATGCCAGGTCAGCTGGATTCATGGTTCCAGGAACATGTCGCCACTGTTCAAGTCTGGATAATCTTCGGATTTCTTGAACTCTATTCCATACGAAAGTTCCCCAAGGTTCGTCTAATTTTATCCAAGATAACACTGTCGATGAGTCACTCCAATAATGAACAATAATTTAGTTTGACCTTAATGATGGTAACACTGATGTGGCAAGTCTAACACCTATAGTCGCTGCTAATAATTCCAGACGTGGTATGGTGATCTCCTTCTTGGGTGCCACTCGTGCCGTTGCTTGTACAAGCCGTAGATCCACGTTATCAATCCTCTGTACTCGCAAGAATATAACTGCTGCATATGCGGTTTGACTAGCATCGCTGAATATATGTATAGAGATATCTTCAACCGATTGCAGCCTTCCAATCAGACATCTGTGAATCTTAATCTCAGCCAGGAGAGGTAGTTCTGCCAATCATTTCAGAAACCTTTTCTTTGTCGATTCATTTACCTCAGTGTCCCAGTCCAGCTCAGAAGCTCGAAGTTCCTGCAGAATTAATTTAGGGCAGAGAGATACAGGACATGAAAAACCAATAGGATCAAATACTCTATGAGCAGCTTTTAGTATTGTCCTCTTTGTTATTACATCAGGTATGATATCAATGACATGTGCCAGATTCAACTCAATAGTATCGTCTTCTTTATTCCAAACGAGTCCTAACACTTGTGACAGGTTTTCGGTTGCTTTGTCGTGAGAATACTCCCACCCTCGCAGGTTGAAAGATGCCTTCTCCATAATTATTTTTGTCTCTTTCATGAATGAATTGAGCTCAGTTTCCTTGTTAACACTTGTAGTACAATTATCTACATAGAAACATTATCTCAGTCTTTCTATTGTCGGAACCAAGTAGGGATTGTTATCAACTGCTTCTCTCTTCATCTCCTTGAAATGGAATTCTATTGTTGCCGACAGTAAGAAAGGAGAACATGCAAGACCGAAAACAACTCTATTATGACGAAACACTTTCACCTTTTCTGTACTTTCCTTATCCCACCAAAACATTTTTAGAAAGTCACGGTCTCTAGGATTAACGCTTATTTGGAGAAATGCCTTTTCTATGTCTGCGATGACTCCAATATCATTTTCTCTGAACTTCAGTAATGAATTAGGAATCAACTCTATAAGGTTAGGTCCTTTTTAAATACAATCATTTAGGGAAGGAGCGTTCCTCTGTTTCGCAGAGGCGTCAAATACAAGTCTTATCTTGG
This sequence comes from Anabrus simplex, assembly GCF_040414725.1. Taxonomy (NCBI): domain Eukaryota; kingdom Metazoa; phylum Arthropoda; class Insecta; order Orthoptera; family Tettigoniidae; genus Anabrus; species Anabrus simplex. The sequence goes on along the minus strand of NC_090269.1, from coordinate 213,006,036 downwards.
TGGTGCTGTTCTCTTTCAAGACAGGTCGATGTGATAAATAGTGTCCGCCATTCGCCAGCTCTTCTTTGGATACAATTGCAATAATTCCTTGCCCCATCCAATCTCGTAAGATGCCATCGTATCCCCCATAATGTTGTTCAGCTTGTAGTTTCATGGTGACTGTCTCCAATCTGCGCTGAGCTATTTCGCTATTGTCCGGAAGAGGTGGATGTTGATCGCTCCAAGGGAGACACACTTCATATCTGTTGTCTTCATTCAGCCTCACAGTCTCAAAGAAATTCTTCCTAACTCGTTCATTCTTCTCGATGGTAGATTCCTTTTCTGTAGGATCAGTAATTCCAAGAATTTCTAAGTCCCAGAGATCACAAATTTTTGTTTGCTTTGAAAAAAATATCACCAACAGTGACGCTGCATCCCTTCTAGGTTTATTACTTGTAATTTTTACCATTAGTGTCCACCCTAGAACAGTCTCAACTAGAACTAGACCACAATTTAGTTGATGTGTCCTCCCAGTAAGCAATTCACCTGCGACATCTGTCCCCAGTAGAATCTGTATGGGTCCTCGTTCTTGTACGTCTGTTAAACAAAACTTCAGATCCTTTATCTCATCACTCCAAGTACCATTCCTAACATATGGGACATCTTCACACACATTATTTCTTGGCTCAAAACTTGCAGTTGCTTGGAATAGTTTCCCTCTAATCTTCTTAAACTTATGTTGTAACAATCATGCTTTACCTCTTGGGAACGTACTCCACCAACAAAGAGTGTATTAGAGTTTCCTTTCCGACTCACTGGTACCCCATTTGTTCAGCTAGGCCACGCACAATGTAAGATTTAGTAGACCCGGTATCAATGATCGCTCGCACTGTTTTTGTTTACTCTTACCCATAACAACAACTGCCAGAGTTTGCAAATATACCTCAGGAGAACAAGAGACGTTAGCCATAGTTTTACCTACATGAGTGGCATCCTCACTAATCGACTTTTATTTTTCTCCCTCAAAATTATTTTTTTGGAAACACTTTCTTTGTCTTTGTTACCAAGTTATAACACATTAGTACCACATGCTTCCCACCACAAACAATACATCTAATAATGGATTTACAAGCTTTACTTTGATGACCTCTCTTTAAACAATTACCGGGCGAGCTGGCCGTGCGCGTAGAGGCGCGCGGCTGTGAGCTTGCATCCGGGAGATCGTGGGTTCGAGCCCCACTGTCGGCAGCCCTGAAAATGGTTTTCCGTGGTTTCCCATTTTCACACCAGGCAAATGCTGGGGTTGTACCTTAATTAAGGCCACGGTCGCTTCCTTCCAACTCCTAGGCCTTTCCCATCCCTTCGTCGCCGTAAGACCTATCTGTGTCGGTGCGACGTAAAGCAAGTAGCTCTTTAAACAATTAAAACAACAGTGCTTGTTACTCAAGATTGTCCTTCTTTCCTCCACAGTCATTTCTTGAGCTTTAATGCATTGTGAACTTGAATGAGGTTTAAGACAAAATACACACTCCTGTCTTTTAGAAATATCAGTAGATAACAAGGCAGAAGCGGTGGGGACATTTGGTTCAGAGGCTTCCCTTGGTTTTTTGCCTCCCTTAATCTTGAGCCCTTGGGATGTATTAATGTTGAACCCTTTCATTACTAATGAAATTCTTTCCTCACTAACAACTTCACTTTGGAGAAAAGCCATGAGCTGTTTCAAACGGTCTTTGGAGACAGAATCACATCTGAAAGAAGTATTCCTTTGCCGGGCACTTAGTAAGTCTTCTGGCAAGGATGATTCAATTAAGGGGTATAGCATTGCAGTGCACTTTTCTGTAGTAACTCCTAAACTTTCCAGAGACCTGAGATGTGATTCTAATTTATCATATAAGCTACTAAGTGTTGGTTTTTCTGTAGAATTCACTGCATTGGTTAAAACTAGCTTCAGCAGTTCACGAACGTAAACTTCTACCTGTAAGTCCTCCCTACCAAATCGAGCTTAAAGACTGTCTATCGCTTTATGATAATTGTCGGCAGTCGGGGGGGAAACTTGTGACTAACTCGTACGCTCTAGAACCTTCTATCATAGCTTGAATGAGATACTGGAATTTATCTTCCTCCCCCATGTCCTCATCTTCGTGTATTTTACGGAACTGACTCCAAAAATATAACCAGTCAATTATTTCCCCAGAAAACTTCTTCAATTCTATTTTTGGAAGCCTGTATTTCTTTATTTCAGCTATATTTTCATTTACTACACTTTGGATAGAGGAAGGCACAGTGGTATTCAAAAATCTTCTTGCTTTAGCCCTACAGCTCAAGAATTTACGTCTATATTCATCAGTTGATTCTTTCTCATCTGCTATTTGATCAACCTCACAATTATCATCTATTATCTGTTGAAATACCAATCCATCTAAATTAGCGATAGTATCATACCTTTCTTGAAGGATTTCTAGTTGTACCTGAATTTCTTCTGTGTCTGGTTCACCTTCTTGTAACGACGACATAACCTCGTTGTATACTCGTGTAAATAACCGCCGCTTTACGGTCCTTGCTTTCGTGAGGTTTTCCATCGTTTTTTTCACGGGGGTCTTCCTTTATTAATGATGTCCTGTCACGGTCGCCAGTAAATGTTAGGTTCACGAATTAAAAATCAGAAAACACCCCGCTGAAATCAGATATTTTTACTATTTATTCAGAAGAAAAAACGAGCACTTCTATATGTCAGCTATTCACATTTTTTCAACACCCACACACACGCTCTAACCCAGACATCTCTCTCTACTGCCAACCCTATCATATTAAATTTAATTTGAAATATGTTACAAACTCAACAATGTACATGAGTCTCATAAATGATGATATTTCCCCCCAAATATATTATTTTATAGTTTTCAAAATACCAAGAGAATATTGTTACAGTTTTCCTCAACTCGTACCATAAAGGGTGTGTGACATGTATATTTGTTCCTGGCTGCTATAACCAGTTCTTGTCATCTGAGGCGTTTAAATGTAAGTTACTTTACAAACTTGTGCTCGTATCTACTCGCTGGGCAAGTGCTCCGACCGCTACTGAAAATAAACTTTACTGCATGTCAAGCGGAACAGGTTGGGAAGGTGACAAGTTGCAATACCATTAACTCCACTACTTTTTTCAATCCTTTTTCAGTGTCACCACTTCAATCAGCGTCGGCAAGCAGGAGAGAACGTACTGTGAATTTAAAACAAAGCATAAGAGGAGCTTCATTGTAAACATTACACTCTTGTACGTTGTACATCATCCTCAATAAATGTACGTGTATCCTAAATATATTACTTTCATATTAAGTCGCACAACACAGAGCGATGTAGTTCGCATAAGAATGAGTTTATTATAAATTCATTTTATAAGTAATCGTGTATATAGACAGGAGAAGATAAAAAACGGCTGCCGGTTACACGTCTTCTCTAACTTCAGCTAACTGACCCCGCCGCAGTCAGTGCTATTCCCAGCAACAGAATCGAGAAGAATAGGTGTGCTAGATGGCTTTATGTATTCGAACGCCGATGGTTAGAATTTAATGACTTTCATGTATTTTATTCTTGGTGGCTTTTAATGTCGCACTAAAACATCGAATGTTTTCGGCGACGCAAGGGTTATGATTGGCGAAGTAGTGGCCGAAGAATTAATTAAGGTATAACCCAAGCATTTTCCTGGTGTGAAAATGGGAAACCATTGAAAACCATCTACAAGGAAGGTCGCATTAGGATTTGGACCTGTCATCTCTCGAATGCAAACTCATAGTTACGCGACCGTAACCATGCGGCCATACTCACTCGGTATGTTCACATCTATGTTGTACGTTCTAGCTTCTTGAAAGTCAGTATCTTCTGCAAAGTTATTGCGATACTCTTTATCAAGAGATAAAATTATGTTAATAATTATTCACAGGAAACATACTGTAATAAGCTACCTTACCTTTAAGTCAGGAAATCTTCCGGGCAATCGTTCAGCTGCTGAGTCCTGTAAGAAAGAGTGTAATGTGAAATAATCTGCATTATGCTGTTATTTCAGTTATGAACATCTCAGGTAAAAGTATCTACATCATAAATTATGATCTATCCAACAGTAAGGAATTAATAATAATAATAATAATAATAATAATAATAATAATAATAATAATAATAATAATAATAATAATAATAATAATAATAATAATAATAGTAATAATACGGACTCAACTACTGTATGCAGGCAGGCTGCTTTGTCATTTAGGTTGCACGTGTCAATGTTGACCTTCCATTTTATTCTACCAGACGAGACAGAAACCTACAGTTCATTGGACGACCTAGTGCTGAGTCATCAGGAATCCTTTTCATGCCCACATCGTATGATCACGAATGCAGAATGTACTTCAATGTGCCTTCCAAAAATTCCACCACCTCTGCCGTGTTTATATGTACAAAACTGACGATTATGATAATGCTTGTTGTTTAATGGAGCCTAACATCTAGGTCATCGGCCACTTATTGTACGACATGAGACGAAATGGAATGACAAATTGAAGGTCCAAAATCCTCCACTGACCAGAATTCAAACCGTGAGGACGTAGAATGAATGGATGGATAAGAATTTAAAACAATCAGTGGATCCGACGCGCAATGTCTCACATTCACAGAAACTGACGTGAAACAATAGTATTACTGATCAAGGGACTGCGTCTATAGCATAACACTGAATTGATAATGGTTTTAGTCTAAAGGGGTCCAAAATCCAAGTCATCGGCCCCTCATAATAGTACTTATCGCTAGGAAAGTAGGACCATGCGGTACTTATCAAAAGGTGCGTAGACTCGCCGCATTGCACACAGTAGGGTACTACTTACAGGTAATGAAATTCGCACATGGAATAGAGACCTATGGTGTTTCACACATACCGGACCCATTTACAGGCAACGCAAATCTATAGTGTTCATCACATACGTGTACTAACCACAGGGACCCGCACTATTCCGTGGTGTTGCTCACATAGTTGGTACTAATCATAGGCAAGCCAGAACCATGGTGTCGCTCCTAAAGTAGTACCGTACTAACCACAGGTACCGTAGAAGCCGGCAACGCACTCTGTTGCTATTAATCACAAACCTATTTGGCACCTAACACAGCTGTACTACGCGCAAGTGAAAGCGACCCATGGTGTTCCCTGCGTGGTGGTACTAATTACAAGTAGTATCATGGTTCTAGTCCGCCTCTGTGGTGTAGTGGTTAGCGTGATTAGCTGCCACCCCCGGAGGTCCGGGTTCGATTCTCGGCTCTGCCACGAAATTTGAAAAATGGTACGAGGGCTGGAACGGGGTCCACTCAGCCTCGGGAGGTCAACTGAGTAGAGGTGGGTTCGATTCCCCCCTCAGCCATCCTGGAAGTGGTTTTCCGTGGTTTCCCACTTCTCCTCCAGGCAAATGCCGGGATGTTAATAACTTAAGGCCACGGCCGCTTCCTTCCCTCTTCCTTGTCTATCCCTTCCAATCTTCCCCATCCCCCGCAAGGCCCCTGTTCAGCATAGCAGGTGAGGCCGCCTGGGCGAGGTACTGGTCATTCTCCCCAGTTGTATCCCCCGACCAAGAGTCTGAAGCTCCAGGACACTGCCCTTGAGGGGTGGTATCCCTCGCTGAGTCCGAGGGACAAACCGAACCTGGAGGGGGGAATCGAACCCACCTCTACTCAGTTGACTTCCCGAGGCTGAGTGGACCCCGTTCCAGCCCTCGTACCACTTTTCAAATTTCTAATTTGATCATCCCTGGGTCGCCCCTTATAGTCGCCTATTACGACACCTCTTCCCCCACTACGCCAGCGTAGTATCCAAGACTGAAAAGCTACACTACATCTGCAGAAAAGGTTGTGATTAGTTAGTAACGCAATGTGCTGTATCACTTGAAAATTTGGAATTACTGTAAAATCGTTTCATTGATTAATATCCAACAATCTAATCATGCTATTAGTTGCGATTTGTTTATGAATCGGGGATTTGAGGACTAGAATGCTTTACCTGCAGCTGTCTTAGAGCCTTTTCCCAAAAATGTAAGATGCTTCAAGACTAGACTCCCAAAATTTCTATGTGATGGTGTCATATATTAATGCAGTGCTCAACCCACTGCAAATTATAGTAGTAAGGCATCTAAATTCTTTAAGGTATGTGTGATTTTATACAGGGTGAAGCGAAATTCGCGCACTCGGGCGTCGCAGTGCGACTCCTCACATGCCAGCAATAAAAAAATGTCTCACAAAAGTTCGTCCTGCGAGTAGCCTATATCAGGCAGAAAAAGGACGTTGAAGAGTGGCAATCTGGCAACACTGTAACCACATGTACGGTAAGTACCTCTGTCAGCAAATGTTAACCGTGCTGTACGGTTGGTGCAGTGGATGGAGTTTTGGGTTGGCACGCAGGAGGTCGAGGGTTCGATCCTGGTTTGAGGCGCATTTTTTTATTTGCTAATTTCCATCGGACATTACATACTGTAATACAGTAAGACACCGTACCTTAGGCCACATGTATCCTACATTTACAACATTTTGTAACGCTGAACACAACAAATACTTTGCTAGGCCTACTGGTAACGTAAGGCCCTAACGAAATATAATGGACCTGGACGAGGCAAGAATAATAGTTGCTACTAATCTATGAGACCATTAGAGGAGGGTGCGAATAATTCACGCCCACGACGTGGAAAGGGCGTCTTTCAAAGCTGACTAATGAAAACGATTGTTCGTCCATTTCTAGGATCGTAGTATGTAAGTGCAAGTGGTTTCTAGAGGACCCGCTGCAATCGCTGTTGACGATTAAGATGCCAGATACCATACCACCTGGACTACATTTACGAAATTAAAAAAATACGCTTCAACCCAAAATCGATCCCTCGACCTCGTGCATGCTAACCCAAAACTTTATCCACTGCACTAACTGTACAGCACTAATAACATCTCCTGACAGAGGTAGTTACCCTACATGTGGTTACAGTGTTGCCAGATTGCCACTCTTCAACGTCCTTTTTCTGCCGGATATACTGGAAGTACGAACTTTTGTGAGAGACTTTTTATTACTGGCATGTGAGGAGTCGCGCTGCGACGCCCGAGTGCGCGAATTTCGCTTTACCCTGTATATGAACGTGCTGTATTTACAATGGAAACAGTAACCGGACCACTCAATCAAAAATTTTGATACACTTAAGGTACATGTGAATTTGTATAAGCCAGTGTTGTAATGCTAATCTCGTAGTAAGCTCAACCTATAGTATTGTTTACGAATACAACTCCGTCTGTTTCATTACTCCAATTTATTTCAAGATGACCCAATACCAGGTGTATGTATAAGTTTCTTCCGATTTTTGTAAAGAAAACACGTAATTTTTAAGTGAAATTAATTGTTTGTTTATTCAAAATATTGGCCATCGGCTTCTACCCACTTCACCCATCTTTCACGTAAGTTGTGAATGCCATGCTAGGAAAAACTGCTTGTGTTTTGCTGCAAAACCGTTCGTCGAGCCATTTATCTACTTCCCCAAAATTGCTGAAGTTCTGCTCGTGAGCGCGTGCCCCACTGATGCGAAGAGGTGATAGATGGTGCCAGGTCGGGACAGTACGGCGGGTGCGGAAGGATGTCCCATTCAAGTGATTTCAAGGTATCTTTCACTGGTTTCGCTGCGTGAGACGGCGCATTGTCGTGTTAAAAAATAATTTTGCTGTCTCCTGGCCCATTTCGGTCGTCTTTCGATCAATGTGTGATTTAAATTAATAATTTGTTGGCGATAGTATTGTGCATTAACGGTTTCGCCGGACTTCAAGAGTTCATAATACACTATACCGCTACCAGAGTGCGCACTGCCTTTCACACTGAAATCACCAAGTTTAAATTGTCGAAACCATGTTTCACACGTTCTAATCGAAGGAGCGTGCTCACCGCATGTTTCTACCAGCACACCATGATTTTACACAGCATTTATCTTTTGATTAAACAACAAAAGCAATGCGTATCGGAAATTTTCTTTTTCAGACACAAACGCAGACATGATCACTAAACTATACAAAACAGAAGCTAGTGTTTGGCAGACTCAACTTGTGTGCGTTGATAGGGTTATGTCAGACGAATAAACTGACGTATGTGTCAAATTCAAACGCTGTGTACTGTTCACTGGCGCCATCTCTCAGTGAAACCGGAAAAGACTTATGCATACACCTGGTAAATGCACACACGTATTGTACCCATCATTTTGAGCCTGTTGTCAAATTTAATTAATTTTATTTGTAGCCAGAAGTAAGGTATTCACATATGGAATCTAAATTATATAATTATGGTATATTCATGAGGCCACTGTAAGCGAACAAGGAATTATATAAAGCCCACGTTTGTTTTCTAGAAGGAAATGTTATCTTTGCAAAGTAAGCAAGGAACACCCGGTGGATTGCATCAGAATAGGAGTAGGGGAAACTACGCAGTAACAGCGGAAAATTCCACTGTGCAACAGAGATAGAAAACAACCAAGTTACTACCCAAAACCCCTTGATCTGTGATGGACTCGTCTATACAAGTGAATCGCGAATATCTCTCACCCAATCTGAATTCAACATTCAAATATTTTGAAAGTAGCGCGACAAAAATATTTAACTTACGGTATCTGCGACCTCTGCAAATAATTAATATGAATTTCATAACAGTAAAATACTTGAATTTACCAAGTATTTTTAGGACCAAGTAATTACATTAATTGAAGTGCAAATAATTAATTACGCACTAAGCTATGAGTTAGTAACAGATGTGTGGAGTTACTGCCACAACAGAGTTTGGTTCAACAGTGCGTAGGAATAACTAGTGCGACCCACGCCGTCAATGTTACATACAATCTTACGAACAATTTTAGGATCACGCCATGGCATTGGTATGACACGCACTTTATATAATTAGTCAGGTGGTAGAATTAATCTACTGAACATTTTAACTGAGAGATGCTCTCCAATCGGGGATTTCCATATGCTAAAAGTGAAGATCCTTCCGCTGAAGCGCAACTAAGCCAATACAGAGCCCAATTCGCACAAGTTAGTTCACAGGAAGAGACTGTGTTGGTCAGACGTGTATCATCGCTCCGTATTGTGGACAAATACGGTATATCCAAGTGCATCTGTATAAGTATAAATGCAGTATTTAATCAAGGTATCAAGTGTTTATGACAGTGTCATTTAGATCATTATGGAATTAAGCGATATAGAAATGTAATTTATGGAACAGCAGGCACTTATGTTAATAAGAGATTTTGAGTTACATAATAATTACAACACAAATTGCAGTACAGTCTTTGTTACGCTCAGTAATAACGGCGGACATTTCAACCAGCAGGGAATGATTCCATTTTAAAGAACACTTTCCTTTCCATGTTTGTAGTAAGCCAGCTGGCGAGCGGCTGTTTGGAAATATTCACTCTCACCATTTAAAAGGAGGGTCTTTCAACGGCAGTCAGTATACTCGGTCAAGGACAAACACAAGCCCTAGCATATTAAGTGAGACTCTTTGTCAAGACTTAAGGGAAGGCTTGCAACTGTAGGATTTGGTTGTGTGTGTGGAAAAGGCCGACGTCCGAGATAAATAAATAATTACCAGCTGTCCTTCGCGATTTAGCACGGAGTAATGTGTGCGAGTATAAGCTGATCAATGCTCCACCGTATTATGCGTGAAAATATCGTGTGTTGAGTGTGAATAATAAAACGTCATATTTCTGTGTTAGATATACGTTGTGTATAAGCAATGTGGGATACAGCAAAAAAATGAAGACTTGTAATTGGCTAAGAATGGAGTTCTAATTTCACCATGACGGAGCCCGGTGACAGGCCTGGATTTGGTTGCAAAATGTCAGTTCGTTTCATAAGTTATATAGAATCTAAAACATATCTTTACCGTAATGTAGTTGTAGTTACGCGAGTCGTAGTGATAAGATACGAGGGGGCAGTCAAATTATTTAGGTTTTTTTGTCTTGTTAATGTGTACAGATATTATTATTATTATTATTATTATTATTATTATTATTATTATTATTATTATTATTATTATTATTATTTCCGTTTCGGCCTGCTGTGGACCACGTTATTTCAACCGTTTGCATCCTTGAGCTTTAATTCTTCCCCAGTACTCACGCATTCTCGTTCTGTGAGCCTCCTTCCTTTCATCAGTCCATTTCTTGCCTGTTTTCAACTTTGGCCTTTCTTGGAACCTCTTGTATCCCTGGAGCTTTTTCTGGAGAGGAGCACGTTTCTGGATGTCTTCGAGTGTGATTCCTATTTCTTGAAGGTCTTTTTCAACTTCGATAAACCAGGGTCCCTTGGTAGGAAAAGATCCTATTGGTTTGTCTCTGTGTGCTCATGCGTGCTATATGGCCATAAAAATTAATCCTCCTTTTCCGAATCGTGTCCGTTATCCTCTCCATTTGCTGGTACAGATCGATGTTGTGTCGTCTCCTGTACTCACCATTTTCTTTGATTAGTCCAAGAATCTTTCTCAGGATTTTTCTTTCTTTAGCTTCTAGCTTCTCCATCAGACCTTTTCTGTTCATTGCAAGGCATTCTGCTGCGTACAGTGCTTCCGGGCGTACAACCGAACAATAATGCCTAAGCTTGGCGTTGATGGACACTGATCTTTTGTTGTAGACATTCCTAGACAGCTGATATGTCACCTCAATCTTGTTGATTCTGCACATGATTGCTTCTTTCTCAGAGTTGTTAGGTACTATCCACTCGCCTAAGTACTTAAAATTTCCACCTGCTTGATTTTTCCCTGTTCCACAATGAGCTCTCTGGGGGCTGGCTTGATGTTGGTTATAAACTCTGTTTTTTGGAAAGAGATTTGGAAGTCAGCTTTTGCTGCTTGGATTCTCAGTTGGTTAATTTGTTTTTCAGCAGTATCTAGGGAATCAGAAAAGATCGCTAGGTCATCTGCAAAAGCTAGGCAGTCTATGATGAGATCATGTTTCTTATATCCTATTCTAAGGCCATTCTCAACCTCTTCCTTGCACATCTCCTTGCGCCATTCCCGAATGATTTTCTCCAGAGCGCAGTTGAAGAGAAGCGGTGATAGTCCATCCCCTTGCCTAACACCAGTCTTGATTTCAAAGACGTTCGAAATTTCTCCCCTGAATTTCACCCTGGACGTAGTGCTGGTTAAGGTCTGTTGAATGATAGCTCTCGTTTTGTTGTCTAAGCCCATTTCCTTCAGAATGCGGAGGAGTGTGTGTCGGTCTATGGAGTCGTAGGCTTTTTGGAAGTCAACAAAAGTAACTATAATATTCTTATTCCTGGATTATAGGTACGACAGGACAGACTTAAGGTTCATGATCTGCTCTGCACAAGATCGTCCTTTTCTAAAGCCTCCTTGGTATTCGCCCAACTGTGAATCAAGTTGCTCTTCTGCACGAGTTTGAAGGGCTTTGGAGAGAATTTTGTATGTTACTGCGAGAAGGGAGATGCCGCGATAGTTGTTTACATCTGTTTTGTCACCTTTCTTATGTAGGGGATGAATCAGGGCTGCTGTCCAATCATTTGGGATCTTCTCTGTTTTCCAGATCTCGCGAATGATCTCAGTTAGTTTATCGATCGCCTTTTCACCTGCAGCCTTCCAGAGTTCAGCAATTATCGCATCTTCTCCAGGTGCTTTGTTGTTCTTTAATGATGTAATTATCTGTTTGATTTCCTCTTTTGTGGGGGGAGAAGAGTCTGGGTTGGGATATCTGGATTCTTCAAAGGTGAATTCTGATTCTGGTTCTTCGCAGTTAAGAAGAGATTCAAAATATTTAGCCAAGATTTGGCAGTTCTCATGGAATAATTGAGGAATTTATGTGGCAGCTGGAGACTGGCAATGAAATAGATTAGCGGTACAGCTGACAATACTTTAATACCGGCATTGGGAAGCCGATGGAATATAATGTTGAGAAGAAGACATGCAATCAACTAGTTGATTAAACTGAGTAGTAGTGTGGACCTAGTGTTGAATTTGTAGGCTAACAATGACGCAACATCGATAATTGATATAAAATTATAATTCACCATTTTAGATTGCCACAATAATATTGTATTGACGTGAGAAATAGCCAATTGGTTTATTAAGATTGTTAATTACAGTTTAATTATAAGAAATTACTTTTTCGCGTGACATTCATTTATTATTATTGTTATTATTATTATTATTACAATTCTTTTTATTGATAATTTTTGTGCTACAGTCCCGTAAGCCATGAACCCACTTCGTGAATATGTGATTGAATTTTACAGTTTACCTGGTTGAATAACCACGAGATTAATTTATTTATAGTCGTGGTTAACGGTGATTTCAGTTATTTATACTGTTTGGACACTGAAATCAACCAATAATCGTCTTCATTCAACGATATTTTTATTGACTTCGTAGACTATTTATTTGACTGTGTCTCTTGTTGTAAATAGTAGCTCACTTTTGTGATTCTTTTTTCTTAAGTGGGAGAGTTATTATCCCTGATTTAATTTATGTAAATTTAGTGTAGGACTCGCGTATAAACGGAAGGAAATGTTTTAGATTCAACGGCAACAACAACAACAACAACAACAACGGAAAATTTGAATGAGTTACTGAGCTAAAATCTTTGTGAACTAAATTTATATATATATATTTATACTTGTATGTTAATGAACTATGAATTTATTTTAGGCAGCTCAGTAACCATTAGCAATGAAATAACTGTCAGTCACAAAAACATTCTTTATGTACGGACTTTTATTTTATTTTACACAGTGAAGATTATTTTTCTTTCTGGAAAGAAATGTGTCATGGTGATTTTTATGGAAACAAATGTTTATTAAATTATTTAGATAAGAGTTAATGGTAATTACCAGAGGTGTAATGGTTTAATTAGTTTGTGAATAGAAAATCTCATCTACACAGTGATAGTAAATTACAGTGGATACCATTGGCTAGATATTATTACTACTATTATTATTATTATTATCATTATCATTATCATTATTAATGTGTTATTGCAATGGTTTACCTATTATTTAGAAAGGCCTAATATTATTTTTGAGACAAGTTACTAATCATTCAGAAGCTGTTAATTATGCATTTTAAAATTTAATTACAACTTCAATTAATTATAAACATTAACATAATTTTTATGTAACTTCAGGACGATATAATCATCGGTTTGATCAAGTTTCATTTGATGATTATAGGCATTTCTGATACTTGATATTTGACAGCCACTGTATTTTATTCAGTTTAATGTATTATTATTGTTATTATTATTATCAACTTATTATTATTGCTATTTATGATCATTATCACAATATTACCGTGCAAGTGTGTGTATATAAGCGCAAGTATTTAATGAATTTGAATAATAGATTTGGAAATTAATTAATAATTTCTCACAAGGTTGTTAAGAAATTATTGATTTTAAAAGTCAATTAATGATGTGATATCAAGTCTTATTTTAATTAATAATAGTCATGGTTACAATAACAATGTTATAGTTACACCTTTTGGTTCTAAATTTTTATTATATTCACTGAAAATGGAAAATTACATTTCTTTATTTTTCTTTTGATTATGGTCAATAAAATTTTATACACATTTTCATAAGTCAGTCTGTGTCAAGGTCTTTTCTTTCGTTAGATAGCTATCCTTATTTGAGTATTCCCTTATGCATCAATAAATCGACGACAGGGACTGATCACCTCTGAGGCGAGCCTGAAGGCTTCGGTAAGTGTATTCTTTTTAGCGGCAGCCGTGGCAACAGTGAACTTCAAGTTAACATCGAAGCTACTCTCAAAGGGTGCAATATATACCCACACAATTCTAATTAACCATGAATGTCCAAACTCATCAACTGCCGTCTATTTAAAAAAGTCTTTCTCTTCCTTATGGCACAGTCATCTCATACAGCAGCTGTGTGTAGACAGCTGGATCTGAACACAGGGCTACAGTCCACTCGACACACGATGTCTGTTCGTGGTTCGACTCCACAGACAGTCCAACAATTCACACAGTCACATGCAGTGAACAACTAAACAGCTCAACAGTATTCAATAGCAGCACGATACTCACAACAGCGAAAAATTAACACAGCTCCATTTGTCTTCACTCTCGCTATGCCAAGCCTCAGTCCACAGAAATACACGAACACACAGTACAGTCTTCCGTTCCGTCGTCTCCAGTCCACCCACTCACTGGACTCTTCGACATCACAACAACAACTCCTCGTTCAGACCTCGGTGGGACACTAGCGACCTCTGTAACCCTCAGCCCAGCCACCAAACCCCAACACACTGAGTATCACACTAACTCCACCACAGAGCCCAACTCTGACTCCGAGTCCAACACTGAATGACTGTCCGCGGCTAGCCTCCCTTTTTATAGCTCAGGTGATTTGAGCCAGAATTTTCGCGAGGTGACTAGAGCTAGAACATTCCCGTTGAATCTTCAAGAAACTCACAGGTATTCCGGCCGACGAGAACGGATGTCGGAAAAGTGTGAACAAGCAAATTTGCGAACACATCATTAAAGCAGAAATTTGCGCACACTTGGGATTATTGCTACCTGACTAGGTTTTCCCAGGTCTTGATAAATTTTTCGTTGACGGAAATATGAGAACACTATCCTGAGAATCCCATCTACCCTGAATTAGCTTTCCGATTTTAAGACTGGCATTGTATTTGCAACCTCCCATACAATGTCACAAACATCTACCAGGTAGTTTTGTAACTAATGCGAACATTAGTGGAGATTTCCGCTGCGGCCGGTTCCACCGCCGGTTTGGGGCAGATATCCGTACTTTTGTTCACTTTACTTTTAACCTTCATAGCGTTAACAATATTGAGTTTGGACATTTTAACAACAGCTGTCGGTTCATTATAATGGTTGCATGGACCGTAAATATAGAGAAACAAAAGCAGGTGTTGTTGCATGGATGTTCTTCCATTCACTTTCACTTTCACTCTCACAGATGGTAATGACCCTTGTAGATGTATTTGGAACATATGCAGCAAACCATTGTCACTTTGGTCATCTTGTCTTTGTCCTTCTTAGTGTGAATGGATTTCAAACATTGATGACATCATCCTCTTGTGTGTGATGGAGCAGAAGCAGTTGTTGAAGTAGCACTGGATAATGACCTTCCAAGAACCCTTTCCGTGGCTGAAATGATAGGTTTCTTCAAACCAAGCATGTTCTTTGCCCTGTCTTCTGCAAGTGGTCTTCAAAGCTGTTGCTCCAATTCTAACATATACAGCCTCCTGAGATTCGGTTTCTTCTTACTCCACTTTACTTTTTATGAATGTGGTGCAGGCATTTATACAAGCAATATTTATTAGGGTGAAGAACACAGAAAGTGGCCATCTTCTCGTACCTCGTTTTACAGAGTGATGTCTTGCCATTTGGTCAACACTATATACACCTCCTTTTGTATCGTTATAATACAAGTTGATCTAAGTTATCCTTTTCTCACTAGAATTGTCAATTTTGTCATCACTATGCTGGGTGGAGAGGAAGAGGAGATTTCTCATGGGCTTTTGGCAGGGGATGCACGAAACCAGGGTTACGGATGGTCTTTGTGTTCTTGTCTCCGTGAATAAGAACTTGGAGGAATATTTTTCACGGCCCTGTGATTCTTCAGCTCCTCTGGTATGTGACGACGATTGTGAGTGCGCTCTGGTCATATTGTCTTTGTCCTTCTTAGTGTGAATGGATTTCAAACACTGATGACGTCTTCCTCTTGTCTTTGTCCTTCTTAGTGTGAATGGATTTCAAACACTGATGACATCTTCCTCTTGTCTTTGTCCTTCTTAGTGTGAATGGATTTCAAACACTGAGGACATCTTCGTCTTGTCTTTGTCCTTCTTAGTGTGAATGGATTTCAAACACTGATGACATCTTCTTCTTGTCTTTGTCCTTCTTCGTGTGAATGGACTTCAAACACTGATGACATCTTCCCCTAGTCTTTGTCCTTCTTAGTGTGAATGGATTTCAAACACTGATGACATCTTCCTCTTGTCTTTGTCCTTCTTAGAGTGAATGGATTTCAAACACTGATGACATCTTCCTCTTGTCTTTGTCCTTCTTAGAGTGAATGGATTTAAAACACTGATGCCATCTTCCTCTTGCCTTTGTCTTACTTAGTGTGCATGGATTTCAAACACTGATGCCATCTTCCTCTTATCTTTATCCTTCTTAGCGTGAATGGATTTCAAATACTAGTAACATCTTCCTCTGGCCTTTGTCCTTCTTATTGTGAATGGATTTCAAACACTGATGCCATCTTCCTCTTATCTTTGTCCTTCTTAGTGTGAATGGATTTCAAACATTGATGACGTCTTCCTCTTGTCTTTGTCCTTCTTAGTGTGAATGGATTTCAAACACTGATGCCATCTTCCTCTTATCTTTGTCCTTCTTAGTGTGAATGGATTTCAAACACTAGTAACATCTTCCTCTTGCCTTTGTCCTTCTTATTGTGAATGGATTTCAAACACTGATGCCATCTTCTTCTTGTCTTTGTCTTTCTTAGTGTGAATGGATTTCAAACACTGATGCCATCTTCCTCTTATCTTTGTCCTTCTTAGTGTGAATGGATTTCAAACACTAGTAACATCTTCCTCTTGCCTTTGTCCTTCTTATTGTGAATGGATTTCAAACACTGATGCCATCTTCTTCTTGTCTTTGTCTTTCTTAGTGTGAATGGATTTCAAACACTGATGACATCTTCCTCTTGTCTTTTTCTTTCTTAGTGTGAATGGATTTCAAACACTGATGACATCTTCCTCTTGTCTTTGTCCTTCTTAGTGTGAATGGATTTCAAACACTGATGCCATCTTCCTCTTATCTTTGTCCTTCTTAGAGTGAATGGATTTAAAACACTGATGCCATCTTCCTCTTGCCTTTGTCTTTCTTAGTGTGCATGGATTTCAAACACTGATGCCATCTTCCTCTTATCTTTATCCTTCTTAGCGTGAATGGATTTCAAATACTAGTAACATCTTCCTCTGGCCTTTGTCCTTCTTATTGTGAATGGATTTCAAACACTGATGCCATCTTCCTCTTATCTTTGTCCTTCTTAGTGTGAATGGATTTCAAACATTGATGACGTCTTCCTCTTGTCTTTGTCCTTCTTAGTGTGAATGGATTTCAAACACTGATGCCATCTTCCTCTTATCTTTGTCCTTCTTAGTGTGAATGGATTTCAAACACTAGTAACATCTTCCTCTTGCCTTTGTCCTTCTTATTGTGAATGAATTTCAAACACTGATGCCATCTTCTTCTTGTCTTTGTCTTTCTTAGTGTGAATGGATTTCAAACACTGATGACATCTTCCTCTTGTCTTTGTCCTTCTTATTGTGAATGGATTTCAAACACTGATGCCATCTTCTTCTTGTCTTTGTCTTTCTTAGTGTGAATGGATTTCAAACACTGATGACATCTTCCTCTTGTCTTTTTCTTTCTTAGTGTGAATGGATTTCAAACACTGATGACATCTTCCTCTTGTCTTTGTCCTTCTTAGTGTGAATGGATTTCAAACACTGATGCCATCTTCCTCTTATCTTTGTCCTTCTTAGAGTGAATGGATTTAAAACACTGATGCCATCTTCCTCTTGCCTTTGTCTTTCTTAGTGTGCATGGATTTCAAACACTGATGCCATCTTCCTCTTATCTTTATCCTTCTTAGCGTGAATGGATTTCAAATACTAGTAACATCTTCCTCTGGCCTTTGTCCTTCTTATTGTGAATGGATTTCAAACACTGATGCCATCTTCCTCTGGCCTTTGTCCTTCTTATTGTGAATGGATTTCAAACACTGATGCCATCTTCCTCTTATCTTTGTCCTTCTTAGTGTGAATGGATTTCAAACATTGATGACGTCTTCCTCTTGTCTTTGTCCTTCTTAGTGTGAATGGATTTCAAACACTGATGCCATCTTCCTCTTATCTTTGTCCTTCTTAGTGTGAATGGATTTCAAACACTAGTAACATCTTCCTCTTGCCTTTGTCCTTCTTATTGTGAATGGATTTCAAACACTGATGCCGTCTTCTTCTTGTCTTTGTCTTTCTTAGTGTGAATGGATTTCAAACACTGATGACATCTTCCTCTTGTCTTTTTCTTTCTTAGTGTGAATGGATTTCAAACACTGATGACATCTTCCTCTTGTCTTTGTCCTTCTTAGTGTGAATGGATTTCAAACACTGATGCCATCTTCCTCTTATCTTTGTCCTTCTTAGTGTGAATGGATTTCAAACATTGATGACGTCTTCCTCTTGTCTTTGTCCTTCTTAGTGTGAATGGATTTCAAACACTGATGCCATCTTCCTCTTATCTTTGTCCTTCTTAGTGTGAATGGATTTCAAACACTAGTAACATCTTCCTCTTGCCTTTGTCCTTCTTATTGTGAATGGATTTCAAACACTGATGCCATCTTCTTCTTGTCTTTGTCTTTCTTAGTGTGAATGGATTTCAAACACTGATGACATCTTCCTCTTGTCTTTGTCTTTCTTAGTGTGAATGGATTTTAAACACCGATGACATCTTCCTCTTGTGTATGATGGAGCAGAAGCAGTTGGTGAAGTAGCACTGGTTCTTCAAGTAACTTTCCTGCGAATTCAATTGATGTGTAAAAATAACGATCTGTGTAACATCTTTTCCAGTCCCCACAACTAGCTTTACCAGATGTTTAACAACTGCCTTTGCAGACCGTTCTTCTGTAGGTCTCTCATCTTTGCCAGCATAAACTTCCATTTGTAGTACGTTACGGGTATAAACGTCTGCTAACATTCTGATAAGGACCCCATACTTTCCTGGTTTATCTTTCAGAAAATCCTTAAAAGGATACCCCCTCTAAAATGTATTTCTATCAATTGTTAGATAAAAACCAGATACATAGCACTTGGAGAACGTTTCATTAGTTTTCTGAAACATTTCACGAAGGGGGGTAAACTTATCATGTCCTTGTCTTTCTGACCTTGTTTGTCGGTCATCAAATCTGATCAGGGATACCAATTCTGCAAATCTTACACGACTCATAGAAGCAATGCATATATGAAAAATGAAATGTCGTATGGCTTTTAGTGCCGGAATATCCCAGGACGGGTTCGGCTCGCCAGGTGCAGGTCTTTCTATTTGACTCCCGTAGGTGACCTGCGCGTCGTAATGAGGATGAAATGATGATGAACACAACACATACACCCAGCCCCCATGCCACTGGAATTAACCAATTAAGGTTTAAATCCCCGACCCGGCCGGGAATCGAACTCGGGACTCTCTGAACCGAAGGCCAGTACTCTGACCGTTCAGCCATCAAGTCGGACACCAGTACGCTACTCCGTAAGTCTTGAAGTGGCAAGACGGCATCATTATTTGCCGCTATTTGTAACAATATACTCACGAATGCATACATTTCCCCCGAGTTTGTTGTTTTCTTGTTCCTGACAATTGCTTCCTGGTTAATATGCAGGCCAAAAATATCAATTATTTCAGGGGTTGTAAACTTCTTGAATGACTCGGAAATATCAGATGTCAAACCTTCCTTAGTAAAACCTTCATGAAAGTTCACTATATTTTGCATTGATCTTCGAGCTTGTCACGGAACAAGAGTAGTAAATTCCCTACCACTTCTTACAACAACACTATTGCTGACATTACTCGCGTCGAGGTCGGCGGATACGAGGAGATTACTCATCCCTTTGGTATACTAAATCTATGTTCTGAAAACTATTTCGCAGGACATTCTTCACGTGATTTTGGTCTTCGACTTCATGCAGGACTTTTTCGATATTTGCATCTGTCTGAACAAGGTGATTTTCGTCTCCGCGTTGGACGTGTCTAAACCATTTCAACTGTTCTTCGTCCATTTTATCTTTTAACGTTACTTGTTCTATAATGGGTTCATGTCTATCCTTTTATATAAAGTGTAAATGTCAACTTTCTTTTTTGATATCTGAAGCCATCAAGTATCAGTTCCGACTCAGTTAATTCATGTTAGGTTCTTCAAAACGAATGTTGAAAAAATAAAATTTTTATACTGTCTGAAAGAGAAAAACATTTGTCTGTTAAGTCATCAGCCCAGAGGCTGGTTGGATCCTCAATAGCACCATCAAAGGCTGTACAGTTATATGGAAACTGAAAAAAAACCAATGGCAGAGTCCAAATGAGGCGCACTAGGCAAGGTGAGGAGTGAGGTAGTTTGCCATTGCTTTCTTTACTGGACCAGAAGGTGCTACTGCAGCACGACTGATCCTGTGAGCAAAACCTTTCATAACACTCAGACACTAGTTGTACCCCAAATGTCATTACTCAGCACCACCCATACCCCAGCAGCTTCCATATTGTCACAGCCATGGATGAGACTGGGACTTCGGCGGAAGCTACACTTTGCTCTGGCCTGTGCCAAGAGACGGATGCAAAAATACTGCATCCATCAAGAAATGGCAACAGGCGGAAGGAAAAACATATGGTAACAGAATTGTTCCTGAAAATTAAACAGCTTAATTGAACCGCAATGACATGTTCCGTTCGTGAAAGAACATCATCAGAATACAGAATCTGATGATGTTCTTCCGGGAACAAAACATGTTATTGTACTTTAATTGTTCCTTTTTAATGTTTAATTCTGTTACCATATGTTTTCTTTTTCAGGTAGTTTATAAATGTTATTCAACATTCGTTTCGGCAACCTGAAGAAACTAATTTATTTAATCAATAAATCATTGACCAATCCGCTATAAGAATTTCAACGAATTCAATCAATTACAGCTGGTATCACCACAATGTTATGATTTTCGTCACATCACTTCTTCCACTTTATCGCACCTACATACACTTGCTTTCAAGTAAATTCATCAGAACAGTGCACAAAGTTATGAAAATGTTGTATCTTCTTTCGCCAAAATCTCACTTGTCTTCAAGAATACATTTCATCACAGAGCACTCAATGAACTACACGTAACTCTGTAATTCCGATAAAGCCAACAGGCTACTTTATTGGCTGGCTGCAGCCTAAAGAGTTTAAATGGACAAAATAAAAGAACATAATTATTTCCGTGCTGAAAGTGGTGTTCTCTGAACAGAGGAGAGAACTCTCAACTGGTCATATGAAGTACATATTGTACTGAAATAATGGCATTACATTTTAAAGAGGTCCTTATTAGGGCCACATATGTTGCTCAGTAACTGAAACACCCTACTCCATGCAAGGCTTTTACACTACCCTTCCGCCTGCCGATAGGCCATGACATAACCAAAATTATCTATGTATATGATTTATGTTACCGTATATTCATTGAATGTTAACATAATAATTTACTTAATTTTGGAGCTATCCGCTAAAAAGGTAAAAAAAAATAACACCTGAGCTCCAGTATATTTCAAGATAAATTATGGATCACTTATTGTGTTGCTATAGATAATATTCGCTACATTCTTCTTCTTCTTCCTGGCGATTTTTGATTTTTTTTTTTTTTTTTTTTTCACTGGCGCGTGTGTAGATTCGACCTAGAATTTCAAAGGATACCCTTCCTGACGCCAACCGTAGGTGAATGGATGTAATGACTATTGTTTGTTTCTGTGGACCGAGAAAAGAAGTCTATCTACCTGCCTGCAGTGCCGTATTATTTTGAGAATAAATACGAGCTGGATGACATAAAAGTGTGTGTGAGTGGTCTCATGATCGGTGCGAGAGGAACAGTCTCTAGGAAGACGATAGAATTGACGAAGACCTTTAACATCGGTGCCAAGAAGTTCATCGATTTGGGGCTGAAAGCACTCAGGGGTTCTCTTTTGATACTCAGACACCAATTCGCCAGACTGAGAAACAATTTTTTAATTTTTTAACTTTTATTCTTGAATGAAATTGTTTGTGTATTCTTTGGCAGCCTCCGAGTGGAGGAAGATTTTGGAAATGAAATAAAAATAAAAATTAGTATTGATTCGTGTTTACTCAGATGAAGATGTCTATTGGGACGGACACGAACACCTCGTCCCCGAGCCATAGATATTAAGGATACACAGTTAAAATCCTTGACCTGACCGGGAATCGAACCCGGGGCCCTCCGAATGAAGACCACTACTCTGATCAGTTGATCAAGGAGATGGACATAATATTCGCCACAACACTGTAACTTATATATTGTTGTTTACTTTTCTAACATAATAGAACAAAGATACTTTATACGTTAAATGTATTTATTAAAATAGTAAGACACATATTTTGTTACGAAGGACCACAGCAGGTGTAGAGGAAGGAAAAGTTTGACGTTGACTCCTTTGTAAGACTCCACTCAATGTTTGATCCAGAAAGTTCACATATTTTAGAAATTTCTGTTTACGAGTATCAGTGTAAACACGTGCGACAGTTTGAAACTTCAAAATCAAAGTATTATCCTCATTTCCGTATGATTACCGAGCTCGATAGCTGCAGTCGCTTAAGTGCGGCCAGTATCCAGTATTCAGGAGATAGTAGGTTCGAACCCCACTGTCGGCAGCCCTGAAAATGGTTTTCCGTGGTTTCCCATTTTTACACCAGGCAAATGCTGGGGCTGTACCTTAATTAAGGCCTAGCCCTTTCCCGTCCCATCGTCGCCATAAGACCTTTCTGTGTCGGTGCGACGTAAAGCAACTAGCAAAGAAAAAAATCCGTATGATTTGTTTTATTGGCACTGCGCTGAACGTGTTATAGACGGGTTTTAAACACCTCAAGTAACATTTAAGTTTAACAATTTGTTAAGCAAGACCACAATGAAAATTAATCGATTAATTTAGTCTGGCTCCTTGGCTGAATCGTAAGCGTAGTCGAATCAGAGATTTTAACTTCGTCTGTTTAATTCCTATGGTACACGGTTGAATGTTTGTGTTCGTCTAAAATACATTAGCTATATTCATTTGGTCAATTCATAATGAATAATAAGAAAAATACAAAATGTACCTTGCTGCATGGTCGAAAAGACCGAAAGCCAAATTTAAAAAAATTACATTCATTCAAAAGTCGTCTCTACGTTTTAAAGATGGAGTTATTTTCAGAGGATCTCAAGTTCAGAACAAGATATGGCAGCAACGGGGACTCAGGATGAGTCTGGCGTTGTTTGGACTTATTTGTTCCAAATTCCTTATGTTTAACTTTTATGTACTATCTTCCTAGGTGAACTCTTTTCTCTTTTCATACCGACGGTATTAGGATAGTGTTGTCTAGAAAGTCCTTCATTTCTAAACTTTTAGAAGTTTTTCCTCTTCCTCTTGCCAATACTCCCACGTTTCAAACTATCGCATCTCTTCCTTTTTCCCTTCTTATTTTAAAATGTGATCCACAAAAGCTGTTACAATTAAAAGAGCAAACAAGTGAAATAACGTTTGAACTACAGACGAAATGTACGTACAGTGATTTAAATATCACGTTACAGAAGACATTGGAAGGATTCTACCTTATTTACTGTTATCCATTTACGTATCACAGAAACAGCTAAAGGCGAAAATGAAATAGGAAAGACGAAGACTGGGAAGGAAGCAACTGAGGCGTTAGTTAAGAGAGAGTTTCCGTGCGAAAATCAGAAACCAGAGTTCCTGACAGTGTGGATCGAACCGACAATCTTCCGAATACAAGCCGACAGCTACGTGATGCAGGCTGCGTAGTCAACTCGGTGTATATAGTATAAGAGTAATTGTGGTGGTGGTGATGAATCTGTATACTCTTGATTTTATTGATCAAATTCTGACAGTAGTGATCCAGTTGAGAGTGTGGCTAGGTTCTCTTGTCACAGGTTGCGAGTCTTGGATTGATTTGATTACCTATTTCCAGCCACCTGCAGCCGTACATCCCACTAAACACGGTACATGTTCATGCTGGGTGGAACTACTTGCGGATGCAATTAACTTCCTGTCATTGCTCCATCTTTCAACACTCTGCAGCTGGGTTACAGTGTGTGGGTAGACATAACCAGTATTAATGATCCAACATTCTTTAACTACCTGTGATTATGACTTATTTCAACTATCCACTCGCTTCACTGGTAGTGTATTAATCACAACAACAACTGGATTTTAAGAAGCCAGTAGGCTAAACATCATGACAGTTGGTTACATCTCCGGATGTATGCGCTGTGGATGGTCATAGAAATGTATCTGGCTCGGTAGATCAGTCGTAGGTCTCATATTCGTGGATTTAATCCTGGCGACATTTAAACGATGGACAAAAACCTTCAAAACTTATGTCATACCTAATTATTCGCAAGTTAAAGAGTTTTAGTGGTGCACAAAGTTTAACACGAGGAAATTAAATCAGCCACAGAAACCGCCCAGGAGAGTTCCACTTTTGCTACTAGACAGCATTATTATCAGGAGGTCGAAATTGGTAGGGAAGTCACCGAGATGGCACCTCATCAGGTCTGTAGCTCTAATCGTACGGTAATTATGTATTTATTTGAAATGACTTATTACTTTGGTTTCAGTTTAGCTTTCAATTTCCTACAAATATGCCATAATAATAGAAGCAAAATTAGCATATACCATTCTTTTGTTCGATGTTATAAATAAACTGATCAAAAAATTTGTAAGAATGAAGAAGAGGATCGGGATTGGACTATTTCGGCAACAACATACAGTATTCTGTTTACATGAGAGAAGGCTATACTGTCATTCGATATTTGCAAGGTTTCATTATCAACTGAAAGGTAAGAAGGTGTGTGCAAAGGTTGCGCTCTATCTTTCTCTCTCTCTCTCTCTCTCTACCGGGCTAGTTGGCCGTGCGGTTAGAGGCGCGCGGTTGTGAGCTTCCATCCGGGAGATAGTGGGTTCAAATCGCACTGTCGGCAGCCCTGAAGATGGTTTTCCGTGGTTTCCCATTTTCACACCACGAAAATGCTGGGGCTGTACCGTAATTAAGGACAAGGCCGATTGCTTCCCACTCCTAGGCCTTTCCTGCCCCGTATGACCTGTCTGTGTCGGTGTGACGTAAAGTCACTAGCAAAAAAAAAAGTTGCTCTCTGATCGCGCGGACTGAAGTAGACAATGGAGGATATAGTTGTCAAATGAAGCCATCAGTGCACTGCCTCAAGAGGGCTATTCACACATTTGCGTTGCCTGAAACATAGGGGCTGTTCAGAATACGATTCAATGGAAATGGAAATGTAGACAGGTACCCTAGCACAGGCTGTCAGAGACAAATAACCCAAGGCAGGATCATTATTTACGTCTACAAGTTCCTCGGAACCACCAAGTTACAGCACGAACACTGTACGTGTACATTAACCTTTGCTTTTTCCTTTGCTAGTGGCTTTATGTCGCACCGACACAGATAGGTCTTATGGCGACGATGGGAGAGGAAAGGCCTAGGAGTTGGAAGGAAGCGGCCGTGGCCTTAATTAAGGTAGAGCCGCAGCATTTGCCTGGTGTGAAAATGGGAAATCACAGAAAACCATGTACATTAACCTACAGCAGGCTTCTGGATTGGATTATGAGTTGGTGACAAAAGAGTCAGAAACAGGCTTCTAGAGGCCAGTTTGAGATACCGATGACCCTCTCAACTACCTGGACTGGATAGGCGACATTGTGGCAGGAGACTGCAATTTACTAGAGACCAGCGGCACTGGGAGCCAAGGTGCTTGTGTCCTGTGGTCTCCTCAGATAAATCCTATGTGATAGTGTATTGTTCAGATGGTCATCTGCGAAACGACATAGGGAGCGATTTAATTCGATAACTGTAAATTCTGCCGTTGCTCATGCAGATGGAACTGTTATAGTCTGTGCAGGCATAAGTCTTGACATGAACATTCATTTCCTGGCCATTCGCAATGAATCTGTAACTGCCCGATGGCATATTCACGATATCGTTGTGCCAAATACGATTTTTCATGCGAGGCAACTTGAAGGGAACGCAGTATTCATGAATGATAATGCTACAGCGCATGATGCTAACATCGTTCCAAGATTCTTGCAAGAGCACCACGTCTAACGAATGGAGTTGAAATTCAGAAGTCCCAATTTTAATCCAATCGAACGCGTATGAGACCAACTGGAGCAACGCGTCCAAGCGAGAAATCCATTACCCCAAGCAGTTCAATCACTTGAAGACGCCCTTTTGGTAGGGAAGGAACTTCTGTCTCAACTGAACGTACACTATTTTGTCAGAAACATGAGAAGGCGTAGCGAAGCTGTTATCCGTACGTCGGGTGACAAAACCTCTCAAAAAGACGATTTATTACCACGTAGCCATTTTGGCGCAAGACTGTGTATTACTTTTAAACTCATTAAGTCTTTAGGATTTTTCAATCTTGAAATTACCAGCATTTCGTACCCAGTGTAAAGATAAGAGGCATAGAAAGAAGTAGATGAGGCCACAGCACTAGTTGCAAATAGAGGATTCTTGCGACGTTTAGCAAATTCACAGAGGCTTGCAGACTGAACGCTGAAAGGCATAATAGTCTTTAACGATAATGTATGTATGTAACAATCTGGAGGTTGTTTGGCCCTTTCAATTAAACCTCTTTCGTGGACTGAGAGAAAAAAAAAACCTTAGAATCTGTCGAAGACGGCTTCATACATTGGCAAATATATGAATGGTCGGAAATTAAACCGTTTTGCGAAAGTCAATAGGTACGAGTGCGCAAGAGCAAATTCTACAAGTGGTTTGCCGATACCTTCATCCCTGTGACCGATGTCTTGTTAACACGTTCAAAAACACATTTTACATTGAGGTACTTATTTTAAATAATTACGGTTATTACCGCAACTGTATGTATGTTTAGTCCTCAGCCCGAAGGCTGGTTGGATCCTCAACAGCTCTGCCATCAGCTGTCATAGATGACCTAGGCATCACTGAAGAGGCGTACCAGGGAAATGAGGAGTGAGGTAGTTTCCCGTTGCTTTCCTCACCGAGCCAGAAGTTGCTATTACATATCAGTCTGCCAAGCCCACTGAAATGCATGCACCAACCAACCCTATGAGCAATATTTTCACACCATTCATAGCAGGGAGTGGCTGCAGAAGGAATGGCATTACTAGCATCACTCATACCTCAGTCACTTTCATTTTGTCAAAGCCAAGGATAAAGCTGTGACAGATCAATGAAAGTAACAAGATTGCTCTAGCCCATACCAGAAGACATAGTGCACTGTAAGCACTAGGTCCCGCCAGCAAAGGCATTTTACCGCAACTAACATAGGTTTATTTGAATGTATTCCAGGAAACCTTCTCGGTATAGGAGCCCTGTTCTTGCTTCACCTTAAATTAATAACATGTCTCATATCTCATGGTTTGAGAAGCTTGCCATCCTGTTCACTCACTGTTCACGGACTTACAGTGTTCCTGTCTGAGCTAAAGTTGTCTGACTGCACTGGCGCATCTCCAAGAATGCAATGTGCAAACGTCCTGACGCCCTGCATGGGAGGGAAGAGTGTGTATCACGAAGACTGGCCTAGGACAAGGTAAAATTGTGTTTACATACATTTAGCGCCTGGTTACAGATCTTTCAATCAGGTGATATTTAGGTGACTAAAGCCTTTCTTCATCATCATAGTTATTTCTGGTTCTCTGGAAACATCTAGGCTCATTCTGGTTTTCGTCGGGGGTTTAATGCTGGATGCGCTCCCTGATGCCACGTGATTTATGAAAAGAAAATGTCAACCCAGGAGGATCCATCGGAATTCGAACCTGAACCTTCTGCTTGTGAAGCCAGTGCCTAAGTTACTGAGTTGATCACGACCCTCACGCTATGATAACACTATTATGATTTAAAACCTTTCATATTGTCGTAGGTGACAGATAAAGAAAGAAACATGAGTGACGTGTTTGAAGGAACGACATTCATTCCAACACGGTGGTCCAGTATCACAGCAGATGTTGACACCAAGGAGAAGATTAACAAGTTCAATTATGTGTCTCTTCGTAAAACTACTGAAAGTGAGATCAACTAAATAAGTTATGTCCAGAAAGTTTCGGCTAATTATTTGCAGGCGCTTGTAATTCACTTACTGCGAAGAGCGTGAGACACGAAGTAAACTACAGTGTAGCTCTAGTGGATCTAGAGGATCTATAACTTGAACAGCAGACAGATGCTGTGAGTATTCACAATACAATATTAGTGCAGCTCCGTCGCGTTTCATTTGCAATGTTGCTGTTCTAATTCCCGTACGTCTGCGCCACCAAGAACTCCTCGGCAACCCCGGCCTAACCCTTCATTGCGAACTAATATCAGCCCGGCTCATGCAGAGAAACAGCAGTGTAATTTGACAACACGTCTGATGGAACTACTGGGAGGTGAGCTCAACGGTTGTTATTACAAAATCAAGGCTCCTGGATATGAATCAATATACTTCAAAGTGCACATTATTACGAAAGTAGCAGTTAAGCTATTCAACACAAAGTTACTGTACCGAGTCAATAAGAACGTCTACTTAAAATACCGCAGGTCTGTGAAAGATATCGGCATTCAAACTTGATATTCTTTAATGGTATTAGGGAGAGGAGGCGAAGCTTCATCTGTTCCTGTATTAATTAAGAGAGGAATTCCTCAAGGCAGTATTATTGGACCTTTGTTTTCTTATATACATCGATGATATGTGTAAAGAAGTGGAATCAGAGATAAGGCTCTTTGCAGACGATGTTATTCTGTACAAAGTAATAAATAAGTTACAAGA
The DNA here is from genome assembly GCF_040414725.1 of Anabrus simplex. Taxonomy (NCBI): domain Eukaryota; kingdom Metazoa; phylum Arthropoda; class Insecta; order Orthoptera; family Tettigoniidae; genus Anabrus; species Anabrus simplex. The sequence continues at coordinate 212,977,407 of NC_090269.1, read as the reverse complement.
TTGTGAGCAACTGCAAAATGACCTCGATAATGTTGTGAGATGGATAGTACGCAATGGTATGAGGATAAACGGGCTTAACAGTCAGGTTGTGAGTTTCACAAATAGGAAAAGTCCTCTCAGTTTTAATTACTGCGTGATGGGGTGAAAGTTTCTTTGGGCATCATTGTAAATACCTAGGTCTCAATATCATGAAATATCTTCATTGGGGTAACCACATAAATATGATTGTAAATAAAGGGTACAGATCTCTGCACATGGTTGTGAGGGTATTTAGGGGGTGTAGTAAAGATGTAAAAGAGAGGGCATGTAAGTCTCTGGTAAGACTCCAACTAGAGTATAGTTCCAGTGTATGGGACCCTCACCAGGATTACTTGCGTCGAGAAGTGGAAAAAATCCTAAGAAAAGCAGCTCGATTTGTTCTGGGTGATATCTGACAAAAGAGTAGTGTTACAAAATTGTTGCAAGTTTGGACAGGGAAGACTTGGGGGAAAGGAGACGAGCTGCTCGACTAAGTGGTATGTTCCGAGCTGTCAGTGGAAAGATGGCGTGGAATGACGTCAGTAGACGAATAAGTTTGAGTGGTGTCTTTAAAAGTAGGAATCACAATATGAAGATAAAGTTGGAATTCAAGAGGAGAAATTGGGGCAAATTTTCCTTTATAGGAAGGGGAGTTAGGGATTGGAATAACTTACCAATGGGAGATGTTCAATAAATTTTCAATTTATTTGCAATCATTTAAGAAACGCCTAGGAAAACAACACATAGGGAATCTGTCACCTGGGTGACTGCCCTAAATGCAGATCAGTAGCGATTGGCTGGCGGTTGGGACTCGCAAATTAATATACTCTCTCTTTCTGAGGGATTATTATAAACGGAGGTATAGATACGAATTTCGTGTCTTAAACTGAAACTATATAGATTTCGTCCGCCACCAGAGCAGTGTTAAACTGAGGAATTTAAGTAGTATATTAGTTTTAGTGTATTGAAATGATCACTCATTAGCGAGAAATACAGTAGTAAAACTACTCTCCTTCATTTTTTTTGCTAGGGGCTTTACGTCGCGCCGACACAGATAGGTCTTATGGCGAAATGGGATAGGATAGGCCTAGGAGTTGGAATGTATCGGTCGTGGCCTTAATTAAGGTGCAGCCCCAGCATTTGCCTGGTGTGAATATGGGAAACCACGGAAAACCATTTTCAGGGCTGCCGATAGTGGGATTCGAACCTACTATCTCCCGGATGCAAGCTCACAGCCACGCGCCTCTACGCGCACGACCAACTCGCCCGGTACTCTCCTTCAAAGGGGCCGAGTATGTTTATTGTTTATGTGACTTTAGCAGCGGCGAAGTTAGGGCTCGTGGCCCTCTCTTACACTTAACCACGAAAATTACAAGATAATACATATATAAAAGAAATATATTAAAGAAATAGACTATTCTATTATAAAATCAAAAATAACTAAGCTAAATTACAGATTTGGAGAAAATATAATGAGAAAAGAAACAAAGCTCAACAAACATAATAAAATAATATAAGATATAAAGAAATCCGGAGCTTACAAGTAAAAAAAGAAAGAGCAAAGGTCATAATGAAAAAAGTAACATACAAACTAAAAAGTACACGTAATGCATAAACAGAACACAATATATAATAAAGTAATGGAAATATAAGTAAGGCCATAAACAGTGACCTGAGTACATGAGACTCAGTAGCAAGAGCTCATAGCGGGTATGTATGAGTCACGACGTACTGATTGGCAAAAATAATCGCAATCGTACGTGTTCTTCGTTACACGGAAATGGATAGAATCATGAATACGTTGTTTGGGCTAAGAAGACGAGAGACTTTAGCTTCTCTTAGTGACCTCTTAGAACATGCAGAGGGTACAGATAATGCATCCTTTAACGCTACCTCCAGCGGAGATAAAGAGTTTCGATAAATCAAATGAAAAATGTGCGTATTCACAAAAGATTGGTAAGGCTCATGCATTGTGAGGAAATGGAAGACATTCTACTGTAGACCTCTTAAATATAATAATAATCTACCTATTTACCGGGCTAGTTGGCCGTGCGTTTAGGGGCGCACAGCTATGAGATTGCATCCGGGAGATTGTGGTTTCGAGCCCCACTGTCGACAGCCCTGAAAATGGTTTTCCGTGATTTCCCATATTCACACTAGCCAAATGCTGGGGCTGTACCTTAATTAAGGACACGACCGATACATTCCCACTCCTAGGCCTTTCCTGTCCCATCATCGCCATAAGACATATCTGTGTCGGTGCGACGTAAAGCCATTCTAAAACAAAATATTATTCTTATTCTTCTTCTTCTTCTTCTTCTTCTTATTATTATTATTATTATTATCAAGCAGCCCTGTGATGGGTAGAGTGCCTATCTCTCAAGCCTAGGCCTGGGTTCATTTTCAAGCAAGTTCAAGAATTTCATTTCTGGACTGAGGAGTAGGACGTGGTTCACGTCATACGAGATTTCTCAAGTGGTAGTGGTGATTACTGTCTTAAGAGGATGTGAAACTGGGCAACCGTGCTCCGATTTTAAGCTCTTAAATACAGGAAGGAAGTGGATAGTGAGAAGATCATGCTACTGAGCTAGCATACATAGACGAACACTGGTTACGATGATTACAATAGTATCGAGAAAATTGATGGTAGTGGTGGTGATTATTATTTTAAGAGGAAGTACAACTGGTCAACCATCCTCTATATAACACGAATCAGAGAGAGAAATGGAAGGGATCCCACATTTCGAAAAATGAAGATATCGGCCAAAGAAAGACAAGGGCCACGAAAGGCGTGAAAATGAACGACTCCCTTGCCCTCCAATGATTTAATAGTGTTGGGGTATGAAGAGAACAAGTGTTGACAACGAAGTTGAACAGGGTAGACGAAAGTGAGGAGCCTGGCACAACTAATTAGAAACAATTGCAGGACTCAGATAAGGGACCCGTAGTCGCCAACCCACACTAACAAGTCAGAGACCCTGGGGCCCCTTTAAGTCTCCTCTTACGACAAGAAGATATACCACCCCCATCGACAGGGGAAGAAATAAATGACGCTAATAGAGGCGGCATCCAGAAAAAGGGCACATAAATCAAAAGTTACTTTGAGATTGTGAGCTTTCAAGTACTTATACACTTATAACTCTTAAGATATAAATTATTTAATTCATATTTTATAATTTTGTATAACTATGTACTTTTAATCCGTATTGTGTGTTGGATATTAAACATTCTAGCTTTAATAAGACATTTAAATAAAATAAGTGTGTTATGTGCCCTTTTTCAAGCAAGGTGTTAGGTATAAAAGAGTGCGCACTCTAAGATTTGAGATATTCGTTTAGTATACACTGAAAAATGACTTCAAAACAAACTTTTTGGCAAAAATTAGGATGTGGAAGAAAAATAACTATAGGTTGTTTAAGACGCCAACAAGATCGAATCTGCTGATATCATAAAGGTTAGGTGGCCTCTGTTACTGATTAGGCTCATAGAGTATTTGTTCAAACTAATCACAGTCTTCATCGAGTAAGACGTCCGGCTCCACGGCTAAATGGTTAGCGTTCTGGCCTTTGGTCACAGGGGTCCCGGGTTCGATTCCCGGCAGGGTGGTGAATTTTAACCATCATTGGTTAACGTCGCAGGAACAGGGGCTGGGTGTATGTGTCGTCTTCATCATCATTTCATCCGCATCACGACGCGCATGTCGCCTACGGGTGTCAAGTCAAAAGACATGCACCTGGCGAGCCGAACATGTCACTGGACAATTCCGGCACTAAAAGCCATACGCCATTTCATTTCATCGAGTAAGACCAAGTTTTGAGACGAGGTTTCTTTTGGTTGTTGCAATGTTGATAGTAGCAGACAGGGTCATACAAGCTGATATGTAGGCATCTTGAAGTTCCTTGTTTTGCCCATTGTAGAATGAGTCAAGTAAGTTACACTGGTCTTGATGTGGAAAATGTTCATAACGTCTATTTCTATGACTTTCACTAACCAATGCAAAATCTGTTGATGGAACTACTTCACCTTTGTGTGTAACACCAGCAATAAAAATTCTAGAGACAGATATTCATTATAGTGACACCGTTAACAATCTAGGTCTAATTTTCGACAGAACCTTATCCTGATCTGATCATACGTCAAATGTAATCCGAAAAGTTGTGTCATCCATGCATATTTTGAAACGTAACGTGTCATGTACACCACCTTTCATGCGAAAACTACTTGTTCAAAGTCTTATATTTCCAATAATTGACTATGGTTCAGTCGTATACAACGACTTATCTGAAACTTTGAACATAAAACTACAGAGGGTACAAAACGCATGTGTTCGTTACGTTACAAATGCCAGGCGTGATGAACACATAACACCCTATTACATACAGCTACAATGGTTGAAACTCCATGAACGTCGGGAAATCTCAGTAGCTGTTGCTACGCAGAAAATTCTCAAACTGAAGACACCATCCTACCTTTATAATGCATTTAAACCTATGGAGTCGGTACATAACAGAGATAATAGATTTACAAAAACCACCCTTCAAATTCCCCTTCATCGTACCACTAAATTTAACAAATCCTTTGTTTGCACTGCATCACGTATCTTCAACGTCTTTAATCTTCACCGTTTCGCAAGTAACACTAACTGTACCCAACTAAAGCAGTTCTTAACATCTGTCTTTCTGGAGGAGTACGCAAGAGGCTGAGATCAGGCATTCTTGTGTCGAACAATCAGGAATATGTATATTTCGAAGAAAATTGTTTCTCTGCTTTAGCTTTATATTCTTTAAACCCATGTAGTCCAGAATAACAGAAGGGCTTAATGATTTACTTTCTTACTTATTATATTATGTATGTCTTAACCTTACTGGATGTGGTATCTGTATTTTCATTTTTTTTAAGTTTCTTGTTTAGTTTAATACTTTAATATTATAAAAATGTAGTTACTGTTTTCATAAATCTGCATTGTATTATAAGAAGACGCTGCATAAAGGGGCTTTTCAGTCTCAGTGGCATGTAAATCATGATCAATAAATTCAATTCAATTCAATTCAATAACATACTCTTCACCTCGTACTTTACGAATGTTTGAATTTTCTCATTTCTTATGTATCAATAGCCTATTATTTCCAACTGGCTCAGTTATATCTATTTTTTTTTTGCTAGGGGCTTTACGTCGCACCGACACAGATAGGTCTTATGGCGACGATGGGATAGGAAAGGCCTAGGAGTTGGAAGGAAGCGGCCGTGGCCTTAATTAAGGTACAGCCCCAGCATTTGCCTGGTGTGAAAATGGGAAACCACGGAAAACCATCTTCAGGGCTGCCGATAGTGGGATTCGAACCTACTATCTCCCGGATGCAAGCTCACAGCCGCGCGCCTCTACGCGCACGGCGTTATATCTATCACTGTAGTTAACTACAGTTATATCTATCACTGTAGTTAATTAATAATGCACATTGAAGCACAAACTATAAGAATACAGTAGGCTATCACTAGGTTATCTTATGATTCAACAGGTGCTCAACTATCAAACATGCGCTTACAGAACTATGCCTCTGAACTCTAGTGTTGAGATATTTAACTAAAAAGGCTTCACAGAGTAATCTCAACATTATGGCATGTTCGAAAAAAAAACGATGGTCGGTAAAAGGTCACATAGGCTATGTGCCCTTTTTCCGGATGCCGCGTCAAGTCCGGATAGACTCCCAGTCCACAAACATATCCATGTTAATAAATTATACCGTTGAATTTTGTTTTACAACATTGCTTTACACCGCACCGACACAGGTAGGTCTTATGGTGACTATGGATAGGGAAGGCCTAGGAGTGGGAAGGAAGCGGCCGTGGAATCAAAGTACTGCCCCAGCATTTTCCTGATGTGAAAATGGGTCTGCTGACAGGGGGGTTCGAACTCACTATCTTCCGGATGCAAGCTCACAGCTGCGTTCCCCTAACTGCATGGCCAACTCGCTCGGTACCGTTGAATTTACCTAATTCTACACTGATACGCTGGTGGATGGTACCCATGCAGTTCTGCTTAAAGTGAAGCTGGAGTCAAAATCACAGTTACAATTTAGTCATTTTACGGAGAAGAACGTATTGTTTTACAAGTTCTCTAATAAAACCTGCAAGGTGCCGTTTTTTAAGGAGACAATTTTCTCCCCCTACATCCTAAATAGCACTCCGACTCAAAATTAAATTCCATTAACTGAGCGAAGAGAGGTTTCTTCTCTGACGGGAGGTGAATACCGCCTCTCAGCCAGGTACTTTTTTCCCCCGCCAGTGCAAAACCAGAATTTTGTCCGACTCATCGGCATTTCTGGGAAACAGATGATTAAAGGAGCGTATTTTTCACCCTGCGACTCTCATGTACTCGCCTTCAAAAACAAGAAATAGGAAAGTAGGACCGAGTATATCGTCCCAGTGAGTTCATGGAAACATGCTGTGATCATTAGCTGAGTATTATGACACTGTACATTGTACAAAAGGTTCACCGAGCTCGATAGCTGCAGTCGCCTAAGTGCGGCCAGTATCCAGTATTCGGGAGATAGTAGGTTCGAACCCCACTGTCGGCAGCCCTGAAAATGGTTTTCCGTGGTTTCCCATTTTCACACCAGGCAAATGCTGGGGCTGTACCTTCATTAAGGCCACGGCCGCTTCCTTCCCCACTCCTAGCCCTTCCCTGCCCCATCGTCGCCATAAGACCTTTCTGTGTCGGTGTGACGTGAAGCAACTACCAAAAAATAAAGGTTCACTCATGTGTAAGAACAGTAGTTGTAACCAATAAAATAGCAACTAAAATTGTTGAATTAACCAACTGTAAAATCTGACTTCTTGGATGAATGGTCTGCACAGTGGTCTTTTATTCAGAGAGCCCTGAGGTCGGTTCTCAGACGCGTCTGTTTAATTTCTCTAACTCGGCGTCATGGTATTTGTGTTCATCGGAATACACATCTTCATTTACGTACATCACATTGCACTACCAACCGCCGCAGAAAGACGTAATAGCGAATACTTGTACATTCCTCCTAAAAGGGTAAACTTTAGGAAGGGCATTCGGCCGTTAAATTGGGCTTTATATGTAGTGCCGACCCTAAGTAATAGAGAAAAGACATGGAAATTTTTTATACATCGATTTGAGCCTCCTGGTAACAACCAAATTCATTTTAGTGTCTAGGTCTTGTTCTTGTTCCGGCTTTGACTTCCTGCCAGTATCTTCTGAGCCCAGCGACGAGTGTCTGTTTATGCTCTTCAGACAAAGGTTCTTTCCGTCTTCTGGAAGTTCATGCCATGTTGAAACCTTGATAGTTGTTCACCAATCTTCTTAATGCGTTCCTGTGATGAATTTCTTGGTCTGAAATACCAATCTGCTTCAGATCTTTTTCGCATTCCTGGGACCATCTCGGCCTTGTTGCCTTAGATTGAATAAAATTCCATATTCTTTTTGTTAGTCGATCATCAATCATCCTCAGGAGATGAACGTAAAATAATAGCCGTCTCTTCTTAGTTGATGCTGTGAGAGGTTCTGTCTTGCTGTACAAATCCTCATTTGGTCGCATTCGCCACTGTCCAACCCACCTATTACCTAGGATTTTTCTTAGTATCCTGCGCTCTGTTTTTTCCAGCCGGTCAGCTTGACATGGAATTATAATACGAAGAACTGCTGATTTGTGAACTCGCTAATAAACAAGAATAATCGCAAGTTAAAAAGTCCGATGCCTTGGCTGAATGGTCAGCGTTATGGCACTCGGTTCAAAAGGTCTCGGGTTCGATTCCCGGCCGGATCGGCGATATTAATCGCTTCTGTTTAATTTTTATGGCTTGGGGACTGTATGTTAGTGTTTGTTTTATCACTTTCCTCTTCATATTCAGAAAACATACAGCACTACCAACCACCACAGAAACACGTAGTAGTGATTGCATCCCTCCATATAGGGTTGGTGTCAGGAAGGACATGCGGCCGTAAAACAGGGCCAAAACCACAAGTGCGTCACAGTTTGCACCCGCGACCCCACAGGTATGCGAAACGCGGTAGAAGGAAAAGTAATAATAATATTATTATTATTAAGAAGAAGAAGAAGATTCGCAAGTCAAAAAGATGTCCGGCAGAATATAAATGAAATGTTGTAATCACATTGTGCGCTATGGTGCTGTAGATGTTTAGAGAAATTATCTACTTCTGCCGTGGCGATGTGGTTTGGGTCTTGTAACTATCAGCTTACATTCAGCAGCCCTGAAAATGTTTCCTCATGGTTTCCCATTTTTACACCACACCTTAGTTAAGGCCACGTTCGCTTCCTTCCCACTCCTAGTCCTTTCCTACCCCAACGTCGCCATAAGACCTATCTATGTCGATGCGACGTAAAGCAGATTGTAAAAAAATCCTCTATCTGTACCCTAGTTGGTTAACGAACTCATCTAAGCTACGCAAGAAGTTGATTTTTGCTGCCGTATATCAGCGAAAGATCATTCAACAAGAATTGTAGAATGAGCAAAATACTCTAGATCAAGAAATATTTTGCATCAAAACCGTGTATTTACAATCATGAATGCTCATGAGCAGACTGTGAAAAGGGAGCTTGAAAGCCGACCGGCAGAGTTAGAGACAACTCATTAATGCAACGCGACACATGTGAGAACTTTGAATTGAAAATTTAAGTTACTGATGCTAATATTCCACATAAAACGAGAGGTCTTATGGCTAGGATCACGAACTTACGAGTTTGCATGCCTTCAAGTTATTTTCTGAATGTGAACACATCTGTATTGTACCGGGATGAGATAGGCCCTAGTTTCATGATTTAATATTTATAAGATGAATGCAAATATATAGGAATATTAAATTGAATACAGTACCAGTTTTGTGTGGACGGAAGAATTTCAACATAGCCAGACGTGGTCACGACAATCCGTCGCCACATTTAAGCTTGTCATTATGGGGAGAATGTTTCTTGGTCAGAAGCTAAGAGGATTAAATCTAGAGCTCACAACAACAGAAGTAATGACTACAAGGAAGTGAAAGAGTATGTATTTCGGAACAAGGGCGAGCAGGTGCAGCACCAATACCGAGAATATGACGTACCAGTTTTCCCACGCCTCGAGGCATTTTGTATTGTCAAGTTGCAAGGAAGAGATTTTAAACTAACCAATGCGGTGTTGACCAATGGAAAAGTTTATCATAGGCCCGCAGATAAACCAACATAAGAAAAACTCAGAGTGAACTCCAGTTACCTTCTCCGATAACAATAATTAAATTATTCCAACCACATAATTGAATAGAGGGGATTTTTGTGATATCATTCCCATGTTGATTAATTGTAATCGTAATAAATTAAAGTAATGAATTCGTGGAAATAACCCACACTATCTCGTCATTGGTCAAGATGAGCACGCCATCAGGGACGCCGAGGTAGTGCGCGAAAGGTGGAGGACAGGAATTAAGTGATATTTCCATGATCACCGAACGATATGAGTTCAGAATACGGCACATGGATGTGTATCGCCAGTTTATTAAGTAGGATAAAGCAAGGGATCAAAATCCACCTGCATATGCCAATTTAGGATAACCAACCCCCTCCCTAGGAGATGACCGCGGATGACCCCGGCGGGAAACCATATCGTCCATAAATAACCAGTAGTGGGACCTCACATCAACCAGTTCTTACCAGTCACCAGTTGTTATCGGTCACCAGTCGTGTCAGTCGTATGAAATAGTTCAGACTCTGACACGTTGACTCTGTAAGTCAGTACCTCGGGACACATTCGAAGTCAGTTAGAGCTGAAAGTGCGTGAGTTGTTATGAGAATGAAGATGAACAGTGAGATTATCCATAGTACCGAGTGTAAATAATCAGTACAACTGTATGTTGAATTTAATAAATGTCATGTGATCAAATAATAAATAAGGGAACGCCGATAGTACCTTTGGAAGGCAGTGTGCGGAGCCTGAAGTAAATAGCTCAAGATAGACGGTGAATAACTATCCGAGCAGGAAACTATAGGAGCTAGGCGATTATCAAGACGGCTTAGAAACAAACCAGGAAGTGCCGGTTTAAGACGCGATACGCGCCGGTTCAAATGAACGACACTTCGTCGTAATATGTCACGGCGTGTGTTTCGGGCTTATATGAAGAATATATTGTGCGAGTGTCAGGGGTCTAGATGCACCTATAAGTGTTTCTTTAAATTAGTATTCTTGTATAAAATAGTGTAAATTATTTAATAAGGTGTTAATCATGGGTAATCGCACAGAAGTGTTTTGCTGTGTTAATTTTATATTGTGCGACACGATGGACGAGTAAATCACCATGGGGCCGTGAGGTTTCTTTTCCGCTACGAGACAATGGATTTCTACATAGGAATAAGTACACAAATTTAATATTTGGGGTTGTTATCGCGACTAAACGGGGTTCAGTGTAGATTAATTATGGTGACTGAACATGGTCCGCCTCCCGAGTCATGATTTTATTTTTTTGTTAGACGGACGAACTAATTTATATTAACGTAATAATGGGTTAGATTAATTAATTTGAGTATTTGTTTGTTGTATATAATGTAAATATGGGATATATTTCTTTCAATTAATGCATGCTGTTTGTAAAACTTTGACTTCAATTCATTTCAAGTGTTAAATTCCTTTTTGTGCTAACCCATTTATTTGATTTCAATCACTGCGGTGATTATTTGTATTTTAGTTAGGAATATTTTCTACCAGACAGCCAGATTATGAAAGTGCCAGAGTATGTAAAATTTGTGTTGCGTACGGAAGGTCATAAAAATAATAATAATAATGTTCTATCTGCTGTGGGCGTTCGTAAGTTCTATATAATAATAATGCTCGGTGTGTTTGCGACAAAGAAATAATAATAATGTTTGTGAGTTGGCAAAGGAAAGTAAATTAATAATAATAATAATAATAATAATAATAATAATAATAATAATACTAATAATTTTTGCGTTTGCAAGTTAAAGTATAATACTTATAATAATAATAATGACAGTGCTTCGTGGGTTAGCCAGTGCAAAAATAATAATCAATGTGGAGATGACCTGTAGCGTTAAAGACTTTAATTCGCGTAGTCAGTTTGATTTTACGTAAATTGTTGATATCACGTTTGGACTTTATTTTAACCATTAAAATTTGCTTAAAAGCGATAGAGGCACGTGAATTAGAATGGTCACGATATGTTAAAAGCCCAGAGTGGTTTGAGCCCATATTTAGAGTTGGAAGTCATGAGGGACGAATATCCGGCGTGAAATAAATTGAGCCGTATTGTTTGTAATGATGAAATAGATGAATCTCAAGGCCTAAGATGATATAAAATGCATATTCCGGTGTTATTAGTGGCAGAATCCACGCACCGAGGATTAATTTATGAATTAAATGTTTGAAGAGTTCCGATAAAAGGAAATGGACTTCAAATTGGAAGGAATAGTTTAGCAATCGCCGGCATTGGAGGTATTTGCCCAGCCGCGATGTGACATAGGTTGTAAGATGTGTCTTGGGAGGACGTGTGTCCCCATATAAAATTAACGGCAGTACGAAACTGAAGGTACGGTCCCTAATACCGTGTTGTCCCGACCGATATAAAGCAGATCTTAGTGGTTCATAACGGGATTTAACATATGTGACTAAATTCTAAAGAGTGGAAATTAAAATATCATCTTTCCATTTTTAATAATAATAATAATAATAATAATAATAATAATCATACTCCAAGCGAATCTTGTCTTACAACAATTGATTAGTGCCAAAGTAGACTGAAATTGTAAAGGTTTATGCACTTAACCATAAATCTCGCTAACGGTAGTGTAAACGTGAAATAATAATTCTTCTACTTCTTCGTTTTTTTCTTTTTCTACCGCTTATCCCACACCTGTGGGGTCGCGGGTGCGAACTGTGTCGCACATGTGGATTTGGCCCTGTTTTAGGCCGGATGCCCTTCCTGACGCCAACCCTATACGAAGGGATGTAATCACTATTGCGTGTTTCTGTGGTGGTTGGTAGTGTAGTGTGTTGTGTGAATATGAAGAGGAAAGTGTTGGGACAAACACAAACACCCAGTCCCCGGGCTAGAAGAATTAATCAGAGACGATTAAAATCCCCGACCCGACCGGGAATCGAACCCGGGACCCTCTGAACCGAAGGCCAGTACGCTGACCGTTCAGCCAACGAGTGGAACAAACGTGAAATAATAATAATAATAATAATAATAATAATAATAATAATAATAATAATAATAATTGTACCGGGCGGTACACCTCCACGCCGCTAATTCAAAAGGTGCGCCAGTTGAAACTCCTCTGCTGGAGGAAGTCTGAACTTTATTGACGGTATTAATTTTCTACTTTCTCAGAAGATGTCACTACCTGTAAATTTTGGAGTTTTAGAACTGTGTCATTTTTGATGTGTTTTTGTTTTGCTTGAAGTAAGAAGTGTGAACTTTCTCTTCTAGAGGACACTACTGAAGAACTACAATAGTGCACCCTAGTGCGAAGAAAAAGAACTGTTCTTTGGAGAAAATTTTATTTCAAAAGTTTGTTCTTTGTTAAATTTCTTTCAGTCATTGGTTAAGTTGGCAATATTACCCCTTTCTTTCCCCTTGTTTTAAATCTAGCCAATCCCGAATTTCTGAAATTAATTTTCCACCAATAATGTGTTTCTTCTCCATCTTGTGTAGGGGTTTCTCTTTATTCTCTAATAAAGTGATTGTGGGCGGGTGTTCTCATTCCCCTAACGCCTAGAACCTTCCGCGAGAGTATATAAACTGCTGATTTTAGGGTCTCTGCGCCACTTCTGTTCCATCTTTCTGTGTGTAAAGTACATAGCAGGGGGCGGGAAGCGCCTCTTTCTTCGGCAGCGGTCAACAACAAGGTAATGGCCAATTAATAACTTCTTTCTTTGCTAGCTCAGCAGTTTAACTCTCGGGGCGGGTCCGAAACTTTTTCCATTATGTAACCTTCCTTAAAATGTAAAGAAACTTGTATCTATTTCATCTTTTAAACTGCATATCGGGATAGAGAGTGCTTAACCCTCTCGAGCTCCCAATCATATTGTTTTGAGGTGAACTTATTTTTCTCAACCTATTCTTCGTTAATATAATGTAAATTGTTCTTTTCTGAAGTCACCTCTGTAGTATGGGATTAGCCCTTGCATTAACGGCCTAGTGCCAAGTAGGTTTTAAATAAAGTGTATTGGGAGTGCGGAGAGCCTCCTTTCAAGTTGGTATTTTAGAGGCCATATAATTAACCTTTTCTCACTTAATAGGCCTCAGTAGATTGGGTATTTTACCCCTGTGTTTATGTCCGTTGAGGACAGCTTGAAGGTGGAGTTTGGTGTGGCCTGGGAGAGGCTTAAATTTGAGAGCGAGTGGCTCTTTTCCGGAAACTGAGTCTTGTATGCCTCGAGTAGGCTTTACTGTGTAATTTGGAGCAAGTGCTCCAGGGTTTGATTGGGGTCTTCTGCCCCGTTGTTGAAATTTGTATATCGTAAAGTTGGGCTAGTTGCTCAAGAATTGTGTTTTCAGGGCTCGAAGCCCAAATCCTGTAAATACTGTAATTGTACTTTGTTGTCTTGCTACTCCGTACCTGCCATTCTTGTTATTTCTGAATTTTGGAAATAAAATATAACCTTGTTAAATTTTACATTTAACTTTAATTCCGTAGTTGGAGACCTATTCACACCCGCACCTTCTTTCACCTCTACCTTCCCCGGAAATCTCCGTAACAAGTGGTAGCAGAGCGTGGTTGAATAGGTCTCATTTTAGACCCTTTTGACGGCTAAATATTGTTCTGTTCCGAACTCTAACCATTTTCTCAGTTGCTGGAATTTTTGAGGTTTTCAAAATTGTTCTGTCACCATGCCCGGCCCTCGCGATGTTCTCCATCTTAACTATTTGCGCAAGGAGGAGTTGATCTATGAGTTAACTATCAGAAATGTACAATCTAGAGGCACGGTTGCAGTAGACACAAACAAGCTTAGAGAATCCCTAGATTTGCCCATTTCCATCCCCAATTTGGGAGAGAAAGAAATTGACGACTCTCTTTCCACGATCACGGAGAATACTACTGGGCTAGCTTCTGTAGTTAGCTTTTTTGATGAAAATGATCCTTCTCCTAATCAAATTAAGCGTGTGCAAGCTAGGCTGTTTCATTTTTCAAATAGAGTTAACGATCTGTTGTCTCTAAAGTTGAATGACGTTCAGAAGAAGGAAGCTAGTGCGCTGCTTGAAAATATTTCTGAATTATCTAGCAAGGACACTCAATTGTTAACTGGGGAAGTTCCTCCCAAAAATGATCAACCCGCCACGATGAATGCTGGGAGCGAGGAAGAGCCTCCTAAGGGAGAAGTCAATAGGATAACCGTTGCTGCTCAAACTATCTCTGCCCCATTAGACAACGAGTCTGAACGTCGTAACTCATTGACTAATGTACGTTCTGAATTAACTCCTTTGCAACTTAAACCTTTACCGACTATGTCACCTGGGTTCAGTAGTTTGCCCCATCCATTGGCAATGTTGCTCAGGGGTATCTCTAAGTTTTCAGTTAATACCACCAGTGAAGTAATTTCATTTTTAAGATTTTTAGTTGAATTTCAGGATCATGCCCTTGTTTTTTCTCTTTCTCCGTGTCAAATTTTGCAAATAATTTATCCTTATGCAACTGGTATTCTCTCAGACAAAATAGTAAGAGCCATAGCCGAACAGTCATCTATTGAAGATTTTCATGCACACTTGCTTGCAAATTTTATTCCTGCTCGCGCGAGGTCATCTCTGATTCAGAAGTACTATTACCGTGTACAACGCTTGGATGAAAACTTGGCTGATTTCATACAGGACATTAAGTTTTATACTAGGGTGTTTGCTCTTCACTTTCCGGAGGACCAGATTATACAAGCCATTGTGGAAGGCATTTCACCATCCTATAGGTCATATTTGTGTTTCGCGGCGTGCCCGCAAACCTTCTCTGAACTTGAGGCATTGGCCGTCTCAGCGGAAGGAGTTAGATACGCCGATTCATTGCGTGTCGCGAAAGAACCCCCGCCTTCTTTTAGTAATACTCGGCCTCCACCTCGCCGATCAGTCACACCCCGTAAATGCTATGCTTGCGGGTCGCCCGACCACCTTCGGAACAAGTGCCCATTGCTCAAATCTAGTGTGACAAGGAATGGAGCTGGTTCATCACAAGACTGTTTTAAATGTGGGGCTTTCTCACATATCGCCAAGAATTGTCCCAATTCGAATAGCACCCCCTCCTGCTCAACTTCTGGTGCAACTTCCAACAACAATATAAAGTGACTAGTGCCTTCGGCTGAGTCGATTAATCCATCTTCCCGAGACTCAGCCCCGGGTAAACAGAGCGAAAAATCAGGGAAATTTCAATCTTCAAATCCATCCCTTGAATGCCCCAAGGAGTGTCTTAGGATTGCGGCGGATACCCCCGCACCGGTTCCTTTTCTTAAGATTGAGTTAAATAATGAACATGTAACAGCTCTCTTAGATTCAGGCAGTGTTTGTTCGATTATTTCGGCTGAATGGTATTCTAAATTGAAATCTGTTTGTAAACTACCTGACTATGTCTCATCTCCTGTTCAATATGTTTCAGCTAATTCATCTCCATTAGAAATTCTAGGTTCCGTACAGGTCAAAATTCGTATTTTTAAATTTACATGGAAAACCAAACTGTTTGTAGCTAAGCATTTGTCTTGCCCCATCATACTGGGAGCGGACTTTATTTCTCACACTGGTCTTGTGCTCGATCTTCAGAGTAAGTCGTGCACATTCAAATTTGCGTTCAATTGTAAAATTCCCTTGTTAAAGTGTAATTCTGTATCATGCTCATCTATTTCGCCTACCCAGGATGAGATGTTGTTAGACCTTAGACATCTACCTGAGGAGCAGGCTCATAGTATTCGTAAATTATGTCAGTCATTTCCAGAGGTGTTCTCTGATACTATTGGTGTTACTGACCTTATTGAATACAAAATTGAGATCACGGATTCAATTCCTGTCCGTTTTCCACCTTATAGGCTATCTCCACCTAAAATGAAGGCTCTGAAAGAAATCATCGATCAGATGTTGAAGGACGGTATTATTAGGCCCTCTAAGTCGGCGTATTCGTCACCTATTTTTCTAGTCCCGAAACCCCAAGGAGGCTTCAGGCCTGTCATTGATTATAGGGCTCTCAATCCGAAGGTGGTGTTACAATCTGTGCCCCTTCCTGACCTTCATTCTTGTTTCTCATGGTTTCGTAAGGCCAAGTTCTTTACTATCTTGGACTTAAATCAGGCCTATAATCAAATTCCCCTTGCCGAAGAGTCTAAACATCTTACAGCGTTTGCTACGGACTGGAACTTGTATGAATACAACCGCGTGCCGTTCGGGCTCCCCACCGGAGCAGCTGTACTCACTAGGCTACTAGATAGGGTCTTCTCCGACATCAAATTTGAGTACTTATATCACTACTTGGATGATGTCGTCGTATTTTCAGAAACTTTTGAAGAACATCTAGATCATCTGGGAGAAGTTCTCGATCGCCTTCTTAAGGCTGGGTTAACTGTCAAGTTGTCCAAGGTTGCCTTTGCTAAGCCCTCTATGTCATTCCTAGGGCATATTGTGTCACCTGATGGTGTAGCAGTCGATCATTCTAGAACACAGGCCATCCGTGATTTTAAACCTCCCAAGGACATTAAAGGTATCGCCAGGTTCATTGGTATGGTGAATTTCTTCAGGAAGTTTATTCCTAACTTCGCTAATAGAGCGGCGCCCTTGAACCTGCTTCGTAGGAAAGGCATCAAATTCGAGTGGGGACCTTCTCAACAAGCCGCTTTTGAAGATCTTAAATTAGCTCTCTGTAATGCCCCTGTCCTTGCTATGCCTGATTTCTCAAAGAAATTCATCGTCCAAACGGACGCGTCGTCGTCAGCAGTAGCTGCAGTCCTTCTTCAAGAGACTGAACTAGGGAGGCGACCCATCGCCTACGCATCTAGGACTCTATCGGCTCAAGAAGCAAAATACTCCATATATGAGCTCGAAGGTTTGGCAGTCTTCTTCGCCTTAGAGAAGTTCCGTCTCTATCTGGAACATGTCAAATTCGACCTGGAGACAGATAATCAAGCCTTAAGCTGGGTCTTAGGTAGGCCGCGTCGTACTGGTCGTATAGCCCGTTGGGCTATCCGTATTTCTGCCTTCCAATTCGATGTCAGGCATATCCGAGGTACCGAAAATGTTGTCGCTGATGGAATCAGCCGTATGTTTTCCAACGACATTGAGAACCATGAACCGGTCGATAGTTCATCTCCTCCCGAGTCCATGTTATCTGATGTTAATGCCATCTTAACTGATGCCCCCATGCTTTTTAGGGATATCGAGAAATACCAACGTGAAGATCCGACGCTGGCTCCGATAATGGAAACCCTTTCTTCTGGGGAACGAGTGGTCCCTTATGTTCTGAGGAATGGTGTTCTATGTTGCCCTTCGAGGCAGGATAAGATGATGAAAGTTGTCGTTCCAGCTGTTCTTGTACCTATGATCTTCAAGTACTATCATGAGACCCCATTAGGGGGGCATCTTGGAATCTTTAAAACTCGTGAAAAGATTCGTGAAAGGTTCATCTGGAAGGGTATGGACGGTGAAATCCGTGAACTAGTAAAAGCTTGTAAACCTTGTTTGCTTAGTAAACCCACTATGTCCACCAAGGTAGGCCTTCTGTCTTCGCATCAAGCGTCGCGCCCCATGGAACGCCTGTATATTGATTATGTAGGACCCTTCCCCAGTCAAAGGGAAATGCCAACATGTTCATCTTTGTGTGCGTAGATGGTTTTACAAGATTTTCCTGGTTATTTCCGACTAAGCTGGCTACCGCTCAGTCCACCATTACTTGCCTAAATTCTATTTTTGCTTCTTTTGGTCCGTGCCAATATGTTGTGTCTGATAATGCTAAGGCGTTCACATCAAACCTTTTTCGTAAATTCTGTTTTGACTTGTCTATCTCTCATGTAACTACTTCTGCTTATTACCCTCAACCATCGCTGGCTGAACGGGTTAACCGTAATCTTAGGTCCGCGCTTATTGCCTATCATCATGAAGATCATTCCAGGTGGAACACGTCCTTGCATTGGTTAGCTTTTGCTTTGAATTCGGCGGTTCATGAATCACATAAGTTTACTCCAGCCTCTTTGATGTTCAAGTTTGTTCCCAACACGCCGCTCCCTAACCTCTGGTCTCTGAGTGACATTCTACCCAAGACAATAGATCCGGACAACATCAAAGATCTTTGGAAGAAGGCTAAAGCCAATCTTAAAGTCTCTCATGAAAAGGTTGGGGAAAGGTATGATCGTGGACGGAGACCCACCCCTTTGAAGGTAGGTGACCAAGTTATGGTCAAGAACTTTGTTCCCGCGGGCAAGCTTGCCCCCAGATTCCATGGGCCTTGTATCATTCTCGATTTCCTTACGCCGGTCACATTATTATTAAGTAATCCAGCCACCGAGAGGATATTTATGGTTCACCTGTCCCAGGTGAAACCGGTGTAATTTCTGTGTTAACGTGCTTCATATTATCTTGAAAGGAATATGAAGGTTATATTTTTTTTGAGTTTTCACTTTTAAGGCATTCTGCCCCTTCTATAATATTTTCTATATTTAAGCATTTTTGTAAACCTCCCCCGATTCGTTAAACTGCCATTCTGTCCTTACCACGGCCATTACCACGCTCCCGTCTCCTGCTATACACACTGTGGCTTGCTTATATTAAATGCCATGGATATCTGCACGCCGCTGGCCCCTCAACCTCTCCACAAAGTCTGTGCCCTCAAAAAGATGATGGTCCAACAATATTCTGCCGCCTAGCTTTAATGTTTCAGTGCCCCCGCAGCCGTGCGGCGCTGTGCCGCGACTGGGTTTGAGAATGGGCCCCCTCGACCCCAGCGAGGACGACATGTGCACGGCGAGCCGGAGCTCTCCTCCCGGCCAAGGCTGATGTGCGACGCACGACCTGCTACTTGCCCGCAGCCTGTATAACTTCACCGCGGGCGCGGCGTGTTTCAATACCACTGCTCCCCTCATGGTGCGGGCGAGCGGTATCTCAGGGTACTTGAGGGGTCCGAGCGGCCTCTCCTGGACGCAAGCGGCAACGGCCGATCTGGCCATTCAACTTAGTCTGCATCAATTACATGGACATTCCAGTTCGACATTACTACCTTCTCTTGGATTTTTCTGCAATACCTGGTGGACTTAGAAATTTTTTTTCTCAACTTTAAAAACTAAAGTTTATCTTCTGAATTCAACTTCTACAAGCATAAAGACTTTACTTCACCTGCAACAACAAAAATTTTGAAACTGAATCAAACCATATTAAGAAAATCTTAAAAATACTTCTGCAATTAATCTCCACATCTACATCAAAACTTGGACCTAGTTTTCAAACAAATTTCATGTGTCACCCCTGGAGGAACATTTGGGGGGGGAGGTCTGTACCGGGCGGTACACCTCCACGCCGCTAATTCAAAAGGTGCGCCAGTTGAAACTCCTCTGCTGGAGGAAGTCTGAACTTTATTGACGGTATTAATTTTCTACTTTCTCAGAAGATGTCACTACCTGTAAATTTTGGAGTTTTAGAACTGTGTCATTTTTGATGTGTTTTTGTTTTGCTTGAAGTAAGAAGTGTGAACTTTCTCTTCTAGAGGACACTACTGAAGAACTACAATAGTGCACCCTAGTGCGAAGAAAAAGAACTGTTCTTTGGAGAAAATTTTATTTCAAAAGTTTGTTCTTTGTTAAATTTCTTTGTCATTGGTTAAGTTGGCAATATTACCCCTTTCTTTCCCCTTGTTTTAAATCTAGCCAATCCCGAATTTCTGAAATTAATTTTCCACCAATAATGTGTTTCTTCTTCATCATGTGTAGGGGTTTCTCTTTATTTTCCAATAAAGTGATTGTGGGCGGGTGTTCTCATTCCCCTAACGCCTAGAACCTTCCGCGAGAGTATATAAACTGCTGATTTTAGGGTCTCTGCGCCACTTCTGTTCCATCTTTCTGTGTGTAAAGTACATAGCAGGGGGCGGGAAGCGCCTCTTTCTTCGGCAGCGGTCAGCAACAAGGTAATGGCCAATTAATAACTTCTTTCTTTGCTAGCTCAGCAGTTTAACTCTCGGGGCGGGTCCGAAGCTTTTTCCATTATGTAACCTTCCTTAAAATGTAAAGAAACTTGTATCTATTTCATCTTTTAAACTGCATATCGGGATAGAGAGTGCTTAACCCTCTCGAGCTCCCAATCATATTGTTTTGAGGTGAACTTATTTTTCTCAACCTATTCTTCGTTAATATAATGTAAATTGTTCTTTTCTGAAGTCACCTCTGTAGTATGGGATTAGCCCTTGCATTAACGGCCTAGTGCCAAGTAGGTTTTAAATAAAGTGTATTAGGAGTGCGGAGAGCCTCCTTTCGAGTTGGTATTTTAGAGGCCATATAATTAACCTTTTCTCACTTAATAGGCCTCAGTAGATTGGGTATTTTACCCCTGTGTTTATGTCCGTTGAGGACAGCTTGAAGGTGGAGTTTGGTGTGGCCTGGGAGAGGCTTAAATTTGAGAGCGAGTGGCTCTTTTCCGGAAACTGAGTCTTGTATGCCTCGAGGAGGCTTTACTGTGTAATTTGGAGCAAGTGCTCCAGGGTTTGATTGGGGTCTTCTGCCCCGTTGTTGAAATTTGTATATCGTAAAGTTGGGCTAGTTGCTCAAGAATTGTGTTTTCAGGGCTCGAAGCCCAAATCCTGTAAATACTGTAATTGTACTTTGTTGTCTTGCTACTCCGTACCTGCCATTCTTGTTTTTTCTGAATTTTGGAAATAAAATATAACCTTGTTAAATTTTACATTTAACTTTAATTCCGTAGTTGGAGACCTATTCACACCCGCACCTTCTTTCACCTCTACCTACCACGGAAATCTCCGTAACAATAATAATAATAATAATAATAATAATAATAATGAAAAGTTGAAGAAGCAGAAGATGAAGAACTTGCAATAGTATTTTGAGAATAATAATTATGATGAAAGGAAATTAAGATATTTAATGGGCGATGATTCATTGTTACGAATATAATAATTACCATAATAATAATAATAATAATAATAATAATAATTATTATTACTATTATTACTATTATTATTATTATTATTATTATTATTATTATTATTATTATTATTATTATTATTATTATTAGGAAGCTGATCATTAAATTGTGCGGATAAATTACGAGGAAGAACGACCCTTCGTTTGAAACTTCGGCAAGGGTTGGCATATAATCATCCCGGATGACAAATGATAATAATCAAATATAGGATTATAATTGAAATTAATGATAATAATAAATTAATTGATGGCAATCAAAGAGTATAATAATGATCAGATAAAGAATGGTAATTAGATAATTTAATAATCATAGGAGGATATGATAGGGACAGTCGTCATGTGTCGAACTGGTCTGAACCGGATGTTGGGTTTTCACGGGGAGATTGTTAGCGGTAGATACGTAAATAACCCACGGACGGCACATGTCTTCATTATCAGAGCATAGTAATGAACCTTTCCGTACGTCTTGTCGTATTGACAAGTGTAAATATTGAAATAGGCTTAGAGTTAATGAACTCTACCTGGCGTGTTTGTGAATCTGGAAATAATAGGCTAGAGTTTGTCCGTACTATAAATTCCCGTTTTTCGAGGCGATAACATTTCCACGGTGGGTGTCCGGCTCACCAGAATGTGCATACCGGAAGTATCTCATGTCCAAACGGAACGAGATGATGACAGTAAAAACTTACTGTCATGCCTTCGTCTCCGAAAGAAGATCTCCAGCGGTGAAACGTCCACTCATACGGATTTGAATTCGATCCCCAGTAACCAATTGGGGCGAATTCACCAGATGTTTTACACTACCAGAGTAGTGAGGTAAATCCAAGTAGTATGTCATTTAATTTTCAGGATGGAAGTGTCCCAATGTAATAATTGTCATCATGTGTAGTTTGCAAAATAAGTGAATAAATTGCTCCTCATTGCGATTTCAATAGGAAACAGTTTCCATATCTTTTTTATTGTAGTTAGTCCAGTATGCCCATGGAATTTAAGTTGTCGCTTCCCAGTCCTATTGCGGAGTCAAAAATTTGTATCCATGAATGAGTCGTCCGCCGTAACCTTAATTTGCATGCCCCGTTCATCCCTGTGTTCATTTGATGCGCCGATATATAATTTGATTTTTTTATATACATTTTTTTAAATCGTTTTTCGAACTGATCACCCCTGAGATAAATGCTAGTCTGGGACTCAGGAAGTGAGTGGGTGCAGTATATAATCACACCTACATAAATGTCAGGATCAAATAGTAGGAAGCTTTTCACTGGAAGCTGTATCACCATTATTAGAGCATTGGATTCGTGTTATAAACAGTGTAGTGAACACCCTTGATAGCATGGAAGTCAATGTCGACATTTAATCGTGTCCGCATAACCACTCCACGTCAACGATTATTAACCTTCTAAGTACCTAGTTTTATTCATACTAATGTATGCCCATCCCGTTTTTTTCTGGATGTTTCAATATTGGCTGAAAAGGGTTACGTAGCGAAAGTATTACATATATTTCCAAAAAGAGAATAGCAATTGTTGTCTCTTTCCCTTCCGCCGGAACTGAACAACTGTGTGATCAGTTCCCACGGATTTATTCACGGCAAACTCGTTTTCAGCATCATCATAAAAGCCACACTTATTATTCCCAATTATATATAAAACTAGCAAATGTACCCGTGCTTCGCTACGGTACTCTACATGGTATACGGATATCGAAGTAAATTAGTGCACATTAAGTGAATAAGATTTTTAAATTAGGTTTGTCTTGGCTTTATCCGAGAATCAGTATTGTGAAAACCACAGACGTTGTTTCCAATGAAAGTGTGATTTGCGGAATTGCGATGATAACGGCAAGTCCACTTGTTTACTGCAATTCACAACGAAGAAAATAATTTTCATTTAACGGCAGACCCCATTGCCTAGTGCGCGGCCAAAATCGATTTGGGGAGGTTTCATTACAATGGCAGACCCCATTTCCTACTCCAGATAGATTACAGTTGAGGAACTTTTATTATATTTGCAAGGACCTTCCTTACTGCCAGTCAAAAGTGAGTTGCGTTCTTATCTTTATAATGGCAGACGCATTTTCTAATGCCAGTCAGCTTCCTGACAGTCACGCCGAGTGGGTGAGATTCCATTATAATAGCAGGCCACTATGCCTATCGTCAGTCACATTTTAGATGGGTCAATTTATTTATAATGGAAGACACGCTCCCTAGAGCTCTGCTAGTCGAATCGAGAAGGGAATTATGCATTAAAATAGTGCACAAGAGATGTAGGACGACCCCATTCTTATTGCCTGTCAAAGTCGAAGTGGGGAGGACTGAAAACAATAGCAGAAGTCCTCCTTCTGACAGTCACTATCGATTTGCAATGTATTTAATACCAATGGCAGACAAACCTTTCTAGATTGCTACAAATCGACGTCAATGAAAGAATATAGTCGTCATACGGAAGTATAAGGATGTTAACCATCATATACAGAATAACTCCTGCTAAACGGTACATCAAATCGAAAAACGGATTGTACGATAAGACGAACTTTCTGGCCATATCTTGGGGTCATCAGATTCCCCCGTACCAAGTTTCAAATTTATGAAATTTCTGGAAGTGCCTCATTAATTCACGTCTTTTTTTTATTTTTAAATATTTATATATACATCGCTCCAGCCCGACTTGCTTTTATATATATAGATGACGGATAAGCATGAGCACGTTGATAAGTGCAGACTTCCACTTCGAGATTCATATCTCCTAAACGGTTTATGATATTAGGAAACGGTTTGCGTCATCAGACGCGTCATTTATCGCTCTACATGTTTGTTTCTAAATCATATCCTCGTATCTCCCAAATTAATGGGGTAAATTGAGTTCAAATTTTGAATAGGGTGAAATTTGGGTGCATGTTTAACATTTTACATTACTTTTTGCCTACTTATGCATAAGCTAGAATCATTAAATTTGGTACACATATGTCCCTTAAACGTGTCAATGTGCGCACCCAACGTGATGATCCTATCATTATTATAAGTGTGTCAAACAATGAAATATACTTGTATAAATCACCAAATTTACGAACAATCCAGAAATACGGCCAAATTCAAAGAATAAGGGAGAGAGATACGACAAAATGTCACAGGAGCAAAATTGTAGATCACTCCGAATTGAAGCGACATTGTGCCTTCCGTTTTGTGATACGACTTACCGTTTAGCCAAAAAATAGCTCAAAAGGAATGTCTGCACAGTCATTAAAATTGCCTCCATATTTCGATATCTTTGGGGGTAAAAAGTGAAAAATTTAACATCTTGGAATTTTCCCGTCGGTTAGGGACAAAGAGCTATAATTTCACCAAATTTCAATTGTCTACCTCGTCTGGCAGGTTGTGCCGCCATCTTGATTAGGGGGATGGGGGATAAAAATGAAGAAATTCCCGAAAATTTTTAAGCCCACGAAACCTATAGGTTATCGTTATGGATATACTATACGACTGTGTTCTTATGCTGAGCCCAAAATTTGAGCCCCCCCCCCCGGCGTGCCCCCTTCAGGGAATTTTGAGAATTTCCGATTATTCTAGGGATCCTCGGGTCATCATTTTCCCTCGTACGAAGTTTCAAATTTCTGAGATTTCTGGAAGTGCTTCATTAATTCACGTCTTTTTTCATTTTTAAATATTTATACACTGACTGACAGAGCAAATGCAACACCAAGAAGGAGTGGTCAGAACTTTATGCCAATTGCAGGGTAGACTGACGTCACTGAGGTATGCTCATGATGTGAAATGCGCCGCTGTGCTGCGCACGTAGCGAACGATAAATGGGACACGGCGGTGGCGAATGGCCCACATCGTACCGTGATTTCTCAGCCGACAGTCATTGTAGAACGTGTTGTCGGGTGCCACAGGACACGTGTATAGCTAAGAATGCCAGGCCGCCGTCAACGGAGGCATTTCCAGCAGACAGACGACTTTACGAGGGGTATGGTGATCGGGCTGAGAAGGGCAGGTTGGTCGCTTCGTCAAATCGCAGCCGATACCCATAGGGATGTGTCCACGGTGCAGCGCCTGTGGCAAAGATGGTTGGCGCAGGGACATGTGGCACGTGCGAGGGGTCCAGGCGCAGCCCGAGTGACGTCAGCACGCGAGGATCGGCGCATCCGCCGCCAAGCGGTGGCAGCCCAGCACGCCACGTCAACCGCCATTCTTCAGCATGTGGAAGACACCCTGGCTGTTCCAATATCGACCAGAACAATTTCCCGTCGATTGGTTGAAGGAGGCCTGCACTCCCGGCGTCCGCTCAGAAGACTACCATTGACTCCACAGCATAGACGTGCACGCCTGGCATGGTGCCGGGCTAGAGCGACTTGGATGAGGGAATGGCGGAACGTCGTGTTCTCCGATGAGTCACGCTTCTGTTCTGTCAGTGATAGTCACCGCAGACGAGTGTGGCGTCGGCGTGGAGAAAGGTCAAATCCGGCAGTATCTGTGGAGCGCCCTACCGCTAGACAACGCGGCATCATGGTTTGGGGCGCTGTTGCGTATGATTCCACGTCACCTCTAGTGCGTATTCAAGGCACGTTAAATGCCCACCGCTACGTGCAGCATGTGCTGCGGCCGGTGGCACTCCCATACTTTCAGGGGCTGCCCAATGCTCTGTTTCAGCAAGATAATGCCCGCCCACACACTGCTCGCATCTCCTAACAGGCTCTACGAGGTGTACAGATGCTTCCGTGGCCAGCGTACTCTCCGGATCTCTCACCAATCGAACACGTGTGGGATCTCATTGGACGCCGTTTGCAAACTCTGCCCCAGCATCGTACGGACGACCAACTGTGGCAAATGGTTGACAGAGAATGGATAACCATCCCTCAGGACACCATCCGCACTCTTATTGACTCTGTACCTCGACGTGTTTCTGCGTGCATCGCCGCTCGCGGTGGTCCCACATCCTACTGAGTCGATGCCGTGCGCATTGTGTAACCTGCATATCGGTTTGAAATAAACATCAATTATTCGTCCGTGCCGTCTCTGTTTTTCCCCAACTTTCATCCCTTTCGAACCACTCCTCCTTGGTGTTGCATTGTCACTGTCAGTCAGTGTATATACATCGCTCCACCCCGACTTGCTTTTTTATATATAGATATCTCCTAAACGGTTTATGATATTAGGACACGGTTTGCGCCATCAGACGCCTCATTTATCGCTCTACATGTTTGTTTCTAAACCATATCATCGTATCTCCCATATTAAGGGGGTAAATTGAGTTCAAATTTTGAATAGGGTGAAATTTGGGTGCATTTTTAACATTTTACATTACTTTTTGCCTACTTATGTATAAGCTAGAATCATGAAATTTGGTACACATATGTCCCTTAATCGTGCCAATGTGCGCACCCAACGTGATGATCCTATCATTATTATAAGTGTGTCAAACAATGAAATATACTTGTATAAATCACCAAATTTGCGAACAATCCAGAAATACGGCCAAATTCAAAGAATAAGGGAGAGAGATACGACAAAATGTCACAGGAGCAAAGTAGTAGATCACTCCGAATTGAAGCGATATTGTGCCTTCCGTTTTGTGATACGACTTACCGTTTAGCCAAAAAATAGCTCAAAAGGAATGTCTGCACAGTCATTAAAATTGCCTCCATATTTCGATATCTTTGGGGGTAAAAAGTGAAAAATTTTTACATCTTGGAATTTTCCCGTCGGTTAGGAACCAAAAGCTATAATTTCACCAAATTTCAATTGTCTACCTCGTCTGGCAGGTTGTGCCGCCATCTTGATTAGGGGGGATTGGGGATAAAAATGAGGAAATTCCCGAAAATTTTTAAGCCCACGAAACCTATAGGTTATCGTTTTGGATATACTATACGACTGTGTTCTTATACTGCGCCCAAAATTTGAGCCCCCCCAGCGTGCCCCCTTCAGGGAATTTTGAGAATTTCCGATTTTTCTAGGGATCCTGGGGTCATCAGTTTCCCTCGTACCAAGTTTCAAATTTCTGAGATTTCTGGAAGTGCCTCATTAATTCACGTCTTTTTTCATTTTTAATATTGATATATACATCGCTCCAGCCCGACTTGCTTTTATATATATAGACAGATGACGGATAAGCATGAGCACGTTGAAAAGTGCAGGCTTCCACTTCTAGATTCATATCTCCTAAACGGTTTATGATATTATGAAACGGTTTGCGCCATCAGACGCCTCATTTACCGCTCTACATGTTTGTTTCTAAACCATATCTTCGTATCTCCCATATTAGGGGGTAAATTGAGTTCAAATATTGAATAGGGTGAAATTTGGGTACATTTATAACATTTTACATTACTTTTTGCTAACTTATGTATCAGCTAGAATCATGAAATTTGGTCCACATATGTCCCTTAATAGTAAAAATGTGCGCATTTTAAATATTTATATATACATCGCTCCACCCCGACTTGCTTTTGTATATATAGAATGACGGATAAGCATGAGCACGTTGAAAAGTGCAGACTTCCACTTCGAGATTCATATCTCCTAAACGGTTTATGAAATTAGGACACGGTTTGCGCCATCAGACGCTTCATTTATCGCTCTACATGTTTGTTTCTAAACAATATCATCATATCTCCCATATTAAGGGGGTAAATTGAGTTCAAATTGTGAATAGGGTGAAATTAGGGTGCATTTTTAACATTTTACATTACTTTTTGCCTACTTATGTATAAGCTAGAATCATGAAATTTGGTACACATATGTCCCTTAATCGTGCCAATGTGTGCACCCAACGTAATGATCCTATCATTATTATAAGTGTGTCAAACAATGAAATATACTTGTAAAAATCACCAAATTTACGAACAATCCAGAAATACGGCCAAATTCAAAATATAAGGGAGAGAGATACGACAAAATGTCACAGGAGCAAAGTTGTAGATCACTCCGAATTGAAGCGACGTTGTGCCTTCCGTTTTGTGATACGACTTACCGTTTAGCCAAAAAATAGCTCAAAAAGAATGTCTGCACAGTCATTAAAATTGCCTCCATATTTCGATATCTTTGGGGGTAAAAAGTGAAACATTTGAACATCTTGGAATTTTCCCGTCGGTTAGGGACCAAAAGCTATAATTTCACCAAATTTCAATTGTCTACCTCGTCTGGCAGGTTGTGCCGCCATCTTGATTAGGGGGGATGGGGGATAAAAATGAGGAAATTCCCGAAAATTTTTAAGCCCACGAACCCTATAGGTTATCGTTTTGGATATACTATACGACTGTGTTCTTATGCTGAGCCCAAAATTTGAGCCCCCCAGCGTGCCCCCTTCAGGGAATTTTGAGAATTTCCGAATTTTCTAGGGATCCTGGGGTCATCAGTTTCCCTCGTACGAAGTTTCAAATTTCTGAGATTTCTGGAAGTGCCTCATTAATTCACGTCTTTTTTTCATTTTTAAATATTTATATATACATCGCTCCAGCCCGACTTGCTTTTATATATATAGATGTCATCCTGAATCATGCTTTCATTGCGACTGCGTAGAGGCATACACTGATTAGCCAGAACATTATGACCACCTACGTCGATATAAATCCGTCGAGGCGATAGCAGTGTCACCTGACGAAGAATGGCTGCTAGTCAGACACACGCACGGTGCATGTAGTAACAGTGAGCGTGCTGTCCGTGTGTAGAATGGAGAAGGTGTGCGATCTACCTGAGTTTGACAGAGGGCAGATAATGATGGCCTGGAGGCTCGGCACGAGCATTTCTGAAAATCCACCACTTGTCGGGTGTTCGATGAGTGCTGTGGTGAGTGTCTTCAAGAAGTGGCGGAAAAGGTGAAACCACGTCCAAACGTCTAGTGGCTGGGCGGCCATTCCTCATTACAGATGTCGGACTTCGTACGGTGAGCAGAGGGTAAAACAGGACAGGCGGCGAACTGTGGTGGAACTAACATCAGACTTGAAGGGGGCAGAGTACAAATTTGTCTGAACACACAGTGCACCGAACACTCCAAGGGATGAACCTCCGCAGCCGAGGACCCATGCATGTGCCAATGTTAACACCACAAAATCGGCAACCAAGACTGAAATGGGCACGTGACCATCGTCATTGGACGTTGGCGTAGTTGCAGAGCGTTGCATGGTCTGTTGAATCCTGATACCTTCTTCATCTTGCCGATGGTAGGGTGCGAATCCGTCGTCTTCCAGGGGAACAGGTCCTTAAAACCTATGCTGCGAGACGGAGACAAGCTGGCGGCGGCTCAGTTATGCTCTTGGAACATTCACGTGGGCATCAATGGGTCCAGTGGAGCTCGTGTATCATACACTGGTTGCAGTCAACGTATACCCCTTCATGACGTTCATGTTTCCCAATGGCAGTGGCATTTTTCATCAAGATAATACGCCATGTCACAAGACCGAGAGTGTGATGGAGTGGTTCGAGTGGCGAGTTGTAATTGATGTGCTGGGCCTCCAACTCGCCAGATCCTAACCCGATCAAACACACCTGGGTTGTGATTGAACGTGGCGTAAGAGCTCATTGCCTCTCCCCGGAATTTACGGGAATTATGTGACTAGTGTGTGCTGATGTGGTGCCAACTCCCTCCAGCAAACTACCATGGCCTCATTGTCTCCATGCCAAGAGGCGTCGTCACTATTATCCGTGCCAAAGTTGGAGATACTGACTATTAGGTAGGTGGTTATATTGTTCTGGCTGATCAGTGTATATGAGGACAGAAGAGACTGCTGTCAACTTTGAACACAAGGCACAGAATTATGGTAAGAATATTGCAAAGTGGACCAATCGAATAGGCTTCCGTTTTCACGAGACACTGTCCAGCTCCGTGGCTAAATGGTCATTATGCTGGCCCTTGTACGAGGAGTCCCGTGTTCGAATTGCCTCATTAGTTAACTCCTCTGACTCGAGGACTGAATGTTTGTAACATCTTCATACACGCACAGTTCGCACGTGGGCGTTAACTCGAAAGACCTGCACCAAACCTCTTCGGAAGCCATTCGTCATGATGATACCACCTCCTGTTGAACGACGGAACTAGAGCGTCAGACTAAACCAGGTACTGGGAGAGAGTGTAACATTCGAAGTCCGAGTTAACTCGTGGTTGGGAGAGTGAACAATTTGATAAGTTCCGTGTTAATTTGGACGTGGGGTAGAAGAGGTTAACAAGGGTGGGTTAGTTCATGTGTGAAAAAGTAAATCAGTTTTCCTAAATATGTAAATTGCTTTGAGTCGCACCGACACAAATAGGTCTTATAGCGACAATGAGATAGGAAAGTGCTAGAAGTAGGAAGGAAACGTCCGTATCGTTGGTTAAGGTACAGCTACAGCATTTGCTTGGCGTTTAAATGGGAAAAACGGAAAACCTTCTGCCGATCTGCCGACAGTGCGATTTGAACCCACTCTCTCACGAATGCTACGTGACTCAAACCGTGCAGCCACTAACTCGGTGAGTAAATAAAAGAGATTAGGTTCGCACATAGAATCATTTCAGAACAACAGGTTATGTTCATGACTTAGAGTAAACAGCGCATCCGTGTCCTTAAGCTGGAGCTGATGAAACCAGAGCTTGAATGATACCGGACTCAATTCTACATTCACTGTGTTTATAGGACATCAAGTGTCCATCCGAATTGTTCAAAACAGGTTGAATATAGCCCATTTGCATTCCTGGTGGCCATTCTGAGGTCGAAGTATCCCATGACGGACGGGCAAGAATTCTTGCTGAATGAACTCCCCAAAGTGCCGCAGGGTGTTATCTTTCCTATACCAGCATCGCCAAAATTCTATTTATATCAGTGCAATGTTGAAAACTGTAATACGGAAATATGTCTGTGAAATATTATAATGTTTGACATATTTTGCGAACAATTTCGAAATAATAATAACAACCGTACCGGAGAAGAGCAGCGAGAATAACATGAGAAATGTTTAATTTTCAGAACTAAAGTGATGTCACAGTAGGGAAAAGGCTGAGGATTGAATACCAGATACGGAATATGAAATTTTAAAGAGTTGTTCATTTCATGTACTGTACATTCTAATTAATTATACCCTCTTTACGCCCCACTAACATACTGGCTATTAGGTAGGTGGTTGTAATGTTCTGGCTGATCAGTGTATATGAAGACAGAAGAGACTGTTGTCAACGTTGAACACAAGGACCAGAATTGTGGTAAGAATATTGTAAAGTGGATCAATCGAATAGACTTGAGTCTTCACATAGCACTGGCCAGCTCCGTGGCTAAATGGTTATTATGCTGGCTCTTGGACAAGGAGTCTGGTTATCGGAGACTGCATTCTCCCACGAAGGTAATACGCTAAGTGAAAATGAATCAAGGTGCAGCAAAGATAACGTAGTGAGTTCGCAGTTGTGGTTAACGGTATTTTGTAAGAAGCAAATCTGCTCATGGGCAAGTCAAAATGTACATCGATCTGTTTTCAGGCGATCTTAGCTGTACGGGAGAGAAATCTGGGATTTGGGTTGACTCAGGTTATGTTATATAATAAGTTAGAATAATAATAATGACGTATGACCTTCGAAGAGACTTGGTGTAGGTCTTTCGAGTTGACGCCGCATAGGCGACTTGCGCGTCTGTGAGAATGGGGCCGTACCTGTGATGTAAATTAATTATGAAGAAGGCACAGACACCCAGCCTCCGAACCACCGGAATTAACCACAGGTTAAAATCCATGACTTGGCCGGGAATCGAACCAGGGACTCATTGGATCAAAGGCCAGCACGCTAACCATTTAGCCATGGAACCGGACATAATTTAGATTTTCTTCCACACCTTGCTTTACGTCGCACCGTCTTATGGCAAGAACGGGATAGGAAAGGCCTAGGAGTGGAAAGAAATCGGCTGTGGCCTTGATTATGGCACAGCTCCTGCATTTGTCTGGTGTGAT
Organism: Anabrus simplex; assembly: GCF_040414725.1. Lineage (NCBI taxonomy): Eukaryota > Metazoa > Arthropoda > Insecta > Orthoptera > Tettigoniidae > Anabrus > Anabrus simplex. Next base: position 212,945,363 of record NC_090269.1, on the reverse strand, counting down.
AATGGGGAATCACGGAAAACCATCTTTAGGGCTGCCAACAGTGGGACTCGAACCCACTATCTCCCGGATGAAAGCTCACACCAGTGCCCCTCTAACCGCACGGCCAGCTCGCCCGGTACGTTAAAAGTAACACACATCAGTGAGTGAGAATGATTACTGTTACAAACAGGTGGTTCACAATGGCAGGAGGGTAATCGGAATGAGCAGACAGGGGAATTAGTTATAAACTTGATAAATGAAGCCGTACGTACAAATCAACTTTGATGGTGGGGCCATGTGAGGTGAATGGAGGAGGGCAGGTCAATAATAATGATGGATTCAATCATAGAAGGTAACAGGAATAGACGGGGACAGATTATGAATGTCAAGGTAAAGTAAGGCATCAATGTGGCCTCAGATCATTATATGTCTCTTACCAAATTCAAACCAATTCCCGCAAATACAAGGAAGACAACCAAACAGATCACACGCTTCGACAATGATAAACTTCGGCAAAGGGTCGAGGAGTTCCAGGAGAAGGCTAGACCAAATGACTGTGACTTTAACAACGCCAAAAGTCTCCTTGTTGAGGCCGCCAAAGACGTTGCAGAAATCAAGAGAAGCAAAAAGCATGCCTGGTGGAATGGTACCTGCGAATCAGTCCTCCAAGAAAGACTCAATGCGTGGAAACAGTACTACTCTACGAAATCAGAAAATGATTGGGAAACCTACAAAACCCAACGTGCCCAAGCAGCTAGGGTGTTCAGAACTGAGAAACGTAAATACGAAAAATCTCTCATTGAAATGATAGAACAAAACTTTAGGAAGAATGAAAGCAGAGAGTACTACAGAGCCTTCAAACGCAAACTCACTGGCTATAAACCACCATTTCTATGCTTTGAGCGAGAGGACGGCACACTGGCGACGTCAAATGAAGAAAATTGCAGCATTCTGGCAGATTACTTCAAGAATTTACTTAATTGCACTAAACCGCAAAGCGCCATTGAGACCAAGGAACCCTTACTCAGGTAACCAGATTCCAGACCACCCGACAGAGATAAAATAAAGCGCCACATTGCCCGTCTCAAAAATAACAAAGCGCCGGGGGAAGACTCAGTAGTAGCAGAACTATGGAAATATGCCCCAGAGGAATCACTTGATATCTTGCAAAAGCAAATAGAAGAGATTTGGAACAAGGAGACCCTACCCGAAGATTGGAAAATAGCTTTAATCCATCAATTACACAAAAAAGGCAGCATGAAGAACATCAACAACTACAGAGGAATATCTTTGCTATCCGTGACTTACAAAATTCTATCACTTGCCATCCTGGAGCGTTTGGAAGCACAAGTCGAACATCAAATAGGTGAATACCAAGGAGGGTTCAGAAAAGGTCGCTCAACAGCTGAACAGATCCAAAATCTCAAAACGATCATCAGATATTGCACACTAAGGTCCAAGCAGTATGTGTCTGTCTTTGTGGACTTTAAGAAAACGTACGACTCCATTGACCGGGAAGTCCTGCTAAACATCTTAAATGAATTTGGAGTTGATTTGAAACTGCTGGCATTAATTAGAGCCACCCTGACCGATACAAAATCCAAGGTGAAGTTCCACGGATGTCTCTCGCATTCCTTTGACATCAAAACAGGAGTCCGACAAGGTGATGGGCTATCCCCGATACTCTTCAACTGTGTTCTTGAAAAGATCATCAGAACATGGCGGGTGAGATTACAGGAAACCAACTACAGTCCATTGAGAATAGGAACCAAATCCAAGGGGATCGCAACAGACTGCTTAGCATTTGTCGATGATATTGCTGTTCTCTCAAAAGACATAGAAACCGCTAGAGCTCAAGTTGAAATTTTAAAGGAAATTGCCAAACAAACTGGTTTGCAGATATCGTTTGAGAAAACAGAAGTAATGACTAACATCAAAGAGGCTCCACCAAAACTCCATACAAAATACGGGGACATCACCCGAGTAGACAAATTCAGATACCTGGGTGAGATCATCCTGAAAAATGGACTGTACAAAGAAGCACTTCAGGAGCGAGTACGCAAACTGGAAATAGCCTACCAAACATCCCGCACAATCTACAACAAAAAATGCCTTTCCCAAAACACCAAATTCGTCACTATGAAACAGTTCTGAATCCAGTAGTTCTATATGCAGCCGAAACCCTGTCTCTAAATGCCAACAAAGGACTCCTTGAAGACCTGGAGAAAAGAGAACGCAAAATTGTGAGAGGAATCTTGGGATCAAAGTACAGAAATGGAATCCATCAAAAGAGATCCAACAAGGAAGTCTACAGCAAAATAGAGAAAATTACCGACACAATCGGAGAAAGACGGGCACGATTTTACGGTCATCTGAAAAGAATGGACTGAAGAAAGTTAACTAAAGAAATCTTTCTCTTTTTTGATTGAAACCCCAAAACCACAATTCCCTGGTTTAGAAATACCAAAGAAGACCTGCAAATGCTACATATCTCAGCTGAAGACGCCCTTAACAGAGATCTCTTCCGCAAGAAAATATTGACGAACTGACTAAACCGAGACGAGCAACCGAAGAGAAGACACGGTGCCCCATGGACAGAGGAGCATAAGCAGGCCCACTCACAAAGAATGAGGGAAATTTGGGCTCTAAAGAAGGCCAAGTTCAGTGTCAAATGTAACGTGACTTAACGTGGTCCTTCATGGCCCCAGCGAATTATATATATATATATATAATAAACCACATACAAGAATAATTGCTATCCTAGGCTATCTCTTTTACAATATTGTTATTATAGTCCAGCTAATTGACTTAGTGTTCAGTGTAGTGGTCTTCGGTTCGGAGGGCTTGGTTTTATTTCTTGGCCGAATGAAGGTTTTTGACCGCATTTAGTTAATTCCTCTACATCGGAGACTGGGTATTTGTATCAGTCTCAGTATACGTCTTCATTTACACACTACAAATTACACTAGAAACCACCACAGAAACGCACAATAGTGGTACATTCCTCCACGTAGGATTGGCGCCAGCAAGACCGTCCGTTCGTAAAACTAGGCTAAATTCATACAATATGCCGATCCCAGGTAATTGTGTAAAGGCCATGAAATTTATTATTATCATCCGTGTAACCATGTATATAAGTTATGCATATCCGTTATTGCATATCCGTTATATACTTCAGCGTCCTGCCTGTAAGTCTTTGTGAATTAACTAAGCTCCAGGATCTGTGGCTTTGTTTAGATCATTTCTCCTGGAGATTGCTACATGATCAATTTGGAACTCTCCGAGAGCTTGGACGGGAGAACGCCAAGTCATTTGCTTTCTGGGTAGATGGCGAAAGTGGGTCGACATGACCTGCAGGTTGTGATTTTCGCAAATGGACACCAGTCGTTTGCCGTTGGGATTGGTTCTTTTGTGAGCAGGGTAATTTCCTATAACTTTCTTGTACTTCTGTTCACGACCTAGTTGGGCATTGAAGTCACCCAAAAGAAGCTTGACATAGTGTTTGGGGATTTTGTTTAATTTTTCATCCAGTAGGTCCCAGAAATTATCAACTTCGTCTGGATCAGACTTGTTCTTATCGTTTGTAGGAGCATGTGCGTTAACTAGGGCGTAGGTTTTGTTCGCACATTTAATTGTGAGTATAGACAATCTGTCATTCACAGGTTCGAAATTTGCAACCGATTTAAGGATCTTGGTTCTAACAGCAAACGCGGTTCCAAGCATCACAGCTCCGTTGAGGATTGCTATTTGCCCTTTGCTCTTGAAAAATCGGTAGCCTTCGGATTCAAAAATCTCTTCATCTGGGTACCTTGTTTCCTGTAGGGCCATTATGGATATCTGATTTTCGTGAAGAGCTTTGGTGAGGGTTTTCAGCTTGCCAGTTTGCGTAAGTGAATTTATGTTGAAAGTTGCTAGAAAGGTTTTAGATTTTGGCCTGAGTTTTGGACTCTTCGGGGTACACCGAGACGCTCCGACTCGTCTCTCCCATGATGTCGAGTCTCCCCCAGAATCCGAACGAGACTCGTGCGTCGTGGCGTTCACGACGAGGGATTTTTCCGAAGATTTACCCCCTGGGGTATGTTTCTTGAAATGTTGTGCCATCATGCTTTTTGACTTGACTTTGCTTTGGACGGGTACCCATCCTTTTAAAACTGGGGTTGTTAGCCCTAGAGGTTGCCTCAAGATGTTTTCTGGCTTCTGCTCATTTACCAGTTTTCGCCGTAACCCTGGCAAGGGACCAGTTTTTTTTTAACGGTGGTATTTTATTTCCCTACTACCCTCTGACTCTACTGGCGGTAGAGCCAGCGAGCTTCCCCAATTCCAATGGGACGCGCCCGATGGAGGTAACCGCTAAATCCCCACACGGGTATTATTATTATTATTATTATTATTATTATTATTATTATTATTATTATTATTATTATTATTATTATTATTACGGAGATATCCGTGGAGCAGAAAGAGGTGAAAGAAGGTGCGGGTGTTGAATGGGTCTAACTACGATATCAGAAATTGAATATAAAACTTTAACAAAATTATATTTCTTCTTAAATCACAAACTTAACAAATCTTTTACTCAGTGAAATAATGAGGTTACAGGAACAAATAGCAATCTTGAAACAAAACTTGGAAAATCCATGATTAGTGAATTTTTACAGATTTGTGGCTTCAAGCCCTTAGTTTACAAATGCTGAGATACCTGCTCCAGTTTACAAACTTGCGAAAACTCAATGTTTAGGCAAGGAATGGAATATCCCGAGTTAAGAGCATTTGCTCCAATATTTATAATGGTTAACCTTCCAGAGCCACTCCTCAGTAAAACAAAAAACTTAGGTAAGAGATTACATACTCTCAATTTCAAACAGCCTACTCAAGGCAACACCCGGAAGGACGTGGGTTCGAATCCCCGTCAGGAAATCGTAAAATTTAAGAAACGATATTTCCACTTCCGGAGGTGCATATGGCCCTGAGGTTCACTCATCCTACACCAAAAATAAATACCAGGTGAATTCCTGGGGGCAAAGGTGGAGGGCGTAGAGCTAACCACTCTACCCCATCACGTGCCGAGGTTACGAATGGTGGAAGCCTTCACCTGCCATCCCTCAAAAGGCTTTCATGATGACTTTGCTTTGCTTTGCTTTTGTTCAAGGCAACATTACATCAAAAGGTTACGTTCTCTAGCCTCCCAAGGTACTATTTACAAGGGAAATGGTTTTACACAGGGGTATCTAGTATCCAACCTACCGGTTCATCATGGAAAAAAGAAAATGTTAGATTACTGGCCCGAATACAAAATGAATGGAGACGTATACTTGCACTCCTAAATGAAGAATAAAATCCTAACGAGGCTCTCGACCCAGTGATTCAGGGGCTAATCCCAAGCTACTGAGGTGACTCGAATGAATGTTACTATACGGCATTACAGAAGAAAAGAAAAAAGTCACAAAATCGTAGTCACCTCGAACCAAGTTGAAGGGGAACTCTAGAGGGTAACGCACTCTCTATCCCCGAATTACAGTTAAAGATTATATGAAATTTTTACATTAGCTGAGCGAAAATTTTCATTTTAGACTAGGCTGGTTACATAGTTAGAAATTCGGACCTTCTCCTCGGATAAATTTGCGGAGACAGCAAGAAAGATAGAATTTATGTGGCCATTACCTGGCTGTTGTTCTGCCTGCCAAAAAATGAGGCACCCTGCCTCCTGCCTTAACATACACACTCAGAAAGACGACGATCAATGGACAAGATAGCCAGAAAAGCCTCAAATTATATACACGAAGGGGAGTTTCGAAAGGATTCTGGACAAGTCCGGACACATTCTCTCAATTTTATTGGACAATTCAAACAGCGACAAGAAGCCTGTGATAGGCTAAAATTAATTACAGAAATGTTTAACTGGCCAGATTCAAAACTGGCGGAAAGAAAAAGAAGTGTTGCCAACTCGAAAATAAATGAACATTGATTCAGTTATGAAAACCTAGAAACACAAAACTTCTTTAAATTATAAGTTCTTCCACCTTGCGCCAGAGTGCATGACCAGAGTTTTTTGAAATTACTTATATGGAGGAAAGTTTAAACTTCTTGAAGTAAACAAACACAAAGCTAATAAATCCAGTCAGTTTAGGCAACTTCACAATAACACAGTTACTTATTACTTCAGTAGTGACATCTTCTGATTAAAGTTCCAACTTCATTTTTAGTAGTTTCACGTTGTTTTTTTTTTTATTTGCTAGGGTCTTTACGTCGCACCGACACAGATAGGTCTTATGGCGACGATGGGATAGGAAAGGCCTAGGAGTCGGAAGGAAGCGGCCGTGGCCTTAATTAAGGTACAGCCCCAGCATTTGCCTGGTGTGAAAATGGGAAACCACGGAAAACCATCTTCAGGGCTGTCGATAGTGGGATTCGAACCTACTATCTCCCAGATGCAAGCTCACAGCCGCGCGCCTCTACGCGCACGGCCAACTCGCCCGGTAGTTTCACGTTTGGTTAGATAGAAAGAGTTCTTTAAGGCCCATATTTTGAATGTGGGGAATTGAGGTGTACCACCCTATCAAATTATTATTATTATTATTATTATTATTATTATTATTATTATTATTATTATTATTATTATTAATATTATTATTATTGAGTGTAGCATATGCTAAAATATACCGTACACTAACCTCTGTTTTTATCTAATTATCGTATGATGCATTTATTGAATGAAAATTTTCTGAAAGAGGCAACATTTTACATTCTAACATAGCCATGTGGTCGACAACGTAAACCGTACCTGCTGCACTGCCGCGCCTTTACCCAACTCGCTGAACCCATAGTTGTGTCATCTGCTCTGAACTGCCCGCTTGCACTGTGTTTGTTCTGGTGGCATTTGAGCTTGCTGAAACTGATCTTTATCATTCCTATACAACATTGTCTTTATAATTTAGCGAACTGTCTGTAATATACAGAGACCGATGGCAAAGTAGCGTGATGGAACTAAGTAGTCCCTGATTTTATTAAAGGAAATACAAGAAACTAAATATTCTTTGAAACTCGTTATTTCACGTCAGGAAACACTGCCATACCATGAAATGAATTGCTTAGCAGAAGGGTAATAGTATCACGCGATATCTGACACCTTAGCATCTGAGCGGGCACGTCTTGATGTGGCATGCAACTGGCAGTGATGCAAATAGGTTGACATTTATAACTACAATTATTAAAGAACGTTGTGTCCGCCTCTGTGGTGTAGTGGTTAGCGTGATTAGCTGCCACCCCCGGAGGCCCGGGTTCGATTCCAGGCTCTGCCACGAAATTTGAAATGTGGTACGAGGGCTGGAACGGTGTCCACTCAGCCTCGGGAGGTCAACTGAGTAGAGGTGGGTTCGATTCCCAACTCAGCCATCCTCGAAGTGGTTTTCCGTGGTTTCCCACTTCTCCTCCAGGCGAATGCCGGGATAGTACCTAACTTAAGGCTACGGCCGCTTCCTTCCCTCTTCCTTGTCTATCCCTTCCAATCTTCCCATCCCTCCACAAGGCCCCTGTTCAGCATAGCAGGTGAGGCCGCCTGGGCGAGGTACTGGTCATACTCCCCAGTTGTATCCCCGACCAAGAGTCTGAAGCTCCAGGACACTGCCCTTGAGGCGGTAGAGGTGGGATCCCTCGCTAAGTCCGAGGGAAAACCGAACCTGGAGGGTAAACAGATGATGATGATGATGATGATGATGATTAAAGAACGTTGTTACTATTTCGTTGATAAACTAAGTCTGGTTTTGTGGTACGCGATTTGATAGCTTGAGGTCTCAAGATTTGCATACATATCCTTTTCTTTTCTTTGTTTTTCAAGCGGCTTAACACCGCACTAACACACAGAAGGAGATCAGTGATATAATAGATGGGAAAGCGGTAGGATTTTAAATGGTATGAAAATGAGAAACCACAGCAAATCATCTTATGGACTGTCGATGCCGATGGAAAATGGAAATGGCGTATGGCTTTTAGTGCCGGGAGTGTCTGAGAACAAGTTCGGCTCGCCAGATGCAGGTCTTTAGATTTGACACCGGTAGGAGACCTGCGCGTCGTGATGAGGATGAAATGATGATGAAGACGACACATACACCCAGCCCCCGTGCCAGCGAAATTAACCAATTAAGGTTAAATTTCCCGACCCTGCCGGGAACCGAACCCGGGACCCCCGTGACCAAAGGCCAGCACGCTAACCATTTAGCCATGAAGCCGGACGATACCGATGATTGGATTAAATACACAATCTCCAGAATGCAAGCTTGCAGATGCGCGATCCTAACCGCACGGCCAGCTCACTCTATGCGTTCATATCTCCCAAAATAGACGCTGTAATAATTGAATGAATACTCATAGGTTTCTCATCAAGGCAGCTGCAGTTGGAATCCCGGCCAATGCATGTGGAATTTTTGAAATTAAATCGATTGAATTCAGTCTTCAGTTTCTGTGGTTCGAACTCGGCGTAAAACTAAAACTTGTCTCTCATGACTATCGATATCGTGGCCGTAGGCTCGGCTCTTCCAGATTTACGTAGATTACAAAGTACAAGGACCTAACAATTCATTTCACAAATTCCACATGCATTAAATAGCGGCCGAATTGATAAGAAGCCAATGAAGTCACTCCACTATCGCACCACGAAAGACTGAACGGTCGATGACTATGGTCACTATGTTAATCGACACATTGTTTTATATATTTTACACTACTGAGCAGGATTGCTCCGCGGTATGAATCGTGTGGCTATGAGCTACCATTCAGAACATTCTGGATTCGAATACTACTATCCACGGCTTTGATGATGATTTCCCTCAATTTCCCATTCTCACGACTCGTAAATACGTGGCTAAAACTCAATTAAAGCCACTGTTGCTACTTTCTACGCCGAGCTCGATAGCTGCAGTCGCTTAAGTGCGGCCAGTATCCAGTATTCGGGATATAGCAGGTTCGAACCCCACTGTCGGCAGCCCTGAAGATGGTTTTTCCGTGGTTTCCCATTTTAACACCAGGCAAATGCTGGGGCTGTACATTAATTAAGGTCACGGACGCTTCCTTCCATTTCCCAAGCCTTCCCTGTCCCATCGTCGCCATAAGACCTATCTGTGTCGGTGCGACGTAAAGCAAATAGCAAAAATAAAGCTACTTTCTCCATCCTAGCCTTTTCCATTCTCAGTACCACTTTGGTAGTGCGACGTTAAACCTCCAGCATAACAAAAAAAAGTACTCAACCGACCTTCGTACACATCGAAAAACGAGTAGCATTGAAACATTAAATATACAGTAGACTGCGGAGATGTGCAAGGGTTTGAAACTCCCCGGCCAAAATGTCTGGGATTCTCGAGGCTATGATACAATCATATCAGCAGTCGGACAAAAGTACAAGGTTGTTCGAACAAAATTTCGTCAGTTAATCTAATCTTACGTGTCTCCCACATTTAAAAAGTCAGCATTCTGAACGACTGCTCTGGAATTCCCAGACGATGAAAAATGAATGCAAGCACTTCAATCGAATAATATCCCTGTTCATTTTAAACCATCCTTTTAGATAACCTTCCATAAACCAATTGAACGCATATGAGGTTCTCTGAGGTCGCTCCGTATTTGCAGTTATTTCTAGGTGAGTGTGTTTCAACAAGAGAGTAAACCATGAACGTGAGAAATTCTACGAACATAATCTTTTAATTTCCCCTGAGCCTGAAATTCAATGTTAAGTTATTATCTTCTTGAAGTTACTGTTAATCACAAGAAAATAACGTGCACTTCATCCATATTTTAAGGTATATTAATTCCTAAGCCGTGGGGGATCTCCCATTTTTCACAGCGGTAGATAAGATCGTAACACAATGGAGTACAATGGGACCCAGGTACGCTCACATGTTATTGTCAAGGGACAATGGTTTATTTCAGTATATACGATGATGAAATTTATTTTACTTGTCAGATGCCCTCTAGTAGCAGGTCTTTCGCAACGTGTTTAGAGTAGAGGATTACAAGGTCTCTCTTCGTCACAGAACACATTGATTCAGTACTTAGTTACTCTCCTGTCAAATCAGTCAAGTCGTTTGAACAGAGGTTCTGCGCCACAGATTCTGCCGAAAATACTTGAGGTAAATTCAATTTAATCGCAGTAGTGCATGAATAAAGAGCCTGTGTCTTATCCTAAGATTCTGGGTGTGATTTCTACCTGGATCTGAGTTGTTCGAGGTTCACTCAGCCTTCATTAAAACAGATGAGGAGCTATACATATGGCGGTGAAATAGTGGCCACGGTCTAGAAAGCCAAGAATATCGGCCTAAAGGACTCGTCCGCGCTGACCACACGCTTTCGCAATCTCTAGGCCTTCGGGCTGAAAGCTGTCACTTGATAGACCTGGGTCCATGAGGTCTCTAGTAATAGAGGGGAGGTGGGGGGGGGGGGCGATGGGGTGGTTTCTTTACACAGAACTTAAATGTTGAAGTAGAGTTCGACTCTCGGTTCGTCCAAGGATTTTAATTCTGTACACAGGGCTGGAACGGATCTCACTCAAACTCGTGCGGCGGACTGAGGAGATGTCTGATTAGAAGTTTCAAGAAACACAAGCAATACAGCTGACTAGACAGTACTTCAATATTTGCAGGCAATGAAGCTGGACAACCCTCACCTTGAAAATTCTAGATTCTCAATGACCCCAATGCACCACAGGGTCCATTCTCTCTTCTTTTTTTTTTCACTTCCAGTGGATACTTGTATTAGTTTAGATTAAGAAAGAGTTATAAGAAGTTATAAGAGTAATAATAATAATAATAATAATAATAATAATAATAATAATAATAATAATAATAATAATCTGTGTGGCACGATAGCCCTGTGGCATAGTAAAGAGTTTGTCACCGAAAGTACCACGGATCGAATCCCTGGAAAATCATGCGTTGTTTATAGAAATGGAAAGTCGCGTCTCTATAATTCGGATTCAACATTTAACTGGAGGCTCCGTATATATGATCACGAACAAACATCTTCCTAGTTTTCATTCTTAATGTCGAGGTGCTGAAAATTTGTTCCGCAGGAGTTCTTTTACGTTCCGCTAAATCTATCAAAACGAGGGTGGCATATTTGAGTACCTTCAAGTGCCACCGAATTAAGGTGAGATTGATCCTGACAAATTCAGTTCAGAGTCTGAGCCACAGGTTCAAATTAATCTGCTAAGTTATGAGGGGTAGGAAGTTTAGGAAGTTATGATCTTCAAAAGAACAATGGAAAATTATTTGCTTTAAGGGTATATGTTGTTGTAAGCCACACCTCATTGTTGATTACAATCACAGATGAGTTCTACAAGACGTTGTGAGCCAGTTTGACTCCTCAAAATCCTCATGAATATTCATAGCAGTAAATATACTCTGGTGCGGTATAAGCGGTCATTAATTTTCTAAACTGAAATTTGCCGCGTTGACACATGATCTAACCAAGCCCAAACAACGGGACCAACCGGAATGCTAAGCTGCCCGAACATAAAGGAGCCATTTAGTCGTATCATAAATCAACGCTCGGCATTAGAATGCGCGTGGATCGCTATTCATCATCCGATGCTGCCAGCTTCTGAGCGGCTTCACAATGTTTTATTTTTGAAGCAGACAATGTTATATGATATTTAATTGCTCCTATAAACAAAAGAGCTCAATGACAATTAATTGGCAATTAAAATGATGGATTAACAATAAAATATCAATAATTAGGTCACACTAGTATCATCACAACCAAACACGATAGTTTCCTTCACTGCAGTAGATTGATTTTATTTTGTCAGTTTTAAACGTTTGAGGAATAAGAAGCTAGATGAAACTTACATCAATCAGTGTATACCATATTCGCATTAAAAATGGAGAACCCCCATTGTATTCACGGAAATGAACCTGAATCTCTTCATCTACCGTCATATAGTAGACTAAACCATCTCACCTAATAGGTATTAAGGTATATATTTTGAACTGCCTCCTTCTTTTTTTTTACTACGGGCTCATTCTACAACACGTATATACTTGAAGATCACTATTTATCATCTCCGATCGAACACAAAATTTAAGGCTCACCTTATGAGTACTTTACTAAATTTTGCAGAAGTTTAATTATTCTCACGAACCGAGTGAGTTAGTTGCATGTTTGTGGCCATGTAGCTGTTAGCCTGCATTCGCAAAATGCCGGGTTCCGAAGCCTACTGTCGGCATCTCTAGGAATGACTTTCTGTGTTTTCCTCATTTTAACGCCAGTACTTTAATTAAGACCATGGCCGCTTCCTCCACATTTCAAACATTTCACTATATAAATCTCACCACCTCTCTAAGTTGGTTGCTACTATGTTAATCAACTGCAAAGAAAAAAGGCAAAAAAGCAATACTCTGATGAGTCTCGAGTGTATTTGGGGTTAACATCAGTAGAATATATAGGTATCAATAAAAAAGGGTACACATACGATTTTCTTTAGTATTAAAATGCTATTTGTTCGGGGCGTCGACCCATGTGGATCTATTGCCCCTACAGGCACCATATTGTATGAACCTGCGTGTAATTTAATGGCGGTAATGTGGAATGTTGTGTGTGGGAAAAGGAAGATTAAAAACGTTACGAACAGCCATTCCCCAGGCCAGGGATATTAATCATTTCAATTAAAAACCCTGACACGGCCGGGAATCGAACCCGGGGCCGCCGGAAGACAGGCTGACGCGTTGCCTCCTACACCGCGGGGCCGGACTACACAGAAGATATTTTCCTACAAAATTACTGTCTAGAACGAATAAAGGTGTTCTTAATTTTTTCCTGAAATGTGGTAGCAAAATGACGCAAATAGATCTCCGTTATCTAAGAACTCTTAAATACTAATGGACCTTGCCAAGTCTCGTTCCAGTGAAGTTGGACGCAGAAGAGGATTTTCCTACTTATTCGATTACTTTACGGTATTTACTCTCAGCTTCTAGGTCGCTTTTTTTCCCAGTGTTATCCCTGTCCTACACCATCGTACACATACGACCTGTCTGAATCGGAGTCACGGAAAACCAATAAAAAATAGTCTTATGAAGGCTTACGTTAGAAAAGAGTGGGAAATAAGGCTAGGAAGAAGAAGATATGAGAATATTTTCAAAAAATACTAATCTCCTCAGTGAATCATTGTATAGAGGCTAATGCCGACCCTGTACTGACCCTATACGATGGTTACAAAATGAATCTAACACAGTTCGAAAGCCGAAAGAAATATTTTTGTTAGCTACGTCATCTACCCACCAATAATATCAGTGAATCTCCTTTTATAGCATTTGCAGTAATAGAGATACCCCAACCGTCATATTGGTGTAGACATGCAGTGCCTGCTTCTTAGTCTGAAGCCTCTAGTTCGATTTGTATACCATCTAAGGATTTTCAATCGAGCACTGTGTGCTAGAACGGGGCTCACTCAAATATAGTGTCACCAACCGAATAGGCAGTTGATGTTAGGGATAGTGGGAACGGTAATGAAATCTACGCAATATGGATAAGGTGGTTATCAGCTGATCACATGACACTCCAAAATCTGGAGGCCGAGAAACAAATGTCCAATGACTGGTGTCTTGTCTTTCAAATGTACTGGCAGGTGCTCATGAAACTGCCAGTTCTCTGGAAGCCACGTTCGGTATTTTCTCGAAGGAACGGGTGAGTCAGGGCGGAGACATTCCAGCCGGCCTGAGGGCATGTGACGGTATCTCCTTCTGTGCTTTTTGTTTCGTGCCTCCGTGACTTTCCTAGAAGGCGTAACTAGGACTTTCGCATTCTGGACGCATCCCGAAGATACTACAACGTAATCAGCAGATGTATAAAAAGCCGAATCTCCGTAAAGTGAGTGTTGAGAGAGTGTCGTCGTGATGCAGTATTGACAGTTGATACAGTTCCTGAGTAGTGTTGGAGTTGTTGTTTAGTGGTTGGTGCTGAGCTGATGCTGTAATATTTGTTTAGTACTTCAGTGTGTGTGGAGCAGTCCAGTGAGGTGATTGTTCAAATTTATCGGTCTTGTCGAGTAGTATACACTAGTCCTATGCTGTGATAGTCAACAGGCGTGTGTTCGAACACGTCTGCATGGAGCTGATGAGTGGAGTGACTGGTGAGTGTGAAGCCAAGTGAAAGGTGGGACATGCCAATGAAGATTACGGAAAGACGGCCCGTTTAAGGTAAATACCAGCCTGCCGGAAGCTTGTTGTGAGATAGGACAAGCGACTTTTGTAAGTATACACTAAATAGTAAGTATATACATAGTATATAGTAAGTATGCTAAGTATACTTTTGTGTGTATATGTGTGTACACATTGGGTCATCCTAAACTGAACTAGTCCAAAGAAACATCAGTCATTTATTTGTAAGTTAACAGATACATTAATTTCTGAGGATAATTTCTCTTAAGGAAGTGGTTTTTTTCAACACTACAAACTGTGTGCCCGTTGTTGACGGGTTGACTTCGTATCAGCAGCAGGAATGACAATGTATAACGCTGATGAGTGGCAGCAGAAGAGAGGGAGCAGAGAAATTAGTAATGTTAGACTCAAGTGTAATGTTAATGGTGATAATTTTCAGGGGATTACGGCTTTGTAGGCAATCATATTTTGCTTTCTTCTCGAACATCAATATCATAACTCAACCACCACTCATTTTAGGATTCCTTTCTTCACCTAATTCTTCGAGTGATTTTCATTGTTTTATTCACATTTCGATAGCATCATCATTACTTTTCTGATGAATGATCGAACTGATGAAGGGGAGGACATCCACGAAAATTCGAAGAATACGGAAAATTCAATTCAGTTGACATTCTAGGAATGTACACAGTGAAGCGGTAATGATAACTTCTTACACCCTTTCCGGAAACACTGTAGAAGTGTGACATTTGACTCTTTATATGCAGACTTTTACATTCTTTTACCTTTTTGAAGGTCCACTCCACGGGATGGGTGGGCTCGTCTAAATAGGATTCGAACCAATCGTAGACAATGTGCTGCTTATCGGCAGTGAAGTAGAGCTTAAAGCAGTCTGCTGCCTTCGGCTGTTGAAATGACAAACAGAACATTAGCCATATCGAATTTGAATGTTCTATCAGGTCTTACGCAGGCAAAAGAGGAGACTTCATTATGTCAGCACTGAGGCAGTTGATTGGATGAAGAATCCTTATTATCTCCTCTGAGAACTGCTGCATAATGTACCACTGAATTCTCCTCTCTCTCTCTCTCTCTCTCCATACTCCTTTCTTAAATATATTATAACACTTTTCAGTTTCAGTTTCTCTGTATGCTGTACGCTAAATAAATAAATAAATAAATAAATAAATAACTAATAAATAAATAAATAAATAAACATTAAATGAATAAAGAAACGAATAAATCAATAGGTTCCCGGGGACTGACCTGAGAGGAGTTATCCCGACTCTGGCAAATGGGAGTGAAATTAATCGATTCCAACACCTGAAACATTAATATATTGGATGCAGAAAGAAAATCCAACTAACCTCTTTAACTCCAGCATATAACCTACAAGAGGTGCCCCTCTTAAGTCGAGCAACCCAGTGGAAAGTTGGGTAACTAACCCCAGCGGGAAGTTGCGTCGACGGCTCAAATATTGCTGAGGAACTCCAAGGCATTTACAAACTTGATAAGATAGAGGAGCCGTAAAACACCTTGAGGAAACCTCTAGGGTTATCAGTCCTAGTTCTAACATGGATACGTACGCGCCCAAACAAATTCAAGTTTAGAAGTATGATGGTACAACGGTTCAAGAAATTTATCCCAGAAGGTATGTCCTGGGATGAATCCGTCTTCGTGAAAGCCACGACGCATGAGTCTCTTTCGGATTCTGGGGGAGACTCAATATCACGCAAGAGACGAATTGGAGCTCCTCGATGTATCCCGAACAGACAAAAACTATGACCCCAATCAAAAACATTCCTATCAACATTCAACATGGTCTCCCTTACACACTGGCAAACTGAACACGCTGACTAAAGCCCTAAACGGAAATCAGATATCCATAAATCCCCAACAAAGAATAGGGTACCCAGACGAAGAGAGCTTTGAATTCGAAGGTTACCGTTTCTTCAAGATCAGAGCTCAAGAAAAGGATCCTCAACGGATCTCTGATGCTTGGAACCGCATTTACCGCCAGAACCAGATTCCATAAATCGGTTGCAAAATTCGAACTAGTGAATGGCAGATTATACATATTAACAATCAAGATCGCCAACAAGACATACACCCTCGTTAATCGAACATGTCCCTAGAAAGGTCTGACCCAGACGATGGGGATTAATTCTGGGACATACTGGATGAAAAACTAGCCAAAAATTTCCAAATACCATGTTATACATCATACGGGTAACTTCAACGTCTAACTCGGTTCAGAACAAAAGCGCAAGAAAAATACAAAGGAACCAACAAAAACGGCAAGAGATTGGTCGTGATCTCCAGGAGAAACAGCCCCGATATTATGAACGTCAATGTAAAAATAAGCATAAATGTGGACTCAGACCACTACACGTCTATAATCAAATTCAAGCCGTTCCCGCAAGCACCAGGAAGAACCCCAAAGATATTATACACTTTGAAAACGATAAACTTGTCAACGGATCCTGGAGTTCCAGAAAACGGCTAGACCAAGTGACTCAAAAGACGCCTGACTCAGGCTGACAATGAAGTTGAAGAAATCGGAAGAAGCAAAAACGTGCCTGGTGCGGTTAGAATGTTACCTGTAAATCAGTCGTCAAGGAAAATCTCAATGCATGGAAAGATGTTTTACTCAATGAAATCTTAAACTGACTGGTAAGCCCAGAAAATTCAACGGACCCAGACTGCTACAGTGATCAGAACTGAGAAACTTCAAGTACGAAAAGTCTCTTAGTGAAATGATTGAACAAAACCAGAGAGTATTATAAAACATTCAAAATGAAACTCACGGACTGTAAGCAGCTCTAACTACGCTTTCAGCTGAAAGAAAATTAAGATAATTGTAACATACTAGCGAATTACTTCATGAATCTATTAAACTGCGGTAAAACCCAAGACCAAGGAACTCATACTCAGGTGCCCGGAATGAAGACCAACCGACAAAGATGAAATCAAGCGCCACATTTTCCGTCTCAAAAACAACAAAGCACCTGGAGAAGACTCAGTAGTTGCATAATTGTGGAAATATATCCCTAAGGAATCAGTTGAAATTTTGTAAAATAAAGTATGAAATTATATCGGAAAACGGCCCTGATCCATCTATTGCACAAGAACAGAGCATGAAGAAATCAACAACTACAGAGGAATATCTCTGATACCTGAAACCTACAAAATTCTCTCACTTGCCGTCCTGGAGCGTTTAGGAGCCCAAGTCGAGCAACAAATACGTGAAGATAATGGCGGCTTCAGGAAAAGTCGTTCTATAGTCGAAGAGATCCATAACCTCAAAACGATAATCAGAGTATGTATCAGTCTTTGTGAACTTCAGCCAAGCCTGCGACTCGATAGACTGCGAGGTGTTGAACATCCTTAATGAATTCGTGATTGACCTGAAACTGCTGGCATTTTAAAGCCATCCTAACAGATAAAGTTCTAAGATGAACTTCCATGGATGTGTCTCGGCTTTCTTGGAAGTGAAGGCAGTAATCATTCAAGGTGATGGGCTCTCTCCGATGCTTTTCAACTGCGTTCTTGGGAGATCCTCAGGACGTGGTGAACGAGATTAATGGAAACCGACAATAGCCCAAATTTTCAACTGCGTTCTTGAGAGAAGATCATCTGGACATGGCGAACGATATTAATGTGAGCCGAAATTAGCCCGACTTTTCAACTGCGTTCCTGAGACGATCATCAGGACATGGTGAACGGTATTAATGGGAACCTACAATAGTCCATCTTTTCAACTGCATTCTTTAGAAGATCATCATGATCTGGTGAATGATATTAACGGGAACCGACAATAGCCCACTGAGAATGAAAACTAAATCCAAGGAAATCCTGGTATATTGTCTAGCTTTTACCGATGACATCACCGTTCTGTTAAACGACGTAGAAACCCCTAAGCTTCCAATCGAACAGTTAAAGGAAATCGCCGAACAAACTGGCCTGCAGATATAGCTTGAAGAAACAGAAGTAAAGACGAATATCAAAGACGCACCACCAAAACTCCGGCGGTAACATAAGCCGGTTAGAAACGTTTAAGTGTCTGGGTAAGTTCACATCAAATATAGACATTACCACATTAGCACATTAGGGAACGCATCAGCAAAACGCAAACTTGCAATAGCCTATCAAACGTCATGCACGAACTACAACAAAAAAAATGCTTTACCAAAACAATATGATACGTCACTATGAAACGGTTCTGTTGCCATTAGTTATGTATTCAGCAGGGACACTCTCCCTAAATGGCAATTAAATACTCCTCGAAGGACTGGAGAAAAAAGAGTGCAGAATCATTATAGGAATCATGGAATCCAATTACAATAAACGCATCCACCATAAAAATATCCAACAAGGAAGTCTATAACAAAATAGAGCAAATTACAGACACAATCCGCAAAAGGCGAGTGTGATTTTACAGTCACCTGAAACGAATGGACGGAAACAGGTTGACCAAAAACATCTGTCACTTTTTATACTGAAAACCTAAAACCAGGATGCCTCGGTTTAGAAACGCCAAAGAAGACCTTCAAATGCTACAAATCAAGCCCGAAGACGCCTGAGACGTTCTGATGCCATTTGTTACGTATTCAGTAGGGACACTCTCCCTAAATGGCAATTAAATACTCCTCGAAGGACTGGAGAAAAAATAGTGCAGGATCATTATAGGAATCATGGAATCCAATTACAATAAACGCATCCACCATAAAAATATCCAACAAGGAAGTCTATAACAAAATAGAGCAAATTAAAGACACAATCCGCAAAAGGCGGGTGTGATTTTACAGTCACCTGAAACGAACGGACGGAAACAGGTTGACCAAAAATATCTGTCACTTTTTATACTGAAAACCTAAAACCAAGATGCCTCGGTTTAGAAACGCCAAAGAAGACCTTCAAATGCTACAAATCAAGCCCGAACACGCCTTTGATATAGATCACTTAGATCACTTCCGAATAAAAATGTGACGAACGGACTAAACCAAGACCAACAACCGAAAAGATGCCACGGCTTCACCTGAGCAGAGGAACGCCTAGACCCACTCAGAAAGACATAGGGAATTCTGGGCTAAAATGTAAGTAAAGTTCACTGACAAATATAACGAGACTTAACGTCCTTGATGTCCCCAGCGAATAAATAATAATAAATCAATAAACTTAAATTCAGAAGGCCAGCCCTCTACCATCTAATCCACTGAGCCTGGCCGTACAAGGTACATTATTTTCGGTCATTTTGCCCCCAAAGCTGAAGAAATGATTAGTCACCGAGAGATTTTCTGGAGCAAGATTACGCGAGGGAGAAATATTTGGTGGGGGAGGGGGTGAATTTTTCATCAAACCAAGAATACTATGAAGTAAAATTGCCATATTCGATTTAATTCATTCTAATTGATTTGAGAGAGTCCTGGTTTCAGTTCTCGGTTAGGTCGAGGATTTTAGGTAAGTTTGGTAAATTTATCTGAATAGGGGACGGGGTGTTTTGTGCTTGTCGCAATATACGTCTTCGTACACATACATTACAGCACACAATGAACCACCATGAAATATATCCATCCACATAGGTTCAGTGTCAGGAAGGGAACCCGGTCATAAAACAGGACTTAGTCAATATATGCACCACTGTTCGTAAGTGAGACCCCACAAGAGTGTTGGAAAGGTGGCAGAAGGAGAAGAAAATGTGAAGAAAATGACGTTATATATCTCAGATCCAAGTGAAGAAACTGGGAGTACTTATTAGGTGACCAGTCTCTTCATATTAATAGTAAGTAGCAGAAATTATTATGATGAAAGTGTATCACGATTACTTTAAAATTGAAATCTTAGCATTCTTAGAGCTTTTTACCTTTTTTTTTCTTTTGAAGGATGTGCGAGTAGCACTTCTGCATCTCTTGGAATTAGTTACAGTGAAATTTAGCTAACTGAAGTCTTGTCCCATTTGTGGCTGTGACAACTTTTTTCTAAAGGGTTCATGTCGCATTAACTCAGAATTTCTGTGACGATGGGTCAGGAAAGTACTACGATTGAGAATGAAGTAGGCCTATCTGTGGTTTAACACGAGCATTTGCATGGTGCAATAATAATAATAATAATAATAATAATAATAATAATAATAATAATAATAATAATAATAATAATAATAATAATTCCGTATAATGCTTTGGAATTTGGAGATATCGCGGTAAAAATTCCTATTTTTGACAATAGTGCAGCAAAATTAATTTTATTGGCTAAATCTTTAACTTTTCGCTGTCCTATTTAATTTGGTATGTAACAAATACAACTTTGTTGCATATAAATTCCCATAATGAATAATTTAAAAGGAAGCTGTGTGAACGTGGAACTCTTCACACCGTCGAATATCACACCGTAAAAGCCATGTACAAGCTTGACAAAGAAAGAGTTAGGGCTTCGGAGAATGCATTAAAGGAAGTGGAATAAAAGGCGAGGGGAAAGAGAAGAAAACTAAAGGCAGGAAGAATACTACCAGCAGTATCCATATGACCCATGTTATAGTGGTGGAATTCACCGAAACTTTAACAGCAGTTTTCAGTAAGTTCATTTTTTGAAAGACTTTTGTACCTTTTCTTGAAAACTACTTACATGAATTCACTGACATGTTTACAGCTTTGAATGTACATGTCTGTGAGCAGTTTTCCACAAGGATATTGTACATACCTCATACTTGGTGAATTATGTACTGGAGAGCACCTTATAAAGTTCAAAAAAAAAATTTCTAAAAAGGAACGTTCTGGCAAACGACTTGATCTTTTCGGAAGTCCCTGCGTTAAAGTATTAAAGACTCATCATAGACACACCCTAATTATTATAGAAATATGCTTTACATCGTTCATGAGAAAAGGTGCAAAAGGGACACTGGGACTGAAATTTCTAATTCCTGTAAAAATTAAGATATCACCTTAATATTTGGGTGGCTCAAGGTATGTACTATTATAAATATCTGTACTAAATTTGATCAGTGTATCTTTACTAGTTTCATAGATATAAATTATTTTCCAACATTTATATGAAAATCATTCAAATATTCTAAATGTTAAGCGTATCAAAGCGATCCAGATAGCACATTTTTTAAGTAATGATCTAGTACCTTATTCTTACATAAATTAAACTGTGCATCATTTTTGAGATTGTATTATTTAATATGGAGATAAGAATTATTCCCCTGTTGAAGTTTATTTTTTGTAAAATTATTGAAATTTTAAGATTTGAAATTTTTTTACAGCCAAACCAGAATTTCAATCATAAAAGTAATGCGCAGATTTATGGACAATGTACTAAGGAACATTCATGTGAATTTTCAAGGTAGTAGCATCATATCAGTAATGCGTATGGCATTTTATACCTCTGATAATGTGAAACTGAGAAAATAGCATTTTTCTGAAGTCATGCATTTTTTAAAATATTGGCAGTTGACTTACTCATTAGAACTGTCCTGCAGCATAAGTCACACTCTCTGTCTTCCGTTTTTCAGCCTCTCTCTTCATTTTTGTGACCTTGGCCTTCCGTCGATTTGATTTTTTCCTTCTCAGAGGACGATCGCTGTATTTCATAATTTCTGCGAGCATCAGCCTAAGGACTGAATTTTCTGTCACATGAGAGACTGAAGTTCTTTTGATATACGACTTCAAGTCTATTGTTGCACTGCACCCCTTATTGAACTCTGCCGCAGCACTGCATACACCAATTTCAAGTCTCTTTTTTGATACAAAATTTCCTTTGGACACTTTTTTCCAGATGCTATAATGTAGACTTTCGTTCTGATTCTGCGTGGCACCACGGAGAGGCCAGCCTCTGATACACAGGCATAATCTTACCCACTAATGCCTCAGAAAGTTTGACCGACATTTTATCATGACTCTGAGGTACCATACCTTCTGCTATGCTTTTGTTATAGAAGCACCAATCATCTAAACCTTGGGGGCATTTCTTATGTTGGATATGTAATACTAGAGTGTGGCAGAGATAGCATTTTTCATGTTTGCAACATTAAGTGTGATTAGTACACCATAACTCCTATAATAGCTGGTAAGCTTGGTAATTGTAGCATTAGTAAGACCACTTGAACGGCCACCTAATTGCACACCCTTCACTTTCCAAGTTTGTACTCCTCCTTCAGTACTGTGTTGGTTCCATACACCACATTTCAAAATTATGTGATGAAAAACGCATAATTGCGAGTGCAGGGTAATGTTCGGTAAGAATCGAAGAGGAAGAGCCGTTTAAAAGCCTGTGCAGCAGGCATTTAAATGTCCCGCTGTGCCTTTAAAAATGGCGGAACGTGGAAAATTATATCGCTAATTTATCCGCAATGGTCAGGGGTAGGGCATTATGTGAAAATCCAAAAATCGAAATATTTGATAAAATATGCCTAAAACTCGGTCCCAGTGTTACTAGAGGAGCATTTACGAAACATACCCGGACTGATTCTAAGTTTACGACATCTAGTCTGAAACATAAAACACGAACAAGATGTTAGAATTTGAGAATGCCAAAACACCCGTGGAGACGGCGCGGCGATGATAAGGGTCAACAACAGGGAAATAGTTGGAGAGAGGTGAAGAGGATCGCAAGCAATAAAGTGAGATGGTGCAGCTTCATTGTTGCCCTATATTCCAGTGAGAAATACGGGAAAAAAGTCAAGTAAATCAAGTGTAACGTAATTAAAAACAGCCACGTACAATTTCTTATGAAATTTACAGAAAATAACTTCCAAAGTTTCCTTACAGATTACATAACAAAATTACAACGCAGGCACTCCAAAGATCACTAAATTTTTACAAAACATAGAATATAAAATATTCCACTAACAGTGCTTTTGTGTAATAGTTACAATGCAATCAAATACAAATCAAAATACAACTTACATATTTTCAACTCCTTAAACGATTTAGAGCAACTAGAGCGGTACCGTTACTCACTTACTAGCTTAAAGTTGTAAAGACAAAACAGTCACATAAAATCATTTTAACTTTGTCGATCCATGCCTTTGCTGGCAAGATGTAGTGTTTACAGTGCACTATGTCTACTGGTATGGGCTAGGATAACTTTGTTACTTTCATTGACCTGTCTCCGTCTCTTCCTTGGCTTTGACAATATGAAAGTGACCGAGGTATGAGCGATTCTAGTAATACCATTCCTTATGCAGCCAGTCCCTGTTATGAATGGTGTGAAAATATCGCTCATAGGGTCGGTTGGTGCATGGATTTCAGTGGGCTTGGTAGACTGATATGTAATAGCAACTTCTGGCTCAGTGAGGAAAGCAACGGAAAACTACCTCACTCCTAATTTCCCTAGGATGCCTCTTTAGCTACACCTAGGCTTTCTATGACAGCTGTTGGTGGAGCTGTAGAGGATCAAACCAGCCTTCGGGCTGAATACCCAACATACATTCAATGATCGATCCAGATTATGTAACAGAGCTTTTCCAGTCGATTGCTCAACGCAACAAGGATAATTTTTAATTGCAGACCATGAGTCACACACTATAACGTTTAACACCGACGGTGTGGTTCTATATTGCCATCTTTGCCGAGAGCTGTACGTGTGTTCCAGCTAACAATAACAGATGAAGGATAATTAATATGAGTATACTCCCGTCATAAAGCCATAACTATCAGAACAATATGCTCGTAACACGTGAAGTTACGGGATACCTGCATCGAGAGTCATTACATCCTGTTTACATAATTAACAAGACACCTTCGCACTACGTAACTACCCACACTAAAACTGCATAATAGACTCCCAGTGCCATTTTCTACAGCCACAAAAGTACATTCAAATATTATGACGCTATATTTTATGCTCCAAAATATATATGAGAGTAAGCTGCAGTGGTGTGATAATCTACACTAATATATAAAGGAGGACTGTGAGTTTGTTTATATGCAATAGGTAACCTAAGAAACTACTAGACCAGTTTTGAAATGTATTTCACTACTCGAAAGATAATGTAATTTCGGGTAACACGCGCTATGTATAATCCGGGAATATGAAAGGTTTCCATTGAGAAACGTGGTTTGGGCCTCATGGCACATTAGCATATACTAATACAGGCCAGATATAGAATCTCTCGTACAAAGATAAGATAATGCTCATTGTAAGCCTCTCGACGTGAAGAACAAAACTCGGTATACCAATGTATAATAATCATGTGAAAGAAAAATTAACAATCAAATCCCGAATTACCATCAATAAGTTCAATAAATGTCACGAAAGAGTTGAATGCGTAAATTATCGAAAGGTGAGTGTAACACTGCCAGTAGCCTGGTGACCTTAGCCCCAAAAGGCAATACCATACGTGGTTTGCGAAGTGTTACTGGGGTAAATGAACCTCAACTTTTCGGTTACTTTTTATGGCTTAGGAATTTTTAGAAAATCACTTAGTGCAGTAGCGAGGAATTATTACATTTATCAAATTACGAAATCCACGCGAGCAAAGCCGAGGGTAACAGCTAGTATTACATAACAAGAGTTTTAAAGTATTTAAACAGAATATTTTTCAAGCCTTGGCTACGACCAGGTTTTGTTGAATATATTCTTTCTCTTTCTCGGCCTTCTAAATAGCGAAAGCAACACTTTTGTGCTATTCGAAATCATTATAGTGATAAGAGTATGGGCTTGTGGATCCAGTAACCATAAGGGCATGCCGGCATATTAACTCTGTCTGTGAGGTATAAAATATTTGAACACAATTTCCTGTGAATGGCGAAACAACACTTTATTGGTATTCAAAATCATTATGCTGATAATAGTATGAAAAACCAACCTTTGACAAGATATTGGTACCACACATCCCAGCTGTAGGCATCCGATGAAGAAATGACCGCCATGTATTTATGTGGAACAGTTTCCCGGCGTCCTGGCATAGACCGCCGAAGGAAGCACCGTTTTTCGCGCTATAAGCTCTCTAAACTAGCCAAGGTACACCACGAACACTACAAGCGGATCTACAGCAGGCTTCTCGAGTACAAGTTAGTGACCAAACAGTCATAAAAGGCTCCGAAAGGACACTAAAATATTGGTGACCTGATCAAGTACCTGCACAGGACAGGCGTCATCGTGGTAGGAGATCGCAATTACCTAGAAATTATCTGCATTTGCAGGTAGGATACTGGTGTCGTGTGTCTCGGTTGAATCGCATTATATCGTTAAATAGTTATATCGTTCGTATGATTATCTGCGAGTCTCGAGAAGACGTGGGGGAGCAATTTCATACGACAGCAGTACGACATACTGTTGATTATGGAGATGGGTCTCTCATGGTGTGGGCAGGCATATGTCTTGACAACGACAACAGCAAGGGATCTCCTTATCATTCACAATCCTGAACTGCTAGAATGTATACTGAAGAGATCCTACTGCTACATGTGATTCCTCACGTGATGCAATTTGAAGAAGAAGCAGTAATCATGCATGATAATGCTGGAACGCATGGTGCTAGGTTAGCTCCGGGATTTCTGCAAGAGCACGACGTGTATGAATGGAGTGGCCATCCACAAGTCCCGCATCCAATTCAATCCAACAACTGTGTGAGCAACTGCAGCATTGCATCCGACCGAGAACATCCCCCCTCCCCCAACCCAAACACTACAAGCACTTGAAGACGCCGGTTTAGAAGAGTGGATCACCCACCACAACTAAATTCACGGCGCCTTATCGGAAGTATAGTAAGGCGTCGTGAAGCTGTCATTCATTCCAGGGTGGTGGTGGAGATGTTCATTGCTTTAAGATAATGTACATCTACGCAACCATTCTCTCCATGCGAGGGATAGCACTGAATTACTACGTACCCATTTTGCTATATGGCTAAGGACCATTTGTTTACGGAACATTGTGCAATGTCGTCGTGTATTTAGTGTCCAAAGAATGCTTTTCATTTCAATTCTAATGGTTACAAAGCAGAAGATTTGTATTCCTTGCGTAGAAAAAATGTTACTACATTTCCTTTCTCAGCAATTAATATAAAGTTGAATATTTGTTTAAAGTGAACATTTAACTTTCCCATAATAACGTAATATTTGGTAGTTAAACGCGTACAATACACAAAAATACAAATTAATAATAATAATAATAATAATAATAATAATAATAATAATAATAATAATTATTATTATTATTATTATTATTATTATAATTATATAATAATAATTATTATTATTATTATTGTTATTATTATTATTATTATTATTATTATTATTATTATTATTATTATTATTAAAATTGTTACCGTGTTTTGGTGGATCGCAGAAAGAGGTGAAAGAAGGTGCGGGTTTTGAATGGGTCTAACTACGATATCAGAAAGTTGAATTAAAACTTTAAATAAACGCTATATTTCTTGCAAAAAGAACTTAACAAATTTTCACCTGGTGAAATAACAATGAAATCTCAGGTACAAATACCAATCTTGAAACAAGACCTGGACAATCCATGATTGGTGAAAATTTACAGATTTGGTGCTTCAAGCCCTTAGTTTACAAATTCGGAGATAACGGATCCAATTTACAAAAGTTGCGAAATCTCAATGTTCAGACAAGGACATAAATGTCCCAATTTAAGAGCACTTGCTCCAAAAATGTACAATATTTAGCCTTCCAGAGGCACCCCTCACTGTAACAAAAACTTAGAAAAGAGCTTACGTGCTCTCAGATTTTTACAGCCTACTCAAGGCAACATTGCATCAATATTTTACAATCTCTGGCCTCTCAAGGCACGATTTGCAGTGGAAATAGGGGTTTCCAGTACCCAACCTACTGGTCCTTCGTGGAAAAGGAATAACAGGTTGAATTAATGGCCCAAACACAAAATGGATGGAGGCGTATCCTTGCACTCCTCAATGAAAAATAAAATCCTAACAGGGCTCTCGGCCCAGTGATACAGGGGCTAATCCCAAGCTACTGAGGTGACTCGAATGAAAGTTACTTTAAGGCATTACAGAAAAGAAGAAAAACAGTTTCAAAATCGTAGTCACCTCGAACCAAGTTGAAGGGAAACTCGAGAGGGTAACGCACTCTCAATCTCCAAATTACGGTTCAAGATTTTATGGAATTTTTACATTAGCCGAACGGAAAATTACATTTTAGAAAAGGTTAATTCCATAGTTATAAATTCTGACCCTCCGCTCGGATAAGTTACAGAGACAGCTACAGAAAACTAAGTCTGGTGGTCATTACCTGGCTGATGTTCTGCCTGCCGAAGAATGAGGCGCCCCGCCTTCTGCCTTAACACAC
Source organism: Anabrus simplex (assembly GCF_040414725.1). Taxonomy (NCBI): domain Eukaryota; kingdom Metazoa; phylum Arthropoda; class Insecta; order Orthoptera; family Tettigoniidae; genus Anabrus; species Anabrus simplex. The sequence continues at coordinate 212,917,978 of NC_090269.1, read as the reverse complement.
ACACACACACACACACACACACACACACACACACACACACACACACACACACACACACACACACACACACACACACACACACACACACACACACACTCAGAAAGACGAAGATCAATGAGACAAGGTAGCCAGAACAGCCGCAGTTTATATACCCTCAGGGAAGATTCGAGAGGATTCTGGACTAGTCCGGGCACATCCTCTCAATTTTATTGGCAGACACAAAAGTTACACCCAAAGAACCAAAAGAAGCCTGTGATAGGCTGAAAAATAATTACAGATGATTCCAATTGGCTAACTTCAAAACTGACGGACTGAGAAATAAGTGTTACAAACCTTGAAATATATCAGTAAAACAAATGAAAGTTAATTTACTAAAGAAAACCCATGAACCCATGAACCCATGAACAAAAATTTTCTTTCAATAACAATTTCCTTTACCTTGCACCAGAGTGTATGACCATAGTTTTTTGGTAGTGACATCTGTGGAAAAGTGTCCAAACTTCTTGATGTGCAGCAAAATCAAAACCAAAAGAAATACAATCAGTTTAGGAAACTTCACAATAACACAACTACTTAAAACTTCAATAGTGACATATTCTGATTAAAGTTCCTAACTTCCAGTAGTAGGAATTTCACGTTTTGTTCGATAGAGGAGTTCATAAGGCGCTTCTTTTGAATGTGCGGAGTTGGGGTGTACCTACATGTACAATAATAATAATAATAATAATAATAATAATAATAATAATAATAATAATAATAATAATAATAATAATAATAATAATAATAACAATAGAAATAATAATGTTATTCGCTTTACGTCCCACTAACTACTGTTGCGGTTTTCTGAGACACCATGGTGCAGAAATTTAGCCCCGCAGTTGTTCTTTTACATGTCAGTAAATCTACCGAAACCAGGCTGATGTATTTTAGCATCTAATACCACTGGACAGTGCCAGGATTGAACCTGCCAAGTTGGGGTCAGAAGGCCAGCGCCTCAAACGTCTGAGCCACTCAGCTCGACAAAATACAAAATATGAAGGACCTAAGGTCATATTAAGATATCAACATTTATGGAAATGTTATCACAGGATATTAACGCTAAAAGTCCATTGAACAGTAGTAATATTTCATACAGAAACGACATATCTCAGAAGGGAGTTATATTGACATGATTACTTTTTTTTTTTTCGATAGTTGCTTTACGTCGCACCGATACAGATAGGTCTTATGGCGACGATGGGACAGGGAAGGGCTAGGAGTGGGAAGGAAGCGGCCGTGGCCTTAATTAAGGTACAGCCCCAGCATTTGCCTGGTGTGAAAATGGGAAACCACGGAAAACCATTTTCAGGGCTGCCGACAGAGGGGTTCGGACCTACTGTCTCCCGAATACTGGATACTGACCGCACTTAAGCGACTGCAGCTATCGAGCTCGGTTTACTTTTATTTAGTCAGGCGTTTAGTGTACTCTTTACACAAGGTCATCCATATATAACGCAGAATTTACATGGTATTTGCTGCAGACATTCGGTATTCGGTATTCGGTACGCCGTACAGTTGTGTTCGATTTTGCTTCTTCACGCAGTAGGCATTTTCACATAACCACGTCCTTCCTGGGATTGAATTACCAGGTTTTTAAACGAATATCGGAGTTAATGCCAGTGTATCTGTGTCACGCTTTCATGTGGTTCTTCACAACATCAAAAATTAAGATTTACTGATACTGCTGTGTTGCACCGATGAATGATGTGGGAATAGATTCCACTGACATCTAGCAAAGGAAAAATTATGCGAATGTGCTAACGGTAAAAATCTCTTGCCACTGAGTTCAGGTCTTTCAGCTTGTCCACCATATCCACGCCACCTTTTGTGAGGTCGTGGAATGTATTAACACTTTTTAATTCATTTTTTTTTTTCGATCAGACATTTCTTCATTATCGTATGAATCGTGCGTACTTGAGATCAATATCACATTTCTGCACCTCTTTGAAATGTACGATACTAACATGCTAACAAGCTAAGTTGTGAGTTCAGAAATTCAGGGGCGATTTCGCGTCTATTATTCCTCATAGTACCAACTACAGTAAACAAACTTCTTAGCAAGTTTAGCAAGGTCAGCGTAAGAATACCTCTTGCCAATCATAACACTGTGACTAGCGTATTTTGTTCACTGCATCAGCTGTTTCACTATACATCTTGTTCTGTTGCCTATTATCCGACACAAATGGTCCGTCTGGTTGAACACCAACATACATCTCCATGTTAGATATAGAAAACATCAGCGAACCGACCAGAGTAGAGATTTTAATTCCAATCATTGCTGGAAATTCTAGGTATTAATTCTTTAAAACTGTATCGTCCACGGAAGTACGCTACCATTTCAGCAACTATACTGTATTCCGCTATGTAATTGAACTCCATGCATCGTTTCACAAAGTTCTCAAATCATCTCGGATTGCTGTAAGCATTATCGACTAAAGTACCCAAATTTTGCTGTTAGACATATACACATGAAAAATATCAGACGTCCGTTTTTATCCTAGAGATCTTCAAGATTGCAATGAGAGGACTTCATTACTCCATCCCAATACGACTATAACGGCCTTTACCTCCTCAAGGTTGGCGTCCACAATGTGACTTTCCAGAGAATTATCATCCCTTATACGACGTAAACGAGTTTGTAAGATTTACTAATGTATTTCTCGAAGCGCATTGTTTATTAAAAACAGACCACTATTCATATATATTCTTAGAAATTTGCCCTGCTCATTTCATTCCAGATGGATGAATTTCAACGTACGTTTTTCAATCATCAACTGTTTTGGGAACGTGGATGAACCCCAACACAAGGTAACGTTCTCACGTCCAGCTACTGACGTCCAGGATTTTTGGGCATGTCATAACTTCCTTTATCACTAGGAGTTTCCGACGAACAGTCATAGCCCTCTGTACTACCAGAATGCTGCTTTTCATCAGAATACTCTGATTCATCATTATCCCATTTAATATCGAGAACATAATTATTCAGCTGATTAAACTACTACTGTCTAATCTTCTCGTCCCGAGTCATCGCTTACCATAAAACTCTGAAGGAAAATAGCAAAACATAAAATCCAACGATTTAAGTGTAAAAATATGGCAACAAGGCGCAGAGCATTTTTCAATGAACTTTTGACGGAAAAAGTGTCTTGCTACTACCATTACTCAACCTTTGAAACCGTCTGGGTCAGCTATACTGTGATTTAGAAGTTTACGTGTATTTAGTTTCACGATATAGAGAATTAAAGCAGACGGTGAGCGCCGCACTCACCACGCGACCAACTTAAGACAGACAGACAGACAGACAGACAGACAGACAGACAGACAGACAGACAGACAGACAGACAGACAGACAGACAGACAGACAGACAGACAGACAGACAGACAGACAGACAGACAGACAGACAGACAGACAGACAGACAGACAGACAGACAGACATAATCCTAATTCCTATGTTTTCAAATGGAAGGCTGAAAGAGAATATAAATCAGGTAGCGCTTAGGAACCTAGTGGGATCCATAAACACGTAACTACCATTAATACTGTGTTACCTCGCCACCCCACTTCCATTCTATTTCCATTTTAATATCCACAACTCGAGAGGTAATGTTTGGAATGAGAATATATACAAAACTGTAAAAAGAATTGATATGAAAATTGTATTATTTTGCACAATTGCTCTGGAATTGATATTAATACATTTTATAACTTATTTCAACGTCAGCTGTTTCCCCAAGTGACGCGTTGCTAGCATTACACGAGCTAACAAGAAAACGTGAGGGGAAAGGAGATATAGAACAAGACGATGAAATTGCGGAAGAAGGGAAGTGTGGAACGCAGGGCAGCAGTAGAATTGCTATGATTAAAATATCAGCTGGAAAGTAATTTTTCCTTTTGTGCTTCAGTATTAAAAGTGAGTCTTACTTTATGAAGACAGAAAATTGCCTTTACTTTGGGAAGGTAACGTAAATTTTTACAGATAAGTGTTTCATGAGAATGAACTCCTTTTCAAGACACAGGTACTTCATTGTAATTTACACTCTAAAATTTTGTCTTCCTTGCACAAAGTATACGGTACCTCACGATCATATTCGAAAGCTCTTTCATGAATGATGTGTGTACTACTATTCTCCCTTGGATTTAATTCAACCAATTACCTACGATGAATAAGAAGAAGCGTAACTTTGTTATATTTTTCGGAAGTCTCTCTTAATTTAGCTTATGAAATGGATTTGTGTATGCTGCCTTTTATATCAGTAATTTTACTTTATTTCTACATTTTCTTCTTAGTTTTACTCTAATAAGTTTATTTGATTTTGATTAACATCCTTAGAGTTTATAGTTAGCTACTTTAAGAATACAATATGGCCAGTTGTTCGAATACCTATCCACTTGTTAATGTTGCACACTAAAATATTCGTCTTCTACTAGCACAACAATGACCATCCATCCGACCTTGAAAATTGTTTGCGACAGATGATCATTTCCACCCCTGTCCTTGGATTCAATTATTCAAAAGTCGAATATTTCTCCTCGATATGTTTAAACGGAGCTCCTATTCTTGTTCTACCGGACATTTTTAGCTGAAGACCAGCATAAAGGGGATATATTTCACATTCACTCGTTATGCATGATATTTATAGATCGTTGGCGGAACTCCCAGATTAACCTAATTAATCGGTCATCAAAGATTTAATTAGGGCGTCAATCCTGCGTTCGTTTCAACACATCTGCAGGTTGGAGAAATCTCGACACCCAGGGCAACTATTGGAATGTTCTCGTTCTCCTGGTTTCTCCAAAGAGAACATGGATCAGCCAACCAGAAGCAGAGGTTAAGCAGATTAAAGTCAACGAGAGAACAACTGAAGGAAGCAGCTAGAAACCGAGAGAATTGCAAAAAGACTCTCGAAAATGTGTTTCCCATAGTCACCACAGGAAAGGTAGGGGTGCCCTATTAGCTTACCTCACGACTTCCAACTGGCGCTACAACGAATGACTGGTCGGCTTAATCCATTAATACATACCGCTCTATTACTGGTACGGGGCTATTCAATTATTTCAACATTGCAGGATATTTCTCACCCCTGTCTTTGTAACAATATGTTCTTTGAAGTCTTAACATACTTCACTTCGAGCGTTTCACGCTAAGAAGTGATTTGCAGGCTAACAGTTCATCATAGTCAATGAAGATGGAAGGAAGACTGTTTACTGTCAAGCGCATTCAATAAGTAAATTATTAACTACATAATGACATAAAATAAATTACTTTCATTAGTTTTCTTCAAGGTTCACAGTTCAGAATGACTTGTAGGTAAATACTTCCACAGCAAGAGTTGACTTACACCGAAATACTTTGGCGACCTATAGATGGAACTTTATGCTAGATATTTTCATCAGGAAAACAAATAACAAATACTAACCTGTACATGTATGTATATATGAAAATATTGTAAAAATATATACTTTTTTTAATAATAAACGGGGGCTATCGGGGTCCACAATACTGGGTGGGGTGTTACGTGGTTTTTCCCTGGGGTACCTCTTGGTTGGTGGTGGTGATCTCTGCGCCAGAGGATAAAATAAACTCAACAAGGAGTCATTGCATGTGTAGAAGCATACAACAAATCAAAATCAACAAAACAAAACTACTCCCCTTACAATGGCCCAAGATCCACTGGTTTGGCTGACGGTCTACCTACCCATACGGGTAGGTATAGAAATAACATGGTTCGGTTCGGTTCGGTGGGGATAGTGCTGCAGAATTATATGTAATAAATGAGGTTACCCTTGCGGTAATTTCTTCTGCAACACTGAATATCATTATCAAAATAATTTCGGTATCTTCCAAATTTATAAAAAGCAAGGCATGCGAGTGGATTCACTATTCTCTTCTCATCCAGGTGACTGCGGTCAGATTCCGGACGATTTATGTGGGATTTTTCATCAAAAGTCACGTTTCTCTGTTTCGGATTCTCCGCGATAATATGCATTTAATTTACAGTGACATAATACATTATAACATTTCAATTATATTAACACTTACTGAAAGGTTCACCTAGTCAATACTTTTCAGGAATAGTTAAAATATCATTACATGTTTCAAAACATTATTAGATTACCCTCATCGGTATCACTAAAAATAATATAGCTAAACTCTTGTTAAGAACGTGAGTTATCAAAACAAAATACAAGATAACATCACACAATACAGAAAACATGAAAAATACACTTTAACTGGCAATAAAAAAAAATTGGTAAGTTTGGCTTGTTGATGTTAAAATGAAGGAATTAATAGTCCCAGATAAAATACCACTGGCAAAATCCACATTGCATGGTGTAAAATTCCCATATGGGCACCCTTTATGACAAAATCTTATTACTTGAACATTCTTGATTTTAACATCAACAATACAGATTTTCCAAGTGAACATTTTATTGCCAGTCAAAGTGCAGTCTTCAACATGTTTTTTCTGTAACGTGTGATTTTATCTTGTATTTTGATTTCCCAATTCACCTTTTTGCAAGAGTTTAAAGATATGTTCTAGAGTAACAGTTGAAAATGACATAATTACGGATTGAAACTTATACTAATATTTTAACTATTTTTCACGAGTATTGACTAGGTGATCCTTTCAATAAATTATTTTAATAGAATTGAAATTATATACATATTGTCAATACGGAACATAAATGAAATGTGTAAGTTTTAACATAACACTTTAGTCTTCGCTTTAAGATTTTCTGAAGGTAACACTTACTTTACACATTGACTGTAAACCAAATTTTTCAATTCTTGAAGACCGCTCATATGTTAAAGCGTTGATATACGTAACTCCATGTGAGATTGGTTGATAAATTGGTAAAGACGGTGAAAAGTCAGATGACTAAATAGGAAAGCGGAAAGTTTCTGAAACAAGAACTGCAAAACTTTGTAAATAATAGAAGAGAATCCCTGTGGTATTTCAGAAAAATGCAGCCTGGTGAATGATTCAGTCCAGAAAGGCCTGTGTTTGGTGACGGTAACATAATGTACAAGGAAACACAAAAGAAGAATAAAGAGAAACGAATGTGGACCGACAAACACAAACAGATATCACGTTGGGTAAGTTACGATATCTTTTGAATCTCGTACTTACACAAATTGTGATGATACTCCTCTGATCTGTTGGGTTGACAATTATTTTGTGACCATCGCATGAATTCTGAAGAGCTCGACATTGGTTGCAAAGATCAATGGAGAAAGGAACACTGTTATTTAGCCAAAATTTTTCTGGTATTACAGCAAAATATTGGGAGATTCTGATGAATTTTTCAACTAACATATCTAGAATGAGTCAGATGTGGGGAAGGCCTATATTTGAATATGAGTTCAATGCCCGCTCTTCGACGTGATAATGCGTTATCTTTATTTCTTAACCACAAAATAAAAGAATAATACGTCCTTACACTTCTTAATTAGTTTCTAAGAAAATATTATGCCAAATTTGTAGATGTTGTGATTTAAGTACTTTCTCCAATTTTACCTCGTTTATTACAAAACTCGAAATAAAACATCTATACTTTTCCTGACCAGCTTATAAGGAACACGTACGTCAAATTTCAGTCTTCTGTCTTCGTGAGTAGTGTGGAATTGAATTATTTTGTAATTAGGGTTGTTATCCCAAGTTCATCCGTTAATCATAAAACATCGTATTGAAACAATTTCACTTTTTCTAATATAAGCTCATGAGAAAAAATATACTAAATTGCATCTTTCCAGCTTCGTCGGAAGTGAGAGATTTAGTAAATATCTTTTATGGTACTTAGCCCAAATCCCCACTCCCCATTTAACAAGGAAACATCCGAATAAAATATTAATTAGCTTATAAGGAACATTATGCCAAATTTCAGGTCTCTACTTTCGGGGAAAGTCTACGATGGTTACCCAATTTCACACGTTTCGTTACAAAATATTGGAATAAACATCTTTAATTTTCATTATTGGCTTATAGGATACACATGCGACAAAAATTCAGCCTTGTAGCTTCGTGACAGTTTGAGAATTAATAATAATGAAATTGTGGCAAATTGCAGCCCTCTATCCTATTGGGAAGCGAGTTATTTAGTGATATTGTGCTAGCTCCGTGGGAAGTGTGAGTATTAGTGATGAGTGAGTGAGTGAGTGAGTGAGTGAGTGAGTTGGTGAATGAATCAGAGCTTTCCCAAACAAACTAGCCGGGATTCATTCGTACGTCAAACAACTATACTATGGAGTAAAAACATCTTTATATTGTATTTAGTTGATGTACCTGTGCTTCGCTACGGAATTCTACATTGTATACAGAATTCTAGGTTGGGTAATGTACACGTTGTGAGCAAGAGTGTATTAAACTGCATAGCTCTTAATGTTACCCTGCAAACGCGATGGGGAAGTCACCAAAAATCTTTTCTCATATGAAGACTTGGTTAGGAAATTTTCATTGCAATGGTAGGCCCGCTTGCCTGCCATCCATCACAATCAGGTTGGGGAGTTTTCAATATATTGGCAGCCACTCACTCTCCGCCTGCCTTTTTACATCCTCAGAAAGACTGTCTTAGTAGTTTGCCCAACTAAAATGAACATAGGTCATTACAATGACGTCAGTAGGAATGGCGCGATTAAAAGCAATGCTTTTTTTGAAATACTCATCAAATGAAATACGACACATTTTCTCACTTTCTAACAAACAGTACTACTACGCTGCCGATCTAGCAGTCCAAAGTTCCAGAGCCGTAAAAACCAAGCCGCAGACAGCCGTGATCCGTGAATACTCTTCGACTTTTTTCGGCGGGGAGAGTGGGTTCGAATAGTGGAGAGGCCCAGGGCAAAAACTATGCCCTTTTACTAACCTGTTTCCTAGGAGTACCCGATGAGACGGAAAATCTCAATTCAGTACACTGGCGGCGGAAAAGACGATCTGACTTGGAGGCAAATTCTTCCTCTAAGACAGAGGAGAAACCCCCTCTTCACTGGTAATTTGGAATAAAATGAATGCAGAATTTAACAAAAGTGAAGAGGAAGAAGATTTTCTTAAGAAACGGCTCTTTTCAGCGTTGAATTTTGAGTTATTTAGCGAATTGTGGTGCTATAACTTGGAATAGGCCTAATTGGAATTCCAGACCAGGTCATACTACTACTACTAAGTGAGCCTCTGCCTTAAGTATGCACACTGCTCATTCAAAACAGTGCGTCAGAGTAAGGATCGAATAGCTGGAATTCTATGATGAACCAGTGTGTTACGTACCAGCAGTATCAGGCAATGTATGAACCAGAGGAATGGCATGCTAAAGAAGAAAGTTTTCTAACTCCCCAGCTGTTTCCCCCCAATATTCAGTCAGGCTGTTATACTCGGTACGGAGCAGTAATCCCATCCATCGGAGTTGAGTGGCAGCATGAGAGACAAAGAACATCACAACAAACAATGGTCCATGTAATGTTATTGTTGATCAGTGTTATGCGCTTTCTTTATTGCAGGCCTTCACCTTTAGTTTTCTTCCGATTCATAATCGGTACGGTAAAACTGAATAAAATATAAATGATTGCAAATTATATTATTATCTGTAACTTTTGTTATGTAGAAATTTTCCATAGGACCAATAACATAAGTATTTAAAAATTAAATGTTAGTGCCTTCCCCCAAACTACAATTTCATCCATGGTGAATAAAATTGTTTATAGCCCCGACTCTATATACCGATTTTCATTGAATTCTGTTAACCCACTTTCTTGTGGCTTGGTGTTGATATGTACTTAGAAACAAAAATACCAATACACGAATATCTGTGTTATCATAGCCGGTACGATAAAAATGTAGAAGACATAAATGATCCGAAATTTAATTCTATATAACTTTAGTTGTAGTATTTATCGATAGGGCCACTAATAATATGAATATTTGAGAATTACATTTCAGGCCTTCCCCTAAACTACAATTTCACTCAGCGTGAATAAAATGGTTTATAGCCTAGATTGTAGTGGCTCATCCCCTGACTTCTAATTACCGATTTTCATTAAATTCTCTTCAGCCGCTTTCTTGTGATGCCTGGACAGACAGACAGACAGACAGACAGACAGACAGACATAAAATACGGATAAGTGAGAAGTGCATTTCGTTGTTATTGTGGACATGGCCAATACAGAAATACCATTCTTTTCAAATTCTGAGCAATGTCAGACAAAAATCTTATTATATATATATATATATATATATATATATAGTAGAAAAAACTCCTATATTATATACAGTATATAGATGTCTGGAACAGTTTTATTTAGCCGAGTAGAATAATTGTTGGAAACCTAGCTCATGCTGTGGTAGATAGTAGAGCAGAATTGGACCCACCAGCGTACCGTGTGTAATCTCCAGCTCATTTAAATCACATAATTCATTCTCATGCCACATACCGCCTTGGCTTGCCGAGACTACTTCTGCTCAGCCAAATATCCTGTTTTTTAGGAGTGCTTCGTGGTTAGTGTGAAGAAATCCGCAGCCGTATTTCTTAACATTCATGACTAGGTCCTCTTATATCACACAAATCGTAAGTACTTTTAACAGGCTGAGTGAATCTCGTTCCAGCCCTCAGTCAAAATTAATGTTCTAGGACTGAGCATAAATCAAATTCGGGGTCTGCCCCTGCATCACGGAGATGGCTACAATAACATCGTATGTGCATGGGCCGATGACCTGTCATAGGCACTTAAAATGAATAAAGAACAAAAATTCCTAGCTCTTAAAATAAACTAAATTCTACCAGGAATTTTTGAAATAGGAGGTATTTACTCCGGAAATAAAACCAAGCTCGCTAACACTAATTTTACATCGAAAGTATCGGAAATTGGTCTTTGAGGTCATGAGCTTATAAATTCCATAGTTCACATTCCTGTGAGAGAAATACCTCAGAAACCAATTTCCGATATGACGGGCAGAGTGCATAAGTGCATAGTTAATGGAGTGCGTTGTATATAACCATGGTATGCGCAAGAAGTTATACGTCAATCAGAGAAGCCATATTACACATGTCTGTACAGTAGGTTCGATGCGTGGTTCCACAACACCTGTATCGAATACGCAACATGAAGTTATTGGCCTGAGTAGCTCAGACGGTAGAGCGGGGTAGCCTCCCGAGCTAAAATTTGTGGCGCGAACCGGGGTCCGTCCAACTGTACTTGAATGAGCTCAATTCCGCCAGACTCATGTCACTAGAATTAGCGTGACTTAAATGAACTCTTTGGAGAAAATAACTCTGACACACCGGGGTTTCCGTGAACCTTGCAGGTATTTAATAAAACAAATAAACCCCATGGCGCAACGGCACCAAAGACCCTACCAAGCGACCGCTGCTCATCGCGAAGGCCTGCAGATTACGAGGTGTTCCGTGGTCAGCATGACGAATCCTCACGGCCGTTATTCTTGGTTCTCTAGACCGGTGCCTCAATCTCAACGTCCGATATCTCCTCAAAAGTAATCACGTAGGCTAAGTGGACCTCAAACTAGCCCTCAGATCCAGGTAAAATCCCTGACCTTGCCGGTATCGAATACGGTGTCTCCGGGTAAGAGGCAAGCACGTTACCCCTAGACTGTGGGACCGGCAACGGTATTTAGTAGGACGTAAAATTAATAAGTTTTTATTGTTACGGGCATTCCTTGGTCCAGAGGGAAAGAAGAGGTGGGTCCGACACTAGACAAAAGCACACAAACAACATTTAGAATATATTTTCAAGGTTATCTTTGTAAATCTTTTCAAAACAACGACAATTTAACGGACAGTAATAACCTTTAACAAGTAGGATTCATAAGGATATTTACAATATTGTAACGAATTGGCGGGGTAGTAGATAAATAAACACTGGACTGTTAGCTTTATACTGAGATTTATTATGTAGTTGCTTATTATATTGTAAAGTGTTGGCTGAGTAAATAAATGAATAAATGAATACAGAACCTGGTAGCGTCCTATTTCTACGATTTATTAACTAAGCACTACAATTACAGATTTACACACACACACACACACACACACACACACACACACACACACACACACACACACACACACACACACAATATAGCCGAGCTTACAACTTACACAAGTACACGGTTACACACTTACACGTTTCGCTCTCTCTCTCTCTCTCTCTCTCTCTCTCTCTCTCTCTCTCTTAGTTTCTCATGTTCTCACGCTACACAGTTCTACATTCACACACAAGGTTCCACGTCGCACGGCTACACGTTCACTCCTTCGCAGTCAGTCCGCGCTGTAGCAGGCTAGTCCGATATCACGGCAGTCCACACAGGTCGGGATAGTATCTGCTGTTCACTCAATCCGTCGAACTCCGTTCGCAGTCTGTACACGTCGTCACCCAGTGCTCCCTTCGCGCTGCTCCAGAACCCCCACGGTTCTTCTCTAGCAGCAGGCCCCAAGAGACTCACACACACGACGTCAGGGAAACAGGAACGAGTCCTCGGCTCCAACAGGCAGATACTCCATCAGGCTGACATCCCCAGCCCAGGCTACCAGCGAACTCAATCTCGCTCTCACTCACTCACTCACTCACTCACTAACTCACTCAGTCTAACTCTCACTGACTGCAGGCAGGTCGTACCTCTCTTATATACCTGCGCTGGCTCTTCTAGAATAGTCCGGATACTCGATGGATCCAGGAACCTCGCGAAATGGAAGACTCCAGATTAATCGTGGAGTCATTTCCATACTCCTCTGTTACGGGACCGCGGGCGGAAGCGAGTGGGGCTGGCCTAGCACTTAAGTGCTGCTCGTGATTGGTGCAGTTGAAATAAGGGGGAGGGCCGAATACGGTGACGAGCCGGGCCTGTAGCAAGTTGGCATGGCGAACGCTATAACCATTACATTGCCCCCTCCTCAAGGCTGCTCGTCCCGAGCTGCTCCACGATAAGCTGCAGTAAGGTTCGTTCCCACCACCTTCCCATAGGGTATCCGCTGGGTCCGGTCGACGGTGTCCTCGTTCCCGTTGATAACGATCAGCAAGTCTTCGCGTGGCAGCCGAAACTTCGGTGGTTTTCCTTTCCTCCACACCCGCGTCCACTTTCTGGGCTTGAGCGCCTTCGTAGTCCTCTGGTGTGATGCCCGGGACTGGTTTGCTCGTCCCAGATTTAGCCCTGCTGAATTTCCTTTTCTTTCGGGGTGCGGAATTTGATGTTCGTACCGGCATGCAGCTTCGTGCCGGAACAAGTATCCTGGTAAGGTGGCATCCTCGTTCGTTGGTCATCGGTTCGTCTTCCATTGCTGCTCAGTCTCCTAGTAGGGGTCTCATGGGCAATCGTCAGAGCCTCATCGTAGTTCTGTTTCTTGCCGATCTTCCTCCCTGGACGGATCTCAGCGCCACGCAGTTTATCACAGGCGTCAGCCGCCTCGAGCTTGGTGTCACCTCGGGATAACTCTTCCACAATCACGTCGCCTAGTCGCTCAATCTCGGCGTCGATTATCCGCGGCGTTATATCTGTGCGCTGAGTCCTCTCTTGCAGCTGGACTCGGTAGGTAGCTCTCGGTTGGTAAACACCGCAGCGTACGTCGAGCACTCCCACAACATCCACGTAGGTCGAACTTGGCTGGGGGCTGCGTTGAACAACATCATCTGTACACCTAGTCCGGCGATCGGGTATTCGGCACTCTTCTTGGACGTCGATCCGGTCCCGAACTGGGTCCGTCATGTTCTCTTGGAAGTAATCCCGTCGTCCTGTAGGGTTTCCAACTTTACGATGGTAGAGCCGCCGTCGCTGCTAGCAAGATTCACTCGCGTCTCCATAGCCATCGTTTCCTCACTCAGGGCACTCACTTCCACCGCTGGGTCTCGAACTCTGGGATCCACAACCACGAGCATCTCTTCGGACCCCTTCTCGTCCAGTTCGTTGTCATCCCGCACATCGTCATTTTCGACCACGGTTTCGAAAGAGCGCACTTCGTTTTCTGACTTTAACTGCTCGCTCTTGCGTTCACTTGAGTCTGTTTTCAATTGGTTCGGGTTTGATCTCCGCTCAGATCTCAGTTCACTAATGAGTTCGCCATAACCACATAAAATGTTATTTTCAAGTTCAAAAAACTTGCTTAGAAAAATCTCTGGAGCTGTTCGGAATTCATTTCACTCGAAGAAATTTCTGCCGACTGCAAAATACGCTACCAGGTACACGATTCTGACACCAGTTTTAACGTAAGAGGTTATCCACTAGTTCATCGCACTTGTCCATCCCACTTCCACCACACACACACACACACACACACACACACACACACAATATAGCCGAGCTTACAACTTACACAAGTACACGGTTACACACTCACACGGTTCGCGCGCTCTCTCTCTCTTAGTTTCTCATGTTCTCACGCTACACAGTTCTACATTCACACACAAGGTTCCACGTCGCACGGCTACACGTTCACTCCTTCGTTGTCAGTCCGCACTGTAGCACACTTGTCCGATATCACGGCAGTCCACACAGGTCGGGATAGTATCTGCTGTTCACTCAATCCGTCAAACTTCGTTCGCAGTCTGCACACGTCGTCACCCAGTGCTCCCTTCGCGCTGCTCCAGAACCCCCACGGTTCTTCTCTAGCAGCAGGCCCCAAGAGACTCACACACACGACGTCAGGGAAACAGGAACGAGTCCTCGGCTCCAACAGGCAGATACTCCATCAGGCTGACATCCCCAGCCCAGGCTACCAGCGAACTCAATCTCGCTCTCACTCACTCACTCACTCACTCACTAACTCACTCAGTCTAACTCTCACTGACTGCAGGCAGGTCGTACCTCTCTTATATACCTGCGCTGGCTCTTCTAGAATAGTCCGGATGTTCGATGGATCCAGGAACCTTACGAAATGGAAGACTCCAGATTAATCGTGGAGTCATTTCCATACTCCTCTGTTACAGGACCGCGGGCGGAAGCGAGTGGGGCTGGCCTAGCACTTAAGTGCTGCTCGTGATTGGCGCAGTTGAAGTAAGGGGGTGGGCCGAATACGGTGAGGAGCCGGGCCTGTAGCAAGTTGGCATGGCGGACGCTATAACCATTACAATATACATTATCACACAGGCTTACCGAGAACACACTTACACTCATAGAACTTGACACACATTTACACAGTTACACTCGCTAGCATTCTCTTTTAATCTCTCTGTTCCTCGCACTATTACTACAGATTATTCTCACAAGCTAAACAGTTACGTTGCACTGTTCACGTACACACGCACTTGTACTCGATCACTTATTCCCTAGGCCATTTCACTGAACACTGTATTCAATTACCGGCCGCACACATCGCAGCCTGCGCGCGTTGAAATACAGTATTACATTCACACACAAAACAGTCTTCGTTCTTTAAAGGCCAACGTCGCACTGCTGCACTGTTTCGCTTTGCTGTCAGTCCACGCTATAGTACGCTAATCCGACATTCACAGAAGTTCACACACTTCCCAGCACTCTCCTTAGGTGCACTTTCCCGTCACGATCGTTGGCAATCACTCACTGACTGAGCTCAAAATTTAACTGTCTCGTCGTTGTCTCCTCCTGTCTCCTCCCTTTATATAACAAGAATACACGTTCCAGAATCGCCCGGTAGCTGAATGTTAGTAGCCAACTCTGGAGGCAGAAGTGTCAAGGTTCGGCACCCTCGTAATTTCCATGCTGATCTTGCGCTGCGGCTACGAGGGGAATAGGCTGCGCTTGCTCTAGACTGGTTCGTGAATAGTACGGCCGAAGAGTAAGCGGGTGGTCCATAACGGATGACGTCACATGCTCACCCGAAGTCACCAAATTGGCATGGCGGACGCTATAACTGTTACAATATCATCAGCTCAGACCACGGAGAAGCAGCTCCCAATTTACAACACATGGTAGTGAAAATGTTCATCGGAAGAATGGTTTGATGTTAATCTTTGTTCTTATAACTGAGGCGAGGGCCTCTGTTAACAAGAAAATCTTTTAGAACGATAACAGAACTTTATAGTTTGCATGAATAAACTAGAGCCTCCAAAAGAGCGTTATTTCGTTATTTTGTGGGGAATCAATCTTTCTAACTTAAGAAGTGACATGTCAGACAGATCTCAAATACTGAACCACAATTTTCACCATCAACAGCCGTAAGAGCCGTACGTCAAATTACAATCAGGTACCTCAATTTAGATTAAGGAGTTCATACTAGAGCACCTATTACTATTTTTAAAAGCTAATCAGCTTTTACACTCGCTATCCTTACTCAATGGTGGAGCCACACACAAATCACAGGTCGAAAGATCCAGAAAAACACAAGAGCTGAAGCTCATACTATACGGCCAAGAAATGGAAAAACAAAAGATTAATCAAAAGGCTGAAAATAAAATGAAGGAGATGCTGAACACCTCAAGCAATCCCATGATATGACTTGTAAAACCTAGCAGGGCAGAAGGCCATGTGATACAGAGGATAACCCACACTGAAAGGTGACTAAGACCAGAAAGAAGTTAAGTCCGAAACACAGGATATAAATCAGGAGTTAGAAAACTTAGTCACCAGAATCCAAAGTGAACAAGGGAAACTAGGGTACACAGTCGTGAGTACTTAAATTTATGCAGTACCTACAAGGGAGTTACACTCTGTCCGTAGACAGTCTAGATACCTGCATGATACAGCCTAACTGAAATTAAGGAACCCTACATTAAAATTAAAATAGTCGCAGCACGTCATAACAGTTACGTGCTAAAGGGGAACGCTGGAATGTTCCCTTTGACACACGCAATTAAATTTACATATTAGGTTAGATTTATGCCTTAGTTTCCGCTCCTGCCCCAGGCTCGTCATCGTCCCTTGGAAGGAGGGCCTCCCTTACGTCGCACACTCAAAGTTCAAATGAAGATAGGCATATTATGTTCAAGCTTACAATATTTATACGGAAGATAATTGCTTAGAATATCTTCTCAACTACGAGGCTCGAAAGTCCATATTCCCTTTTGAGACCAATTTATACTTTCACGTTAATCTGCTCAAGGTTACCTGCTATGGGATGGAGTATATAGTACAAAGAGCGACACAACGCCGGGTGTTGGGCGGCAGTAAAGAATCCAGCACTCAAAAGGGCCAACAGTTACGAGTGGTTGAGCTACATTAGTTGGGTTCTGGTACCCCAGAGGAGAAAATGCTACTGAAATGCAGGGGGCAGCGCCTGAAGTTACGGGTGGCGTCACTCAAACTTAGCAAATAGATATAAAATGCTTTTGGGTGTGGCAAGCCTAGCTTAATATTAGCCTTTATGGAGCCCTAAAATCGATCAGGAGATGAAACTAAGAATTATACCAAAATGACCCACACATCTAGTGTCACCAGGGCGGTGTGAGAAGTAGATGGAGATGAAGAATCCACTAGCCGGCTCATGAGTCTTCTCGATAAGGGTTACACAAGACAAATGTACACGCTAACCCATATTCTTCTCCACCTAAAATAGATCATTCAGTCACTCAAGGACAATAAGTTACCAGGCAAGATTCTATGATCAACGAAGTTCGGAAATATGCAAGTGGCAAAACTCTGGATAAACTGACAATATTATCTGTAAGATTTGGAAAATCTAGAAACTACCAAATAGCTATACTTCTGGATTGATTCACGCACTTTATGAAAAAGGCGGTAAGACGTACGTAAACAACCATCGCGGCATTTCTCTTCTGCTAGTAACTTATAAGATGCTCTTCAAGGTAGGGCAGAGAAGAAACTAAATACACAATTGGGGGAGTACCGAAGGAATTTGAGGAGAGGATGCTCATGCGCCGAGCTTATTGTGAGCCTGAAACCCATCCTTCCATATCAGAAGCTCAGGAACAAAAAATTGATAGTGACCTTCCTTTACTTCTCGACTTCTCCACATTCACATTTAATGACATTCATCATAGTATCCCCATGTAGCTAAATTAACCTTTGATCTGTCTACTCCAGATCTCAATCTATTCAGGGACTTTCAAGTTCAAGGGAATCGTCATGGCCAGTAGGCAAAATTCTTCTACAACCAGTGGAAAGGTAGGTCGTACTTTTCCATAGTTGTAGCCTAGCTTTTTCGGCTAAGGAAGCTCTTACTTGATTTGGATAGTTGCGGATGCGGTTTGTACCCATGCAATAGATGGGTTCCTTCCTGCTCCACTTTATTTCTTTCCTTATTGACAGTTATTTCTCTTCCAGTAGGAGGTGGAGGTATTCCTGCGAGGTGGTAAAGTCATTCAACAGGAGTGGAATTCAAGCAGCCTATTATAATTCTACAGGTTTCATTACGAGCTAAATCCACCTGCTTGGCATGCATAGAACTATACCAAACAGGACAGCCATATTATGCTGCGGAATAGCATAGCGCCATAGCAAAAGTTCGGATGATATCAGGATGACTTCCCCACTGTGATTCAACCAATTTCCTGAGGAGATTGCTCCTAGTGGACACCCTTTACTAGCAGTGCTTCTTGAAAGTAATAGATCTGTCGAGCGTCACTTCTAGATATTTTGGAGTGTCGCAGTGTTCTATTTGGACCCATGACCATACTATCTTCAACTTATATCAGGAACATTAATGCGCACAGCCGGAGAGAAATAGAGTATGCAGTAAAACAGACATACTCTGAGTATCTAACAATACAGAATTTCACCAGAGACCTGCTTCTTCATTAACAGTAGTTGCACCAAGATAGAGCTGTAGCCCACCCATGCCCTCTCTACTTCCGAGATTGCATGGCCCCAGATGCCTAAATAAGGAGTATGCTGAATGAATCTGCTTTTGCAATCAGATGACCCACCTGGGAGTGCTTCCGATTTGCGAGAGGATATAATTGTAGTTTCCTTACAGCAAACTTTGAGAATCTACAGGACCAACATGAATAAACATGTATGCAAATATGCACTAAGACAATTTGCACCTTGATTAGAAGTGTAAACGTTGCACTAACACATTGAAGGATTTCGGCTATGGAAGTAGAGGACAGGGCTGGAATTGGAAAGATAGCAGCCTTGGACTTCAGGTAAAGCCTCAGCATTTGACTGGTGTGAAAGTAGTAATCCACAGGAAAACATACTCAAGGCTGCAGATAGTGAAATTCGAACACACCATCTCCCGAAAGCAAGCTCAAGTATACACTACACTAACCATACGGCCAGCTCGATCCGTATGATGCTCTTTAAGGCACTTTTAATAATGATGATGATTCAATACAGGATATTATAAGAAGAAAGGTCCAGAAGATAAAGAATGAGATGTTCAAGCTCAGACCCATACTTTTACTGTGAAAAAGATATTTTTGATCAATCATAAATGTACATCATTAAAGAACTTCTGCCACAGTTCAAGTGATAGTTTTCGGTTGAGAAGGAAAGCCGTTTTTAGTAAATACAAGACTGTATGCTGGAAATGAACATTCAACATCACAGCTTGAACTGGGGGGGGGGGGATGAACTCTTGGAAGTTCTCCAATATTTAATCCAGATTCGCTTTGCCTTTTCAGTACAAACTCCACTATCTGTCCATACATGAGCCCTGTATTTATCTTGCACACCGTTATGAACTTTTCACAAAATCTATCAGTGGGTGCTGCGCTTAGCTTGGTTTGCACATCTGTCACCACTGCCGGGAGAGACATGACGGTAATGTTACTCCACCAACTACTGTAAAAACTATGAATCAGCCGCATGCTGTTTCCCATCCACAGGGCTGCAAGCAAACTATTTTTTATCCAGTTTCGAAGTTAGTTAGAACTAACAATTTCCCGTACCCGAATGAAAAGCAAATTTGAAACTACCTACTTCTCCGAAACCATATCTCTGAAGAACGTTAGCCATCTTCAGAGAAGGAAACGGTAGGACAGTCCAGTACTTGAAGTATTGTGCCGTTTGCATGTGGAACGAGGGCGACAGCGCAAGTGACGACGGAGAACACGAGGCCCGGATACATGGCGCTGGAAGAGTCTGGACCTGCACCCATCTATATACGTCGAGAACCACCGCCCTCTAATATGACTGTGCTAATACGCCTTCCCATTCGCCCAGTCACACATGTAAACTAGCGAACACGGCGTAGTCACCAGTTCAGGCGCCTGGAGCGCTGAGAAGCTGGCGTTAGTCTGCTTGACGAGACGCGATCGGGAATCATTGCTAAGAGGGCTGGTGTAATTTGAGCCTGTGTTCACCTTATGTGGATTGTTTCTTTGGTCGTGAACCGTCTTAATGTGTATGCGCATAATATTGTTTACTGCTGTGTGCCTTAATGTAAGATGAAAAGCAGATCGGGAAGTGGGATTTCGTTTCATGATTTTCTTCTAAACGAGCAACAACGTCATAAATGGCTAAATGTTAATTCAAGAAAGGATTTCTCACCGAAATTCAATTCGAGATCATCGAAACGATATGTTTGCCACACCGAATAAATCCACACTTTCAGGCTACGTAGGAGATATAAACTGCGAGACTGGAATAACACAGTAAAGTAGCGCCTCTTAGCAGAAAGTTTGTGCCTAAATGAAGCAGAGAGATTGTGATTGTTGGTAGTCCCTCGAACAGCAGATGTTATATGACAAGAAACTCGACACCTTCTTTCAACAGAGAGATACTTCATTCCATGCTGTGCGAATAAAAACTACTCAAGATGACTGTCATGGAAGCGAGAGTAGAAATCGAATAACCTTTTCTGTTTTATAATTTCTGCATTGACTACAAAATAAAGGTTACGGCAGCCTTTTTCTTCTTTAAGAGGCTTTTAGGTACAGAGCTACATACTTTAACACTCAAAACAATAAAGGAAGTCGAAGCTAGCAGTTTTTTTTTTTTTTTGTGTTGCGCATTGTGAGTGATAATCATACGACTAATGTTAGCAGGATAAGAAGAATGTCTTCTTCAAAATACATTAAACCGAAGATCTATCATCCTGTTGATAGTGAAATGCCTCTTCTTGCTTTCCACAAATGGCACATTCTAAAAAAGTAAGGACTTCTTTACTAAAAAAAATCTATGTTTGAGGGTTCCCAGGATATAAATGGTGGTTTTATCAAGAAACTGTATGAGATTTAATCAAATGAAACTGTGAAACCGATTCATTTTTCTTACATGCAAAAACATCGAGCCGTCTAAGTTTAAGAGAATGAATGTGCGGCGCGAGAAAGATATTTTCGCGACTGAAGTAATAACAGCCCAAGATTATTTAAAAGACCATTCGTATACAGATACGCTCGATGTTTTAATGCAGGTACCACTGTCAAATACTTGTTATCGATAAAAAGTTGATTCGTCATACGTGTCAGTAGCACAAATGTAGCAACATTGCAGGCGGACAAGATGCTTAATTCTTTTGACTAGACCAAGGTGTTCAACAGTGCTAATAGACTTGATTTATAAATGAGATTAAAACAGCAGGCTGTAGTACCCATCTGATTCGCCACTGTGGATTTTGAAAGTTATTCATGATTTTGTATTGAAAGTACAACCATTTTGCATAAAAATCCTGTTGCTTCTATGAGTGACTGTTTAGTGCCTGTGTTGCGTGATTGTCCTCACTTCAGTTGTCCTGAAATCGGACATTCATAGTTATTGAGTGAAGTTATTTGAAAGTGTGCTATTCCTGTATTCTTAAATAACATGGCCACTTAAATAACATGGATCTTTGAAAGATTTGAACGCAAAACACTTAGAAATAGAAAAATGTGTGAAATTATTTATTTTCTACAGTATTTACTACCTACCGTTAATATTATTTTGTACGGTTTTTCCGCTGGAGAGGGGTACGTCCTTCACTGAATTTCTTTACTAAGGTGTGATTCAAATATGTTTATTGAGTGATTTACTACATATTTGAACAGAAATATACAAAGCACTTAACGTGTGCTGTAATGAACAATCGTGTTTCAATGCCAGGGAAGCAGCGCTCGGTGGTAAAAATGGGAACTAGGCCCATATCACTCATATTGCTGTATTGGGAAGGCGTATTAGCGCAATCATAGTAGAGGGGATGCGAGAACACAAGAGAGTGAACGTGAAGATAGAGACTTTATACTCACTTTCGAGCGCGAAGATGTAGACATTTATGTATATAATGTTAAATTTAAGTTGTAGGTAGATTATAATATGTATTATACAAGACGAAACCAGAGGGAATGCAAACAGGGTAATGTCATGTAAAGTAAAAGTTCGAGAGTTGGTAAGAGTAACGGTGGCGATACCTATGTATCGATAGGCATTGATATGTTCTAAAGATGAACTTGCATATCTAAGGTAATATACTTCCGTTCCATGTCTTTGTTCTAGTGAGAAAGGCGGAATACAGAACTGTGCCATTGTTGTTAGCTTGCTATTGGCGAACAGTCGATGCATGTGACGCTTGGAAAAGGTTCTTGTTAAAGCAAGCAGATTGTGAGAGTAGATTGATGGTAGTTGAAGTGTATACAATCTGAGTCGTGAGAAGGAGTCGAAATACGCGATGTGCATTTTAAATGTGTGCTAATAGTGGAAAACGGTAATGAATTTCTAGCAATTATACAGAGTCAAACCATTACACGGAAACCAAGGCTGTAATTGGAAAGTCACTGTCGGTATATTATGAATAGTTACTCATATTGAAGAGTGTATGCATTGTTGTACATAATAATGATTCTTTGTGAATTTGGTAAACTAATGCTAGCTTGTTTCAGGTTTGATCTACATGAGAGTGTAATAATGGTTCCCAAAACAAGCCCAGGTATTAATAATAACATGGAGAACTAATATGTGAGAGCGGGTTCCACCCGAGACAATGGCGTGGTTCTGGGGAAGGATTACTTAGACCATGCGCTTCCTCTAGCCTGGTCTACAAGTCAGTAATCATCCTTAAATTCATAATGACCTTTCATGGTCAGATTTTTGTTGCATTTCTTAGTAGCTATAATGTCAGCTAGTAGTATTGAGACATGTCCTGAAGTAGTTCGTTGAGACGTGAGAATAAGTGCACAATAAGCGATTTGATTCTGAATTATTTGACATATAGCAATTTACACATGCGTTTGGTGATGCGGTGTTATAAATTTCACGGTATCATGTGCGTGAATGATTATTCGTGGAAAGGAGTCGACTTTGACGTTGTTTACATTATGTTGTATCATAATTACTGCAAGGTTTACAGGCTTATGCGAGCATATGTGACGTGTGTTAAGGTATAATCTAGGCATATCTAAAGTGTGATGTAAACGCTGGTAACACACGGATAATGGAGATGTGATTCGTTGCGTACATCGTGATAGTGAACTTCGTGAATTAAGGGCGAATTATTCTTCGAGTAGTTGATCATGATTATGATGAAGATAAGCAAGAAACTACGGCATATCGTGGTATTAGAGAAGATGTCGCGTAGGTAGTAATACAATAAATGTGAAGCAACGAGTGATAATAATAATGTGAAATGATGTGATATGAATATATAAATAATGGTGTATGCCAAATGAACATAAGTGCCTGCAATGTTGATAGTTATGATGATAATTAATAATTCAGTGTGGCATGATATCGTGATATGCTGACGGAGCTTGTGATGAGCTCATGTGTACTTAAATGATTGTTGTAGTGAAATGTGCTGTGTAATGAAAGTCATGAAGTGAGTCTGAGATGTGATAGTGAAAGTTCACCAGATAATTCGTCACGAAGAGCGTGCCATTCAGGTGTGTTGTGTTTACTACAGGATCAATGATGTAAATGGATATGTAAGTTACATATTTAATGGTATATTAAGATTATAATGCTGATGATTATTAATTGAGAGGCTATGTCGACCATTGTGATTCGATCCAACGTCACGACATTATGAATACCATATTCGAGATTCACGTTTCGTTGTTATGCTTTTCGACTGATTCGGCACCGATATGCTTGCGGTACGTAGGGAACTGACCACACACATGGCTACGAGGATACGTTCCATAATATCTGTAAGGTTAAGAGTAGCACTTCATGGACATGGTAATTAATTATACGTAGTGTAGATATCATGTGATATTTAGATTTGATATATGA
Organism: Anabrus simplex; assembly: GCF_040414725.1. Taxonomy (NCBI): domain Eukaryota; kingdom Metazoa; phylum Arthropoda; class Insecta; order Orthoptera; family Tettigoniidae; genus Anabrus; species Anabrus simplex. The sequence goes on along the minus strand of NC_090269.1, from coordinate 212,893,921 downwards.
GTGTAAATATTTCTTGTTGATACATGTGTTGTTTCCTTATCATTCATATAATCCATTAGTGCTAGGTTAAAATGATCCTCGAAGGTATGTGTGAGGATAGGTGTGTAGTTATTGTTACGTTAAGTCGAGCATCCTCAGGACAAAATAATTTGAGTAGGATGTAGTAGTGATTATTTGAGTTCAATTTAGGTTTGGTGACCCAAGAAAAGGCATTATTGGCTGGTACCATTCCACGTAAATAAATGTAAACTCCTAACAAATGTACGACATGGAGAGTATAAAATATGACACATAGGTATTTAAGACAACGTAATTAAGCAAATAATATTGTCAAGGAGGTTATTCCATTCAGACAGAAAATTTACAATGAGATTTCAGAAATGGTTATCACTTTCAAGGTTAATGTAAATTAAATTGGTATTGTGAACTTGTGTTCGTATTCACAACTAGCTTTTAGGAAATGAAAATTATACAAAATTGATATCACTGCATTATGTTGAGGTAGAGTAAAATTCATGAATAGTTTCGATTGCAATGATTACATGTGTTGGAAAATTAAACGCACTCATTGGTTTCGTCTTAGCTTATATAGGGATATTTAATCGAATAAACGGAATCCAATCCAGAATATCTCCATTCTTTCATTAGTTATTAGCTGTAAACAACCTTACCTGTAAATACAATTCCAACCTCAGTGTCACAATGAATTATAAAATAGTTCTATCCTTAGTACAAGGTCAGTCTTGTTACATGCATCGCATGAGTTACGATAATAGGGAGCATGGGCAAGATATCGACGAACTGGAAACCACACGCCACAAATTAGACTTGAGAAAACCTGATCGCCGATAGGATTCCCAACCCGACCTCCCGCAAACGACGCGATTCGCCACTATCAGATTTCTGGAACTCGAACCATCAAATGTATACACCAATCCAGACACCCTAGATAGCCGAGGTACTGCGACTCTCTGAAATAGCCCCCACAACGAGAAGAACCCGTCAAGACCCTGAGTGTAGAGGCTCATCGTCCATCCGATGGGACGCAGTATTACACAAAGGCATTCCATTGTGCCATACATTACAGCTGACAAGAACCATGTATTCCTTGGCCATGTTTTTATAAACGTCCTTCTCACTTCAAGACATTTGCTGTAAATTTGTATGAAAACCAAAACCAAATCCCATGGTGCAACAGCCGCGAAGGGCCTTGGCCTACCAAGCTACCGATGCTCAGCCCGAAGGCCTGCAGATTACGAGGTGACGTGTGGTCAAGAAGACGAATCCTCTTGGCTGTTACACCTGCTTTTCTAGACGAGGGCCGCTATCTCACCGTCAAATAGCTCCTCAATTGTAATCACGCTGAGTGAACCTCGAAGCTGCACTCAGACGCAGGTAAAAATCCTTGACCTGGGCGGGAATCAAACCAAGGGCATCAAGGTAAGAGCTAGGCACAATACCCCTACACCGCGCGGTCGGCCGTAAATTTTTATGAAGAATGTGATAAATTGCAAAATAAAAAGTAAATAAAAAATAAAATGAATTCGTGTATTTTTCTCCAATACTCTCAAAAATATGTACAATATACAACATAAAATGGTCCATATTTAGTTAGAATTCTTTCGATACCCAAAGACATATAAATATTACTCAAATATGATGCTACAATAAAAACATTCAGTCAAATTCTCGGTCTAGTTATTAACAATGCTAGTTGCTTTACGTCGCACCGACACAGATAGGTCTTACGGCGACGATGGGACAGGGAAGGGCTAGGAGTGGGAAGGAAGCGGCCGTTGCTTTAATTAATTAAGGTACAGCCCCAGAATTTGCCCGGTGTGAAAATGGGAAACAACGGAAAACCATTTTCAGGGCTGCCGACAGTGGGGTTCGAACCTACTATCTCCCGAATACTGGATACTGGCCACAATTATGCGACTGCAGCTATTGAGCTCGGTTATTAACAACGAGTGAGATGTGAAGGCGCATGTTTTGAATACATACTGTACCGAATCAAATACGTGTTTTCGTAGTCATCTTGCCAGTTATATGGACGTATATTGATGTATAGGCCATGTCTGTAATTTCAGTATTGATTTTCTTTGCCACAGTTATTTGTAGCTCCACAGGGAATATTCGCTAACTGGAATAAATGCATCTTACACATGACTGTCACATCACATCAAAGTAGAATATTTTTCGTAACTCTTCAGTTCACATGACTACCTTAGTTTTCTCCAATTAGTAGGTTATAGGCTCCATTGACATGCTTATTTCCTCAACATTTGTAATTTTCATTTCATTACATCTCCGTACAGTGATCTGTTGCGGGCCAAAACACACAATATGTCAACATTCATAACATGTTTGTGTCTATATACGGAGAAAACGTTATGTGTGTCCATCAAGGGAGAAAGTGGTTCCGTGAATTTGCCATCGGTCCAATTATTCCGAACGACGACGAGCTGAGTGTCCATCCGTAACGAGCAGGAGCATTCGTTAACGCCGTTCATGAACAGATAAGGCAGAACACAGTGCAGCACTGTGGAGAGATTCAACGAATACGACGCCACATTATCGCCAAGGAAAACAAAATGATCTTTTCCTTGCTAGTTGCTTAACGTTGCACCGACACAGATAGGTCTTATGGCGACGATGGGACAGGAAAGCCCTAGGAATGGGAAGGTAGCGGCCGTGGCCTTAATTAAGGTACAGCCCCAGCATTTGCCTGGTGTGAAAATGGGAAACCACGGAAAACTATCTTCAGGGCTGCCGACAGTGGGGTTCGAACCCACTATTTCCCGGATGTGAGCTCACAGCTGCGCGCTCCTAACCGCACGGCCAACTCGCGTGGTACAAAATGATTTAAAAATCTAGTGGACACATGAAGCAATGATAAATAAAAACGTGTTCATAACCTTATTCAGTCTTTACTTGTTCACTTACGAAGTACTAATTGTTGGACTGAATTGAATTGAATCGAATTGAATTGAGACAGACCTAATTTAGTTTAACACTAATCTAACTTACTGACTAGTGTTGTCGTGTATGGAATAACTGTATAGGTAGCTAATTTCAATCATCAACTGTGATATATGACTCAAAGGTAGGAAATTACTTCTACACAACATACGTGCTTTTTCGTCACTGAAAGGATAGTCCTGCGTTGCATGAAATACGTAAGTTTGCATACGAGTTCCGCCCATTCAATTGTTTTTTATTACTTTTTAACGTCGCACTGTAACATGGAAGGTTTTCGATGACTGAAGGACGGGGAAAGTATAGGACTGGGAAGGTAGTGGACGTGCCCTTAAATAAGGTATAACCCCAGCATTTAGGCTACCTGGTTTGAAAATGGGAAACAAGAGAAAACCAACTTCAGGGCTTCCGACGGTCAGATTCAAATGGACTATCTTCCGAAAGTAAGCTCACAGCTGCGCGACCCTAACCGCACGGCCAAGTAATTCGGTCAAGTCAATTGTATACGAATGTTTACATTGTGAATGTAAAATCCGCCCTATTTTCATTTTCGGCTTAGTTGATGCACAATCTTTATGTTTCTTGGTCTGTCTAAAGTATTGTAAGATTGATAAATATTTTAAAATTACCTGAAATATAAAGTATTTAATAACAAAATATAGTCTCCATTCCTGAAATAGGAGGAAGTACAATAGATGGAGTGGAGTAAGCTCCGAAACTATTTCCTCATTTAACAAGGCAATGAACACAGAATTTTAACATAAATGATTTTAAATTTGTTCTTAATATTCACCCACTTTTTATATAAAACGTGTGATTTAATAGAATCTGATGATGTTTCAGGAGCAAAATATGTCATTCTGTTATCAATTATATATATGTATTATGCCTTTGCTGGTGAGATGTAGTGTTTACAGTTCACTATGTCTTCTGGTATGGGCTATATCAAATTTGTTACTTTCATTGATCTGTCACAGTCTCATCCTTGGCTTTAACAATATGAAAGTGACTGAGGTATGAGTGATGTTAGTAATACCATTGCTTATGCAGCCAGTCCCTGTTATGAATGGTGTGAAAATATCACTCATAGGGTCGGTTGGTGCATGCATTTCAGTGGGCTTGGCAGACTGATATGTAATAGCGACGCCTGGCTCGGTGAGGAAAGCAACGGGAAACTACCTCACTCCTCATTTCCCTAGTACGCCTCTTCAGTGACGCCTAAGCTATTTGTGACAGCTGTTGGCGGAGCTGCAGAGGATCAAACCAGCCTTCGGGTTGAATACCCAACATACATTTCATTTTTATGGATTGTCTAGTATTATTTAATCTTGTATTAGTTTCGACCGCTTGGAAAACGTAAAGGCTACATATTATATACCAATGTACACAATGAAACCATAATTCACTTTGTTTAAGTTTATTCAAGTACTTGGGGATTCCTACTGAAATATGGTACCATTTCTGCGGACAACATTATGCACCACATTATAAAGGCATGAAATATCCAAGACGATCCTTTGTAGTGACGAGTAAAATAATGTGAGTGTCCCACTTTCACTGCTTTCGTTTCTTTTATTACAATGCCTTGAAGTGAATCGCATATTCTCTTTGTATTACAGTGATATTCACAAGGTTCAAAGAGATTTTATCCTGATACATTCACCGACATACACAAAGGACTCCTAAAGGAGCAATGGAATATTTTGTACACAAATTCCAGCCACGTTTCCTCTGAAGGGAACCACGAATGTTCTGTTCTTATTGACTGTCTCACCACTTTAAAGACAGGATAGATGCAACTTTCCATGATATCCTAAACTTTGACTATTGCCACATTGCATTGCCTGTAATATAATTGTCATATTCATGCCTTGGCACCATCTATAATACACTAGTGTCCAAAAGTTAAGCATAATCACTAAACGAGGCCATACCACCTGATGGGAATGTCAGACGGATTTCTGAACAAACGGCAGCTGACTCACACACAATATGTCACACAACTTGTCCAAAAAGACAGTCTCAGAAAGGTTCCGTTAGCTAAGGTACACCTTTGACAACAAATAACAAAACTTGACAATGTCTTCCACAACAAAATATGCTGTTAATAGGGTGTATGGTTACCCCTAACGGCCACACATGCTTCGCAGCGACGTGGCATGCTCTCTATCAGATGGTCCAACAGCTCTTGTGGCAGTAGATCCCATTCCTCCGAAAGGAAAATGCGAAGGTCTTGGAGGATCCTTGGTGGAGGCTGACGGGATGCAATTCGCCTCCCCAATGCATCGCAGGCATGTTCTATAGGATTCAGATCCGCAGACCCCGCTGGCCATTCCATGCGATGAATGTCTTCTCCAGCCAGGAATTCATTCACCAGAGCAGCGCGGTGCGGTCGGGCATTTTCGTCCATTAAGAGGAAGTCTGGACCAATCGCACCTCTGAAGAGTCGAACATGTGGTCTCAGTACCCCATCACTGTATCTTCGAGCGTTAACAGTGATCCTCGGACCACCCATTAAGATGTGCAGGTCTGTACGGCCATTCGACATGATGCCACCCCACACCATGACGCCACCACCACCATACTGGTCCCGTTCCACGATGTTCCTGTGGTTATATCGGCTACCCGGTTCTCTCCAGATTAATGTGTGGCAGGAATCGTTCTGCAAACTGTTGCGGGATTCATCTGTGAAGAGGACATGCCTCCAATCATTCATGGTACAGTTTCGATGTTGACGGCTGCACAGTAAACGGGCCCGTGTCTGTGCTGGAGTGAGCGGGATACACACCGCTGGATTTCGGGCAAACAACCCTGCTGTTATTTAGCCTAGGGTACACAGTTTGCCTGGAAACGGCAACCCCTGAGACGGCTGCAAGCTCCGCCGACAATTGTCTTCAGGTTCACTCCGATTTCGTCGGGCGATTAAGGCCAGATATTGGTCCTGCTGTGGGGTGGTTACCCTTGGTCGACCAGTTACTGGCCTAATACCAACATCTCCTGTGTCCCGAAATCGTCTCCAAGGCCTAGAAATGACACTTTGTGACACATTCAAGGATACGGCGACTTCGGTCTGTGTCTGGCCTCCTTCCAGGCGACCGAGTATTCTACCCTGAAAAACGGGGTTCAAAAGGCGTCGTGCCATTATATGGTCACGTTCACCACGAGGCTACACTCCGCACACTATAAAAGGGCAAACACGACTGAGGGAATATGGGGCGTAGGCACTGGCTGTGTTTACCTTCAGGTTATGCCGCTAGTCAAAGCAGGGAACACCCCTTTCCTACACAGAGCGAACACGTAAGGCTGGTAGGTGCATATGTCATGCGATTTGCGGTCTATTTCCTGTTGCCCTCCTTACTCGTATGTTATGCTTAACTTTTGGACAGTAGTGTATTTGTCCCTGTATTTCCCTCAAATATCAAAATAACTAATCGTTTCTGATGTAGTTTCATAAATAGATCTATTTCTTCTTCCACGCAAACCTCGCCAAATCTTTGTTTCTTCATCTACTTGATTCAGTATCTCCTCATTTATGGTCCATTCAACATTCCTCTGCTTCAAAGTCCTTCGGTGGAACCACATTTTTAAGGCTTATGTTAAGTTTAATTCTGTAATTCTATTCTGCCTTGCGTCATTCTCATATAGTGTTAGAAAAAGAGTCTCAAATTAAAGATATAATTAATTATGAACATTAATTATGTAACTTGTATTAATATTGTTAGACAAAATCTGAACAATCTGGATATTAATGGTCTATGGGATTAGTGTACATACTAGAGTTGGACTGAATATTAGCTGAATTAATCAGTAATGCTTTACATTTTAATATTAATTGAAACGAAAAATTATAGCTACAATTATAATGCAATGGTGAACTGGCAGTTACAATTACAAGACAATTTTAATGGCATGAAGTAGTTTACCACGTAATACATTGCATTTCAATGGTAATTTGCACACAAAATTATAACATTGTACTGGTGAATTGGCAGTTATAATTACAAGACGATTGTAACTTGTATCTACTATTGATATTAGATAAAATGGAAGACAAAATATGCACCATTCTGCAACACTCCGGTGATTATCGATAACTATAATGGTAACTGGAAATTAACCCATAATTTATGATAAAGAGTAAAACGTTAATAAATCAACAACCATTACACTCCTGCAATGTGCTAAGGATTTGAAATTGTCAGCCTCTGTACTGCTCCACCTTTTGGATTTCATATATTTCTACGTTATGATTGCAGAAAATTATCTTCTTAATAACCACTTCACAGTAAATGCACGACATGCGTCGTTTACTTCTTCACCTCAGGCAAAGAGATTTTAACAAAATAATTCATACGAGATAAATACCTACAGGTTATGTATGTCGATTAGGCAATTTTTCAAAAATGAAAGTAAGATTCATTCGGTTGCGTACGATTCTATTTTTGAACAAAGAAACGTAACACAAAGGGGATAAAGCAATAAGGAAATAACACATAGTACATTTGTCTGTTAAACTATTTTCGACAATGATATGATATGAAATGGGAAGAACTGAGGGTCTTCTTCTTTTTGGTTTGCTATTTGATTTACGTCGCTCCGACGCAGATAGCTTTTATGGCGACGATGGGACAGGGAATGTTTAGGGATGGGAATGAGGTGGCATTGGCCTTAATTAAGGTACAGCCTTAGAATTTGTCTGGTGTGAAAATGGGAAACCACGAAAAACCATCTTCAGGGCTGCCGACAGTGGGTTTCGAACCCACTATCTCCGGGATGCGATCTCACAGCTGTGCGCCCCTAACCGCACGGCCAATTCGTCCGGTAACTGAAGGTCTGATGAAGATTATTGGCTAACTAAATTTAAAAGGATGTTTGATAGAATAGGCATGGGAGAATGCTGGAATAAAGAAATAGAGAACAAAGATAAATATTGGTGTAATAAAATAACGATTAGAGTGAAATATATTGAGGAGCAAACGGTTATGACAGAATGTAAGACTAAAACGACGTTATCTGAATTACGTGAAATTATCCATAAAATATCAGTTAAGAATGAAAGGCATCCAAACAGAGAAGTAAGAGGTACGAGATAAGAAGAATGGTGGCTAATGGGGTTATATAAGAATAAGGGTCAGAAAGAGAGGAACATGACGAGAACCGTTGTTTATTTTGTGGGGAAATAACGGAAGAAGTGCATATATTGACAATTCGTAGGAAGACGGATGCAATCAGAGTAAAATATCTAGGCAGGGAATGTAAAGAAAAAACAGGAAGAGAGAAGGAATTCTACACAATTGTTAAATTATTAAGAAAATAATTGATTGCACCGAAAATAATTGCAATTTGTTCTTGTATTGTAAGGCAAAATGAGTCTGCGTAGCTCCAACAATCTTAGAAATTTAAGAAAGTTAATGTTTTCTTTTCCTTTTACGGGATATTTAACTTCTCATGTATTCAATTACACTAGGATAGGAGAGAAACAGTTCTGCGAATGTATTTTTGTTTCCCTCATTAAGGTACAATCACAGAATTTGCTTGGTATAAAGGAAAATATCTTCAGGGTGTCAATAGTGGGATTAAAGTCCAACATCTCTCGAAGTCAAAATTCGAGCCACATACCCGCTACTCCACGTAGAGGACTCTCTGCATTGTGTATGATCGCATGTTTGCCTAATCGCCAACATATATAATTCTGAAAGTGACAATTTAATAATAGAGGTATATTTCGTTTGTATAGGTAATGAAATGCAGCGAGTAACCTATCCAGAAGAACGAAAGAAACAAAGAAGCGAAATTGAATTTTACTGATAAAATACTGTACATATCACAAATGTAAATGAAATATACGAGCAAAAACAAGGCAAGTAGGGTAACCAGACCTGGAACTGAAAATAACCCTTTTAGAGTTTTAGTTTATACACTCACAAATCCAACCATTAAATCTTCCTTCATTCTTCCTTTCTTGGTCATCCTATTATTCCTATCTTCCTTATTTCAATCCATCCCTCCTTCATTATCCTTTCAATCTATCCATTCTTCATTCCAACCTTCCTACATTCCTTCCATGTGTCCCTCCTTCTTTCCTTCAATCTATCTTCCGTTCTGCTTTCATCCTCAGATCATTATTTTTTTCTTTTATTATTTTGTTCTTCCTCCTTTCAAACTCTCTTCCCTGTATACTTTCACTCTTTCCTTCATTATATCCTTCCTGTATTCCTTCATTCTCTGTTCATCCATTCTTCCTTGACCTTATTTTCAATTTTTCCTTCCTTTTATCTCTCCTTCAAGACGCTGGATACACGTTATGTACAACTATTTATTGAACTTTAGAAATGTTGCATGGCTCCTGTAGTGAATGACTGCTGGATATTAGGTTGTATGCGGAGACAAATGTATCACAAAATGTTTGCCATGCGCATATACCGTGTATCTCTCCTAACGCGTTAGTGTGGTACGAAATTCTCTTGGGCGACAGCCAATACTCGTTAACATTGTCTCCCTCACCCAAACCCCCTAAGCTGTGCTGAAAATGGGATTCGCTCTCAAGAGGAGCTTTGTGAGAATTATCTTGAACGTCGCTGCACATTTAATTTCGTCCAATTACCTGGATTCACCGCCTATTTCTTGTGCGCCTTAGACTTGAATAGATCCTCTGTTTATCATGTATGCTATTCAGTTACTTAACTGTTAGTATGTCCATTGCGTGAAATAGTGTCTGTCCCTAGGCAGCTGGAGGTAGTGTAATGAGAATGGTTTCTCTCAAGTGTAAATAGACTAAAGCTAATTAACCCCTTGCCAGGCTTACTAAGGATTAACTAACAGGTTACGTTATGACAGACCAGCGAACAAGTGAATTTAATTCACCTGGAGAATGGAGACGAAAAGGAACAAGACTGATTTATAAAAACTGGGTTACCGGGAAGAAACCAATATATCATTATAAACTGTTAATAATGATCACCAGCAAACCTTCAAGCCGGTATTTAAATGCCCAGAAGAGCATTCTTTCCTGTATTTAAATTCTTACTTCACATCCACTACAAAGTCAACTACAGACTGTTGCGGCATGATATACCAACACTAAATTGGTTTCTACTTTGTTCTTATAGTAACCACTATCACCCGATTGAAGCTTGCACTTGTGGACTCTTCCTACTACCAAATGGCTGAACTATTAATTACGACACTGAGTCATACAGTGCAAATAAAACTCTCAAGTGACATCCCTTAAGGTTTTTGATGACTTGAAAATATTTGTCATAGACTGGCACGTAGTCTTTATCCTCCTGTCTCGTTGAAGAGGAAGGAGCAACAATAGTACAGTAGACAACCTAATTCGTCGTCGCGTGTTTAACGCCAGTAGATTCCACTAGTTGATATGAATATGTTTCGTAACATTTCATAAAAATCTTCACAATTTTGGGAAGTTGAGGAATTTGTTGAACTAATCCTTATTGATGGACAATAACTAGCTGATGTACCCGTGCTTCACAACGGAATTCTACATTGTGTACAGAATTCTAGGTTAAGTAGTGTACACGTTGTGGGTAAGATTGTATTAAATTGCATAGCTTTTAACGTTACCCTATAAACACGATGGGGAAGTAACCAATCGTCTTCTTTTATGTGAAGACAGTTTTACCTTCATTGTAATGGTAGGCCCTCTTGCCTACCATCAGTCACAATCAAGTTGGAAATTGTTATTATAATGGCCAACTCTCACTCTCTACCTGCCTTTCTACATCCTGAGGAAGACTGACTTAGTGGTTTTCCCAAATGAAATCAAAATAGGTCATTACAATGACGCCAGTGGGATTGTCGTGATTAAAAGCAATGCCATCATATGAAATACTCGATCAAATGAAAAACCACTCATTTTCCCCATTTTAACGAACAGTAGTATGTTGCCAATCTAACAGTCCCAAGTTCCAGAGCAGGAAAGTCCAGACCGCAGACAGCAGTGACCGTGAACACACTTATTTTAGGTGGTCAGATGGGGGAGAATAATGGATAATCCCAGAGAAAAATCTATGCCAATTTATTCATTTTATTCCTGGGAGTACCCGATGAGTTGGAAAATCTTAATTTAAAACCCTGGTGGGGGAAAGTCTATCTGACTTCGAGGCAAATTTTCCCTCCATGCCAAAGTACAAACACCCATCTGGCTGCTAATTTGGAATGAAATGAACGTAGAATTCAGTAAAAGTGAAGAGAAAGAAGCTTCTCTTTAGAAACTGCCCATTTCAGAGTTGAATTTTTAGTTATTTAGTGAACTGTGGTGTTATAATTTGGAATAGGCCAAAATTGTAATTCTAGACCAGATCGATCCAAGCAGTGACTCAGAGTAGGGATCGAATTTCTGGAATAATACGATGAACCAGTCTGTTACGTACCAGCAGTATCAGAATTTGTATGAACCACAGGGAAGGTATGCTAGAGAAGGATGTTTTCTAACTCCCCTGCTATTTCCCGTCAGTATTCAGGCAAGCTGTTATACTCGGTTTGCAGCACTAATCCCGTCTGTCGGAGATGAGTGGCAGAATAAGAGACAAAGAACATCACAACAAACAATAGTCAACGTAATATTATGGTTAATCAGTTTTATGAGCTTTTAGTTTACTTCCGCTTCTGAAGTACCACTCTTATCATGGTCGGTACGTTTAAAACTGAATAAAACATAAATGATAGAAAATTGTATTCTCTAGTAATTTTCTTATGAAATGCTTTTCGTTAGGACCAGAATCAGGTATTTAAAAATTAAATTTTAGGTCCCATCCCCTAAAGTACCTTTTCATCCCGGGTGAATAAAATTGTTTATAGCTTAGACTGTAGTTTCTTATTCCTCGACTCTATATACCGATTATTTCCTCTGTTGCCGTAGTCGGTACGGTAAAAATTTACAAGACATAAATCGGAAATTTAATTCTACATATACAGGGTGTTAGGTGTATACCTGCAGATATTTCTTCTAGCAATAGAGAACGATGTGACGAACCACTATATATCAAACTTTTAGTAATCCTCGGAAGTTATTTTCGAGAGCAAAAAGATACGATGTTTTTAGAATAGGTAGTATGACTTGTTCTTGTGAATGAATAGCTTCGCATTGAGAACAGGCGAGTCACGCGCCATTCGTGCCAAACTGGTTTCTGTTTATGTTTACAAGCAAGTGTGCTACTGTAACAGCTGAACGCTGCCAATGTATTGCACGAGATGTTACGTAACATACTTGTCAAACTGGTTTTATGTTTAAGAGCCACTGAGCTATGATAACAGCTGAAGGTGACTACTACAGTAGTGTATGCCATATTACGTTACATTCTCGCCAGACTGGGTTCGTTGTTGTCAGTATTTAGTTCCCGTCTTAGGGGCTTCAGACAACCCTGGTCATCGGTTTCGGACCCTGAAGATGTACCGAATTCTCAGCGTTAATACTGGTTCATTTGCTGTTTTGTCATTTAGGGGGTTGGGATATCTGTGGTCATCAGCCCCGTGGTCTAGTGAGTATGGAAATGACCTGAAAACCTGTATCGGTGCGGGACCAGTACGACTGATATAATTATTGGTTGGTATAAGCGCGCCAGGACGTGAAATACGGTACGATCCCCGTTGTGCATTGCGTAAAGGTAGAAGAAAGATGGCAGTTCCTTACGCCAACGAAAACAGTCATGGGATGCCCAAATGAGTAGCATCGGAATTGAATTATCGAAACACATCGAACGTTTAGTTTCAAATGAATAATGGACATGTTATACAACTAAATACATTAAACGTACCTATATTTCGTACCTCCTTCCGGGCTGAGTGGCTCAGACGGTTGAGGTGCAGGCCTTTTGACTCCAACTTCTGGCCCAGTCCGGTGGTATTTGAAGGTGCTCAAATACACGTCAGCCTCGTGTCGGCAGATATTCTGGTACATAAAAAGAACTCGTGCGGGACTAAATTCGGGCACCTCAGCGTCTCAGAAAACCGTAGAAGTAGTTTTTTGCTATTTTGCTTTACGTCGCACCGACACAGATAGGTCTTTTTGCTAGGGGCTTTACGTCGCACCGACACAGATAGGTCTTATGGCGACGATGGGATGGGAAAGGCCTAGGAGTTGGAAGGAAGCGGCCGTGGCCTTAATTAAAGTACAGCCCCAGTATTTGCCTGGTATGAAAATGGGAAACCACGGAAAACCATCTTCAGGACTGCCGACAGTGGGGCTCGAACCCACTATCTCCCGATTACTGGATACTGGCAACACTTAAGCGACTGCAGCTATCGAGCTCGGTGTAGTTAGTGGGACGTAAAGCAATTATTATTATTATTATTATTATTATTATTATTATTATTATCAGGTACCGTAATTAAAAGCTGAAATACGTGGAAGAAAATAGTAAAATACGCGTGGTTTAAGAGGAAACAAGATGAAATGTATGTCACGTGAGTTAGCATCGGACGCAGTAGTTACCTACAGATTACTATGCTTAAGACGAGAACCAGGTCAAGCTCGTGGGGATGAGTCAGCTATAATCTCGTACTGGGTATAAACATCAAACATACACATCAACAAATCTAAGAAACATAATCAAGGTTACGCGTTAGAGAGATGTAGCTATTAACCTGAACGCCAGGCCGACGGTCGCTTTCATGAGTACAGATGAGTTATCAAATTATACACAATCCACAGATATCGAAGGTATCTAAGAAGATTCCGCCACAACTATATTACATTTTACTATGATGGTGCTAATAACAAATCGCAGCAGCTATTGGCTTTACGTCGCACCTACACAGATAGGCCTTATGGCGACGATGGGACTGGAAAGGCTAGGACAGGGAAGGAAGCGGCCGTGGCCTTAATTAAGGTATAGCCCCAGCATTTTCCTGGTGTAAAAATGGGAAACCACGGAAAACCGTCTTCTGGGCTGCCGAGAGAGGGGTTCGAGCCCACTATCTCACGAATAATGGACACTGGCCACGCTGAAATGAAATGTCGTATGGCTTTTAGTGCCGGGAGTGTCCGAGGACAAGTTCGGCTCGCCAGAAGCAGGTCTTTCGATTTGACACTCGTAGGCGACCTGCGTGTCGTAATGAGAATGAATTGATGATGAGACAACACACACACCCAGCCCCCGTACCGGCAAAATTAACCTATGATGGTTAGAATTCGCGACCCCGCTGCGTATCGAACCCGGGACCCCTGTGATCAAGGACCAGCACGCTAACCATTTAGCCAAGGAGCCGGCCTGAAAGCCGGTGATGTTGTGGTACATAAGCACCTGTATCCACGACCTGCGCGTCGTGATGAGAATGAAATGATGATGAAGATGGCATATACACCCAGTTCCCGTGCCAGCAAAATTAACCAATTAAGGTTAAACTCCCGACCCTGCCGGGAATCGAACCCGGGACCCCTGTGACCAAAGGCCAGCACGCTAACCATTTAGCCATGGAGCCGGACTTAAGCGATTGCAGCTATCGAGCTCGGTAAATCGCAACAGATTACGCTACTGCGTGTTAAGATGATGTCGGTAGAATAAGACATAAGGCTGCAGTAGAAGAAGTGGCAGAAGAAGGTAACGAGAGCCACATGGTCAAGCAGTACAGAGCCGAACAAAGCGCACATTAGTGACACAGACATAAGAGTGGCGTGGTCGTAGGAACTACAGTCGCATGAGTAACACTCTGTTGTAGAAAAATAACTACCATACAGTACGGGCTCCGTAATTCCAGGTGGACGGTAACAAGACTATCTCGAATAGAAAAGTACGGATTTACGAACGTACACGAAAACGCCTGTGAACAACAAAATGTACCTATGTTAAACATTACAGTACAACAGTTTAGAAAACAAAAACATACAGATTGCCTTACACTAAAAGAAATTTTAATTTTTCTTTTGTAAATTAACAAAACACTCTAGGCAACCTTCTTAAGTTAAATGTTAACTTATACTTCCTATTTCAGTAGTGATGAATATAAAACAATTATTTTATTGAATATTTATACGTGATGATGATGATGATGACGACGACGACGATGATGATGATGATGATTGCTGTCTTAATGTCATCGGCCCTTAAAATCAAAGTGTCCTCTGTTTTAACTCGTAGTGAATAAAAAACAAAATATAAATTGCTCGAAGCCTTTCCCGATAGATTCATGAAGGGCGACCCGTGTTCTGTTCTGCCACACGATACACTAGCAGCATATCATGGTATTCGTGGTATTCATACACTGGCATTATTCAAGTAATACTACTGATTCTACTACTACGAAGTAACTCGCGTACTAGTACAGACGATAATTCGCATCTCTGACAGCTGTTATTCAGGTCAAGGTCAGACAGACCGGTTTCATGTAGGGGCGGGGAACCCGTCCAGCCACATCCCCTTCCCTAGGTACAGCAGACAACGGAATCGACACGAGACACGTTTAGTGCTTTTGTCGAACTGCTTACGTGGAATATTTTCCCACAGTGCGATTTCAATATCATGGTCTTTTGGGAGTGCAACTCGCCGTATGCAGAAACATCCCGCGTTGACGTCTATGTAAATAAAGTTTATTACGTCAACGAAAGAATGCATGGGATATGATTTCCAAGTGAGTAGTATCGGAACTGAAATGTCAAAACACATCGAACGTTTTACTTCATACAAGTAAGGGACATGTTATGAACATAAATGAATTAGACGTACCTTCCTTTCGTGCTTCCAACCGAAGAGAACTTTAAATGTAAATGAAAGCCTTCTAGCTTACTGCTGATTTTGCAGTGCCTATTAAACGTATCAAAATAAACGTTGCCAGGCTGAGTGGCTCAGACTGTTCAAGCACTGGTTTCATGAACTTAGCAGGCTCGATCCTGGCTCAGTCCGCTGGTATTTCAAGGTGCTCAAATACGACCGCTTCTGATCGGTAGATTACAGGCACGTTAAAGAATACCTGTGGGCAAAATTCCGACACCGCGCGTCTCCATTGGCACGTAAAGATGTATTATTATTATTATTATTATTATTATTATTATTATTATTATTATTATTATTATTATTATTACGGGGCGAGTTGGCCGTGCGATTAGGAGCGCGCAGCTGTCAGCTTGCATCCGTCGAAAAGCCAGTAACAATATTATTATAAAAACTGTGTTAGTCTATTATTACTAACTATTATGAAAATAAAAGTTAATCGCCCCACTCAAACATCGTAGCTCGTAATCTGTCAGAAAACACTAAAGAAAATAGTGAACTTTTAACAGGTCCGAATTATTATTAATATTATAATTGCAGACATGTCTCCAAAATTACCGAAACATGTACTTACAAATTGTTTTACGTCGCACCGACACAAATAGGTCTTACGACAACGATGGGAGAGAAAAGGGATACAAGTGGGAAGGAAGCGTTCGAAGTCTAATAAAGGTACAGTCCCAGCATTTCCCTGATGTGAAAATGGGAAACTACGAAAAACCATCTTCCTGGCTGCCGACAGTGGAGTTCGAACCCACTATCACTAGAATACAAGCTCACAGCTGCGCGCCCCTAACCGCACGATCAACTTACTCTAAGCTCCAATGGCGGTCTGAGTAGCTCGGACGATAGAGCGTTGGTCTTCTGATCCCACCTTGGCAGGTTCGATGGCGGCTCAGTTCGGTGGTATTTGAAGGTGCTGAAATACGCCTGTCTCGTGTCTGTGGATTTACTTGCATTTAAAAAAGTACTGCGGTACAAAATTCTGGCACTTCAGCGTCTCCGAAAACCGTGAAAATTAGTTAGTGAAACGTTAAGATAGTAGTAGTAGTAGTAGTAGTAGTAGTTGTAGTAGTAGTAGTAGTAGTAGTAGTAGTAGTAACATTATTATTACGGAAGTTTTAATTAAACGGGTCCGTTACATTACCTATCGGCACTTACTGTCCAGTAATTAGCCTTCTGTCCACCTCTGTGGTATAGTGGTTAGTGTGATTAGTTGCCACCCCCCAGAGGCCCGTGTTCCATTCCCAGCTCCGCCACGAAATTTGAAAAGTGATACGAGGGCTGGAACGGGGTCCATTAAGCCTCGGGAGGTCAAATGAGTAGAGGTGGTTCGATTCCCACCTCAGCCATCCTGAAAGTGGTTTCCCGTCGTTTTCCACTTCTCCAGGCAAATGCCGGGATGGTACCTAACTTAAGGCCACGGCCGCTTCCTTCCCTCTTCCTTGTCTATCCCTTCCAATCTCCCCATTCCCCCGCAAGGCCCCTGATCAGCATAGAAGGTGAGGCCGCCTGGACGGGGTACTGGTCATTCTCCCCAGTTGTATCCCCCGACCCAATGTCTCACGCTCCAGGACACTGCCCTTGAGGCGGTAGAGGTGAGTCCGGAAACCAACCCTGGAGGGTAAACAGATTAGGAAAATGTCTCACGCTCCAGGACACTGCCCTTGAGGCGGTAGTGGTGAGTCCGGAAACCAACCCTGGAGGGTAAACAGATTAGGAAAAAGAAGAATAAGCCTTCTATTAGAAATGCCCGGCGGCAATTCCACAGTAGACCGAGCTCGATAGCTGCAGTCGCTTAAGTGCGGCCAGTATCCAGTATTCGGTAGATAGCAGGTTCGAACACCACTGTCGGCGGCCCTGAAGATGGTTTTCCGTGGTTTTCCATTTTCACACCAGGCAAATGCTGGGGCTGTACCTTAATTAAGGCCACGGCCGCTTCCTTCCCACTCCTAGCCCTTTCCTGTCCCATCGTCGCCATAAGACCTATCTGTCTCGGTGCGACGTAAAGTAACTAGCAAAGCAAATCCACAGTAGCTATTTTTCCTTCGAGCAATGTTCACGCATGTTTGCAGCTACGGTTTTTGAAATCTGTCTCATTAATAACAGTATGACTGAATACTTACAACCTTTTCTTTCAGTGTCCACCGTCCTTTCACTGACCTGAAAAGTTTATGAATAAGCATAGAAAACTCGCATTGTCTATTGTCAGAAATTCCTCGTGGAATGTCGCAATAAGAGCACAGAAATGTTGCGCTCATTTTTAATTTACTTATTAACTATTTCCTTTCATTTTGTCAGCTGGGATCACTGAGTAATGCCATTGACGTCTTAAAAATCACACACAACTACACAATACTTGATTCGCATGTATGTGCTGGTACGTATCTTCGAGGTCACTGTAAGAATTCTGTGTACATTTCACACAGAGTACCCTAGACCGCTTTTCGAGTACAGCAAGTGGCTTGGCACGTGAGTCATCCTCTCCTACTTGCCAAGGCTTTAGGGGAAGTGCACAACAACATGCGTTGGCCTGCGATAAGAAACAGGTTCAACAAGCCCTATACTCTGCTACTGTGCTTCCACTACGCGTGGACAGAATGACGTAACCGGCATATCCTGCTACGGCCGTTCAAAACACATTAGGTCCTGAAATATTTGGCTCAGTTATGGGCAAACTAATAGGACAAGGTAAAAAGTACATAGCATATATTGTGAGATGTATTTTTCTTTGCCGTCTAGCTTAATATCTGCACGTATACCCCTAACACCCTGTATATTCTATTTATCGATAGGACCACTAACAACATAAATATTTAAGAATTATATTTTAGGCGTTCTCCTAAACTACAATTTCTCTCAGCGTGAATAGAATGAATTATAGCCTAGATTGTAGCGGCTCATTCCCCGATTTTACATATCGATTTTCAGACAATTATCTTCAGCCGTTTGCTCGTGATGCTTGTACGCACAGACAGACAGACAGACAGACAGACAGACAGACAGACAGACAGACAGACAGACAGACAGACAGACAGACAGACAGACAGACAGACAGACAGACAGACAGACAGACATTACGGAAAAGTAAAAAAAAATGCATTTCCTTTCTACTGTTCACACAACCGGTTCAGAAATGCCATTCTTTTTAAATTCTGAGCAATATACAGTCAAAACTCTTATTATATATTATAACCTTCCAATGTATGTCAGGATGAGATTGGTGGACACATTGGAAGTTTATGTCGAGAAATAATGTCAATGAAATCTTATGTCCGGTTATCACACCTCCAGATGAATTAGAGGGCAGTTGACTTGTATAATTACGTGAACGGCATCGCCGAATTGAAGATATCAGCAGATTGATAACCAGCTCTGAACCCCGTGGTATCTCGGAAATATTAGCAGAAAGTTAAACATCGTGAAACATAGGGCAGGATTATATGAATAATACGCATTCTTCAAGTAAAGTTTCCGGAATGCATGAACGGCAGTATATCTGCGACAGAATGTTACTGAGGGCCATGAAATATGTAAACAATAAATTTATATGAGAGGGCCATACCTTGTACATCTAGTCTCGCACGATCCGACGATCGAGATGAAGAAAGGAAACTGTCGATTACTAACCTAAATACGAGGCGGCAATTATTAAATAAGTTCCTTTACTAATACAGCTGATTTGTACGAGATCGTCTTACATTATGTGTCAAATGTTTCCAATTGTCAGAAACATATGGGAGCTAGAAGCTGAGAAGAATTCTGAAAAGCAAACCGTCTGCAATTATTATGTTGTAGTAGAATCTGTTTTGTCTCTGAAGAAGTTGATACTCTCAATCTGCACCTCAGAAAGATCGGAAGCAAGAATTCATAGGGAAAAGATTGTATTGAAAGGAGTTATTAAAGAGATATTGGCATATTATAAACATACAATATTGTAAAACAAGATATCTTGTTATTGAATGAAAAGGCAAGTGTATCGCTTGAACTGTTAAAATTGTATTAAGGTGTATGACCTTGTTCTAATTGATATCTCTGAGTTTCAGGTAATATGGAACCGTCAGCAGTTTATTATTCAGAGGCAATGTGTGCACGTATCATCATGAACAACTAAAATAGAGGGACCTCAAAGGATCTGATCTGAAATGTGATGGACAATACTTGATAATGTTATTGAGTGAGAGCTGAACTCGGAAGGTGACACCGTCGTGGAGCAACAACCCAGGATGAGTACTTGAATATCTTATACATATTCCGCCACGTAATTGCTTATTGTAGTTGTAGAGTAGTATTTATTTTGTTGTCAATTTTGACATGAACAATTTTAACTTGAAAGCGACCGTTATTTGTTGGACATTGCGTTGAAATATTTATGATCGTTACGTCTAGTGTGGAGAGTCAGACTACGTTGTGATAATATGCGATAGCTGTGTAAGATTTCTTTAATGTTTGCTAGCAAGGTTTTACGAAAGTTTCTTCGACATGGATGTTATTGGTACCGTAATGGTGTTATGGTAATGAACGTTAATTTTAACCTGTAGCTCAGTATACCTCGGAGGAGCTCGGTATTTTGCGACGTGCGATTATGTGGTCTTCAAAACGTTATGTGCTTGTGTGGAAATACAGTGTTTGATAATAGAAGTGTGATACTATTGTGGTGATATGGAATTAATGCGGCAACGTATTTAGTAATTTTACGTAATTGCCTGAATAGATTGTTCTTTAGTATTGTGAATTCGCTGTGCATGACGAGTTGTGCGATGTAATAAGGTGTTAGTTACGGTAGGATCTTTGAAAATATTTACGTGGATAGAGTGATGTGATGATTATAGACGTGTCATTAGGATTGCGAATTTTATGATGATGTTATGTGAAGGTCCTGATGATGGTATTGACGGTAGGAACTATGTTGGTCATGCGTGAATTTTGATGTTGTCGTGATGAATAATTTATTTAGGTACGAGGCCGTATTTTAGAATAATATTATAGGATGTTGCACTCACGAACACTAGTAGTTGGTCGTCACATTTATCCTATTTAAATACAAGATTGACCAGAGCGCACGATTTTAAAGGGATGTTTAGGATCTTCGCAAGATAATCGGTAACGTAAAGATATTAAGGTCATGTCGTAAAGGAAATATGATCTTCTATGGTAAGTAAACCATTTCTTTGCTAGTTGGATTTTGTAGATCATTTGAGTTGACGCCTAGTGCTAATGTAGTATTCCAGGTCAAACGTCGCAGTGGTATCCGGAGGCGCAGAATCAACGTAGTTAGTCAAGGTTATTGTAGACGTTGCAATGTCTCTTGTTGTTTTTTATCTAGGTGCGGTCACCGATGGACGTACGAGAGGATCGAGTCTGTCTTTTAAATGCATGATTTTGATGGATGTTACATTATGTTATGATCCTGTGTCTTTCAAGCATTTCTGTTGCATTTATGGTGATTTTATGAAGTTAGAATAACGGTATTTTTCAAGTTGCTAGATAGACAGATACCGACATATAACGCGGTGATTTTTAAAAAAAGAAATGACGGAATATTATGAGATATTTGGGTAGGAAATAACATTCTGAAGTGGATGATTCCATAATTCCCAGTGATTTATTTTTGAAAAATGCGAGATTGATAACTGATCTTTCCATGTAAGCCTTCAGCAGAGGGACACTTTGTCTCTTTTGTTTCGATTTACGATGTTATAATTTATTTGTAACAAGAGCTTGAAGTTAGGTATTTATTTTCAATTTAACAGAATATTTTCCTTTTATATCCGTTTGTGTTGCCAATAATTTGTTTTTAATGTAGTTGATGCATTTAAAGTTATTTTTAAGTCATTAAACGGGAGATCCTTCCATAAAATAAAACATTTTACGGAGTTCTCATTTTAAAGTAGCGTAGGAACATTAGGATAGTTATTTAATTTAGTATAAGATTAAATGTTGGTCAATGTGTCTCATCGAATATGCCAATATCTTCGATCTCTTAATACTCTATGGTGGAATATTCACGTAATTTAGGCAGAAATGATGATTACATTCCACGTTAAAAGCCACGATGATAACAGTCCACTTAATTAACCTGTGTCCCAACTCGTCGGACTTGCACGTCCCTTTGAGTGGAGCCTTCATGGATCTCCGACTGCATTGCTTCGCCGCGGCTTAACCCAACACTGAGATACCGAATTAAAATTTACAGCATGGTCACAGGGACTGCTGTCAGGGCGCAATATACATATATATGGGAGAAAGAGTTACACTGGACGTGCACTAATGTTATATCGGCTAACGGCTCTGTGCTCCTCAGGTGGACACGTGCAACTTCGTCCATCGATGTATTACCATCGCAAGGTTCTTTTTCAGGCACATTGTAGTAACAATATAAGAGGGGAGATAGTAGATAGTATTTCCACTTATTGAAAATGCCTCTGGAACCTCCTGTATCCTCACAAAATATTAAAAACCAACATGGAGTAAGTTGTTTAAACTTTGAGCCTCGTGCATGGGTGCTTGAAATATGAAAAAGCACTCTTGATATTCTCAAGAGGTTAAATATTGGTTTCCTTGTATAAACTTAATTGATGGGCACCGTTGTTCAGGCGATAGAGCTTTGGATTTATGAGACCAGGTTGGTGGGTTCGATCTCACTTCTCAACTGTTATTTGATGGTGTCATATACGCTAGTCTCATGTAGGTAGATTTACTGACACAGAAAAAACTCCTGCGAGAAATAATTCCAGCACGTAGGTACATCCCAGTGCCGTAAACGGATTTATTGTAATTAGAAACCCAATAACACCAAAAGGAACTTAATTCTTAGATATAAAAGTCTGAACATTTAGAGATTAGTTTTGGTAATGATCTAGAGTTTTTCAACCGGCATCGAGAACAAAAGATGATGTCTTTTGACCCCATTCTCTATCAACACCTCTTTTGATTTTTTGGGCACCCTGAAGTTTACATTCTAATTCTCCCAGGTAGCATCAACTTTTACTCCTAGGGCTGGGACTGTTCAAGAATGGAGGACATCAGCAGCGGTAACTAGAACTCGAACTCGAACAGGCGTTAGACAAGTTGTGACACTCACATCAAGAGTCAGTTGAAAGGGGGAATATGCCAACCATTTGAGTCGGAGGGAAGAAGTGCTGCACTTAAACCGAGTGTTGCTCCATTAATAAGAAACATATCCACTGTTGATACTTCCCCCTCTCAAAGGATGGAGTAATTTATCAGCCCCGGTGCACTTATGTTCTACTTTCAACTTTGTCTCATTCAAGTATAAGTGGTGCAGTTAATGATCTCTGGATCCATAGGACCATGAAAATGTGTTCTGGAACCTCCCGTGATCCAGACAGAGGAGAAACTGTGCACCAATTTGTTTGCAGCTTCTTTCTAGAAGTGAACTTTCTCTTGAAATTTAGTTTGAAATTTGACTGTTTGGCTTATATCAAGTAGGTGTGTGTGTGTGTGTATTAGCTCCACTGCTACAGCAGCTGTGTATATGCACTGAGTGGGGAACACTCTATCTTTGCCCTCGTAAAGGCGCGTGTGTGGTCACTAATCAAATCACAATTTTTTGATTTTTTGCGATTTGCTTTAAGTCGCACCGATACAGACAAGTCTTATGACGAAGATGGGATAGGAAATGTCTAGGAGTTGGAAGGAAGTGGCCGAGGCCTTAATTAAGGCTCAGCCCCAGAATTTGCCTGGTTTGAAAATGGGAAACCGCGTAATACCACCTTCAGGGCTGCCGACAGTGGAGTTCGAATCCACTATCTCCCGAATGGTCACCTATCTAAGAAGGGGTCTCGGCTTCGATTTCCGGCTGAGTCGAGAATTTCAAACAAAACTAGTTTAGCTGGCACGGGGCCTAGGTGCATGTGTTGTCTGCATCATCATTTCATCATAATCATAATAATAATAATCATCATCATCATCATCATCATTACGACAAGCAGATCGCCTACGGGCGACATATCAAAATGCCTGCAACTGGCGAGCGGAACTTGTCCTCGGACACTCCCGAAACTGAAAGCCATACTCCATTTTTTACCCCGTTTATCATCATACCATTGCCTACTGTCATTCTCACAATATTATCGATTTCCTTTTGCAATTGCTCACAACCATATATCGTATTTAATCATCTATACAGAATAACGAAGTATGAAAAAGCATTATCTTCGATTACACTTCTTTACTAATAAAATTGATATATATAAGAAAACACAAAGGTCAAAATACTGCCTTGAGGAATTCCCTTCTTAATTATTACAGGGCCAGATCAAAGTTCGCCTACTCTAATTCTCTGAGTTCTAATTTCTAGAAATATAGCCACCCTTTCAGTCACTCTTTTGTCTAGTCCAGTTGCACTCATTTTTGCCAGTAGTCTTTCATGATCCAACCTATCAAATGCCTTAGACAGATCAATTGCGGTACAGACCACTTGACCTCCTGAATCCAAGATAACTCCTATACCTTGCCTGAATCATACACGTTGAGCTACGGTGGAATAACATTTCCTAAATCCGAAATGCCTTCTATCGAACCAGTCATTAATTTCAAAACATGTGTGATATAATCAGAAAGAATGCAACGCATGTCAAACTGACTGGCCTGTAATTTTCAACTTCACGTCTGTCATCTTTCCTTTATACACACGGGCTACTGTAACAGTTCTCCATTCATTTGGTATAGCTTCTTCATGCAAACAATAATCAAATAAGTACTAAGATATGGTACTACATCCCAACCAACCGTCTTTATTACATCCCCAGTACATCTTATAAATTCCAGCTGTTTTTCTACTGTTTTAATACTTCCTTAGTATTATCACCTCCGCTATCTGGACATTATTCTGCTAACCAACAATCTTTATATACTGCTGAGTGAATACTTTTGCCTTTTGAAGATCCTCGCATACACACTCCATTCGTTCGTTAATGATTCCTGGAATGTCCATCTTGGAACCTGTTTCTGCCTTGAGGAGGTACATATCCTGCAATTTTTAACATATTTTTTATGACTGTCAATTATGCTTGCCATCATATTCTTTGCTAGAATCAGTTTCATATTATGGTCTTTCAGTTTCTCCATACTTCCGCAGCCATTTCTAACTCTATTTCTTTCCAACTCGCACCTCCCTTTTAGACAATTTACTTCTCGGCGGGTCGTTATCATTCCTTACCACCTTTAAAGGTACAAACCTGTGTTCACATTCCTCAACAATTGCTTTAAACACATACTAGTGTCTGTTTACATTTTTATTTACCGTTTTCCACCGATCACAGTTACTTTTTACGAACTCAATCATGACTGTTTTATCAGCCGTTTTCCCATCTATCGTATTTATTTTTAACTATCACAAAAACAGCTTCGTGATCAACAGTACCATCCATTACTTCGGTTTCTCTATAGAGCTCACCTGGTTTTTCCAGCACCACGTCCAGTATATTCTTCCTTCTGGTTGGTTCCATCACTTTCTGAATCAGCTGTCATTCCCACATTAACTTATTGGCAATTTGTTGTTTATGCTTGCTGTCGTTCGCATAATCTTCCCAATTGATATATGGCCAATTGAGATCACCCGCTTCAAGCACATACTTTCCATATCTTTTCCGTGAGAAAATTTATACATCCATTATAACATTTTTCAGCCATGATTCAACTCCTATTACAATATCTGGTAAGTATATACCTATCTATTAAATTAATTATATTCCTTTCTTTACAATATTTCTAACAGTTCAACAATAACATTTTTGTGTCATCCCTACATGACTTGTGGATCCCTGTACCCATATCACCGCTCACTAGAACACCCCGTTTACTTGAATGTATCTCCCTATAGCCCTTCTAAACAAACTTAATAACTTATACGTAGCACAGCGGTTTAAATGAAGGCCATCAGAGAGCAGATACCCATCTTCTACCTACCGATTAGAATCCAGAATTCTCACTCCCAGTTTCCCATATATACCCCATAGTCTCATTAAAATCTCCAAACAATTTCCAGCTAGTACCCCTCCTAAACTGTATCCCACTGATAAAAATCTCCGCTTCCTTAATCTTTACCCGTGCTGCATTTACCAGATCCCACACATCCCCAAGTATGTTGGTACTTATACCTGTTTGCCTTAGGCCTACATTGTTGGTATCAACGTGAAACACTACCACCTTCTCCTTTCCCTCCTCCTTCTACTTTCCTCAACATCTGCCTTAACCTAATTCCTGGATATCACTCTACCTTGGCTCTATTTCCTCAACACACTTTCCCCACATGAACAATTGAATTCCCCATGACCAGAGCCTCAACCCTACACAGCTCATTTGATCTCCTCCCCTCCTGGCCAATCCTATCTTACCTGATGGCTGCAGAAGATAATTCCTCCTCTTTTCTTCCCCCATGACCCTGTTCTAACTGTATTTTCCTACCTTTTCCTTTCATCCTACTTCCGAACTTCTCAGCAACAGTTCCTTAATCCTCACTTTTCCTCCGTTGTTCCTCCCGCAGTGACTCTTACCGATTTCCCACAGACACCTCTCCTGAATTCTGATACTGAATTTAGCATTTAGTCCTCAATCTCCTTGCGCTTGAAACATCAGACCACCTGTCTGGCACAATTCCCCCGTTTCCTTCCCATCCTTCGTTTACACCTACTGTATCCTGTCCATTGTTTGAGGGAGGCCTAGATCCTTCCTGTCTTGTGAAGAATCCTAATTATCTCCCTTAAACTCTCTAACTCCTCCCCCATACACCTTAATGCCTGGCACACCCACAATTCCTACATATTCACTCCTTAGCTATGTATTTACGGAATAATGAAAATTTTACGGAATAATGAACAATTAAAGGTTAAAAAATGTACTACTGTGTCGCTCTTTAAGTATTGTTCTTTTTAGGGTGGTAAAAGGGGTATATATTTTCTGCTTGATGATAAACATGAATGATAGATAATACATGGGTTATTTACCGGTAATAATCTGCTATTACCCAACGAAGAAGTATCGACATTAACACGCATTTCCAGGCTAATTATTTGATGATGGTATTCGTGTGCTTAACTGTTTATCTCATCGGCATGTATATTGAATTTTCTCTCGATACCCCAGCCTTAATCAGATTAGTTCAGGTTCACGGTAAATGAGACATAACCATCGTTAGAGATATAGGCCTATAATTGTTGTAATCAACGTCATAACGATCATTCAACCGCATCTAATTGACACTGACTACCCTTTCAAATCATATGCTTGTATATGCATCCAAAACTTCACATGTTAATTCATTAACAAAATATTAAAATATTAAATGTCATTTCCTTCAGTAAACCTTGGACCCGATGGTTGTTTAATATGGCAAAATTTCCTAACGATTGAGTTTTTACAATGATAAATAGTGTTTCATTCTTCGATTATGAACCAGTTGTGTATTCAGTTCTACATCGACTAAAAACGTGTACATTTTTGCTATGTGAATATTTAACTTCAGCAGTGAATATGGAATGCACATAACATCGAAAATAATGAAATCCATCCAAAGAAGGTAAATTAAATTAAATCTTCTCACTCGAAAGTACATTCATTTTTCACAAGTTCAGTGCTTATAAAATACCTGCTTCGTGAAACGTGAACAGGGAGACTTACTCCATGATGATCGCAAAACGTCTGTTGGGTGACGGCACCAGACGAGGAGGAAGAAAAAGGAGAGTTATACGATCGTTTGCGAGTTTTTTGTATATGGATGTAATCTTGGCGAGCACTCAAACAAGTCTTTCATAATTATAAATAACATTATGCTAGCTTTTCTGATAGGAGACTCGTAGTGCGTCCGGTACAAAATGTAATCCCGCACAATCTACTTTGGTCAGCGACTGTTCTCTCCTAACCGTGACATTATATTATTAACTTCTGAGCAACAGTGAGTTTTTATTTCTATCCTTTTCCTGAACCCTTACCGCCTTTCTCCCATGAACGGGACCTCTCCCTTGTCTCCTTCAATCTACCTTTCGTGGATATTGTTGTCTTCTCTTTAAAGCAACAAGAGAATTCACCATCGCCACGTCCGTCAAATACGTTTAACTCTTAACTCATACACACTTGTAGAACAAGCAACTGAAATCTGATAAAAGAAATCTGTTCCACTTGCAAACATTAGTTCTGAGAGTTAATGGCCCCTTGGGGATTTTCAAGACACGAACCGTGGCCTGTTGATGTAGCAGATTACTTCTTGTAGAGTAATGACGTCATAAAGAGACATATGAAGGTTGTGACCACAGCAGATCACCGTCCGGTACGTGCCCAGACTTAAGTTGAGTAGCTCTGGGCGAGACTGGCTGAGGTTAGTAAAGAACATTTTTTATTTATAGTGCGCTTGCAGAGTTTGCCTTCGTTCCACGGTCGAACAGGTGTGGAGATAAGCAAAAATGAAATGTTCCTCCATTATTACTATTACGATCCTATTGTAAATAGCAACCTATTTTCTGCTGTAAAGCATTCTAAATTTGATACGCAAAGACAGAACATTGGCCAGAAATATTGAATAATTTAGGTTGTGTCTAACTATCAGTCAAGAATGCCTTTCATAAACTTAGTTGATTTATACCAGGAATTCCTTGCAAATTTCTGAAATATAATTAGAATTGTTCATGGTGTGGGTTACTGTAGTCACGTCCTAGTTCATGAACCATGGGCACCGGCTGAGTGGCCTAGTAAGTCCTCCTTAGAATCCGGATACCAGTTGCTACGGAATGGGAGTGGGCATCTCGAACATATTATGAGTCATAGACCTCCTTGTGCACAGGCGGCTAGGACTATACAATCCACCGTAGTCCCTAACCCGATAGAGGAGAGATTCTCACTTGGACTATGTGTAAGTAGGGTAGCATCCTGCTTCATGAATTTACCGAGCTTAGAACATTTTAAGCAAGTCTCGGACCTATGGGAAAAAACGAAATCCCACTCCCATTTAAAAGGCGAGGGACTCTTTGGAACAACTTAGAGAACGAAGTGGAATTAGATGGGGAGCTATAAATATTAATAAGGCTTATGGGATAAATGAAGTAGAACTGGCTGAGTCAGCAATGAGAATGCATTTGAATGTTCTAGGTGTAAGCAATATTCGGGTAAGGGGGTATAACGAGGAAGAGACAGAAGATTATAAAGTGTACTTTACGGGTGTTAGAAAAGGAAGGGCAGAGGGTGGGGTAGGGCTGTTCATCAGGAATACTACTGCACGCAACATAGTTTCTATTAAACACGTAAATGAATGAATTATGTGGTTAGATTTAGCAATTGGAGGAATTAGGACGAGAACTGTCTCAGAGTATTCGCCATGTGAGGGTGTCCATGAGGATGAAGTTGACAGGTTTTATGAAGCATTGAGTGACACCGTAGTCAGGGTGAACAGCAAAGATAGGATAGTGCTAATGGGCGATTTCAATGCGAGTGTTGGAAATAAAACTGAAGGATACGAAAGGGTGATTGGTGAACGCGGGGAAGATCTTGAAGCTAATACTAATGGGAAGAGTTTGATGGAGTTCTGTGCTAGTATGGTTTAAGCACTTACGAATACATTCTTCAAGAATAAGACTATTCACCACTATACATGGGAGGGTAGAGGCACGAGATCCGTAAACGACTATATTATAACCGAATTCGAATTCAGAAAATCTGTTCGGAATGAACGGATTTTTCGCAGATTTTCCGATGATACAGACCACTATCTGATCTGTAGTGAACTAAGAAGTATCTCTGGGCCTGGGTTAGAGAAAGTGAAATCTGGCTGCAAACGAATAAGCATAGAAAATCTCCAGGACGAGGAACTTGGACAGAAATTCATAGATATGATAAGTGAGAAGTTCTGAACATTGGACAAAAGCATGTTCAGGATATAGAAAGAGAATGGGTGGCATACAGGGATGCTGCAGTAGAAACAGCAAGGGATTCCCCAGGAACAACTGTGTGTAAGTATTGGAAAAAGCGAACATCTTGGTGACATGATGAAGTGAGAGAAGCTTGTAAGCGTAAAAAGAAGGCGTACTGGTATCAGAAATGGCTCTAAACAAGGGCTGATGCAAACAGGGAACTGTACGCAGGTGAAAGAAACAAGCGAAAAATATGTTCTTGAATCCAAAAATAAGTTGTGGAAAAATTTTGGTAATAGCCTGGAAATGACAGGTGAAACAGAAGTGAAACCTTTCTGGACAGTAATAAAGTATCTTAAGAAGGGAGGGAACAAGGAAATGAACAGTGTTTTGAGTAATTAAGGTGAAATCTCAATAGATCCCAGGGAAATACTGGACAGGCGAAGGGAATATTTTGGAAACATTCTCAACGTAGATGGAAATCTTCATGGTGGTGTCGTGAACAGCCGATCTTATAGTGAGGAGGAAAATTAATTTGGTGAAATTACGCTTGAGAAAGTGGAGATATGGTGAATAAACTCCATTGTTTTAAAGCATCAGGAATAGATGAAATTAGACCTGAAATAGTGAAGAATAGGCCGGGATGATATGGCTTTATAGAGTAGTAATATTAGCTTGGAGTGTTTTAAGGTACCTTCAGATTGGACAAGAGCAGTAATTGCACTTATCTATAAGCAAGGGAACAAAGGACTGCAAAAACTATCGATCTATCTCATTGATCAGTACACAAGGCAAAATATTCACTGGCATCTTGGAAGGGAGGGTGCGATCAGTGGTTGAAAGAAAGTTGGATGAAAACCAGTGTGGTTTTAGACCACAGAGGGGTTGTTAGGATCAGATTTCCAGTATACGCCAGGTAATTGAAAAATGCTACCAGAGGACTAGGCAGTTGTATTTATGTTTCGTTGATCTAGAGAAAACATATGACAGGGCACCGAGGAAAAAGATGTTCAACAAACAGGCGGATTATGGGATTAAGGGTAGATTATTAAAATAAATCAATCGCATTTATGTTGACAATTGGGCTCCAGTGAGAATTGATGGTAGAATGCGTTCTTGGTTCAAGTTACTTACAGGGGTCAAACGAGGCTGTAATCTTTCACCTTTGTTGTTCATAGTTTACAAGGATCATCTGCTGAAAGGAACAAAGTGGCAGGGAGGGATTCAGTTAGGTGGAAATGTAGTAAGCAGTTTGGCCTCTGCTGACGACTTGGTCTTAATGGCAGACTGTGCCGAAAGCCTGCAGTCTAATATCTTGGAACTTGAAAATAGGTGCAATGAGTATGGTATAAAAATTAGCCTTTCGAAGACTAAATTGATGTCAGTAAGTAAGAAATTCAACAGAACTGAATGTCAGATTGGTGATACAAAGCTGGAAAAGGTAGACAGTTTCAGGTATTCAGGATGTGTGTTCTCCCAGAATGGTAATATAGTACATGGGATTGAATCAAGGTGTAGTAAAGCTAATGCAGTGAGCTTACAGTTGCGATCAACAGTATTCTATAAGAAGGAAGTCAATTCCCGGACATCGGTCTATTTTCAGAGCAACTATGATTTATGGGAATATTTTATTGATAAGATAGAAGTGAATAACATGGAAGTAGCGAGAATGATTGCTGGTAAAAAAAGGTGGGAAAATGGCAGTAGGTGCTCAAAATGAGGAGATAAATGCTGTTGGGAATGAACACGATGGATGAAGCTGTACGCATAAACCGGCTTCGGTGATGGCGTCATGTGAGACGAATGGAGGAGGATAGGTTACCTAAGAGAATAATGGACTCTGTTATGCAGGACAAGAGAAGTAGAAGGAGATGAAGACGACGATGGTTAGACTCGGTTTCTAACGATTTAAAGAGGCATAGGACTAAACTAGGCCACAGCACTAGTTGCAAATAGAGGATTGTAGCGACGTTTAGTAAATTCACAGGTGCTTGCAGACTGAACACTGATAGGCATAACTGTATATAATTATAATGTATGTATAATTAAAATATGTGTATTTTCAGTAGAGAATGAAAACTAAGTAAACTACGTAAAAAGTGGACTGTCCAAAAGAAGAAGTCGTGGTTTTTATAGATACTGGGTATAGATGGTGCAGATATATTTTCTGAAAGCGGTGATAATTCATTCCTTTGAATAATATGAGCTCGTCCATGATTATATGTAGCTTTATCGCCTATCAATTCAATTCAATTGAAAAGTTTTATAATTAATTGCAAAATCTGCAAATAGAACGGAGTTACCTGTATAAAAAGATGAACAGTTTAATCATTTATATTGCTCAAAAAACTATTTTACAACTGCATAGAAGAGCGAAATTGAACAAAAACTGTTACACCCAGAATAATTGAGTTTTGAAGAAGATGATTCAACAATGTCATTTTGAGTTAATATTTGACAAATGGCAAAAAGGGAGAAACTAAATACAAACTGAAATTTATAACGTAGTTAAAATTAAACTTCAAGAACGGGAATGTAATAGTAGCACTGTGGTCATTCAGCTGCGTCTACCATTAAATGAACGTCTAGCACCAACTCCTGCTCTATTGTTGCTAATCTTATAAGATGGAGAAGGAAGAATCTGAAAGTCGACTCCTCTGCATATTGTTAACGATTTCATAGAAACAAAAACCTCTTTCACATGTGTACGTGCTCCCAAACACTGAAGTCATTTTTTAGTCTAAATTGGATATTTTTCGCAGGATAACAGTTTTTAAAAATGTGATCTCTTTTCTTGGCTGATCCAAATCCTAAGATATTCCTTGTGGAGAGGGCATTTATAATCAGTTACAAGGTCCGACTCGTTGGCTAAACGGTCAGCGTACTGGCCTTCGGTTCAGAGGGTCCCGGGTTCGATTCCCGGCCGGTTCGGGGATTTTAACCTTAATTGGTTAATTCCAATGGCACGGGGGCTGGGTGTATGTGTTGTCTTCATCATCATTTCATCCTCATCACGACGCGCAGGTCGTCTACGGGAGTCAAATAGAAAGACCTGCACCTGGCGAGCCGAACCCGTCCTGGGATATCCCGGCACTTAAAGCCATACATTTCATTTCATCAGTTACAAGAACCTAAAATCCCAGCAATGTACTTCCAAGAGTACTTCCCTGAAAATTTCTTCGAAGGTACAGCGCTATGTACCAGTCAGTACTACCAACAAGAGAAGAATGAAGAAATGAAGCCGCCTCCTACAGCAATGACAATGAAAGTAATTTTTGGTATTCATGGATGGTTTTGTTGCATGAAATTTCCATAGCTGAGGCTAGCATCGAGTTCAATATATGGAATGGATCTCATAGGCATTTTTGTAATAGTTTAAGACCTAACACTGATATTTCTAAGGGCTCATGGAGTTTAAGATTTGGAATGAATCCCATGGTCATAATTATAATAGCTAAAGACCGAACACTAACATTTGGAAGGGTTCATTTTCCTCCAAATGTTGGATTGAAATCTGAAAAGAATCTAACAAATATACTATCTTTAGGTTGAGTGAATGCATAAGAAGAGGAAATAATATTAAAAATTTAATTGGTCCTCACTCGGGTCTGTAATTGGTATGAAAATATTCTTATTGAACGGGCTATGGAATACGTTTCGTAAATTTCCTTCATGTTTCTTAACTTTTCCAAAAATCCTTCGCGGGCTGCAAGATGTGGCCTCACGGGCTGCTGCGGCCCACGGGCCGGCATTTCTAGAACATTCAATTCTTTTTTATCTATGCTCGTCGTTTCATTCTATGAAACATCACTTCAGGGCGGTCCGATTTGACACCACACATTGACTGCTTGGCACTTGTTCGCCTGCAGTTGAGTTGCGTAGCTCTGCAATTCCTCTTCACGTGATGCCAAGAATAGCGCCCTCATTATTGTTCTTTCGCAAAGTGATGACAGTGTTGTAACTAATTCTTTCCAGCCCACGTACACTACATTAATCAGTATTCAGAAGTGTTGAAACCAATACTGAATACACTATTCATTAGAGACCGTCTGGCTCAATGACTGAATGGTTAGCTTCGCATTTTTCGGTTCAGGGGTCTCCAGGGTCGATTTTAGGAGAGGTAGAGCATTTTACCAACGTCAGATTATTTGCTCCCTCTCCAGAATTGGGCACTTATGTTTTACTATAAATGAACACCACAGCACACTACTGTATACGAAGGAAACAAGCAATACTCAATATATCCGTCTACATTTGGTTGACGTCAAGAAGGGCAACCGGCCAGAGAACAGGTCAGTATGAGTGGTCTCTTACAGTTTGCACCGGCGACTCTACCAGGTCGTGTGAAAAGCCTTTGGACGAGAGAATTATGAGGCAGTTACTGTACGGTGGCCGTCCCTTTGGCTGAATAATCAACGTCAGTTCATAGGATCACGACGCGATCGGGGATTTTAACTGCGTCCGGTTAATTCCTTTAATTCCTTGCTGGTTGTAATGTCTGCCTTAGTACACTATATTACATATTTACACAATACAGCACACTACCAGCCATCACAGAAACACGCAATAGTAAATACATCCCTCCAAATAGGGATGGTATCAGGAGAGGCATCCGGCCGTAAAAAACGGCTAGCTTCAGGGTATGAGAAAAGCAGCAGAAAAATAATAATTTTACGGTGTCCCTTAACCTAGGGCAGTTAAACTGTGTTGACTCTTTCTCTGTTATCCATGATAATATTATTCTTTGTACGTCTCACTAACTATTTGTTTGACGGTTTTTGAGACGTCAATGTGCCGGAATTTTGTTCCGCAGGAGTTATTTTACGGACCCGTAAATCTGTCTAGAAGAGGCTGACATATTTGAGCGCCTTCATATACTACTGGATTGAACCAGGATCGAACCTGCTAAGTTGGAGTCAGAAGACCAGCGCTTCAACCACCTGAGCCACTGAGCCCAACATTTATTATTTATGCGTGTGCCTGTTGATATTGCGATCATATCCTCGAGAACTCCAGTTTTACGTGAAATCCGAACCACCGGAACGTTAATATTCACTTAAAAATCCCACACACATTGGCGAGGATTCTAAACCCGGCAGGGTTAGTGAGAATATGGTGTATCTCTTACCGTATCTACAATACCTGTGAAGAGAATAAATTATGTGGTAGTGCCTATATTTCTTCCCTACTGAGTGGTTCCTTATTTTAACCTTCATGTAGTCGACTTGATGGCACCCGATCATCAACAAAACAAAGGAAAGGCGACGACAGCAGTTTTGTTAAAGGTACTGGTGGAGAAGGTAATAAATTATTAATCTTCTTCTTCTGTTTGTCATTTATATATATTTAAAACACTAGGTTGATTTTTGTGAGCACGAGTTTGACACCGTAAAGCATTCCGACGAAAGTTCTTGGCCTGTAGATTTGCAGACTGTGTTTA
This sequence comes from Anabrus simplex, assembly GCF_040414725.1. Classification (NCBI taxonomy): domain Eukaryota; kingdom Metazoa; phylum Arthropoda; class Insecta; order Orthoptera; family Tettigoniidae; genus Anabrus; species Anabrus simplex. The sequence goes on along the minus strand of NC_090269.1, from coordinate 212,858,912 downwards.
AAAGCATAAACATTTCTTGCTGTGCATTGGCCAAAGCGCTCACCAGTACTTCAAGGCACCTGGAATGTTGGAATGCTGAGCGCTGAGACATACGAGAGGGGTGCTGGAAGAGGGCAAGCACTCATGCGAAGTCGGACGTCTTCCTGGTCGGCTGTTCCAGTCTGTATTGCGTTGCAGAGTGTCACTTAGTCGTGAAGAAACTATTCAGCACAATGTTATTAACACTTTGTAGCCCTCCCTATATCTGCCAGCATGAACTGAAGTCGGAAAAATGTAGGAGTGCCTTTCTCCATGTAATTTTAACACTAAGGCTGCGAACTTCTTCCACTCAGGCAGTTTGAAAAGTGAGTCGATCCTCCGTGTCATAATGTCATCTCATGGAATCCCGAAGGAATGTACCTTTACTACGAGTAAACAGTTAATGTGCCAATTTTTAATTCTGATTTGGCAGATATTGTGCTCATTGCAAAACCAGGAGCCCAGTGCACTGTGCATTCAAAATAGGCAGAGAGGTATAATCCATCGAGATGATTTAACTCCAACAGATAAAGCACTTTAATTTTCCTTTAAGTGGCACCAATTTCCAATTCGCTTGGCATTTTGTATCACGATCAATAAAGCTCAAGGGGAAACACTGGGACATGCAGATTTCAATATTTCTCAGCCATTTTTCAGCCAAGGAATATGCTGCAATGTAAAAATAATGCCTTATATATGAAAATCCTTCACTAAATATTTACCCCATTGACTGTTATGCTTGACGGGCTTCGGGTAATTATTATTATTTTAATTATAACTGATGGATGAATTTCATAGTTTTAGTTTAGCACCATATAGTTGTATAGTTACTAAAGAAAGGAATTAGGGCATGGTGTTTTATGTTCCTGGTAGTTAATATTTTATCAAAATATAATTCTCCCTCCATTTGGATGAAATCCTACGGATACCCACAACGAACACTATATCTCTAGGTTCGATTGTTTACGAGAAAACCGTACCTGCGAAAAAATCGCGCCATACCATACGCTAATTCCTTTTTTGAGGGACTGTACTTTTATTCACGCACAGCGCACTCAAGGTTTGTTAATAAATACAGGCAGAAGTTTAACGATTTATGATGTTGCGTTTTACCCTTTCAGCGCAGTGATGCCATATGACATCATAATAATATAATAGTCACCGGGCGAGTTGGCCGTGCGCGTAGAGGCGCGCGGCTGTGAGCTTGCATCCGGGAGATAGTGGGTTCGAATCCCACTGTCGGCAGCGCTGAAGATGGCTTTCGGTGGTTTCCCATTTTCACACCGGGCAGGCAAATGCTGGGGCTGTACATTAATTAAGGCCACGGCCGCTTCCTTCCAGTCCCATTAAGAATTGAAAGCCAAATCCTATGGCACTATTGCTCTGACGGGCTTAGGTCTTCCAAGCGACCACTGTTCATCCTGGAGGCCTGCAGATTAGATGATGACGCTTGATCAGTGCGACTAATCCCCTCAGCATTATCTTCAGCTTTCTTAACTAGAACCGCTATCTCTGTCAGCTCTGTTTCCTCAATCGTTCACACGTGGATGAACCTGCCCACAGACCCAGGAAGCACACATCTGACCTGGCCTTCAATGGAATCTGGGGCCTCTGGTTAAGAAGCAGGTAAGTTACCCCTACACTACGGGATAGTCTTGTTATGTTGTATTTTCAAGGGTGATTTTTATGATTCTTTTAATGATTTCTATGTCTTATAAAACGTGTCGTGAACACACATCATTCACGTCTGTCTCTTTCCCAAGCATTCGCTACCTCCCTCGTTTGGGACTCGCTTTCAGCGCTGAGAAACCAGGGCTGCCTTGCGACAAGCAGGAATGACTTGTGCTATAGAACGTTCTATCAATACGTCGGTAACTATCTTAGGGTCTCATGAATATTTAGGGACATTTTCGCAAACTGAAACTGATGACAGATTAATTTTTTAAAAATAAGCACCTGACACAACAGTCAACTGGGGTCTTTCTGTCCTTCTAGATGGCCTACAGAAGTGCGACGTTCACAGCTTGATGACATCGTCAGCCTATTATTCGGCTTTCGCTACGGATCCAATTGCCTCTCGAATCATCGAGTTAGTCGAGGCTGAGTAAATCCATTCCGGCCCTCAGCAGCCAACTATGAAAATCCTTTCACCGACCAGGAACTGAATCCGGGGCCTTCGCGTAACAACCAATTTCGCTACCCCTACACCACAGGACAGGAGTCATCGATAAAATACAGTATACACTAGTTAATTTTATTAATTTCACACACGGTAATCTAAGATCAGTAAAATACTGTTTGCATATAGGAGTAAATTAAGAACAGGAATTCCATTTCAAATAATTTGAAACCAAATCCTTCGAACGATTTAGGGAATATTTTCTCGAATATACCCACACCGAAGACAAGGAATGTAATATCCTTTGGTCCCAGCTGTTTTATTTATGTAGCAGCAGTTTTGTCCTAGATCGTTCCCTTGAGGCACATAAAGCGTATAACAAAATATTCGCTCGTTAATCTTCCCTACAATAGAAATGGCATAAGAAATATTCTTTGCAAACTCCTGACAGGTTCGTTCCTCAACGCGCTCCCACAAAAGAAGCGGAAGGTCCTTTATACTTCAGCACTCCAATACAAGCAATACATCAGACTTCATGTTCCGTATTAATTCAAATCTGTCCATGGCAAGTAAGGGATGAACACACGTAGGAGATATGAGCTAATATAAGGATAAGTTACGTAGCATGATTAAACAATAGCACATTACAATTGGCCGAAATCGAGCGTAAGCACTTGTTGTTAAAATACACAATTATTTAGAAAAAATTTAAAATACAATTTAAGCGGAAAGAAATATCAATGACCGAATGAATTGGCTACTTGATAAGGTCGCATAACTGAAAGCTTAAGTTCAGGAGAGGACGGGTTCGACTGTCTGCAGCAGTTTAGATAATTCCACGGCATGGCACTGATAATTACACAGTAGTCCGTAAATTCATTGTCAATAACACTACAAGTGGAACTCTTTAGTTGTACAGGGTTCTTTATATTTTTGTTAGTTATCTTTCATTTTTTTGTTTCGCTTGTACTTTATAATATACTATTCTAATATTCTAGTTTTTTGGGATTAGTACTTGATCACTGGTGTTACTATCTGAGCAGTAGGAATTCTAGTATGGTAAAATTGTGGACCATACAACCAGTGGTCCAAGTGCTGGGAGGCGGTAATTAACTTGGCAAATCATAAGAGGCCAACAGCTGCGGGCGGAGTAGCTTCCTATAAGCGGATGACACACGAGACCCTCAGTAGTGGAAATGCCACTGGAATCTAAAACTACAAACGTCAGTGCTCAGATTGTGCGGCTTGTGAGGCACCGTTAGTATGTAGAATTAGTGGCTGGTTTTTGGAAACCTAGCAGAAGACATACAACGCCTGGCGCCAGGCAGAGCATTCGGCTGTAAAACACCTGAGAAAATCTACAGAATGACTTTTAATGGAAAGTTTGTTAGGGTGAGGGCGTACCTCTTAAGCGGTGCCCACTTACGTTGCCCGAAATCTGAGAGTAATTGGTTAAGGCTACCGTACCGAGGATGAGTACGGCAAATAAACTAGTCTGGATTCAGAGCAGGCGAATGCATTATGTAGGAAATGGGACTACAAATACTGGGACAATGAATGAAAAAAGCAGAGAGGTGGTGGATTTAACGCAGAATAATGATCCTTTGTGTACAAGAAACAAGGTGGAAATCGAACAAAGAGAGGGAACTGAGGAAGGGTTACTAGTTGTTGTACAGCGGTGCCGATGAGATGTGGGGAAATGGAGATGAAATCGAAAATGAATTGAAGGATGTGCAAACGGCCACACCATGTTGAATACTATGTTGAATTTGAAGAAAATTTGGTACCAATAATGTGTGTACATCTGCCACAAGTGAAGAAGAGGTGAAGGATCGATCAGGTATTGAGGGAGATAACCGAACGGCAGAGACCCATCTAAACGGACAAGCTCAGGGTTGGGAGACTAAGTATGGAGGATTCGGTGAAAGAAATGACGAGGATATAATAATAGTAGACAAGGCAATGTTTCTCAAGAAAAGATAATGGCAGCTCGTAACTAATGTGGTGATATAAGGCAGATTCACTGTATGTACCCGTGCTTCGCTACCGGATCCTCAGAAAGACTGTCTTGGTGGCTCTCCTAACTGACGTCAACTTAGGCCAGAACAAAAACGTCAGTACAAATGTAGCGATTAAAAGAAATGTGATCATATAGAATACCCGATCAAATGAAAAACAGCACGTATTCTCACTTTTAACGAACGTTACTACTGTGCCGATCTAACAGTCCGAAGTTCCACTGCTGGAATGACCCGGCCCACAGACAGTCGTGAATATCCCTCTGCCATTATTCCATTAAATGTGCACACTGCCCATTCGAATCAGTGCCTCAGAGTAGGGATTGAATAGCTCGAATGCTGAATCAGTTTGTTACGTACCAGTAGTATCAGAAAATTTAAGAACTTGAGAAATGGCACACTAAAGTTATCTGACTCTCAGCTACTTCCCGCCAATATTCAGGCTGGCTGTTACACTCGGTACGACCGGGTGAGTTGTCCGTGTGGTTAGGGGCGCGCAGCTGTGAGCTTGCAACCGGGAAATCGTAGATTTGAACCCCACTATCGGTAGCCCTGAAGATGGTATTCCGTGGTTTCCCATTTTCACACCAGGCGGATGCTTTGGCTGTACCTTAATTAAGGCCAATGCCTCTTTCTTCACACTCCTAGTCCTTTAGAATACCATTGTTGCCATAACACTTGTCTGTGTCGGTGCGACGTAAAGCAAATAGCAAAAAAAGAAAGATCTACCCGCGTCGGTGCGACGTAAAGCAAATTTTAAAAACTCGGTATACAGCAGTAATCCCATTTATCGGAGATGAGTGGCAACAGAGACACAAAGCACACCACAATATACAATGGTCAATGTAATGTTATTGTTGATCAATTTTATGAGCTTTCTATATTCTAGGCCTTCACATTTAGTTTTCTTTCGACTCTGTATTATTAGGGTGTCATACAATATTATTTATAGCCTAGACTGTAGTTCCTTATTCCCCGACTTTACATACCAATTTCCATTAAATTCTGTATACCCATTTTCACGTGACTCGGCGCTGATTAGGATTTAGCAACAAAAATTCAAAGTCATGAATATCTCTGTTATCATAGACGGTACGGTAAAAATATATAAGACATAAATGATGGAAATTTAATATTTTATAACCTTAGTTATGTAGTATTTGTCGATAGGACAACTAATAACACAAACATTTCAGAATTAAATTTTAGGCCTTCCACTAAAAAACCATATCACTCATCATGAATAACATTATTTATGGCCTAGATTGTAGCAACTTATTCCTCGATTTCGCATACCGATTTTCATTAAGATAGGACCACTAATAACAAATACTTGATAATTATTGTTTAGGCCTTACCTAAACTACAATTCCTCTCAGCGTCAATAAGACTATTTATGTACTAGATTGTAGCGACTTATTCTCGGACTTTACATACCTATTTTCATTACGATATGGCCACTAATAACATAAATATTTGAGAATCAACTTTAATCCTTTCCCTAAACTAAGATTTCTCTTTGCGTGAATAGGATTATGTATGGCTTAGATTGTAGCGACTTATTCCCGGACTTTACATAACGATTTTCATTAAATTCTCTTCAGCCTTTTTCTCGTGATGCTTGTACAGATAGACAGACAGACAGACAGACAGACAGACAGACAGACAGACAGACAGACAGACAGACAGACAGACAGACAGACAGACAGACAGACAGACAGACAGACAGACAGACAGACAGACAGACAGACAGACAGACAGACAGACAGACAGACAGACAGACAGACAGACCAAACCAAATCCCATGGCACTACAGCAGTTGAAGGGCCATGGCCTACCAAGTGACCGCTGCTCAGCGCGAAGGCCTGCAGATTACGAGGTGTCGTGTGGTCAGCACGACGAATCCTCTCGGCAGTTATTCTTGGCTTTCTAGACCAGGGCCACTATAACACCGTCAGACAGCTCCTCAATTCTAATCAGAATTCTAACTATTCTAACTATTCTAACAATTCTAACTATGTAACAATACTTTTCTAAAATGTAAGTTTTCTTTCGGCTAATGTAAAAACTTCATAAAATATTTAATTGTAAATCGGGGATAGAGAGTGAGTTACCCTCTCGAGCTCCCCTTCATCCTGGTTTGAGGTGGCTACGTTTTCGCAACCTTTCGTTTCTGTAATGTATTAAAGTTATTTCCATTCGAGCCACCTCAGTAGTTTGGGAATATCCCCAGTTCCATCGGCCGAGAGCCCTCTAGGTTTTAATTTTTCATTATCGTTTAGTGTATGTACGCCTCCATTTCAGTTTGTGTTCGGGCCGTTTATTTAACCTGTTCTTTTCGCAAAGGCCCCTTAGGTTGAGTACTAGATACCCATGTTTAAAACTATTACAATTTGTAAATTCGTGCCTTGAGAGGCCAGAGATTGTAAGATTTTGATGTAATTTTGCCTTGAGTAGGCTGGAAAAACTGAGAGCCTGATAGCTCTTTTTCAAAATTTTGTAACAGTAATGAGTGCCTCTGGAAGGCTAGACATTGTAATTTATGGAGCAAGCGCTCTTGAATTAGGGGATTTCTGCTCTTGACTAAATTGTTCCTCATTTTGAATTGAAATTTTGTAAAGTTGAGCTCGTAGCTCAGAAATTGTAAAACTAGGGGCTTGAAGCCCAAAATTGTTTAAGTTCTGAATCTTGGATTTTTCCAAGTCTTGTTACAAGATTGCTAATTGTACCTGTTATGTTGTTATTTGTTAATTTTTGAAATTCTAAAGAAATATAACCTGTGTTAAAATTTTAATTCTTGATGTTGTAGTTAGACCCATTTAAGTCCGCACCTTCTTTCACCTCTCTGCGTTCCACAAATACCCCGCAACAACAATAATAATAATAATATTATTATTATTATATTTTTACGTCCCACTAACTACTTTTGTCCCGCAAGAATTCTTTTACGTGCCGGTAAACCGACATGGGATGTCGTATTTTAGTACTTTCAAATACGACCGGACTTAGCCAGGATCGAACCTGCCAAATTGGGCCCTGCAGGCCGGCGCCTTAACCATTGGAGCCACTCAGCACGGCTCCCTTAGGTTAATGATTATAGCCATTTTTCATGTCATCAGGGAAATCGTTCACAGTCGACAAGATGTGAGACTTTGTAAGATTCAGCCAGTAAATGGCATTCAGTTTGATTACGTAGAGTCTCAGTAGTAGTATGTAGCTACGTGAATACTTTTGTTCGCAACATTTTGTAGAAGGTAGAATAATGCAGTGCAGTGCGTGTTCTGAATGAAGATGAGGTAGCTAGTCCATGATTAAGGAGAAACAATGAAATGAGATTGTGTTGTACGTAAAAGCCGTATGATAAACTCTAGTTATCAAAATATTTTAGAGCGCAACTGTGCGCTCCACTAACCACATTTTCAGTTTCTGGAGACACCACATTTAAAGGTATTCTCGGTTCGCCCGGAAGGACGTAGGTTCGAATCCCCGTCAGGAAGTCGTAAAATTTAAGAAACGAGATTTCCACTTTCGGATGTGCACATGGCCCTGAGGTTCACTCAGCCTACACCAAAAATGAGTACCAGGTTAATTCCTGGGGGCAAAGGCGGCCGGGCGTAGAGCTAACCACTCTACCCCATCAAGTGTCGAGGTTACGGATAGTGGAAGCCTTTATCTTCCACCCATCCAAGGGCCTTCATGGCTTGTACGGAGATGACTTTGCTTATTTTTTTTTTTGAGACGCCTCATTAAATACTGAAGTATACGTGTTACGTATGCAATTTGCTTGTATTTTGGACTTTTTTTTTTTTTCATGAATGGAAAGACGGAAGCACGAGGTGTTAGCCAATTGCTTAAATTACACGAGTGCAAGCAAAGTTCCCACTGCACAAGTAGAATACATATTGTTTTTCTATTACTGTGCCTAAATTCTATGGAAAGGAACATATAAAATATATTCAAAAAGTAATGTTTTGAAGTACATAATTAGAGTTTTTGGAATTTGATCCTTCACGTCGTTATGATGTATCATTAATACGTGTCACTGAAACATGTGGGGAGAGAATTGATGTATAATGGTACAAGCTTTGTCTACGGGAATTGAATATTTATTTACATTTAGAGGGCCAAAAGTGATTGTTAAAAGGCCGTTTCTGGTAAGTTTATCATTAAAATCAGTGTAATACAAAGGCTTAATTAGGGGTAATTTTACTACCATTCTATTTTGTGTCAAACATGGTAGACATTGTACAATCGAGAATGCATAGAATTGTTTTAGCTCTAATGGTTACACTTGAAATCCCATAATAGCCAACTTGAAGGAGGCGTGAAGATAAATTCAATTCATGAGTCAACCACAACCTACTGTACGAATAAATGTAGGTTAAATGACATTTTTGACCAAGTACTGATTTCTGCGATATATTTCGAGTACGTTGTTTACATGTGTGAGTCGATATATGTGACTGGTAGGTAAAGCTATTCTAGAACACGGTTATGGTATTTATGTACAGAATATGTCTTCGTCCACTGTATGAACAACGGTAAATGTGAGAATGGAATTAGAAGAAAAACTACAACCGCTAGAACAACCATGGTGAAACTGACGGACATCTGGGAGGATCGTCATATATCCAGGTCACTAAAATTGGGACTAGTAAACTCCTGCATTTTTCCAGTCACCATTGATTGATGCCATTTTACTTAGCTATCAATAGTTGTTGAAGCCTCGCTGTGGGAAGAGCAAGCAAACGTAAGTAAATAATGTTTTGCCCATGCTACTTCGGGCTGTTGTACCATGACCTTTTGGTATGGGGCCGACACTTCGCTATCATTCCAGTAGACTTTCTCAAGGCTAATTGATAGCGGAAAAGACAGTAGCACCACGGGCAACTACATTGGCTCTGCCCATAAAACTGTAAGAAACAAGTCAAATTAGCTTTAAAATTTAGTTAACAGGACTTATAGACACAGAAGTACATTCTTCTCTCGAAACAAAACCTGATTAATGCTGCCGTTTCCATGGTGTTATAAACCTCCAATGTAAAAGATATAAAATACGATTGGCAACATTTTAACAATTTTATCGTGATTATAGACAATAACTAGACTTAACTAAACGTACCTCAGACAAGAACTTTCTTGATATGAATGAATAAATAAACATATGAACTATCGAACTACATTAATAAATAAATTACGGTAAATAAAAAATAAAATAAATGGATTAAAGAAATGGATTGAGAGAGGTATATAGATGAATGTATAACCAAAGTAATAAAATAATAAAAATATAATCTCAACATCGCGTACCCTCCCTTTGTATTCCAGTTTAATTACGATAGTCATGAAATTGCAAGAACAATGATAATAATTCAACTGAACACATTCGCAGTACTTGTTTGAAAACAGGTTTTATACTTATATTTTTTCTGTATTATGTTTACGTTATTAATTTATTGTTGAATTAATACACGACTCTCCTTGCATTCGCTCCACTAATTCAAAAACCAAAGGACGCTGTGACTACTAATGATGGTAATTCCCATTAGTCGTTATTCATCAGATACACTACCAGTATCAGCGACGGAATTTCATGGTGTAGCATCTCTTGTATCCCCCACGCGCTCTGTGGCAAGGCGGAGGACTATGTCTAGGGCATATCCCGCTATAATGAGATTTGAATTATGCAAGTGAGGCTTTCGAGCTACTCAGCCTGCGACGTGGGGAAATCACTGTATAAATTCTGTACGTTAACTTAAAGTCCACGCTGGAATGAAAATGCATAATGCGGTTGAGAGTAGGTCTAATTACAGTTGTACAGGACCGGCATGCTACCTGAATGCAATAGCTAGTTTCCAGTTCGAAGTTTATGGAGTGTAATTAACGGCTATTTCTATGACTGTGCTGATGAAAACACATGAAGTGCCACACAACCTTTATACTTCCTGGCTTCTCTTCCGATTACTTAGATCGCCGGTACACGTACATCGAGCACTGTTTTGGGGGCCAGATGCTTTTCTTGATACCTATTCCTTTATGTATTTGCTACTGTGTTTTTCTGAGGTGGTTGATAGTGTAATGGGGGATTATATCTAACCCTCTCCAGTGGAGAAAGTTTTCAATTGCACGTAGCATTCTATGCACGTGAAGACGTCTATTAAAATGAACTCAATCACCTGGCTCCCAGAACAGTGGAATTACTGAGATACAGCTAATTTCTCCAGCCTGGCCAGGAATCGAACTCGAGTTTCTTTGAACCGAAGGGCAATATGCTGACCATTCAGACAAGAACTTGGACAGTAAGTGGCACTTAACACAGGTCGGGAAAATATATTTCAGTCCCTGGGTTACTGTAACGCCGTATGTATAGCGTGGTGCTTCATTAAACGTACTTCCCGAGTGGACGGTTTGAAAAGTTCTCGCAATCACCGCTAGATGTCAGCGCTAGAGCAACGAGGTTCCCGCGCAATAATCACACATCCTTTGTGAGTGAACACGTGGCGCGTCAGTGCTCTAGCTGCAGGAGTGTGGTAGTGATGACTCTTTGTTGTTGTTCCCGCGTAGTGATTTGTGACAATGGAAAAAACTGAGATTCGAGCAGTGATTAAATACTTTGTAAAGAAAGGTATGAAAGAAAAGGAAATTCATGCCGACTTTCAGAACACACTGGGGGACCTGCTCCTTCATTTTCAACTGTTGCCAAGTGGACCAGCGAGTTTAAATTTGGTCGGGAGAGCTTGGATGATGATCCGCGTAGTGGATGGCCAAAAAGTGTTACGACCCCAGAATTTATCGCAAAAATGCATAAAATGGTCATGGAGGATGATCGACTGAAAGTGCGGGAGATTGCTGAATCTGTAGGGATGTCTTCTGAACGGGTATATCATATTTTAACCGAAGAATTGGGTATGAAAAAATTGTCCGCAAGATGGGTGCCGCGGCTCTTGACATTGGACAATAAACGCACCAGATTGGAAATGTCCGAACAAAGTCTGGCCCGTTTTCAGTGCAACCAACAAGATTATTTTGCGCCAGTTTGTGACTACAGATGAAACTTGGGTCCACTACTATACCCCAGACACAAAACAGCAGTCAAAGCAGTGGAAACATGCTGATTCACCACCACCAAAGGAAGCAAAGGCAGTGCGTTCGGCCGGAAAGGTCATGGCCTCAGTTTTCTGGGATGCAAAAGGCATTCTGCTGATAGATTATCTTCCTACTCGCCAAATAATTACGGGGAAATACTATGCAAACCTCCTAGACCAACTATAGGAATAGATACGCGAAACAAGGCCTGGCTTGGCAAGGAAAAATGTCATCTTTCATCAGGACAACGCTCCGCCGCACACACGTGTTATTGCCATGGCAAAACTTCATGAACTGGGGTACGAATTGTCACCACATCCACCTTATTCACCTGACTTGGCACCATCATACTTTCATCTATTCCCCAAGCTGAAAATTTTCCTCGGTGGACGGAGATTTTCTACAAGGGAAGAACTGACAGCCGAATTGGAGAGGTATTTTGCAGGCCTTGAGGAATCTCATTTTCGAGATGGGATCAATGCATTGGAACATCGCTGGACCAAATGCATTAGTCTACAGGGAGACTATGTTGAAAAATAAAAGCAGTTTCACCGAGGTAAGATAATTCTAGTACATTCCGAAAACTTTTCAAAGCACCTACGTACATTCATGTTCATAAAAACAGAACGCCGTGAAAGACTAGAGATAGGTGGTTCATATTCACACGACATATTCATTACCCTGTTCCGCAGAAAATATTTAGCATTTCAGTCACCTAGGTTCAGCAAGTGTCCTGTTGCCTAGTAGGTACTGGGTCTTCCATGGGCACTGATAACTTGTTTCATGCGTGATGGCATCGATGCTTACCAGGCACGATTGGCATCCTGGGGTATAGCCATCCATGCTGCATTCACCTCGTTCCACAGTTCATCTTTGGTGCTTGGCATTCTGCCACAGCGTCGTTTCGTCATATCCCACATATTTTCGATTTGCGACAAGTCCAGTGAACGAGCGGGCCAGGGTAACATTCTGACATCCTGTGACAACAAGAAGGAACGTGTTCGTGCAGCAACATGTGGTCGCGCATTGTCCTGATGAAATATGGCGTCTGGGATGTCGTGCAGAACGGGTATGGCTACGGGTTACAGGATGTCATTCGCATAAGTCAAACTGGTCACAGTGCCCTGGACACTCAACAACTGTGATTTTTTGTTGTACCCAATAGCACCCCTCACCATAAGGCCTTGAGTTGGAGCTGTATGTCTTGAGCGAATGCAGTCAGTGTGATGCCTCTTTCCATGTCTGCGGCGAACCAAAATGCGACCATCATTTCCGAACAAACAGAACGTGGATTCGTCCGAAAACATTATCTGCTGCCATACTTGTCCCCAGTGACGCCGTTCCATCTACCAATGCCGTCTAACATGTTTATGCACATTACTCAATTGTAAGTGGAGAAGAGGACGACGCGCCGGTAACCCAGGCCGTAATAAACGGCGACGGACTGTCACTCCTGATAGTGTACGATATATTACACTGTTCCAATCTTGCCCCATAGCCGAGGAGGATGCAGATCTATCCTGCAATGCCATTCGGATGAGGTACCGATCTTCTCGGGGGGTGGGGGGTGGGGTTGTGAGTGGTGCGACTAGACCCGTCTCGCCATGTTCTGCGGCCTTCCGTGAACCATTCTGTACACACCCGTTGCACTACCACCATACTTCGTCCCACACGAGCGGCAATTTTCCGGATGGATGCATCACATTCCCACATGCCTCTTTCAAACTCACTCATTTGACGGTACGGTTCTTGTATACGACTGCGAGGAGTCCTGCACGTATGTTCAAGTCACACTGATCCATAAACTTCGGTTATAGCGACAACGACAGCCGCAGGCACATTTAACCAGTCGGTGGGGAGTGCGCCGGGATATCAATGTGGATCTGAATCTGAGGGCTGACATGGTTCAAATGCTAATAATTTCTTCAGAACATACTATTGCATATGTCCTGTGAGTATGAACTTCCTATATCTAGTCTTTCAATGTGTTCTGGTTTTTGAGAACGTGAGTGTACATTTGAGTTCACTCTTGTGATCAGCGCAGTTACTTGTTCTTCATTTGCTCGCTAATAATACAAACACCGGGTGAGTTGGCTGTGCGGTTAGGAACGCGCAGCTCTGAGCTTGCATCCGGGAGATTGTGGGTTCGAATCCTACTGTCAGCAGACGTAAAGATGGTTTTCTGTGGATTCCCATTTTTACACCAGGCAAATGCTGGGGCTGTACCTTAATTAAAGCCACGGCTGCTTCCTTCCAACTCCTAGCCCTTTCCTAACCCATCGTCGCCATAAGATCTACCTGTGTCGGTGCGACGTAAAGCAAATAGAAAAAAAAAAGCAATTTGGAGGTCTGTTTCGATCAATGTGTGAACAGTGATGGTCACTACTTTGGGAAGTGTACCTCCTCTCTCCTATATATCATCTCCCGCGGAAAACTTTAATTTAATAACATTTCACTTTCTAGATTCGAGTAAACAGAAGAACTTCTACCATACGAGTCTCTGTAACCAAGGAGAGTGTGTTTTTCGTTATATTTCAGGATACCAAGAATTTATCTGTCTCTCATGAGGAAACTTACGTAAAATTTGCAAGCCATTTATTGTCTCAGAGTACGACCATCTCTTGCATTTTGTTGTTGTATTTATGTTGCAAATTCCATGCAATGATATGGTATAATTAAAAGGAGTACCACGTACCTTTTGTTAGCTCTACGATGACGTAGATAGAGTTGTATAAAGAGTACAGGTTAAACTAGGTCGTAGGTCAAGTATCTATACATATTTCTTAAGCAAGCCGTCGTGCGGGCAAGATGATAATTGCTACTCGTGTACATTCTAACTTGTTACTGCTTGAAATTCCCGAACCTACTTACAAGTAATCCATCTCAATTCGCAACCAGGAAAGCCCGATGTTTTCATCATGCAAAAGGCTACACAACGTGCACATGCAATGTTAGTTGCTAATTGAAAACCTTCTCCACTGGAGAGGGAGAGATTTAATTCGCCTGACGGTGGTCTGGTGTATAGCCTCTGGTGAGGCCTGGTGGTGGTCTTTTGAGTAGTTGCTCTTTAAGCGACCTGCGCGTATGTACGGCTATTATTTATAATGAAATCTCATTCTGACACTTAACCCTCTTTCGAGTTTGAAAGTGGCCTTGCTGAGGGGCCTAAAACGCTGACTGAAGAAATTAAAATCCCGACCAGACTGACAATCGAACTCGGGACCCAGCAGGACTAAGGATTAATTTGATAACTACTTAATTATAGGTGGGCCGGCAAAAGGTTGCACTTGACAGTTGTAAGTCATGTTGACACCACTACAAAAATCTAATGAAAAACGTCACCCATCAATCAGAATCACCAATCTACTACTTTTAATGTCAGATAGTTCCATATTTTATTCACGTTAATTCGCATTTAATTCCGCATAGTGCTTATAAATTTTTATTTGCTTACACAAATATGAGCATTAAAAAATGATAAGGTTTAAGCGAGCCACAAAATAAATACGAACCATTTTCAGTTGATTGTTTTTGGCAATATGGGTAGTATAGTGGTGCCATCTATAAGCTTGACTGCTGTATTGAAGTGGTGCCGTTTTGTCTGTCGCCGCTAGCACGTGGTCGGGTGTGATTCGCGCGTTTATGAAAGTTTTGTTTTGATTGTGAGATAATTGTGAAATTTTATTTTAACGAATGCAGTGCGATGTCTTGGAAATGACAACATAATCATGAAGCGCGAAGTAGTGTGTCCCGTAATAGTCAGGCATTAGAATTAGTGCGGAGAACTCGTGAGTTTTACGAGAGGGGGGAGGAAATTCGTAAGCTTGTATAGCCGTCTCTCTGTTCCTGCAGATCATGTTGTGGAACGCATATGTCAAACATTAGGGCTTTCAAAGCGTTCTGTTATTCAGAGAGGTGTTCGCCTCCAGGAACAGAAGGAAAAAGGGACTGGGGAACATAGCAGTAGCGGAAACGGGGCTGATAGTAGGGACTTGTTTCACAGCACTCCGGGAAAGAAACGAATTAAACTATCCCCTGTAGCAGGAGTTAATTATTTCCAGGCTGATGGAATACAAAGACACGAGTACGATTATTACAGCTCAAAGTCCCTTCTGTCATTGTTGTGGACAATGCACTTTACCACTCCATAATAATGGACAAGACCCCTACTTCGAGCGCCCATAAAGAACTGTTAGTGGAATGGCTGCAGTAAAGAAATATCCCAGCGCATATGTGTATGACTAAACTAGTCGACGAGGTAGCGAAGGAACAAGGGCACGAGGTTATTAGGTTGCCTCAGTACCACTGTCACTTCAACCTCATTGAGTTGTTACGGTATGGGGTGAAGTAAAACATTACGTACGCATTAATAACAAGTCCTTCACAGTTACTGAAGTGGAAGGACTTTTCCGGGAGAGTATTGCTCGAATGGATGCGGCTTTGTGGAGGGAAAGGTTAGCCATGTTGCAGCATTCATTAACTCGGCAATGGCAATACATGGCATCATCAGTGACTGTCAGGACTTGATGATCTGTCTAGACGACGAGAACAATGACAACGAAGGCGGCGGTAGTGATGGCAGTGAACTGGAGGGTATCAGGTATGAAAATAAGGTTTCTGAATTTTCGTAAATTTTATAGATTTTACTTGAAACATTTTGTGTTAGCACCGGTGTATATTATTCTAACATTTATTGGTGTATTGAAAATGAGATTCTTGTCGGCCGATTTCTTCCGTATTTTCTAACATCGCGATAATGAGAACGTAGTATATTTATCTGGTATCATTTTGTGTGATGAATAATCGGTGAATTGAAAGTTCGATTTTTGTCGGCCGATTTCATTTGTATCGTGTATCATCGCGATGATATTAAGCACGTTTCTCCCATGTTTTCAAAAACTCACGTGTCATGCAATCAGCTGTTGCAAGTCACAAGACAGGTATGATATTTTAAGATTTTATAAGCAAAACTGGTATTTTCCAAGAACATCAACAAGAAAAATATGGACAGTTTGACTATTTTACCTGTCTTGTAACTTGAAATTTTAACAAAATTTGAAGATCTTATTTTAAATTTTCAAAAAAAATTAATGTGTCTTTCCAATTTTAATATTTGTTTCTGATGTATTGATGTTAATTTATTATTGGCTGATGATGTCCTTTAGGGGACGAAACATGTCCTAGATATTAATAAATTATATACTGCACTCAATTATAATATTTAAGTTTATCTTGAATATTCATTGATTGATTCTTCGCTTGTGTCAGTGAAGATTGTAGCTGTAAAATATTATTTGAGATTTTAATCTCGTTAAGAAGAAGTTAAGTACGCACAAATACATTACGTATGATATGAATATAGTATAAGAAACCCACGATGAATACCGTATTATCACTGAACTCTAGTTAGTTCTTAGTAGATGGTTCCGTGTCCAAATCTTCGTGGATTTGAGAGATCAGTTGTGCAGTCTTTATCAATGCGGGCTAATTTCATTTCTTATTGGGATACTGGAACTGATTTTGAAGCCTTGGTCGTCCGCATGAGTCAACAAACATCGTAGGGCGTTTCACCTATGCTTCTGACATCACTGCGTTAGCGAGCAGGCCTTTCATTAGCTTTAGAGACCCTTCTTGTTTCAATGACGTCATAAACAGAGGACGGGTATTCACTCCACGGTCCGACCCATAACATGAGATTTCTATAGCGCTTGTACTGGGAAAATGTCAACCGGATGACCTGCCGTTAGACAGATCAGAGAATAGGATGGGGAAACTGCGGGCGCGCTTATGGGCCGTGTAGTTGATTGGAGAGGGTTGTTAAAGAGGATGAGTAGCTCAAACCGTGAAGAAAAATAGACAATAGACAATAGACAACAAGCTGTAAGGAATTTACAGTGCGACAGACCTCTTAATAACGGGCACTTTCCATGAAAATGTGTAAGAACTGACAAGAGTGTAGTTTATAAAGGAAGTGTATACAGTAGAATGAAAAGTATGAATCAGGCATTGAATAATTATTATTTCATCACATGCTTTTAATTTGGAATGTGAGAGATTATATTTTATGTTAATAAAAACCCCATCACACTACAGCCCTTGAAAGGCCTTGGCCTACCAAGCGACCGCTGCTCAGCCTGAAGGCCTGCAGATTACAAGGTGTCGTGCGGTCAGCACGACGAATCCTCTCGGCCGTTATTCTTGGCTTTCTAGACCAGATTTACGTTAATAGTAACTGTTAATACAAGAAAATGTTTAAAATAACACGTTGTTGTTGTTGTTGTTGCTGTTATTATTATTATTATTATTATTATTATTATTATTATTATTATTATTATTATTATTATTATTATTATTATTATTATTATTATTATAGAAACTAACTATAACTAACTAGCTATAACAGAGAAAGAAAGTAGATTTCCATTGCAAGAAGAACTGTGCACAATTTTCAGTCATCAAAATTTGATATTAGCCTACGTGTTGAAAATTCATTGGTTTCGCGGGATTTAAGGAGGAACGCTTTTTTATAGTACTGTATATTCATAAGGAGCTTAACAAACTATATACAGCGTGGTACAGCTGCCTATGCAGGTCTCTCTGTATGAATGATGTACTGATGATGGCTTCCTCCCGGGTAAAATATTCCAGACGTAAAATAGTCCCCCATTCGGATATCCGGGTGGGGACAACACGAGAAGGGGCAAACATCAAGAAGATGGATACTGACATTCTGCGAGTCGGAACGTGGAATGTTAGAAGTTTGAAATATTGTGGTAGGTTAGAGAATCTGAAAAGGGAGATGGATAGACTAAGGTTAGATGTAGTCGGTATAAGTAAAGTACGTTGGCAGGAAGAACAGGAATTTTGGTCAGAAGACTACAGAATTATCAACACAAAATCAAACAGGAGAAATGCAGGAGTTTGTTCAGTAATGAATAAAAAATAGGGCAGCGTGTAAGCCACTACGCGCAGTAGAGTGAAAGAAATAGTTTTGTCAAGATAGGCAAGAAAGCAATGCCTACCACAATAGTGCAGGTCTATATGCCTACTAGTTCAGAGGATGATGAAATCGAAAGAATATATGAAGAGATAGATGATTTAATACAATATATAAAAGGTGATGAGAATCTAATTGTGATGGGATACTGGAATGCAGTGGTAGGCCAAGGAATAGAAGGTAATACAGTAGGAGAATTCGGATTGGGACAAAGGAATGAAAGAGGAAGTCGGCTGGTTGAATGCTGCACTAATCACAATTTAGTCCTCGC
This sequence comes from Anabrus simplex, assembly GCF_040414725.1. NCBI lineage: Eukaryota > Metazoa > Arthropoda > Insecta > Orthoptera > Tettigoniidae > Anabrus > Anabrus simplex. The sequence goes on along the minus strand of NC_090269.1, from coordinate 212,840,403 downwards.
TAATACTTGGTTCAAACACCACAAACGACGGCTGTATACGTGAATGAGACCTGGAGACGCTGGAAGGTATGAAATAGATTTCATTATGATTAGGCAGAGATTCAGAAACCAGGTGATGGATTGCAAGACATTCCAAGAAGCAGGCGTGGACAATGACCACAACTTGCTGGTCATGAAATGCCATCTGAAGTTGAAGAAATTGTAAAAAGGAAGGAGTGCAAAGAGATAGCTTCTAGACAAGTTGAAAGAAAAGACTGTGAGGGATTGTGTCGACGCACATATTGCACAAGTTCTAAATGAAATGGCTGAGGGAAACACAATAGAGGAAGAATGGACAGTTCAGAAGAGCTGTCGAAGAAATATTAGGAAACAAGGAAAAATCAACGAAGAAGAATGGATAAGTCAGGAGATAATAGACCTGATTGATAAAGGACGAAAATACGATAATGAAAGAAATGATGAGGGAAAAAAGGAATACACGCGATTAAAATATAAAGTGGATTGAAAGTGAAAGACGGCTAAGGAAGACTGGCTGAAGGAGAAGTGCAAGGATGTTGAAGGTTGTATGGTCCTAAGAAAGGTAGATGCTGCATACAAGAATATACAGGAAAGCTTTGGAGAAAAGAAACTTAGGCGTGTGAATATTAAGTGCTCAGATGGGAAACCACTTCTGGGGAAAGAAGACAAAGCAGAAAGATGGCAGGAACATATCCAACAGTTGTAACAAGGTAAGGACGTAGATGATATGGTTCTGCAACAAGAAGAGGCTGTTGCTGCTGATGAAATGGGAGACCCAATTTTGAGGTCAGAGTTAGACAGAGCTGTGACAGACCTAAATAGGAACATGGCACCTGGAATTGATGACATTCTGTCTGAATTACTGATTACCTTAGGAGAAACCAGCATGGAAAGGTTATTCCATCTAATGTGTAAGATGTATGAGACAGGAGAAGTGCAATCGGATTTTCGGCAGAACGTTACTATACATATTCCCAAGAAAGCCGGTGCGGACAAGTGAGGTAACTACCGCAACATTAGTTTAGTATCTCATGCCTGCAAAATTTTAACACGTATTATTTACAGAATAATGGGTAGACAAGTTGAATCAGAGATTGAAAAAGATCAGTTTGGTTTCAGAAGAAATGTAGGAACACGTTAAACAATCCTGACTTTACGTCTGATCTTAGAGGATCGAATTAAGAAGGAAAGCATTCGATAATGTTGATTGGACCAAGCTATATGAGATTCTGAAGGTGACTGGGATCAGATACGGAGAATTATCTACAATCTGTATAAAAATCAGTCTGCAGTGATAACAATCGAGGCTTTGAAAAAGAAGCAGCAATCCGGTAAGACGTGAAGCAAGGCTGCAGTTTGTCCCCCTCCTTTTCAAAGTTTATGCAGAACAGGCAGTAAAGGAAATCAAATTGGATTTTGGTAAGGAAATCACAATCCAAGGCGGGGAAATCAAAACTGTGAAGTTTGCCGATGATATTGTTATATTATTTGTGACTGCAGAAGATCTCGAGAAATTGCTAAATGGTATACGAAATCTTGGGTAAGGAGTACAAGATGAAAATAAATAAGTCCAAAACAAAAGTAATGGAGTGCAGTCGAACGAAGGTAGGTAATGCAGATAATATTAGATTAGGGAATGAAGTCTTAAAGAAAGTAGATGAATATTGCTACTTGAGTAGTATAATGACTAACGATGGCAAAAGCAAAGGGGACATAAAATGCAGAGTAGCACAAGCAAAGAAAGCCTTTCTTAAGAAAATTTGCTCACGTCGAAAATGGATGTAGGAATTAGAAAAATGTTTCTGAAGACCTTCGTCTGGAGTGTGGCATTGTATGGAAGTGAAACATGGACGATAAGCAGCTAAGAAGGAAAGAGAATAGAAGCTTTCGAAATGTGGTGTTACAGAAGAATGCTAAAGGTGAGATGGATAGATCGAATCACGAATGACGATATACTGAATATAATTGGTGAGGGGAGATCAATTTGGGTAAATTTGACGAGAAGAAGAGATAGAATGATAGGACACATCTTAAGACACCCAGGACTTGTTCAGCTGGTTTTCGAAGGAAGTGTTGGCGGTAAGAATGCTAGAGGTAGACCAAGGTATGAATATGATAAGAAGATTAGAGCAGATGTGGGATGCAGTAGTTGCGTAGAAATGAAGAGGTTATGACAGGACATGCTGGCGTGGAGGGCTGCATCAAACCAGTCTATGGACTGATGACTCAAACAACAATAACAGCTGCCCATATTCAGTCAGTTTTATGCAACCCAAAGATTAAAGCCTAACTTAAAGTATTGACCTTGCCTACTCACACCAAAGTGTGGTCTTACTTCACTTTCTTTAATTCGTTTAGGTATAAGTCCAGGATCCGCCAGCACGGGCGAGCATGGGCTCCGCGGCCCCTGCCCGTGCGTCTATATGACGTCATGTATGGGGTGTTTGGCGAGTTGATGTTTACAAATATGGCGGATAATTCGAAGGGACGTGTAGCGACCGCTGAATGTATGAAATAATGGTCTGGTATATTTAGCTGTTTGAGACTGCGTAAGACAATTTACAGGCACTAGATTGGGTTACAACTTGACTAGTTGGTTCGTAAAATAGGTATTAACGGTGCGATACGATGGGGCTGACTTGATGTCGCGAAAACTTTACGAGTATTAAGTACGTCCGCCAAGTACGAAAAGCCTTGGTCTGGTTTGGTTAGGTCCGGCTAGTGGCAAAACCATTGGCCTGCGGACAAGCAAAGGTAGTCTTGGGGCGTAAGCTCCCAGGTTAGAACCGCGAAGCGGCCAACAGGCCTCTAGCATCCCTTAAGAAAACAATTGTGTTTTACCGAAAACCACTGATAGTGACAGGTTAGGTTGTTATCCACCGAAAAACACTGATAGTGACAGGTTAGGATGTGATCCACCGAAAACGATTGACAGTCACAGGTTAGGTTGTTATCCACCGAAAACCACTGATAGTGACAGGTTAGGTTGTGATCCCCCGAAAAGCACGACAGGGACAGTTTAGGTTGTTATCCACCGAAAACCACAGATAGTGACAGGTTAGGTTTTTATCAACCGAAAAACACTGATAGTGACAGGTTAGGTTGTTATCCATCGAAAACCACTGATATTGACAGGTTAGGTTAGGTTCGGTTAGGTGCGACAGCATTTGATAATTGGGCGACTGTTGTTGGAAGTACACTTTTGGTGATCACATCACAATTGGGAAGGCAACACTAAACATACGAGTATATTGCAATCTCTGAGACAGGATATGCAATTACGGATCCTCACCATAAGTTGACACATAAGTCGACAGAAGATGGACTTCTTGTGTTTACGTAGATATACTCCCTCTTAAAATGATAATTACTACTATGGATGCAGCACCGAACAGGAGTTTTAATTGTTTTAGCTCGTTGTACTTCGTCTTAAAACAATAATCACTATCACAGAACTGGACACACGACTCGATTGTTTCTGTCTAGTTATCCTTCCCTTTAAAACAATAATCACGACTATAACAGAGCTGGACACACAACTCGATGTAGGAAAAATATTTTTATTTCGTTTTTAATGTTCGTGTGAGTCGCGTTGTTGAAAACAAATCAAAATCATGATCAGTTCTCATATTGCAGGTACTCTGCTTAGTTTGTTTTTAAGTAGCTCTTAAAAAAGCTATAGCACTAAAGTAAGCTATTACCGGCAGAGGTGCAATGGGCTTGTGAATGGTCAATCGATTAATGAAGCAAATGTTCCAAATTTCTCCACCTCCTTCGTTAACGCAAATCTGAGCACGGTTGAGGAGAGGCATTCTTGCTTGCTGCAACATACGAGATGTAACCTGCCTGTGGGCTTAAGTGATGAGCCGCCGTAAATGATTCGGACTCTCAGGCTCCTGTTCATAGACTATTTCCTTTAAATAACCCCAGTGAAAAAATTTGGTAGATTAGGGTCAGGTGATGTAGCCGGCAATGTGACAAGACCCCCCCCCCCACCGTCGTCCAGTATATGTCCTATTGCAACGACCAGTATGAGGAGCTCCATCTTGTTGGAACCACATCCTTAACCCTGTCATAAGGGGCTCATCCCCAATAAGAGCGGGAGGCATTCACGAAGAAACTGTAGATAGCGTCGTCCTGTGAGGTTTCCTTCGAAGAAATATGGTCCAATTTTCTTATCGCCTATTACACCGCGCCACACGTTGACGCTCTAACGATGGTAAGTACATGGCGTAAGTTATCACACCTGCTATACAACATTTGCGTGCAATAGATTATAAAACACCGTGAGAAGCACGTTTCTATCAGTTTCGATGTGATGAGACTATACAAAATGGATGTTAATTGACATGTCTGTAATCGATCCTAACCTCACGTTTTCTATGATAACGCGACCGCAATTTTCCATCAAAAGGAAATGGTCTCTTGGACCAATCAGATGCACAATTCCCTACCGGTAGCTATGAGCCACTCTTGTGCCGTTTTTGCGTCGTGCGGGGAAGTCTATATAGGGCTAAATGCACATGAAATTGCTGTAAGATGTTGCGTAAGGTAGCAATAAGGTGCCTTTAGTTCCTAGCTGGTTGCATATTTCCGGGGAAAATATGGGCAGCCGTACCACTCGGTATATCGTCGCTGCCGGGCAAAACCTTCTGTGTGAAATATTTTAGCCTAGAACTTTGGCCGGTAAGGTTCTGTCATCTAAGGTGCAATATTGTGTGAATATTGTCAAGACATTCTCGCTCTTCATAATGTATGTGCTGCGGGTCAGTATATCTCCAAAAATATTATCACATGGGAGGTTTTGTCCCGGCAACGTCGATATGTAATATACCTATTCCGTCTGTTTTTCTCAGTCATATTGAGAAAAAAATTCCAAAACCTACAATTGGTATCAGTTATAGATTGTTCTGCCTTCTTTAGAATAAACATACAATGAACCTGTCATAACCACAACGATTGTATTTAAAAAAATACATTTCTGTCAGCGAAATCATTGACTCATCGCCATTATGAAGTAAGTACACAACTATATTTTTCGGAATGAGTTCGAACTACGTAGATCCTGATTTCTGTTGCCTTCCAACTCGTACCAGATATGAATTACAAGAATACTGCGATGCTGGCCATCATACTGTTAAGTGAAAAATGCTGCATTTCAATAAAGATTTTATCATTTTTCCATTCTGGGGTACGAACATACATTGTTTTCATCGATAAGCACGGACTAAACAACCTGTCAGCGGCCGTGGTCGTTAAGGCGTGAACTCTCTATGGTCTGGCACCGTCGTTAGCTGGTTCGAGTCTCATTCGTTGGAAAAATACCATCAGAATGTTGGCCGGCAGGGTATTGGAAGTCGTGGAACACAATTTCTAATCACTATATTAAGTATCATAAGCCTGGATTAAATTCCAAACCTCTCCGCAGTTCTTATCTGGAGTGATTGGTGATCGCTCCGCCGGTGGACGAGCAGGTTCTTGCGAGACCCCTCGGCGGTATTCGACAGGAGTAGGCTATGTGTCGGCACCGGGCTTCACCCTCCTCTTACTATCATATATCACATCAATCATTTCATCTTATTAACTCCTCTGATTAGGTTGGAGTCAGGAAGGGCATCCGGTCTTGAAAGTTCACTACGAATATTCATCTCACTTCATTCCCGACCGCGAAGAGAAAGGGGTCAATGGTTAGACGTACAAGTACGAGATAAAATGTCTTCCGCTGAGTTTTAGGAATTACAACTTAACAAATGTTTATCTTCGATGCTTTCTCGTACACGTTTCTATGGTAGAGATACGATTCGGCTGAGATGGAATTTCGTATACTTGGTTCTTTCTCAACAAAATACCTCTCATTCAATGAGGTGAGGTTGCTATTTTGACGTTTGGAGAAATATGAATATTGAGTTAAGTCACAGGGAGGAGGGAATAATGACTCTAAATTCGCAGAACTCTTCATCTAACATAAGAACGTCAGAAGACGCGAAGTACAAAAGACAACGAAGTTAATCATATAGAACGAGGCAACTATGGCTCCCCGTTACGCTTTTTCAGCAGTAGATCAGCTATTTAATAATGAACAACAAATCATCCTATGCTAAAAATGTGATCTTGCTTGGTGCAGACTTCTGACAGTGCCTGGCAGTAGTTCCACACTGTTACAAAACAGCTGTTATTCAGTCAAGTTTTGAATAGTCTACTTTATGGCCCGAAGTTAAATTCACTGAATGGCTTCTAAAACTCAGAAACGTGTAACTAGGAGAAATGGCATTATCGAGATTCAACAAAATCGGTTTTCAAAATATATTCCATGTGATTCACTTGGTTCTTCTTTTTATCCAAGTGAGAGCGTAAGGTATTCCAAAGTAACATTTTTTAATGTTTTATTTTATGCCAAAGAAACGAATAAGTAAACTTCATCAACCAACAGGTTCTGGATAGTTTGATAGGTGACCAAATAACGTACTTTAGCATTGACTCCATAGTGTGCTAAGATGTTAACGAAGTTAATAAATCTGGTTTGCGCAATGGAATGAGAATGACACTACGGAAGCCATACAAAGATACCGTTTATGCAGAAATTCGGACGGGCTTGGCTACAGGAAAGAAGTGTTTTATTCTAGGAACAGATTTAGCATCTGTGAATCCGAGTATACCGTTCATTTTTAAAAAGAGGCCGTTTCCTCTAAAAGTAGCCTTTATTGACACACTGAAGTCTGTTTGGATTTCAAGGTGCAGTCTAAATACGACATTTCGCGAAACATGAACCTTGACAAATTTGGATGGATATTCTCAAGTAAATCAGAAATATGAGACGAAGAATTTACAAATTCCCACTTACATGCTAATCGAGTATCAATGAGGAATGAAATAACAGAATCTTTAGCTGAACAATCGAACGGGAAAAAGAGGTGAACATTTGAACATGTATCATTCAAATAACTTAAGTCTTTGTGTCTCCCGGAAATTAAGTTAAGCATTCACTGATGAGTTACAGATGTGTTACCTAACAAAAATACAATGGTAATCGATTAGCGTAAGAACGAGTGTAAACTTGAACTTCAGTTGAAATAACTTGCAAGTGCAAGAGGAATTTGGTAGACGAAACATGAAATATTTTCCAAGAACACACACACATACATCCAATGGCCGTAGTAGTGTTGAAACACCGGATCCCGTGAGATCTCCAAAGTTAAAATGAAACACCGGATCCCGTGAGATCTCCAAAGTTAAGCAATATTGGGCGTGGTCAAGATTTGGATGGGTTGCCCCGCGCTGTTGGTGGGGGTAAGGGAATGGAGGAGCGGAAAGGAACTGGCCATCCTACCGTACGTAAACTCCGGCTCAGGCACACCTCTACGGAGGTTCGGACCTGCCTTCGGGCAGAATACACCCTTTTTATATACAGAGAGAGAGAGAGAGAGAGAGAGAGAGAGAGAGAGAGAGAGCTGGTTATCTATAGAACTAAAAACATTCACAGTGAAGAAACTTTGAGAACACCTTTGTCAAAGAAAATTCATTACTTATAATAGTCTTCGCTACTGAGGGTCAGGGTCTTCAAGTCATTGTGGAAAGTGTTGGAAAACTATTTAACATTCACGAGTTAGACCAATACTAATTGTGAGATAACTAATCCTCTGAGAAACAACACATTATTCTGGAACGTGGTTCATTCGATCTATTATGTTTAATTAATGAACAACCGAGCGAGTTGGCCGTGCTGTTAGAGGCGCGTGGCTGTGAGCTTGCATCCGGGAGATAGTGGGTTCGAATCCCACTGTCGGCAGCCCTGAAGATGGTTTTCCGTGGTTTTCCATTTTCACACCAGGCAAATGCTGGGGCTGTACCTTAATTAAGGCAACGGCCGCTTCCTTCCACCTCCTAGGCCATTCCTATCCCATCGTTGCCATAAGACCTATATGTGTCGGTGCGACGTAAAGCCACTAGCAAAAATTAATGAACCGTCTTACGATGCAACCCTAAAATGTATTGATAACAACGGACTAATTTAAATGCTACAGAATAAAGTTAGCTTTTCACATGTCGTCAGAATAAAGTATGGACAATACTTAAAATACAGTGAGTTTCTCTGATCGGTTGGCCGGCAGGCGCGCCCAGCTTATCTGCCTCCCGTAACTTATCACTCCGCGCTCCGCGGCAGAGCTACACAGACAGCACTTCGCTCACTTTATCTGTGCATGACATGAGATAACAACTAAAATTAGGATAATAAGAATTAAGTAAACTGGTAATTAAATATTAGGAAATTAAGCTCGTACCTTATGACAGGAGATGTTGGAATGTTCTCCTCGTTTAACATTTTCGTAGCGAGCCATTCTGAGCTCTTCTGAGCCAGCTTCTTGTCCAAGTAGTCCTAGGGATTTTGTAGGCATATGTTCTAATCTTTCTGCGATTTCATTTACTTTTCTTCGTTATGTACACGTGTTTCAACCCTCTCAATTTCTTTACGAGTTCCCGTACGCTCTATGTGGAGGATATACACCTGGAAATTGTGATACAAATCGCCTAACGACTTCCCTGCAAGACTCCGTTTTCACCTAATTATCCTACATAAATGCCCTTTACTCTATCATGTACACATGTAGAGTCATTATACCTCGAAGTAACACTTCACAACTCGAGAACAGTTGGAGTGACTTATCAACAGTTAATACACGTTCTAAGCACGGACCTGAACTGCGAAGTGCGGGTATTCCCGTGCTGTCGCTGCGCTGTGTAACGGGAACTAATACTAATGTTATTTGCTTTACGTCCCACTAACTACCCTTTTACGGTCTTCGGAGACGCCGAGGTGCCGGAAGTTTGTCCCGCAGGAGTTCTTTTACGTGCCAGTAAATCTACCGACATGAGGCTGACGTATTTGAACACCTTCAAATACCACCGGACTGAGCCAGGATCGAACCTGCCAAGTTGGGGTCAGAAGACCAGCGCCTCAACCGTCTGAGGCGTAACGGGAACTGATGAGTCAACGGGAGGCAGATAAGCTAGGCGCTCCTGCGGGCCAACCGATGAGAGATGCATTATACATTATTGCATTCAATGGATATGAAGAGGATAAAGACACCTTGCCCTTCTTTATATCGTGACTCACAATGTACGTTCATGAAGATGGTTTAACGTCTTGACAATTATTATAGATTTGAACAAGCACTGAACTGAGGAAGATGGACTGTGAATAGCAGTTCTGTAACGTTCCATAAAATCTCCTGGCGCATGTCTCTCGCATTTACCTACTGATCAATGTATACTGGCTGAGCCGGTATCTGATCCCACACACCTGAACATGGGTGGGGAGTGCCTAACAATAACTACTACGCTGTCGGTCTACAAGATTTATACATTGACATCATTTTGTATGTTTATATATCATTCCCATTTATCTCACCAGTCTTCCTCGTCCTTTAGCGTCGAAAAATAAGAAAAGGTTGCGATGATTCTTATATGGTTGGTAAAAACACATATACACAAATAAAATTAATGTGGAGCAATACATTTAGCTTTAAGCTCACATTTCATCCTCTGAAGGTACGAAACAAATTCGATCAATGTCCAGTGATTCGTGTAGCAAGATCTACATCAATTTTCTACTCCATCACTTTGGCATGGCACTGCTTACTTGCCTGTCGTCTTGTCATCTCAGGAATGAAACTAGTGAGGACTAATCAGTTCCCTACACTGCTTGGCTTTACTCTGCTTGTCACTTACAGCACTAAGTATACCTGGTAAATCTATGAAATCTACGAAACAAACTTTCATACACACACAAAAGTACCTGTATCTGTCCAGCTCGGATATATAAACATATTTTCTCTGTCTGTTTTACAATTGCCCTGCCTAACTTCACCATTGTATAAGAGTGACTAACTGAAAGTCACTGCAACATTTTATAAACGAAATAGTTGACTGAAGTACACCTATTATCCTTAAATAATATATTTTCGTAAAATTTTATACGTGAAAGTCATAATAGATCATTTTAAGATGTGTACATAAAGAAAGCATCAAAAAATATACTGAAGTGCTATTTGAATTCACATATAATTGAATGTATGTCTACATATCGTAGGCGGTTTCTAATGGTGAACTAATTCACATACCTTCATTTGTAAACAGTACCAACAGTTATTTTTAAATAATGTCACATTTGTCACAAACCTTGTGTAAATTAAGCCACAGATCGTGTACTTGGTCCTTCTTCAGCTGGTATTGTACGTGCCTTATTATAATCTGTGTCGTCTAACGTTGGTCTGTAAGGGTGAAACCTTATTATTCATCTACCTTAACTACTTAAATTGATTATTTATAACTGTTGGATCTCACTGTGCGTAGCAACCTACATAATGAAGAGGTCCTGCTTCCCAATATAACATCTTACAATCATTCTTACATTTACCATGGCAGTAAATTTTGTAATTTCTGAAGAGTTAACCTATTGCTAACGTTCACATTGTTGTATAATCACTACTGGTATATTTTAAAATGTAACTAATTACAGTATTATATTCCTTTAGGACAGTGTCCAGCTTCTTGTCTGAATGGTCAGCGTAGTCGCCTTCTGTTCAGAGGGCCTCGGGTTCAATTCCAGCCGGGCTGGGTGTCTTAGTAGCGTCACGTTAATTTCCCTCGCTGGGGTACTGAGTTTTGTGTTCACCTTAATACACATTTACATTCAACGCAATACACCACACTACCAACCATATCAGAAACACAAAATAGTGAATATATGCCTCCACATGGCGTTGGCGTCAGGAAGGGTATCTAGCAGTAAAATACGACTGATTCTACATCTAGTGCCGAACGAAATAACTGGTAAAAGTCTAGGAGGAAGAATTCCTTTAGAAATGAAAGGTATGCACAAATAATACAATATATTTAATAAACCACTTGGTGTACTGTAGGATTATATATATTAAGCTTCATGAGCAAAGTATTCATTTACTAGAAAATCAGTGATTGAATCTTGAATGGAGACACTGTTTTAGTAAAGCTTGGTGATTTTCATAAGTATTCAAATTAGCAGTAACGACGAATCTTACGTAGGTCTACTACAGTAGCGTCTCAGGGAGCATTTTTACATGAAATCAATTACAGCACTTGAATTTAAAATTCGTGAATAGAAGAGTGGACTTCAAGAGCTTTCATTAGACTTACAAACAGAGTGAACTGTTCATTCTACCTGGACTTGGTTTCATTTCACGTTCTTTGCTGCAAACCTCGCTAAGCGAAATGCAGAACGGGAGCTAAACGTAATTACTTGTTCCTGATGGGCCTGGCTTTCTGAACTAACACTGAGATTAAGAAAATGTTGTTCCATACCTCGCCCACTGAGATTCGAAAAGCTCTGGGAATTTTGTGATAGTATATTAATTGCATAATTCAATGTTCATAATCATTAACACATATTTCTTGTTTCTATGTTGTGACATTAACGAATATAATTTTGAAATTACTGTTATGTTTTGCAGTCTGCCGGACCTAAATTTTGTAAAAACGCATTGATAAACTACCTGGAAAACAAAACATACGGTAACAGTATTATACCTGCAAAATAAAAACTAAAAGTATTTTAATTAAGACGCAAATTAATTAATTTATGTTAGAAATACGAAATTACAGAACTCTAGAGAAACATAAGCTTCTTACTGTATTACTTCAAGAGTCTGAACCTCGCTTTGGGAAAACTTTGAAATTCCAGACCTGTTTAGTCTCACATTTCATATTGATGGTGGGTACATTGAGCGTGGGCTGTTGGTATATTTGGTAGGTTGGTGTGGTTTACATTTGGAAGGGGTTAACCTATTATTTAGGAGTATTCGGTAGGATGTGGATGTTCGTTTTCGGTTGGGTTGAGGTAATTGACGTTGTTGACGAGGTTCGGAGGACGACTGTTTCTTTGACTAGGAGGGTGAGCATTGTGTCTAGGAGTGGAGGGGTTCGTGTGAATTAGGGGTCATGCAGAACTTGGATGTTATTGATAAGAGCTGGGCGAGATTGTTCATGCGGGGGGAAGGTTGTGTTGTTCTTGGTTGTCAGGGGCTCAGCTGCTCAATCCACCGAGAGATCCTGGTTTCTGGACTGTTGGTATAGGCCTGTGTATTGGCGGGAGAGTAATATTGGTCCTGGGGTTGCCGAGTACTTGATTTGGTCAGGTATGGGTGGGAGTTTAGCTAGTAGTGAGAGTAATATTGACTGTAGAAGACTGTAATCTTTGGGAATTGGCCATTGGGTGGTGACCGGTGTTTGGACTAGGTTTGTTGTGAGGACGATTTTGAGACTGGAGAGTTCAGGAAGGGGGCTTGCTTTTGAGGTTGGTACTGATGATTGGATTGTGCTGCCTTTACATAGTTGCGCACTTCGTCTGGTCCCGAGGCAGTGTGCATATACCGTAGTGTGGTGGTGATTTCCACCACATCCATTGCAGCGGGTGGATGATTTGAATGTAAGCTGCACAGTGGTTTAGTTTAAGGCAATTATATCACTGGATGCTCTATGCTGGACTGGAACGCCGCGTGCATGGTCGGAACCGTGTTGGAGTAGCGGGACTAAGTACTGGAGGCCTTGGAGTTGGAAGATTCCGATTCGGTTTGGATGGAGACTTCGGTAATGGGGACCGTTTTGGCAGTTGGTTGAGTGACAACAGTGGTATTTTCTTGATCTTCTTTGTGTGGGAATTGAGGTTAGGGACATTTTTTGCACTTTGTGTTTCCACCGGAAAATTTGAAATTCTTATTAGGGGGTCGTGGGTTTGGGTACCGTGGCTCAGAGCAGTACCATTCGTAGGGTGATATGTAACCGTGAAGATGAGATTGATTAGTTCCTGGACTAATGTTTTTGTTTGGTAAGATGTAGGTAGTTTGATTTGCTGTTTCAGTAGCAGTATTAAGGTATTCAGTTCGAAGCAGACATTGTGAATTGTGCTTCTGAAGTGTTGTATCTTATCCTCGGTTCTGGTTGATGGGAGAAATATAGTAATGTGATCAGCATTGTATACATGTTAGTTCGCTGCTTTGGAGATGCCCCTTAATTTAACAGGTGTGGAATGCCATTCTAGTTCTTCAGGAGAGGAGCTCTTGGCTGTCTGGAGATGGGTTTACAACCGTTACTGGATTTACCGGAGTAATTTGGTCATCTGGGAATGACTGGACTGCGGCGCGGGGGTAGAAGGGGCACGTTTGAAGTACTGGGTGGACAAACGCACTTACGGGCCGGACTGAAGGCGACAGTGTGTTGCTGGAGTCGTGGAAATGTTAGTTCCTTGAGTGGTTAACGCCACAGGCAAGTTACGAACTCAAAACACCAAGATGCCAGACAATTTTACTTTTTGGCAGCATTATAACCCTTGAAGTCACTGAAGTGGCGCTGGGTGGATGCAGCAGTGTGTCAGCTGTCTGAGTGGCCCTGGAGCGGCGGCGTGTCGACTATCTGGGCTGCGGACTCGGCGCCGGATCTCTCCGAGGTGCTTCCAGGGCGGGGTGCACGGCGAGAATGGTCACTTCAGGGAGCTAATGAATTGACCTAACTTGATTTATATCATTACGTTTGGGTGAGAAATTGTCAATATTGCCATACTTTTTTCTTCCCTTTGGTATTACTCCCTCTGAAAGAGCTTCATTTATCCTCACCCATGTATTTTTTCTATTATTATTGTTACCGTGGTTTGGTGGATCAGCAGAGGTGAAAGAAGTTGCCGGGGTGAATGGGTCTAACTACTTGTCAAGAAAGAATTTAAACTGAAATGGAAGGTTATATTTTCGAAAAGCAACAAGTTAACAAATTCTCACTTAGTGAGATAACAATTACAAGCAAATTAAAAACAAGACTTTAGAAAAATCCAAGACTTCAAATCCTTAACACACTTGGGCTACCAGCCCCTAGTTTTACAATCTTTGAGTTTGCAGATCAAACTTTACAGAGGAGCATAAATTTACAAAAGGGCAGAAATCCCCTAATACCTGGAGCACTTGCTCCCTAATTTACAATATCAAGCCTCCTAGAGGCACTTTTACAATACTTGAAAAGAGCAGACACGCTCTCAACTTTTCCAGCCTAGTCAAGGCAACACCAAAAATGTCTTACTCTTTCTGGCCCTCCATGGCCCAGCTTACAAATTGAAACAGGAGTATCTCGTACCCAACCTACAGGGCCTTCGAGTAAAAGAAATAACCGTTAAAAAATGGCCCAAACAAAAAAGGCAGGAGGCGGATACTTGCACTCTATGTAGCTTCTTAAAACCTAAAAGGCACTAGGCCGATGAAACAGGGGCTATTCCCAAACAATGGAGGTAACTCGTATAAGAAAGAAATTTAAAACATGAAGGAAGAGAAGAAAACCAATTATCAAAACGTAGTCATCTCAAACTAAAATGACCGGGCGAGTTGGCCGTGCGCGTAGAGGCGCGCGGCTGTGAGCTTGCATCCGGGAGATAGTAGGTTCGAATCCCACTATCGGCAGCCCTGAAAATGGTTTTCCGTGGTTTCCCATTTTCACACCAGGCAAATGCTGGGGCTGTACCTTAATTAAGGCCACGGCCGCTTCCTTCCAACTCCTAGGCCTTTCCTATCCCATCGTCGCCATAAGACCTATCTGTGTCGGTGCGACGTAAAGCAACTAGCAAACTAAAATGAAGGGGAGCTCGATAGTGTAAATCACTCTCTATTTCAGAATTACTGTTGCAGATTTTATCAAGTGTTTACATAAGCTTTTAGAACTTACATTTTGTAGAAGTTGGTTACATGTTAAAGTTTCGGACCCTTCCCGCGGGTTAAACTGCTGAGCTAGCAAGAAACAAGATGTTAAACGGCCATTACCCTGCTGAGGAGTAGCTGCCTGATGAAAGAGGCGCCTCCCGCCTCCTGATTCACGTATACATACTAGGTTAGATGTTGATCAAGTGGCCAAGGGATGTGAAAATCCGCAGTTTATAAACCCTCGGGGAAAGTTCGAGACCTTTCATGAATAAACAAGCCACACCCTCTCACTTTTATTGGTAGATGAAAAGTTACACACAAAATCGAAGAAGAAGCCTGTGAAATTAAATTACAGAAATTAATTACAGAAATTAGGGATTGGCTGAATTCAAAACTGGCGGAAAGAAAAGGTCAATATTGCCAACCCAAAAATGAGTGAACATAATTTAGTAAAGGACAAACTTATGAATACAAAATTTCTTCAAGAAAGTTCCTTAACTTCGCACCAGGGTGCATGATCATAGTTTTTTCGCAGAGACATCTATGAGAGAACGTCCACACTTCTTGAAGAACGGAAAACAAAACAAGTTGAAATACACACAGTTCAGGAAATTTCACCATAAAAAACTTACGGTAGTGACATCTTTTGAGGAAAAGTTTAAGTAAGTCAAGTTCCAAGTTCGGATTTCTCCTGTAGAGGGGGTTTTATTGGCGCAAGATTTAAAAGTGCGGCGTAGGTGTGTACCGCCCGGTACAATTATGATCACTCCCAAGTTGATGATGATTGGCTGCGTTAACATTGTTCCTACCCTATGACATTTTGTCACCAAAGAGAACGGCGACTTTCGACTGAGAGTTGAATTACAGGCTTCTAATGAATTCTGATTGTGTGAAAACCACTAGTGGTAAAAAGTTCCCACCTTCCTTTTCCGCGAGGTAGTTTAAAGGGGGAATATAAATGCACGCGTCAGCTCATTGTAATGCTTTCAAACTTCCCATTCATACCATTTATGATTTCTTGTTTTTGTAGAAGTGGAAGGTTCGACTGGGTAGAATAAACAAATGGAGGAAAAAGAGGAGGGCAAGCAAGTATTGTGACAATAAAGAGCGAATAAGAAGGAATAACACTTAAAGGAGTTTATCAAGTGGTTGATATAAGAAAAACATACTTGGGTGAACATTGTAAATAAGTGAAATGGGGACGGATGATTTTTTAATTAATTAATTAATTAATTAATTAATTAATTTATTTATTTATTTATTTATTTATTTATTTACTAACTTACATCATTTGTGGCAAAGTTAGGGCCCGTGACCCTCTCTAATACTCAACCACTTTTCTAATTCATTTTTTTTTTTTGCTAGTGGCTTTACGTCGCACTGACACAGATAGGTCCTATGGCAACGACGGGATAGGAAAGGCCTAGGAGTTGGAAGGAAGCGGCCGTGGCCTTAAGTGAGGTACAGCCCCAGTATTTGCCTGGTGTGAAAATGGGAAACCACGGAGAACCATTTTCAGGGCTGCCGGCAGTGGAATTCGAACCCACTACCTCCCGGATGAAAGCTCACAGCCGCGCACTCCTAACCGTACGGCCAACTCGCCCGGCCAACCACTTTTAATAGTAACATTTAAAAACATAAAAATAAGACACAGTAATTATACAGAATCTATATATTAGCAACAGATACGGAATACAGTTGATACAGGTTAAATACAATTAAAATGAAATGCTTAATACTGTACATATGATGATATCTAAATACCTACACCAAAATGTCAAGAGAAATTAATTTATAATTATATTCTTATAACTGATAGCAGGAAATGTGAACTACTAAATTACACTTGTGTGCTTTACACATCAATTAGTAAACATCATGTCCGACTCTTTGGCTGAATGGTCAGCATATTGGCCTTCGGTTCAGAGGGTCCCGGGTTCGATTCCCGGTCGGGTCGGGGATTTTAACCTTTATTGGTTAATTCCAATGGCCCGAGGGTTGGGTGTTTGTGCTGTCCCCAACATCCCTGCAACTCACACACCACACATTACACTTTCCTCCACCACAATAACACGCAGTTACCTAAACATGACAGATGCCACCCACCCTCATCAGAGAGTCCGCCTACAAGGGCTGCACTCGGCTAGAAATAGCCACACGAAATTAATTATTATAGAAAACATCATGGTAAAAGTATAATAAACAATTATTACTATCTAGTTAAAAATTGGTAAAACAATAAAAAATGATAATACTAATAATACTAATAGGAGTAAATATACTAATAAAGATGAATGAAGCACGTAATAGATCAAATCAATCCCATTCACACAACGTACACACATTGACCCGCACAACTCCGATATGTGCCCAAGAAAATTTCTCGGCAAGCAGATTTGAATGCATGAGAGGAAGTCAAGTGCCGAATGTCCACTGGGAGTGTTTTCCAGAGTCTCAATGCAGCGACTTAAAAAATTATGAGTTTAGGGATTCATTCAATTTAGTGGAATTTCAAGTAGGGAACCGGAACGTGTACTTATTTTATGGAAAGAGGAAAGAAAATGACAATTAGAGGATGGGTTAGTGTGATTATAGCAGGTTAACAATTGTTATTATGTGAAAATTCCTTCGTTCATTTATGCGTATCCACCCCAATGTTTTGAAATATGGTTCAACATGAGCGTTATGTCGCAGTTGGAAGGGATAGCCTATCGTATGCACGAGTTTCCTGTTCGTTGAAGTCGTACAGCTTGTTCGGAATTAAGATTAACTAGTACCGTATCACAGTGGCCTAAAACTGGGAATAGGGGTGCTTGGATTTGAGGGATTTGGGATTTGAGGAAAAGCATTCTTGTGAATTTTCAGGTGATATGGAGCTGCTGAACCTTTCTACATGCATTAGTACCGGGCGAGTTGGCCGTGTGCGCAGCTGTGAGCTCGCATCCGGGAGATAGTGGGTTCGAATCCCACTGTCGGCAGCCCTGAGGATGATTTCCCGTGGTTTCCCATTTTCACAGCAGGCAAATGCTGGGGCTGTACCTTAATTAAGGCCACGGCCGCTTCCTTCCCATTCCTAGGCCTTTCCCGTCCCATCGTCGCCATAAGACCTATCTGTGTAGGTGCGACGTAAGGCTAAATAGCAACAAAAAATACATGAATTAGTTAGGTGTTCAGTCTAGGTCAGATTCTCGTTGGTGGAGACTCTGAGGTTGCTTACACTCTTATGGTTAAAGCAATGTCACTAATGATGATTGGAGGACGATTGTTATTTCTTATTACGTGTAATAATTTACAGATTAAGACATTTACAAATTAATGTACGGTTTGGAATATGAGTATGGAGTGAATTTCTTCAGCCATATGTCGAACATTTCTTTGTAATGTACCTACATATTAAAACAGGACAGCAGCAATTCTAGCGTAAAATGAAGTGTTTGTCTGTTCTTGTGCGTGTATCCGCGATGCCAAGCCAAATCTACGGCTCGGAGAGACCTGAAATTTTAAACATATGTAGATGGAAGAAGGTACAAATGCACCTGGAAGCCATATTGTCAGTTTTTGGCGTTCGTTCGTTCGTGAGTTATAAAAGAAAAATCAGCGGAAAACATGAAAAACATATGTTGGAATATGACAGTCCATCGTGCTGTCACCAGGATTAAACACACAGATTCACTGTCGATAGACAAGGTACATAAGGTAGGTAATACAAGTCAAGGAGCCATTTTAAATCCATGGTGTAGTAGGAAGCCGTTTTTGGTATCCGACAGGAAGCCATGATATTCGGAACTGTTTGTCTGTGTGTATATGTGCGATGTCCAGTCAGCCTGCAATTTTTAAATTAGGCGTATGCTTATATGAATTCAAGTAAGTACATCCTTTCATAAAATATTTATATTAATTTTAATCGTTTTATTTATATGTATTTAATGAAATAATTATTTCGTATTTACCCGATATTCATTTCAGTCACATAAAAGTTTAAGGAATATGAGGATTTCGCTGTAACAGCTATAAAACGTGAACCATAGTTTCTTTCAATTAACTCAATCTTATATGATATTATTTTATTTAGAGGAACATAGGTAATAATAAACAAGGAATATTAATACATATGTCAGTCAAGGTGCCATTTTATTTCAATGGCATAGGAAGCCTTTTTCGTCCAGTCCGTGATATCCGGAAGTGTTTGTCTGTGTGCGTGTATGCGATGCCCAAATCTACGATACGTAGGGATCTGAAATTTTTGTCATATTTGGCCAAAGCATTTTATCGATCATGCATGGTTGTGTCAAAGAGCACTTCTTCCTCCAAGAAATTAAGCTGGCAATGTCATCAATAAGCAAACTTTTACAATAATTACCTGTGTTTTGCAAATTTTCAAGCCTATCGACACGACATATAATACAAATGAGGCTATCAACTCCACGAGAGACCTCTTAAACAACTTGGAGTCATCTGAAGTACCCTCGAATATCTGGGAATGGACGTTTGTGGCACCGATTATCCTTCTCAGGAATAGGAATCCCTATTCCCTCTGAATTGGCACTCGACTCTAAGTCAAGAAACTGATGCCAACTATTATTGAAGCCACCATCATGACTGCACATGCAACGGGCGAAGCAATATTCATTCTTCGGATTCAAATCATTCCATCAGATATACCGTGCCAATCTAGACGTCTGCAGTTTCCCATTTGTTTGAGTTTGGCTGTATGCATCAATAAAGAACAGGGACAATTGTTTTAAGTTGTAAGATTGCATCATCAGAAAGGGTCCATCTCCCATGGTCAACCGCACGTGGGTTGTTCAAGAAATATAAACGCAAGCACACTATACTTCTTCGATTAAAACGATATCTAGAGGGTCACTATTAATCTGAACTTCTCCGAAAACTAAGGATTCGACACTAATACTGGTTGTTTTTCATTTTTATACATGTATCTCCCCTCCCCTAGGGCTGTTCCGGGTGTCTTACCATCTGGAGAAAAAAGTTTCTAGGGTAAGTAATGTGTGTACCAAGCTTGGTTGAGACCTATTCCGGAACATATATAAACAATCTCTGTCATTATGAACATTTTATTTTCCAACCCTTCCCAACCCCCATGGGACTGAACGTGGATTTAAAAGGCATCCAGACTGCCACTATACATCTCAGAAACACAGAAAACTATAAATTCGCCAGTAACATTTTCCATCTTTTATAATTTTTACAGGTCACCCTCTCCTCAACCCTACTCCTATGTATGATGGGGGTATTTTACACTTAAAATGTTTTTTACCCTATATTAAGTCATATGAGTAGCAAGTTTAGCTTAGAGATATAGTGGAACTTACACCTACAGTACATCTATTATCTCATCAATTTGGGCATCCTTTTTCCAGCCCTTCTAAATCCCCATTCAGTTTGGGTCTGAACGTTGGCTTTAAATGGCACCCAGAGTAAACTATTCATCTCAGCGACCCCAAAAACTGTGGAGTCAACATTCATATTGGACGTTTTCGATTATTTTTATTTTTCACTCTCTTCCCAGCCCCGTCTCTAGGCGTGCTAGGAGTCCCTTAACCCCACATTATTTTTTGCAGATAGTAAGTCATACGTGTGCCTAGTTTGGTTTAGAGCTGTGCTAGAAAATATACACATACATCCATAATGTCGATCATTCTGGATATTCTCTTTCTGATTGGGGCTGAACTTAAACGTAAACGACATCCAGAATAATACATTTCATCTCAGCGACAACTAAAACCACGTATTCGATACCAAAATCGGTCGTTTTCCTTTACTCTTACATTTCACTCCAGCTCCCACAGTATGGTCTGAGATACCTACTAAGTCAAATGTAAACCAAGTTTGGTGGAGAGCAATGCTACACACGCTCTCATCTGTAATCTCGGTAATTTTGAAGATTCCTTTTTTACCCTTTCTTTCATTTAAATGGCATCCAGATTCCAGTTTGTCTAAGTAACCCCGAAAACTATGTATTCGAAAATAATATCGGTCGTTTTCGAATATATTAATATTTCAGCCCATCCCGTAGGGGTGCTAAGGGGTGTCTCACCCTCACAGTACTTTTCCTAGAAAGTGACTCACATGTGTACTAAGTTTGGTTGAGAACTATTCTCCAAAATACACACAGTCATCCACAATCTCGTTAATTTTAGACATTTTCTTTTTCATCCGTTTCACCACACCCTCATGCCGTTAGGATCTGACACTGGACTTAAACGACATCCGGAGTGTCACCCCCGAAAACTATTCTGGATTCGATAATATTTTCGATTATTTTTATACCATCCCCTCCCCTAGTAGTGCTAGGGTTGACTTACACCCGGACTACTTTTTTCAGGAACATACTCACATACATCCATAATCTCGGTCATTTCTGACATTTTCATTTCCACATCTTTTCACTCTCCATGCCGCTTGGGCTTGAAATTGGACTAAAAGTACATCCGGAGTGTTACTGTTCATCTTAGCAACCTCGAAAATTATGTATTCTACGTTAATGTTGGATATTTCCTATTATGGTAGGAGTGTTTTACGCCCTGGTGATTGCTTGAGCGGGTTCAGCATGCACCCCATGCACCCCACTGTAGAAACTCGGAAATAAATTTCGCTCAAATTAATTGACTTTGCGAAAAGAATTCTAGGTATAAATATTTCCAGAGATTTTTCACAGGAAGATTTGACCTAAAATATGTTCGCGTCTTTGTAAAAGTGCTAAAAATTGTCTCAAACTTTTGATTCTTATGTGATATTAATAAAATGGTGAGCATTGCCTTAGTGAGCCCATCACATTATCCAGTCAATATCCACTCCACATCAGCTGTCTCTAACGATTGATAGAAAGAGTAAAAGCGTGGAATCACCTAAACAATACAATCATACCAAATCTGCTATCAATGTCGGTAGATCGGACTCAGCGACCAGGAAAATGGGAGAAAGGGTGGAAAATCTGGATTCTTCCGCCTAAATAGGGGAAGTTGGTTTGGCACGTTTGCCGCTCTTTTCGACGGACGGATCGCTCTCATGTCAAGCCTCAAATGAGTTACAGTCCAGCCACCCTCTTGGAGTCCCACTGTACGGCCACATTCTTCATCAATTTTTTTTTTTTTGCTAGGGGCTTTACGTCGCACCGACACAGATAGTTCTTATGGCGACGATGGGATAGGAAAGGCCTAGGAGTTGGGAGGAAGCGGCCGTGGCTTTAATTAAGGTACAGCCCCAGCATTTGCCTGGTGTGAAAATGGGAAACCACGGAAAACCATCTTCAGGGCTGCCGATAGTGGGATTCGAACCTACTATCTCCCGGATGCAAGCTCACAGCCGCGCGCCTCTACGCGCACGGCCAACTCGCCCGGTCTTCATCAATTTGTACTCACCTTTGTCTTCTAAGCATTGCAGATAATTGTGATGTTTGACGACCTGCGATAAGACTCTTGGCATAATGACTGCAACCCGCTGCAGGTGAGTAGTGCCCTTCCACACCCTCTACAACGAACAGTTTGTGTTATCAAATCCGTTTGTATTGTGGTATGTTCACTAGATGTATAAATCCTAATGTATATGTAAACCTAACTCTTACGTGGCACCGTCCGAGCCGTATGGTATTATAATCCTTACTTACAGAATGTCCACTTGCGGTAGAACTGGAGGATTTTAACAATTATCATAGTATCTCAACAGTACGCAGTTACCCTTTTCTAGCTGGCCATGTTAATCAATCCAACTTGCTCATGCTTTGTTATGAAACGTATTCATCTGCGGTTTACAACGAAATATAGAGTGTGTTCTCGAAGTCCTCTTTCTGTGAAGATGATTTTTTTTTTCACAGAATACTGTTTCAGAGTCAAATATTGTATCTCATACATAAAGCCTGTGAAACCTAGTAAATACGAGCAAAATACGAAATCAGAGTCATGGAGGGAGAATACGAAGAACTTGTGTTAATTCGGAGATATGATGGAGTACGTCAAAGGAAGTATATGAGTGCTCATCACATTTACGGTATTTCCGAATAAGCTGTTTCTGTTTTGAAAGGTATTTTAATTCAAATATAAATTTTCACCTGATTTAACACGGGAACCATATCCATCACATAATATTTCTGTCTGCTCGGTGTATCAAAGGAGTCATATTGTGCACGCTTTCCAATGCCTTTTCAATTTAACTTGCTGGGGAGCGCTGAATCGTGTAAATACTTGGATTGTTCGCTCAAATGAAACCTGGTGTGGGGAGAACGCTGCGACAATATCTGTGTTCATTAAATCATCCAGACGCTTTCTCCCGCAATTTGAGGGTTTTCTGGTGGTGTAAGGAGACACGCAACGTCCAGGTACAGTTTACTCCCTTCTCGCACCGTACACGTTACATCAGTCAAGCGGAACTGAAAACAGGGGGGTAAAAGCTATCTTACCTTTCAAACACTTTGTCTGACGGTACTGGCATCTGGGTTGTTTCAGGCAAAGTTCATAAAACTCCTCTAAGGATAGGTTGGGATAATCTGTCATAACATATGCAGCAAGATATGTAATAATAATAATAATAATAATAATAATAATAATAATAATAATAATAATAATAATAATAATAATAATAATAATAATAATAATAATAATCATCTTCATCATCATCATCATAATCATAATCATTATCTTAGTCATCAGTACCTGTCACTTGGCTGCCAGTGGTAGTCATTGCTTGAATAAAGACAATATTAACTACTAGATTTCAAGAAAGTCTTGTAATGGTCATAGGATTAAACCATTAATATCTTGGACAGAAGGAAGTATTGATCATAAGTACAGCTATTTAAATATTTCAACATATAATTGAATCGTCTCCTTTCTGACTGAAATTATGTTCACATAATTAACCATGATTCACGAGATAAAAACATACTTCTGTACATGGGTACTCGACATGATTCATGATAACTTTGTTTCTCCTTTTAAACATCTCTGCAGATTCTCCGTAAAGCATTCAAAGTTCTCCTTTGCTTTCATCAAAGAACTACAACTGTTTGTTCGTCCAAACCCCGACCCGTTTCTCTGCGGGGTCAGGTATGAGGCGAGATGAATCTGTTGTGGTGGGTTTCTAGGACCGGATGTCCTTCCTGACATCAAGTTCACCGGAGGAGTTAACGAGATGAAATGAATGACGTGATCTACGATATTAGGAAGAGAGAGGGTGAAACCAGGTGCCGGCACATAGCCTACTTCAGTCGAGTAGCACCAAGGCTTAACGTCCAGAATTGACGGACGAATAACCATCAACAGTGTCATATGCCCTCACTCCATATCAACACTGCAGAGAGGATGAAGTTTAATTCAGTATTTTGGCACGCACTCTATGTAGTGATCAGAAATTGTATATCGTCACCTCTTCTACCCTGCCGCCCAACACACTGATGGTGAATATTTTCTCGACCGACGGGATTCAAACCGGCTAACCACTGTGTCAGACCGTTCAGACTTCAACGGCTTAACAATCATGGCCACCATGCAAGCTTCATTAAAGAACTACAACGATCATGGCAAATGTACTGTAGGTGTTTATGTCATTATGTCATCCCGCAGTGCCTTTCAAAAATTCGATTACGACGCCATGTTTAAAACCTCGATTTCGGGATCCGGCTTGACACACTGTTATTAACACTCCAACGAGGCCACAATATACGTTGTGATGTTCGTACTAATATTCTTAATTCTCGTTATCTGTACTTTGGGCAGTGCATGGTAGGAAAACGAAAATCAATGGAGAAACCTCATCCATTATGAACGCAGACCAGATAAGGCGTTGATGGGATGCAAGTTTCCTTTGGGGATCATTGTAAGTACCTAGGTCTTAATATAAGGAAATATCTTCATTGGAGTAATCACATAAATATGATTGTAAATAAAGGGTACAGAACTCTGCACATGGTTATTAGGGTATTTAGGGGTTGAAGTAAATATGTAAAGGAGAGGGCACGTAGGTCTCAGGTAAGACCCCAACTAGAGTATGGTTCCAGTGTATGGGACCCTCACCAGGATTACTTCATTCAAGAACTGGAAAAAATCCACAGAAAAGCAGCTCGATTTGTTCTGGGTGATTTCCAACAAAAGAGTAGCGTTAAAAAATGTTGCAAAGTTTGAGCTGGGAAGACTTGGGAGAAAGGACTCGAGCTGCTCGACTAGGTGGTATGTTCCGAGCTGTCAGTGAAGAGATGGCGTAGAATGACATCAGTAGACGAAATAAGTTTGAGTGGTGTCTTTAAAAGTAGGAAAGATCACAATATGAAGATGAAGTAGGAATTCTAGGGGACAAAACGGGGCAAACATTCGTTTATAGGAACGGGAGTTAGGGATTGGAAATAACTTACAGAGGGAGATGTTCAATAAATTTCCAATTTCTTTGCAATAATTTAACAAAAGGCTAGGAAAACAACACATAGGGAATCTGCCACCTGGGCGACTGCTCTATATTCAGATCAGTAGTGACTTTTTCCTACAGCCGCCCCAGTCTATTCTTCAGTGCTTCCACTTGGGAGATGAACTCGCGGTTGCTTTCCTTTAGCTGCTATTATCAGCCATGTCTTCTTCTTCAGAAAAGAAGCATAAATGTAGCATGGTCACGGAACTTCCAACAATGTTTGCAGATGAAAGTGGGGCAACGATAATTTTCTATATTTTGAAAAGGAGGATCTTAGCAATGGAGTTAGCGTTAGAAATTTTTTATGGTATTGGTCTTTGTACAAGCTCTTATATGATTCACGTGAGGGATTTGGATATGCCAGTATTTGTTCATCATTCGTCATGACGCCAAGTTTTTAAGTAATTGTGCCAATTCTAATTGTTACATCAACCTCAAAACAAAGCACCTGCATAATAATTAGACGAGATGCGTCTATGTGACTTCGTCCTATTTTATATCGTAAATGCTGCTAACAGCGCGCCAGTTAAGAATAAAATTCAGTCAGAGTACTTCGGCTTTCATTGTTACGACGAGCTGTAACTTACATATTTTTCTCCATCTAGTCACCTCTGTAGTATAGGCCTAGCCAATGTAACGTCGGGCCATAAGCTCAAATAGGGCTTTATGCGTTTCATGTAAATTTCAAGGAGAGCAAGAGTTTGTCTACTGACCATTTTGTTTTTTGGCCAGCAACTTTAACCTTTTGTCTCTACCGAAGGCCATGTAGAGTGGGCACTTGTTACCCCTGTTAAACTCTATTACTTTAATTTCATGTTGAAGATATCAGACTGTTGAGCGTATAAGTTAGTGAATACTGTTTAATTTTGTTAAATGTAGGTTGTGCCTATGATTTGCCTGGAAAGTGTAAACTGATAGAGCAATGATGCTCTTCGTGTTGATATAGAAGAAATGCGGAGACCCGTTTTCGTGACTGTTGATGGAAATGAGCAGTAGTGCTCAGGTAAAATTGTTATTAGAGAGCTTCAATCTCAAGGTTGCTGATTCGTTATTTATTGATTGTTCTTATTTTCTAAAATTGTTACTCTAGCTTATGAGCTACATTTTTACCTGAATTGTAAACATGGGCGCCCGTACCCGGGGGGCACGGTGGGGACGCCCCCCCCCCCAATCTCTCAGGGAAAGGAAAAATCTAATATAGTCAGTTGTTTTTCTTTCAAGAAAATAGTTTAAACATCGGTATTATGTAGAAGTGGTAGGGGATACCATGTGTGGTATTCTACCGTGGAATACAAGTCGACATTTATCTTCAAAAAATATTAAAAATACTACATACCCACAGGTCTAGCCCCCCCCCCCCACTACAAACTTTTTTTTTTGCTAGGGGCTTTACGTCGCACCGACACAGATAGGTCTTATGGCGACGATGGGATAGGAAAGACCTAGGAGTTGGAAGGAAGCGTCCGCGGCCTTAATTAAGGTACAGCCCCAGCATTTGCCTGGTGTGAAAATGGGAAACCACGGAAAACCATCTTCAGGGCTGCCGATAGTGGGATTCGAACCTACTATCTCCCGGATGCAAGCTCACAGCCGCGCGCCTCTACTCGCACGGCCAACTCGCCCGGTCCACTACAAACTATCCTACGGGCGCCCATCATTGTAAAGTCTAACTTTAAAAGACCCCCCCCCCAAAAAACGGAGAAAGAAATATTGCTCTAATTTTAAAATTTCAAATTAATCATCTGCCTGTTTGATATCCACGCATTCATACCCGCACCTCCTTTCACCTCTACGTTCCTCAAAATTCCCTGAATAATAATAATAATAATAATAATAATAATAATAATAATAATAATAATAATAATAATAATAATAATAATAATAATAATGTGTTAAATTTTATTGAATTGATCCCGGTTATGTCATGAATGCTGCGTTGTTATACGTTGTCACGCGTCTTGGAAAGTCTCCCGGTTATTCACTTCAGAATGTTGGCACTTCAGCAGAGAGTTCCTACAGCTACCTAGTCACACCCGTGCCACCTTGTTGACCGTTAGCGCCACCCTGATCGACAGAACAGCATCCTACAAGCAATAGGAACCACTGCGGCCCACCACGTGTCCGCATCTGTCTGCTGCAGGAAGGTTTTCGTTTTCATGTTTCTCTGACATGTTTACGCCTGAGAATTGCTCATCGCCGTGAACGTCTCGCGTGATGCGTTGGGCGAGGCGAACAGGAAACAGTGATATTCGGTACTGAAAAACGTTTCTGTTGTGGAAAAGGTGATGAGCATGCCCGTGCTCGAAGATCTGAGAGTGAGAAAAACTGACCTTCCTGTTTACAGTAAGGGGATCCATAAAACTACACATCGCAATCGCCTCTGATATTCATTCAGGGGATCATGACGAGTGTGCAAGTGTGTCGTGCAACCATAACCTTGTCAATCCTGACCTTTTACCTAATCCCGACGCACCCCAGGAACCTATCTTCTAGCAAGGTAACGTGCGTCCTCATGTCTCAAGGACGACACACGTTTTCTACACGCTAAACTCGCCCGCCCGATCCCCAGCCCCATCTAGACTGTGTGGGACACGATGAAAAGGCGTCTGACGTCCACCTCTGCCCCGGACATGACCATGGCCCAGCTACGCTAAGAAGTACATCGATTTGTGTTACCGTAGCACCGTTAGTCATTTGTCACTTTTGTACGACGGGTTAACTCCCAGAATTACTGCTTTAGTGATTGTTCAGTGAGGTTAAAGTACAGTGTCTGGTGTGTATGTTGCTCTTAATATTCCGAATGCCCACGGTTTTGCTTTTGCCATTTTTATCAGTTCCACGTATCACCCTCTTCTTCTTGTGCATCAACCTTCGGTCAAATAAGTGTGTTCATACGACATGTTTTAAATGTATTTCCATTAATATTTACCAACATGTCTACGAATTCCGTTAATATATATTTTTTTGCTATTTGTTTTACGTCGCACCGACACAGATATGTCTTATGGCGACGATGGGATAGGAAAGACCTAGGAAGAGGAAGGAAGCGGCCGTGGCCTTAATTAAGGTACAGCCCCGGCATTTTTCTGGTGTAGAAATGGGAAACCACGGAAAACCATCTTCAGGGCTGCCGACAGTGGGGCTCGAACCCACTATCTCCCGATTACTGGATACTGGCAGCACTTAAGCGACTGCATCGAGCTCGGTAATACAAAGCTTTGATTGATTGATTGATTGATTGATGATTGTTGTTTAAAGGGGCCTAACATCTAGGTCATCAGCCCCTAATGGTACGAAATGAGACGAAATAGAAGGACATATTAAAAATCTAAAATTCTACACTGACCAGAATTCAAAAGCGGGAGAACGAAGAATGAATGGATGGACATGAATTTAAAACAATCAGTGGTTGCGACCCGCAAGGTCTCACATTCATATAAACTGACGTGACAAAATAGTATTACTGACCAAGGCACTACTGCTATAGCATAACACAATAGATTATACGTGCAGTCAACAGGGCGTCCTAAGTCGAAGTTATCGGCTCCTCATAATGGTACTGATCGCTAGCAAAGTAGAACCATGGTATTTGTTCTGTTGCGGTACTAATCAAAAGTAGCAGAGACTTGCGGTATTCCACACACTATTGTACTACTCAGAGCTTATGAAATCCGACATAGAATACAGACCTATGTTTTTCTCACTTTGCGGCGCCATTTACAGGTAACGCAAACCTATGGTGTTCATCACATAAGAGTACTAACCACAGGGACCTCTCCCCATGCCATGGTGTTTCTCATATAGTGGGTACTAATCATAGGCAAGGCAGAACCACGGTAGCTATCATCCCAGGGTCCTGCTCATATGGTGGTACTAATCACAGGTACTGCAAAAGCCGACCGCACGGTGCTCCTGTGTGCTACTAATCACAAACCAATTTCGTACCCAATGTAGTGGTACTACGCACAAGTAAAAGCAACCCTTGGTGTTCTCCGCGTGGTGGTACTAATCACAAGTAGTTTCATGGTTCTAATACAATCAATCCTTGGTCGCCCCTTTTAGTCGCCTCTCACGACAGGCAGGGGATACCGTGGGTGTATTATTCGTCTGCCTCCCCCACCCACAGGGGGTGTGTGTTTGGTCCGCGAGAGGTATTTTATTTCCCTCAAGTCCGCCGGCAAGCCGATGAGAACCCCCCTATACGCCACCTGGGACGCGCCACGTGGGAGTATCACTTCTCCCCCTGCTACGCCTGCATAGCAGGTTCGTGGAATACAAAGTTTTGGGATGACATATATTAGTTCATATATTCTAATAAATGTACCTCTGAATTTTAGTTACTTTTTCTAATGACATAAACACATACAGCACATTTATTATGAGCGTTTTAGTTTCTTTCCGGTCTCGTAAGCCAAGAATGACGGCCGAAAGGATCCGTTGTGCTGACCACACGGCACCTCGTAATCTGCAGGCCTTCCGGCTGAGCAGCGGTCACTTGTAGGCCATGACCCTTCGGGACTGTTGTGCCATGTGGGGGGAGGGGTTGTAGTTCTTTGACGAGGCTCGCCTGGTGGCCATAATCGTTAAAGCGTTGAAGTCTGAACGATCTGACGCCGTGGTTAGCCGGTTGGAATCCCGTCGGTCGAAAAAATGTTGATCATCAGAATGTTGGCCAGCAGGGTGGGGGAAGTAGTGGTGGTGGTATACAATTTGTAATCACTAGATTGCGTGCCAAAAGTCTGGATTAAATTCCATTCTTTCCGCAGTATTCATATGGAGTGAGGGCATGTGACGTTGTTGATA